>NC_064621.1:338884378-339533753 GCF_023898315.1 Schistocerca nitens | reverse complement strand
CAAAGTTAGGGTAACACCAGTCTACATGACGTCAGATAACTGAAAATAAACACGTGTTCTTCGTTAAGTTTTGTATGCTGATTTCAGAACTGTTATTAGTTCCGTGTTTTCATAACTGAATGAAAATCATTTTACTTTTAGTAATAGGAATTTTTCAAGGATAGCAACCCTCGGTACACGACAATGCCCCGCTTTTAATGTCAGAAGTGCAGCTGGGTAAAGCAAAAGCACTGGGATGTAAAGGTTTGACCAAATCGGACGCTTTTGAGCTTGACACTAAAAGCATCTTGCACCAACCGCTATTAGACCAAAATAAAAATTGCTTACAACTTTCTATGAAATTTCTCTTCATCTGCCAAGAAACATTGACAGCTGGAATTTTTGTTGGCCCTCAGATTCACGAATTGGTGAAGAATCACGAATCTGAGAGTACAATGTGTGTTAGAGAAAAAAATGCAGATGAAGGAGAAGATGCCTTCAGGTCTGTTGCTGAAAACTTTCTAACGAATAAAAAACATCTGAATTACATGAAAGTTCTCAAAACCATGTTGGAAAATTTCACAACGTTATGTTAAAGTGTAAGTGTAAAGGTTCACGTCCTAAACTATGACTGCGGAAAAGATTTCTAAAAACAAAAATAAAAGATAAATGCATATGAGATGTTATTGCGAAAAATCATGACGTAATTCTAAGTAATAAAAGTAATTTTCGGAATCAGCATTACAAAGTGATTCCAGAACAACTACATCTACATCTACGTCTACATGGATACTCTAGAAATCACATTTAAGTGCCTGGCAGAGGGTTCATCGAAACACTTTCACAATTCTCTATTATTCCAATCTCGTATATCGCGCAGAAAGAATGAACACCTATATCGTTCCGTACGAGCTCTGATACCCTTATTTTATCGTGGTGGTGTGTGTCTTTAAATGCGAACATTTTAGGTTAGGCTTTACCGTGACTGTTATTGACATTAAATGAAACAACAAGTTTACTGTTAACAGTCACCGTTTTATTATTTCCACGACGCGTTTCAAAGGTTTAAACCTCCATCATCGGGTGGATTTACATTAGTTAGTTTGACATTTGTGTGTGAGTTGTGTTACGATTTTTTAGAGGAACTTGTGGCACTGCCTCTATTGGTCACAGGTTCCTTTCGCTGTGACAGTCACCGTTTTATTATTTCCACGACGCGTTTCAAAGGTTTAAACCTCCATCATCGGGTGGATTTACATTAGTTAGTTTGACATTTGTGTGTGAGTTGTGTTACGATTTTTTAGAGCAACTTGTGGCACTGCCTCAATTGGTCACCGGTTCCTTTCGCTGTGACAGTATACATGTGAGGTGTCACGACAGGGAAAGAAACCTGTGACCAATGGAGGCAGTGCCACAAGTTCCTCTAAAAAATTGTAACACACACAAATGTCATATTAACTAATGTAAATCTACCCGATGATGGAGGTTTAAACCTTTGAAACGCGTCGTGGAAATAAATAAAACGGTGACTGGTAACAGTAAACTTGATGCTTCATTTAGGTCGGTGTCCACAAAATATTTTCGCATTCGAAGAACGCGGAGAAGTAATCTGACAAAAATTTTAGGAATGCAGGCTGGTCTAATTAACTGTTGTGTTATGACTCTTCCCACTCACAACCGAGGCATACAAACGTCAATAAAGCATAAAGTGGGTACAGATGGAGGAATAAATTTGTTACGTCTCAGACTGCCCGCGGCACGCGCTTGTAAGTCGGCGACCAGCGCTGTCGGAACGGGATTCTCCAATCATTGCGGTCCATCAGCAGTTCCCCCGGTCTTCCCCCCCCCCCCCCCCCCCTTGACCACCTCCTCCTCCCCACTCCGCAGCGCGCTTTTTTTTTTCTTTACGCAGTCTTAATCGAAAACTGCGTTCCCGCACGAAACGTGGGCGGCGAATCTCGGCAGCAACGCCGTAAAAACGAAAACCTGAACCGGAGTCCGGACGAAGCCGTAATGGGAGGATCCGGGGCGCGGTCTGCATTATTAATCGGGCTCGCGGCGGTGCAAGTGTGGCGGTCAGGCGAGCGGGCAACGCGGGCTGCGAACCGGCGGCCGGCAGCCACTGTACCAGCCGCGCGGGCGGCGGCAAGCGACGCAGGGTAGCGGGCACCCACGATACAGTCACTGTCTAGCAGTCGAGACATTCACTCGTGTGAAAGCTGTTGCAATCTGGCAGTCTGAGCGGCACTAGTGAGAGAGCCTGATGTCGACTGCGAAACGTATATGCTTCTACTTTTAGTAACTGGAAACTGTACGTGTCCTAAAACCTCTCGCTAGCAAAGTAAAAGCAAGTACCTTTAAATGAAATTATTGTGTCTGGTCTAGGACGGCCGTTCAGTTGGTAATACAACACATTTTTTTTCTGAAAGCCGTTGGTTTTACTCAAGATTCCAGTACATCATACACTGAAGAACCAAAGAAACTGGTATACCTGCCTAATAGCGTGTAGCGCCCCTGCGAGCACGCAAAAGTGCCGCAACACGACGTGACATGGACTCGACTAATGACTGAAGTAGTGCTACAGGAAATTGACTCCAAGAATCCTGCACGGCTGTCCACAAATCCGTACCAGTACGATGGGGTGGTGATCTCTTCTGAACAGCACTTTGCAAGGCATTCCAGATATGCTCAATAATGATCACTTCTGGGGAGTTCGGTGGCCAGCGGAAGTATTTAAACTCAGTAGACTGTTCCTGGAGCCACTCTGTAGCAATTTTGGACGTAAGGAGTGTCGCATTGTCCTGATGGAATTGTCCAAGTCCGTAGGAATACACAATTGACAAAAATGGATGCAGGTGATCAGACACGATGCTTACATACGTGTCATCTGTCCGGGTGGTATCTAGACGTATCAGGGGTCCCATATCACTCCAATTGCACACGCCCCACACAATTACAAAGTCTCCACCAGGTTGACATACAGGGTCCATCGATTCGTGAGGTTCTCTCCATATCCTTACACGTCCATCCGCTCGATACAATTTAGAACGAGAGTCGTGCGACCAGGCAACATGTTTCCAGTCATTGAATTCCAAATAGGTCCCTTTCAAGGACATTAAGGGGTTGGTATATGGTGCCTAGTTCACACCAGATGAAAACCCGGCCAAGAATCACTGTTCAGACTATACCTGGACTCGTCCGTGAACATAACCTGGGACCACTGTTCCAATGACCATGTACTGTGTTCTTGACACCAGGCTTTACGGGCTCTCCTGTGACCAGAGGTCAGTGGAGTGCAACTTATATGGTTTATTCGCCCAGAGGCCTGCGTATTCAGTCGTCCGTAGACTGTGTGTCTGGAGACAACTGTTCCAGTGGCTGCGGTAAGGTCCCGAGCAAGGCTACCTGCAGTACTCCGTGGCCGTCTGCGGGCACTGATGGTGAGATATCTGTCTTCTTGTGATGTTGTACACAGTGGACGTCCCGTGCAGTAGCACCTGAACACATTTACTATCTGCAGGAATCGTTGCCATAGTCCTGAGATCACACTTTGTGGCACACGGAGGGCCCGTGCTACGATCTGCTGTGTTTGACCAGCCTCCAGTCGCGCTAGTATTCCCCCTCATAACGTCATCATTATGTGTTCTTTGAGCCATTTTCAACACACAGTCACCATTAGCTCCTCTGAAAACGTCTGCACATTTACTCGCTGCACCGTACTCTGAAATGCATCAACACACCTCTGTATATGTGGACTGCTGGCAGCGCCACCGTGCGACGACCGCAGGTCGAATGCACCGCATGGTCATACCCCGAGGTGATTTAAACCCGCAAACCTCCCGCCAGAGCGTTGTTTCACCATGTATCAGCATTATCCTTAATTTATGAGCATGAGTGTACAATTTTCGTCGTATTATTCTGCGCGATATGAAGTTCTGTCAATAAGAGGTAAACTATGATACAAACTTTGTTAAATTACATAAACGTACGTATTATAGTAATAATAATGATTCTCAGTCATTGTGTGATGACCAGGAAAAAATTGAACGAGTATCATCTGCGAAGGGGAAAGGCACCAGCAACAGAAATAGATTATTACATGAATGTGGATAGGACTCGCTCGACGGGAGTGTGAATCGGCCGTGAGACGTATCGAGATAGTCCCGTATGGCGCAGTGGTTACCGCACCTGCCTCGCAAACACGAGGTCCCGGTTTCGAATCCCGGTCCGGTACACATTTTCTCTCGCCGCTCCTGATTTGCGTAATGTCCCAATGCAGTTGACACCAGTTATCCACTCACATTCCTTTCCTCTGTTCCCCTTTCCACTATCAATTTACAGAAACAGATTAAATGCGTACCTAATAAGTTAGCGATCCATATGAGCCACCTTCGTCTTTCTCTATTACTTGAATCTAATAATGTAAGGCGCTGCATTCCATGACAGTTTTTTTTTATTTTACACACTCAAAAAACTGGTTTGACTCAAAATGTAGTGAACAAAACTTCACTTATTTTGTGGGTACACGAAATCTTTCAGTGAAACGTCTTCTTTTGTACGACTTACTAACCATTTCTTGCTCCTAAAATGGGAATATCAATCTTCACTAAATGTTTGTAGGTTACAAAAGAACCATCACTGAAGTGTGCTGTACAGTTTCATGTCCCTCAAGACTCATAGACAACCTGAAGAATGCCGATTTTATGGTGTCTTTTTCTTTGTTGTTGCTGAAATTTATAGAACACCGTTCCATACGGAGGAAAGTTAAATATCTGATTGTGAACGAAAATTTGATCGATGAACCAAAATAAAACAGCACTTAATATTGTCTGCAATATTTTCAAAAGACGTAAAGAACAGTACCCAACACAGATCAATCAATTATTGACACTGCTGATGTAACTTGCACGTTAAGGTTCACTTGATGGCAATAGTTTGAGCTATGTACCCCCACTTTAAGGGAACCTAAAACTCTCTGTATCGTTTATCAATATACATATAGTTGCCAACGGCCTTGCAGCAGTGGTAGCACCGGTTTCCGTCAGGTCACTAAAGTTAAGTGCTGTCAGGCTTGGCTAGCTGTTGGATGGGTGACCATCCGGTCTGCCAAGTGCTGCTGGCAGCCCTTGTGACGCAAATTGAGGAGCTGCTTGACTGAGAAGTAGCGGCTCCGGTCACGGAAACTGACAACGAGCGGAAGAGCGGTGACGCCTATAGTATGAGGATGACACGGCGGTCGGTCAGTACCTTTGGAGTCTTCCGAGACATGTTCAAACGGAGTTTAATTTTAGTTCTTCTATAATACTACAAAAGACATGTAGGTCGCTTATTGGAACTACTAGTCTAACTTATAGGTTAAACCGAGCGAGGTGGCGCAGTGGTAGCACACTGGACTCGCATTCGGGAGGACGACGGTTCAATCCCGTCTCCAGCCATCCTGATTTAGGTTTTCCGTGATTTCCCTAAATCGTTTCAGGCAAATGCCGGGATGGTCCCTTTGAAAGGGCACGGCCGATTTCCTTCCAAATCCTTCCCTAATCCGAGCTTGCGCTCCGTCTCTAATGACCTCGTTGTCGACGGGACGTTAAACACTAACCACCACCTTATAGGTTAAGAAACACTTGGCGATGACTGACTGATTTATGATGTCACACAGTGAAAACTACATTACACTTTGATGAAATAGTGTACTTAACAGTAGTTTTAACACCTAAGTTTAAATCACATCTATACAGGTAAGAAATTACGGCTGATATGTTTTAACTTGTCCTAAATTCTGCTGATCAAGCGCAGATGCGCATCTTACACACTTCCTCTTTACACAATCATGACATCACTTCCAGTTATGGTACTGAAGTTTTCAAGAAGTCTCGACTTGTCTGCGAAAGATGTGTAATCATCCTTACGCCAAACAAGAGTATAAGTTCAGAACGATTCTTTGTAACATATTAATTGTGAACCACTCTCGGATGATGATGATGATGATGATGGGAGGCCGGTGTAGCCGAGCGGTTCTAGGCGCTTCAGTCTGGAACCGCGCTGCTGCTACGGTCGCAGGTTCGAATCCTGCCTCGGGCATGGATGTGTGTGATGTCCTTAGGTTAGTTAGGTTTAAGTAGTTCTAAGTCTAGGGGACTCATAACCTCACATGTTAAGTCCCATAGTGCTCAGAGCCATTCGAACCATTTGATGGTGATGATGAGGTTCCACACTCCAAGGAGCGTAGGGGACGGAGCTGGAGACCCGCGCCGCCGATTAGGCAAGGTCCTAGCGGAGGTGGTTCGCCACATTGCCTTCCTCCGACTGTAATGGGGATGAATGATGATGGTGAAGACGACACAACAACACCCAGTCATCTCGAGGCAGGGAAAATCCCTGACCCCGCCGGGAATCGAACCTGGGACCCGGTGCGCGGGAAGCTAGAACGCTACCGCAAGACCACGAGCTGCGGACGAACCACTTTTTACCCATTACAAAATAATATATGAATTTGTAATATCATACTATCGACGCCAAGCAAATGATACGGCAATAACAACGGAAACAAGTTTTCATGTAAAATGTGCCTAGGATAATCATCACCGCTATGGGATTGTTCTGTAATATCATACTATCGACGCCAAGCAAATGATACGGCAATAACAACGGAAACAAGTTTTCATGTAAAATGTGCCTAGGATAATCATCACCGCTATGGGATTGTTCTGTAATTGTCTTCCCTTCCCTTTCTGGATGTCGACTAGAGTAGACATAAGTTTTAAGCAGTCTGTCGCTATTTGAAATAATAACCAGGGTGTGAGCTAATTGCTTGTCTTTCTAACCTCAGCGTACTACTATTCGTATGCTGATAAATGCAATATGAAAATATAGTATCCGACAATTTTACCTGAGCTGGAGACGGTACATTTGGTGACGCAACTGTCGGGAGCGTTCAACGTTCAAACGTTAAATATTCTTTTATTTAAGCTGAACCTGCATTTTCTAACGAAGTCCAATAACTTTTTTGCAAGGTATTTTAATAGTAATATTAGTTAACGTACACGGTCAAGCATCAAGCACACCGCCGACCAACATCGCATTTTGGCCTGTACTCTTACATCGAACTAATAGATCAAACAGAAGAGAATAACTTAACAGGAATTATTAAAAGTAAAGTCTCATATTTAAACGAACCAAACATACTGTTAAGCAAAGAAATGCAGTCCTACAGAATTCAAGTGTTTCCTTTCACTGAGTATTTTAAATTTCAAAACTATATCGAATGCTAACTGAAGCATGAAAGAAACTAATTGTCGACCTGGTTTCCAGGACACGGTTGAGAACAAAGCACTGTATTATATGTATGTAAAAGAATTTTATGTTGAGGGAAAATAAATTGTTCTTTCTGATTTCATGTTCTATTGCTGTCTACTGGGATGAGCTGTACGGGAATGGGAAAGCAGAAACAAATAACAACATACAAACGTAATACCATGGAAAGAGAAGAAAAGAGAAAATATTATTAAAATTATTTTTTGAGAGTTTGTAAATGAAACTCTATTACAATATCGGAAGTAAGAATATCATTGTTTGTGTGCTTATCTTTGCATGTTGTATCTCATGTCAAGATAGTAGGTGGTTCATGACCCGCGATAATTTACAAGTAGTTCGTAGGTCAACTGTGATCAGTAATTACTTTAGTTATTGATTTACTAACTAGAAGATGGCTAATTTCATGTGTTACCTGTTCAGCGTAGAGCCGTGCTGTTAGTTTGTTTTTGCGAAACGTTTATTTTCATTACAAATACTCCCACTGAGTTAATAGTATATTAATACCACCCAACTATGGCATGTGAAATATAGGAAAAATATCCACCTTAGACCAACATGAGCATAGTGAATACATCATATGCCATTGATGGCTGGGAGTCCACAGCTGGGGATGTCACAAATCTTTTCAGTTGACGCCACACTGGGTGACTTGCGTGTTGATGATGATGAAATGATGATGAGAATGACTCAACATCCAGCCGCCTAGCGAAGAAAATCTCCGACCCGGGTGGGAATCGAACTGTTGCCCACTGCGTGGCTGTCAGAGGCGCTGGCCAATTTTTTTCTTGCTTTTTAAGGATGATGGTCCCATGGGATATGCGGACAGAGGTCGTTTTACGAGGCCTGACCACGATGTCTCCGTCGCCAAACAGGAACATATGGAAGAGGTAAATGGCCACAATATTCATTTATTTACTGATAAAAAAATAAATCCCGTTTTACATGATTTGTCTCTATCGCCAAGATTTTAAACTGAAGATAAACTGAAGATGGATACGTAATACATGCGTGAAAAAAAAAGTGAACATACACAAACTAACACCACCGGATCGTCAAGGGAAAATGGTCCCAGAGGCTCCATCAGTAGCCCCGTGGGGCTGGAGGGCATCGCCGAGAAAGCTTGAGGTGCATAAGAACGTATAGAGACACAGCCTGATCGTGAGGATTGACAAACGCAAGACCGCCGCGTTCTTTAGGGAGAGTGAGGGAGTCGTATCGAACAGTATTATTCCAGCGCTGACAAATGAACCGAATGAAGCCTTGATGTTTCGAGCTATGTGTTTATCCATCGGTAGCGTTTGTGCTAGATGCGGAATCCGTGGTGCCTGATAGACATTAATAAACTAAGTCCGCTGATGAAGGTCCAAAGCCTGGAGACGATGATCCCCAAGTCCATTGCGGATATGCTACAAGAGGTTCCTATAATTCAGGCTCGTCGTGTGTGAGATGTCGTCCGTGAAGTCGATACCGACACAGCGGATTTTATCTCACAGTCTGAATGGGGCGGCGCTTGCAGGTGTCATCCCCGCGCCAATATTCAAGGCCACCGATGTATGCACATTTATATGGCTCCCCAAAGTTTCACCATAAGTGGTTAACCAATGCATGAGTCTTCCGATCTGATGTTCGTCACGAAGAGTTAACATCAGATCATCTGCATACGTAGTGCACTTAGAAACGATGCCACTACGAGACAATCCCGAGAGGCGGTGTCACAGACAGCACAACAATGGTTCTAATGCTAAAGCGCAGAGTGTCATCGGAAAGGGGCATCCCTGTCTAGCCGGCCGCAGTGGCCGAGCGGTTCTAGGCGCTTCAGTCCGGAACCGCGCGACTGCTATGATCGGAGGTTCGAATCCTGCCTCGGGCATGGATATGTGTGATGTCCTTAGTTCTGAGTTCTAGGGGACTGATGACCTAAGATGTTAAGTCCCATAGTGCTCAGAGCCATTTGAACCATCCCTGTCTAACAGAGCGGCGAATCTCCAAGATATTCGAC
This sequence comes from Schistocerca nitens, assembly GCF_023898315.1. Taxonomy (NCBI): domain Eukaryota; kingdom Metazoa; phylum Arthropoda; class Insecta; order Orthoptera; family Acrididae; genus Schistocerca; species Schistocerca nitens. The sequence continues at coordinate 339,524,464 of NC_064621.1, read as the reverse complement.
AGTCCACATGCACTACCGAAGTTGCGCCGCATAGTAGACGGAGCACCACTTCGACGAAAGCGCCCCAGTAATGTATATTCCGAAGAACAGCAGTTGGCGCGATCAAATGTTTGACTAAAGTCTATTGCAGCTCCCGGTACGCGACGCGCCTTCGCGAGGGCATTCAGGTTTCCTTAGCAGCATAGTGTGGGGCGGATATTAGCATGCCACCCAGCGATGCCTGATCCATTGATGGGACACGAGACTCGTACGCGGAATTCGAGCTGCCAGTAGACTGTGAAGATTTTTATATTACAGTTCAGTAAAGTTAATGGTCGGTAGTCCGTAATACGTGATACTCCGCGAGGTTAACTGATTGGGTTGATGATGTTTCCACAAACTCCAGGAATTAGCTATCCGTTCCCAGTGTCTTACCGTGCGCCCCTTTTCCTATGGCATCCAAGGCTTCTTCTCCAGTCACTGGTTCTAGCAGTTCCTGCTGGTGTTCCTGAGTAACCATGGGGTGCGTGAAATCAGCGACAGCAGCAATGATCTCTGGATCAGATCTCTTCTCCGCATACAGGTGAGAATAAAGGGTAAAGTATGCATTGCTTATGTCTCTTGGCGTGAAGTGACTGTTGCCGTCTTTCGTCGTCACCCATGGATGAAAGTCCTGTGTCTGCACTTTCGTTAGATGGCTGTTATGACACATAGAGGGCCGTTCGTTGACGATTACGATCGTTTCACGTGTATGAACGATGGTCTCTTCCAAGTATTAATGTGTCAAAGTCACACTCTTCGCTGTTGCTCGGTTGTCAGTCAGCTAGAGGTACGGTGAGCGTGGCATAACGAAACACCCCTGAGAATGACGTAGTAGAACTCTCTAGCGCTGCGCCTCCACGTGTTATTAAACTTGTTCAAGGTTCGTCGAAGGCTCGGCTTGGCACAGTCCAGTCACCACTGTAAAGCAGACTTATACACTCCCCATTGTCGTATATACAGACTACACCTATCTCCCACCGCTGCTTGACATTCTGATGGAGTCAGGTGAACGGTGATAAATTTCCACGAGCTACGACTGCTCCATACCCGTTGGCGTCCAAGCCTGATGGTACAAACGTAAGCAGTGTAGTCAGTAAATGATGCTGACCACAACTCGGCTGCTGTGAACGCATCCCTGAGAGAGCACGAGGTATATATTCTGTCAGTTGGACGAATGTTCCGTAAAGTGCGTGAAAGGTTTATCGGCATTGATGATGTCCCAGGTACCTACCAATCTGAGCTCAAGAATGACAGCGCTGATTGCTGGGCACCGTGAATGGGAAGGAATTTCGTCCTTGGGAGATTGGGTACAATTAAAATCGCCCCCAATCACCATATCATCTATCCTGCCTTGGCATAATTGCGTTAAATCCTCAGTGAAGAATAGCGAACGTTCACACCTCTTACTGGCACCGGACGGTTTGCCAACGTCGACGAGATGTATCCCTTGTGCCGTAAGCGCCATGCCTCCGGCATTCAGTAGGTGACATACACCGGTGGCTAATAAACCTTCTTTGAGACGTACTGCGACGCAACTGCCCGCATCTGACGCATGTGATATGCATGTCGTGTATCCAGAGATGTCCAGGAAGCTAAGAACGTACGAGGTGGAATCCAAAATTTTCGGGACTGGTGCTGCCATCTGGAAAGTAGGAGCAGTAGATCTTTGCACCGCTAGGTGGCGAGAGCTGCGTATCTGATGAGTCAGTGTGCAGAATGGCATTCAACTGGGAGGACGTGTTGCGCATCCACAGTGATTTCCGTAATACTCTGTGTTTGGTGTGTGGCGATTTTATGATGGATCCACAAACACAACAGCATGTGTGTATCAAATTCTGTGTGAATCTCGGGAAAAGTGCTACGAAGACCCTTGCAATGATTCAACAAGTGTTTGGGGGACAGAGCATGAGCCGTACACGTGTGTGAGTGGCGTGCTCGGCTCACGACCGGCCGTACAGACGTCGAAGATGATGGTCACACTGGGAGGCCCGTCAGCCGCACAACGCAGCCGCAGCCGCACAACAATTGGTTCGTGTGGATCGACGTCGAACCATTCAAGACCTTGTCGATGAAGTGGGTATTGGTTATGGGACATGTCAATGAATATCGACTGGTGAACTGGGCATGCATCGTGTCGCCAAAAAATTTGTGCCAAGGATATTGACTGCCGATCAGAAGGCACAGTATGTTGATGCATGCACGGACCTGCGTCAGACCGCATCTGATGATCCAACCTTCCTGTCACGGATTATCACCGGTGACGAGAGATGGATTTATGGTTATGATCCAGAGACATAGTAACAATCGTCGCAATGGAAGAGCCCGGGCTCTCCAAGACCCAAAAAGCGAGACAGGTGAAGAGCAAAGTGAAGAGCATGATCATCGTTTTCTTTGATGCCAAGGGAATTGTGCACAAAGAGTTCGTCCCACCAAACCAAACAGTGAATTCTACATACTACTGTGTCGTTTTGCGACGGTTCCGTGGAAACGTGCGGCGACGACGGCCCGAACTTTGGCGTCAAGGGAACTGGCTGCTGCAGCACGACAACACACCCTGTCACACGTCCTTTCTCACCAGGAGCTTTTTGGCAAAAAACGACATGGCGGTTGTACCCCACCCACTGTACTCGCCAGATTTGGCAGCTTGCGACTTCGCGCTATTCTCAAAACTGAGATTCAAGTTGAAAGGCCGTCGGTTCGACACTCTAGAGCGGATTCAAGAAGCATCGCTGGCGGTGATAAACACCCTCAAAGAGCAAGACTTCCAGAAAACGTTTGACCAGTGGCAGAAGCCCTGGGACCGGTGTGTATGTGCGGATGGAAACTACTTTGAGAGTGACGGTGACCATTAGTAACCATTAGTGACCATTAGTCCAAAGGTAAGGTTTTCAACAGATGGCAGCACCAGTCCCCAAAAATTTGGATAGCACCTCGTATACCTCCTGCAATATGGCCATGTCAGTGTCGGCCGAATTAATTGTGTCGCGTAACAGTGACAGCCTCGCGCGCGACCGGATGGCGTCATGTCGACAGTCGCGAATCGAAATGACTGTCGTTCACTCTAAAGCAGTGGCAGTTACCAGCGTAAGAAGTGGCGACGAGTTTAGTCACCCCAACGCCACCCTGCCGTCTCTGTTGTCGCGCTGTCTGCAGGAGATACGGGAAGGTTACCTCCCCCTCTTCTACAAGTGCTGTGCCCGCCAAATAGTCGTCTTCCACGTCGTCCGCCCACGAGTCACTGGAGAGAGGCTGCCAGTATGTTACACTGTGTTTTGATCGCTCCACATCGACGAATCATCGGAAAATTTCAGGTCCGTATTCCGAAACTTTCTTTTAATTCCTGGTTCAAATGGTTCAAATGGCTCTAAGCACTATGGGACTTAACATCTGAGGTCATCAGTCCCTTAGACTTAGAACTACCTAAACCTAACTAACCTGAGGACATCACACACATCCTTGCCCGAGGCAGGATTCGAACTTGAGACCGTAGCAGCAGCGCGGTTCCAGACTGAAGCGCCTAGAACCACTCGGCCACAGCGGTCGGCTTTAATTTCTGGTCCTTGTTGTGGTTCCTCGTGGCTGCGATTGTGCTCCATCGTCCCCTCCATCTCCGAACGGGTGTCCAGGAGAAGATGAATCCGTCTTCTCAGTTGCTAAAGGAGCAGCAGTGTCGATTGACGCCTCCGCAGCAGGTGCGTCCACGACGTAGTCGAAATCAGTACGATCACGTGAACCTGTCCGCAAGAAGCAGTGGTCAGACGGCGTCAGTAGCCGTTCCTTGTGCTTGCGGTGCGAACGCTTCTTCCGGACGGGCGTCTCCGTGTCAAAATGTGAGTGTAGATCCGAATCCTCTGCTCCTTCCGAGAGCAAAGCTAGAGTTGGCACGACTGGTGGATCAACATCCATCCGCTCGTTGTGCTGTGACACTTGCTGTTCGGGGCTATCTGGTGACTCCCCCTGCGGTCGGTATGTACCTCGTCAATAACGTGTCGGTCTGTGTGCAGTGGTAACCTGCCCCGGTCCCCACCTCCAGACGTCGTAGGTGCCGTCACTTGCGCGCCAGACGTCGTTGCTTCCGTCACTTGCGCATAAGTGATTCGTAGAATCGGAGGAGGAACAAGTTGTACCGCTTCGTCCGATGGAATCCGGGTGATCTGCCGCTGCAAACAATCAGAGCGAACATGACCGTCTTGTCCACATCCTGATCATTTGCGCGGTTGTTCATCGTACATGGTAACTGCACTACAAGCGGCAATGTTTAGGTATGAAGAAACATGCTTCGTCACCTCGATTTTGACCGGTCTTACTCCACTGACAAGGGAACCTCCCCATCGCACCCCCCTCAGATTTAGTTATAAATTGACACAGTGGATAGGCCTTGAAAAACTGAACACAGATCAATCGAGAAAACAGGAAGAAGTTGTGTGGAACTATGAAAAAATAAGCAAAATATACAAACTGAGTAGTCCATGTGCAAGATAGGCAACATAAAGGAGAATATTAGCTGATGAGCGCCATGGTCTCGTGGTTAGAGTGAGCAACTGCGGAACGAAAGGTCCTTGGTTCGAGTCCTACCTCGAGTGAAAATCTTACTTTCTTTATTTTCGCAAAGTTACGATTTGTCCGTTCATTCATTGACGTCTCTGTTCACTGTAATAAGTTTAGTGTCTGTGTTTTGCGACCGCACCGCAAAACCGTGCGATTAGTAGACGAAAGGACGTTCCTCTCCAATAGGAACCGAAAACATTTGATCGCAAGGTCATAGGTCAACCGATTCCTCCACAGGAAAACACGTCTGATATATTCTTTACGACACTGGTGACGGCATGTGCGTCACATGGCAGGAATATGTTGTCGACCCACCTAACTTGCACACTTGGCGAATGGGTAAAAAGATTCTTCTACCTTGCCCGATTTAGGTTTTCTTATGGATGTGATAATCACTCCAAAAAAAGTGTTGAAAACATAAGAGTTTGTCACATAAACTGCATCAAATGAATGCAACAGTTTCAGAGTCGCACAGTTTTCCCTGTGCTCTGTCAAAACATATGTTTTTTACGTTTTCAAATGTTTCCGTGCGTAGACCGTCAAATTCTGTATATGTCCAAGCAAATCTGAACATGTCCTGGAATTTTGGAGAGCGAAGTTGATTATGTGTGAGTGCCTGAACTTTGATAATTATCAGAAAATAAAAAATTAAAATTTTCACCCGAAAGAAGATTTGAACCAAGGACCTATCGTTTCACAGCTGCTCACGCTAACCACGGGACCACGGCGCTCGTAAGCCAACACTCTCCTTGATGTTGCCTACCTTGCGCATGGACTACTCAGTTTGTATATTTTGCTTATTTTTTTCATAGTTCCACACAACTTCTTCCTGTTTTCTCGATTGATCTGTGTTCAGTTTTTCAAGGCCTATCCCTGTGCCAACTTATAACTAAATCTGAGGGGGGTACGATGGGGAGGTTCCCTTGTGAGTACGGGATACGTTGTAAAAGTCCCGTACGGCTTAAGAGCAGAAGTAACGGAATCGGCGGGTACCTCAAAATGTACCTCAAAAGCCCGGAGGGTCCTGATCTCAGGCCTGCTTGTTCAACGGTAAGAGCGCCGATATGTCTATCTGAGTGCCTAAGCCGGAGTTCGCTGGCAGCACCGGTAACTACCTTCTTGCACGTTTCTTCGTTAATCATTTTAACATTGACGACACTAGTCGTGATCGAAAAGTGAATACCAATGATTTCCGGTGGATCTAGAAGTAATTCATCAAGCAACATGTTTTCTCTTCATGTGCTCGTGGTAGTAGATATTCGGCTTGGAACGTAATGTCGCTAGTGTTCTTGCTATAGGAGTTAGCCACGTTACTTCAATGAACTTGTAGAAAGCGACTCGCGTTTGTGGAAAGTAAACAAACTCTTGTCCGCCGCTACACCGGCGGGACGCTAAATATTCATCCTCACCATTACGCCGCTGACGGCCAACTGCTAAGGAAGCGGTCTGAATGTAGTGTCACGATTCACAAGCCAACAGCGAATTTGTTGATGCAGTGATGATCAATCTGGAACCCTTAGCTAGCGAAATGGAACCAGAAGGTGACGGAATAATTCCGCAAATGAGCCGTAATGCGATTCCGTTTGTGGAATGATACCAGCGATTAGAAGAAATGATGAAATGAAATTTGAAATCACAATTCGATATCATATCGAAAAAAGGACCAACTCAAGTTTGCTCTGGACTCATTTAGGACAAACGAAGACGATCTTAAGACTGGACAATATTCAATCCACGCCGCGTGCATTAGATTCTAAATTGAATGTAATGCCGGATGTAATTAAAAAGTTAATCGATAACAAGGGTGCGTTGCGTTTAGAACAAACTACTTTGAAAGGAACTGTACAGCAGCTAACAGAACAGCTTAGTAACTTGGCCTCTGGGCAGGAACAGAAATCAAAAGAAAATTTCGAAATACATAACTAGAAATTTTCTGATGATATTTCGAAGAAGATTGATCAAAAGATACGCAAGTCAGCTCTGAATTGAAGGTTGCAGTATAGCAACCAGGTGCTGAACCTTTATCAGAGAGGGGAGCCTTAGGGCAAAGTAAATCAAACGGAATTAAAACAGACAAAAAATACACTCAGTAAGAATATCCCTGAATTAGGTAGTAAAGTAACTACACTGATAAATGAAACAAGAAATGAATTACTTACAAAGCAAAAGGTAGTTTATGGGCCACCACTCCTTAGCTCTGGGGTAGGTGACACAATGTTCCTAATCAGTTTCAACAAACTAACAGAGAAGAGGTGGATCGCAACAGTTGATGACGTAACCATACATCATGTGGGACAGCAACCGCTCTGACCTTATTGTCAATCTTACCAGATGAAGGTTTGCCCAAACGCACACAGTTTCAGATTTTTTTTTTCGCTTGATAAAGTGCCAACACACCCCGTAGTCCTCACAAAGTCATTTAAAGGGATACCATCCAGAATCTGGACCATGTGCAGAAAATACAATTCATGATAGATTACATTCAACGAGACGCATCATTACGGGTGACTGAAACCGCTGAATGTTGTCAAACGTACGAGTAGTTTGCGAGAAGTTTCTTAGCAAAATACTGGCCAATGTGCATGCAAGAAGGACTGGGAAAAGGCTGAGCCATATAATGGCAAGAATAGCAGTTTTTGTAAATATTTTCAGCGTTATTTGAACAAAACTCGATAATGAAACAAGCCAGTTTCATACTGTGATGTACTAAGAAATCTTAAAGCTAAATTGCCATTTAATATTAGGGAGAAGCTCCTACATGTCCTAGAAAATAATCTGCAACATTTCATGTCAGTACTGGATTCAGTTGACCTGGTGCGCGAGGAGTCAGAGATGGGTAATGGGAATGGCAATTGCCAGCCACCTCAGTCAGGTAACCATTACAATAGGCATAATCAAAATACTTATCGGCGTGGTAAATGCGTGCCGCTGTCGGTAGAAACTCTGGCAAATAACTGTATGCAAGATGGCCACAGTCATCACATTTTGGTAAAAGAAGGTGCCAGGATAATAGATACAATACTGGATACCTGCCAAACAATGTGCAGAATCATATGTATGTGTGGGTTCATAACAATCACAATGAATCTAACGATAATATAGGCCAATCCCCACCGCCTAATATGAATTTAGACAATGAAACCAATCATCAGATGCAAACAGGTACAACCAAGTCAAATTGGAGTACTCAGAATCAAGCGATGAGAGTAAATGAAGTAGCTGAGAATGGCCACCCGATGGTGCCACATTCGATAAACTATATGCGACCCCATTTATCCCTCGAATGTCAGTCGTGGGATGGGGAGAAGGTAATAGAAAAGTACATCAGCAGCTGTCACGGTACAACGGAGGTACGGGCATCAGAGAGGAGTTATGTGTGGATCCTACCATATGTGAGGAACAGTATGGAGAGTTAGTGCAAGCTGCAATCTACGCAGTGGTCGCTGATATCCCCATTACTGTTCATTTAGACACTGATTCAATCAATGTAATATCAACTTGCTCATTTATAAGAATCCATGTGCTCTCCTGTCCAAAACTGTAGAATTGTGAGTGACGTTGGTAACAAAACACAAAGTGTTCGGACTCAAGCACAAGTTGCTATAAATATGGGAAATAGAGTCGTGAGTTGCACGTCCCTGATAAAAAAATTTAACTCTGAATTGCATTCTGGGCATTCTGGGCATTCTTGCGAGAGAGGAACGCAAAAATCGACTTCTTGGGTGGAAAATACTATTTGTGTACTAATGGGAAGAAAACTGTATTGGACTCAATAAGAACAAAACCCAAGATAATCTACATGAAAGTCAACGTTATTGGGAGTAACGTACTGTAAATTAGCAGCTAATCGTCTCATTCAACAGAAACAAGTCGACAATTTCGTTCCAGTGGAATGCAAATGATCAAAGCTCTTATTAAAGAAAAGGTTTCTGTCACAGCAAGCAGCAATAGTTCGTTTGTTAACCAAATACATAAGTGTATTCTCTAAACAACCTGGCATTATTAAAGGGCATCCATATCACTCGGAGGTAATACCTCATGAGATATAATGACGTACGATTTACTCCGTCCCATGGTCAAACAAAGAGGCAGTCACAGAAGTACATAGACTAATGATAACCAGCGTTCCTCTATATTTTGTACAGTTATCCACTTATATAAGTAAGTTTTTATCTTGTACTAGAGCTGTTCCTTTATGGACAATCTGGACAAAAGTTACACTGCCAGAGTTTTGGAAGGGAATGTTGGTGTGAAAATAATAGAACGTAAAAGGTTTAAGTTAGTATATATTATATAAGATGTCATTCGTATCCTCATAATTGGAACTCAAGTCTAGAGAGAGACATAAACCATATGTGTCTCTTTCCAGTCAGATGACTGTAACTATAAATAGTAACACAAACAGAGATATCACAAATATAGCTAACTTATGTGTTAGATACGTTTATGGAGTTACTCATAATGTGAAGTAACCTATGTAACAAACGAGTACTATAAAATTCAGTGTATGCCAATCAGAAATGGAGTATACTAAAAGCGATGCCATATGTAAATAATTTTTTATTAACTGAATGACCTATGATATTCAGCTAAGAAGCTGCATTCTGTAGTCAGCAGCCTCCAGTTACAGCAAGATTTCTGCCACCAACATTGAAGCAAATATAGAATGAAAAGTGTATGAAACCTAATCGCAAAATGACACACATTTCAAGACCTTTGACACAGTACGTATGTGTATTCGAGTGTAAATAATAGTTTTGAATAGCAGTATTAAGTGATCCCTTTAGATATTACTAGTAGATGGTTCTGTGCCACATAATAGGAAACGCGCAGACATGAACCATCTGCTATGCTATTGATGCGCAGATATAATGTATCATGAATGTTTAGCTAGGCCAGGCATCTTCTACAGCTCCACGTGTCTCTGCTTGTTGCGAGTTGTTTTTCTGATTGTTTTGTGGAATAATACACGCAATTCATGATTTTGAAGTAAGAAAAATGATGCTCTGAATCTTGAATTTGTACATTAATGATGCGTGAAATTGTGAGCACTTCTGTACAGTACAGACCAAAGACACACAAATCACAATATGGGAGAACTCTTGTTGATTATGTACCATGTAAATACTGTGAATAGTTCGGCTGTAATATATCGAATTATTCAAGATCCATCGGGGATCGACAGAACAGCGTTCGTCTCCAAAACCAAACGAAATGCATGGCAGGTGCTACCATGAACCTTGTGTAAATGTGCTAGGCTTGTGTTCAGTAAGATGAACGTTTAAAACATTCTTGCAAGTGTTTCTACCAAACCGTTTCAGATGGCAAAACTTGTATTAAAGCAGTGGATTGTAATTTTCCACTTGCCTTTTCTGGACCTATCGTGTGATGTATCTATGTAAAGACTCCAGTGAAAGACTCAAAACTGAGAAGAGATGGAAGGACTGCTATGCTCACTTCACCTACAGGTGTACACGCACGCGAGTCCTCTGTGAAATAGAGGAACGATAGCGGCTACTGTATTTCAAGCACACAACAGTGCTGACAGTGATCCGGCTGACTGTCGGAACAGGACGACATAAGTGTCAATACGAAAGGTTGAAAGTACTGTATGTTGTGTCACATTTAAAACTTGTCCTACAAGAGCGCTAATGCAGTGCCTGTAGTGGACAATGATAATGAGATCGTAAACGGTGAAATTAGGTTAGACTGCTAAAGGAACATACACCAATGAACAGTAAAAGGTACTAAGAAATAGCAAAAATAAATCATAGTCACCACCATAAACACGGATTTGTATGTGTAAATAATAGGCATATATAGTTGATGAATTTATTTGTAACAAGCAATATAAAGCTATATATGTATTAACAATGTATTATTCCCGGAAGCTGTATGTAAGTTTTGTATTCTACACCTCTAATCCTATTCTACAACTGTTCCACGTATCTCAATTTGATGAGCTGCACGACATCCCTTTGTAACACAACTATTCTGTCCTGAGGACTGGAATCGTCAGCCAAACCACCAGTCTACTCATCCGGATTCCTACCTGCCTACTAAGGGTCTGTGCGTCCATCGCCGGTACAATGTTTCTGATGGGTTCCAGCTCACTTCACCACAGCAGCAAAACCAAGTCCACATATTTCAACCACCAGACCCTTACTATCCAGTCAATTTAATTTATCTTCTCAAGATGACTAACAAAACTCTTGCTGTACCCCAAATGTAAATAAATATTACTACAGGTGTAGCATACACATTTTTCACTTTTAAAGCGTAGAACAGCAGAACAGCAGACACAACGAGATATTCTGTGTGTTGTTTATCCACAGCAATAATTTTTCCCATACGAACGGGTTTAAATCTTGCTAAATATTGACCATGAATTGGGTTTGTAAATGACAATCATATGATGCTACTGATGAACGTATTCAAAATCAAAGAAACTCTCTGATCACAACTGCATTTGCACCCTGGTAATCTACAACAAGTTATGAAATGTGTAAACCAAGAAAACGACTGTACCACAATAAAAATATAGTGATAGACATATACAAGCAAATCAAAAATCACGAGTGGAACATATTGATGGTAAAATCTTATTTAAGCTTACTAACATAAATAATGTAATGTCTGAAGGTCCCGTCTGGGTTTTGGACTCAGGTTTTCCTTGGGGGGAGGGGGGGGGGGGTTGGAGCATTGCAGTAACTATCCAGACTTGAAGGAAGTTGTACAATCTCTGATTGTCTAATTTAAAAATGCCCAAGCTTGCCATAAACGTTCAAAGTAAAAAGCTTACGTAATGCACAAGTCCCTCCATGAAGCTATAATGGAGTAACATTTCGTAAACTACAGTAATCTATTTAAATCATTACCAACATTCAGGGCAAACTAAATGTTTATGGTGTACTGGATATTCAAACAGGTGTTAACAACAATCAGAATTAAATGCGAAGTGAGATAACAGAATGATTACTGCTTCCAAAATTCAAGGGGGCTATATAGCGATATTTTCATGTGTAATCCTCCTGGCGCCAAACAAGAACACGAATTCAGAACGATTTTCACATGTAACATTTTACTGTAAACCATTCTTTATTCATTAGGAAATATTAAATGCATATTGTAATGTCATGCTATCGACGCCAAGCAAGTGATACAGTGATACAGGAGAAGCAAACTGACATGTAAAATGTACCTGGGATAATCATTGTCGCTCCGAGATTGTTTTGTAATTGTCTACCCTTTTCTTTCTCGACATCAACTTGAATACACGTAAGTGTTATGTAATATGTGCTATTTGAAAGACTTAATAACCGGTGTGTGAGCTAAACCTTCTTCTGTTTCAGCCTTTGCATACTACTATTTCTTTCTTTTCTGCCAGGAATCTCATTGATTGGAATACAATTATCTTCAGCAAAGAGTGCCGCTTCGAATTCAGCCATGATGACCAACGAAGACGTGTCTGGAGACTCCCCGGCCACTGGTGGGATAACAACCCGACCATCGCTTTTCATACGGCCCGACAGCCAGGAGTGATGGTCTGGGGTACCATTTCTTTGCACAGTGGAACCCCTTTGGTTATCATCCGCGGCAGCCCTACTGTAGAGCGGTATGACGACGATATTCTACGTCCAGTTTTGTTGTCCTTCATGGCAAGGCATCCTGGGCATACATTTCAGCAAGATAATACCCGCCCCCAGATGGAGAAAGTTTATATTGGTTGTTTTCGTGCTTGCTAAACCCTAGCTTGGCCAGCAAGGTCGCCGGTTCTCTCCCAAGTTGAGAACCTTTGGAGCATTATGGGCAGGGCCCTCCAACCAGCTGGGGATTTTGACGATCTGACTGGCACGCTATTCCTCAGGAGGACGTCCAACAACTATCAACCAATGCCAAGCCAAGTAACTACTTGCATAAGAGCCAGAGGTGGACCAACACGTTATTTACTTGCCAAGTTTGTTAATCTCTTGTTTTTTGTTGTTTAAATCATCCAATTTTCCTGAAATTGTAATCATTCATTTGTCTGTAAATGTACATCACACATACCGATTCCAATCCCATTCGGATAATTCCTTAGTGGTGCGTCGTTTTCTCTTCTTTTTGGAGTGGTTCAAAAAATGGTTCAAATGGCTCTGAGCACTATGGGACTTAACATCTATGGTCATCAGTCCCCTAGAACTTAGAACTACTTAAACCTAACTAACCTAAGGACAGCACACAACACCCAGTCATCACGAGGCAGAGAAAATCCCTGACCCCGCCGGGAATCGAACCCGGGAACCCGGGCGCGGGAAGCGAGAACGCTACCGCACGACCACGAGCTGCGGACTTTTTGGAGTGGAACTATTACGTTACATAGTTTGAACTTATTTTTTCCTCAATGGATGGAACTGGATGCATCGAATCTTTGTATTTTCCAGTATTTCAACACGACCACGTACACCGATATATCATTCTGGTAACAATTTTTGTTGTTTCGGAGTTGCAGGGCTTGCTTCAGTAGCAATTCTCTGTTGAACACCATTATCATGTCAAAATAGACATTGGATTGCATAACTGGAAACCGTAAATAAAATCGGGAAAGAGATTGGACACTCCTTCGTCGATGTGGAAGTGGCCATTTACAGCCTACTGTACACATTGAATTATAGTGGGCCATTGTCATGTTAAATACTGGCCTTCGTGTTCAATCTCAAGGGAGTCAAGTATGGCTGATGATGCTGTTGCAGTCTCGTTTGGTAATGCATCATGTGCTGACAAAGAAATAAGTGCACTCAAGAAAAAAGACTACTTTACAAAATGCTTCCATTTATCTAATAATAATAATAATAATAATAATAATTATTATTATTATTATTATTATTATTCATAGATATATTTATGTACACGGTACTAAGTCATGGACCTAGGACTATGTTTTTAAATGTGACGTTCGCTTTGGAATCGCGCAATTAGACATCTAACATTCAACATACAACCAATCACATCAGCGCGCGATAACACATACAGACGCGCATTAACGCAGCATTTATGCAAAGTGTCTCTGGACGCAGACAAAAGCGCGTTGACACGGGTTTGGAAAGATACATTGCGTCCGTGTGCTGGTCAGTGTTTTGCGCGTTTCCGTCGTGATCACATTGTTTTGTGTGACTTTATGCTAAGGCGTACCTTTGCACTGAAAACCGTCTCCAAAAAACCAAAACACACAAGTATAGGAGTTTGGCAAACATGCAACTGTTGTGGGTTCGACAACCTTACAATTGTTATCAATTATTGCAAAATGTCGACAACAGTTTCAGACTCTTCGCCATTTTTTCTTTCTTTTTCTATTCTTTTTTTTTTTCACAGAAAGAAAATGTATTCTGACTATGAAGTTATAAATGGTTTACGAAAATCATTCCAAAAACGATCCGTGTTACAAAGGGAAACCCATATAACTTATGATCCTGTATTGATGGAGCTCTATTTTGAAGACAGGCAAGGTTTCAAGAATTTCCACAGAATGATGTGTGGGCAGTTTGAAGAACTCCTTATATTGAACGGAAAGACACAAATTTTAAAGCTGCCGTATCAACAACAGATCAACTTCTTGTTAAACTTCGATTTTTACCAACAGGTGACATTTATACAAGTTCAGTGTACTCTGATCGAATATCACCGGTCAAGATTAATGAAACTGTGTCTAGAGCGTGCTGGTTATCGTGAATGTACTCAAGGATTTTGTACAAGTAAGTACTACTATTTTACTTTCTATGTGTTCTTAACACTTTAATACGTGCACATACCACATATTCAATTCCTTCCTATTATCCCAGTATCTGAAGGCAAGGAACTGAAACTTATTGTTAAGGTCTCAGATTACCATACTCGACAGCGGCTACTTCAATCTTTAAGTAAAAAATATAAGTTGCTGGAAGTACTTTAAATACATGCACCTACACTCAAATACACAATAACCCGACAGCATTTTCCTCTGAAAGGAAGAAACCAAAATATATTTCAAGAGCCAAAATTAACGTGGTAGCTATTACTGTCTTAAAATGAAAAAATTGTTAAATTGAAATAAATTTATGGACAAAATTATTGACTCAGAAGTATCCCACAGAGGTTTCCTCACTTTAATTTCTAATGAAAACTGAATAGTTAGTTCTGTGGACAACTCTGAGTCACCATTGTATAAACACAAGAAAGAAACAAAGCAGATGACACGGCAATGCGTATACGCCAGTTACGCAACAGTGCCGTGTTTTTGCTTACTGGCCGCGCGGGATTAGCCGAGCGGTCTGAGGCGCTGCAGTCATGGACTGTGCGGCTGGTCCCGGCGGAGGTTCGAGTCCTCCCTCGGGCATGGTTGTGTGTGTTTGTCCTTAGGATAATTTAGGTTAAGTAGCGTGTAAGCTTAGGGACTGATAACCTTATCAGTTAAGTCCCATAAGATTTCACACACATTTGAAAATTTGCTCACTGACCGTAAGCTACAAACTCGAGACTAAACTTTCCTCAGCTTTTTTTTATCAAATTCGCGATTTCAAGCAACTGCTGAAAACAGTTAAAAACTAAATCAGACTCCGAAATGGAAACAGTTGTCAACCAAGTTTGCTGGAGCTGGTTTTCGGTGTGAAAATACCTTTACTTGGACGTTGCAAAAATTGTGTTAAACTGAAGGCGAGAATACTGACATCGAGCAAGTACTTGATGAAGTAGAAAGAGGACTAGCAACTTGGGATATAGCGTCGGAATCATATAAAAAAAAATTCCTCGACGGTGAGCCTGGGAAGAAATCGGTTTTGATCTTCTGTGAGAAAATGGCACAAGGAAAAAACGTATAGATAAGAAAAACTTTATAGTCGACAAACACCCTTCCGTTCATACCATATGGTCTGCATGTTCAAGTCCACTTGGTAAATTTAGCCCAAGCGTTATAGGCTGATGAAGTGGGTCGTCCATTGCGGATATCATTTATACTTCTGAGATTTCCTTCTAAAATGTCTTCGTGTTAAATCCATCTCTCATTTCAACATAGTTGAAAAGTATTGTAATCACTTCTACAATGTGTATGGTACAATCCACACTGTCATCTAACGGGCGATGCAGTTTCCTTCATTTATCACACACTATACCAAAAGTACACTCAACATGCTTAAGTTGACCCACAGTTAAATAGGAGTCCGTTCATAAGTCAGCTGCTTTACGCCGTAGAGTCCCATTATATTTCCCATCAGCCTAAATACTGCATCAACTGCGCTCACATAAGCAAGGGCCATGGGGTTGTTTTCCACTAACGGTTTTTGTTTAGGTACGTCCTATGAATTTTCCAATGAGTTTTTCATATAGAACAGAATCTCTGAAAATACCTGAGTCGCCGTCTTTTACGTGAGCGCGAATGCCTATCAAAATAAAGCGACTGTCAGCCACACACCGTCAACAGCACTACGGGAATATATTTGTCATTGAAGTATAAGGAGAATGTTCTGGATCTGTATTCTGAGACGTTAACCATCGAGAGGTAAGATGATTTGGAAACACTGCGTACTGCTCAAATTCTTGACATATTTCAATCCATTTTTATTCATCTGCTGTTATCATCACAGTTTCTTTTAATCCCGTCGAAATAACTTTGCACACTTGACGAATTGTCCTAGGCATAATCGATTTTTCAATTTTATATGAATAGTATATCTCCGCTACTGAACAATCACTTGTAAAATATCTGAGACCGAACCAGACTGCGAGAAACTGCGTCACCTGAACAATCTTGAAATTCGCGTGCGTCAACGCGCGTAACGTCTGTCTTCTATAGGCGTTGCCGACCGCAGCGCCGTATTCTGCCTGTTTACATACCTCTGTATTTGGATACGTATGCTTATCCTAGTCTTTATGGCGCTTCAGTGGAGTTTTCGGAACAACTCACAAGGGAACATCCCCATCGCACCCCCCTCAGATTTAGATATAAGTTGGCACAGTGGATAGGCCTTGAAAAACTGAACACAGATCAATCGAGAAAACAGAAAGAAGTTCTGTGGAACTATGAAAAAATAAACAAAATACACATACTGAGTAGTTCATGCTCAAGATAGGCAATATTAAGGAGAGTGTGAGCTCACGAGCGCCGTGGTCCCGTGGTTAGCGTGAGCGGAACGAGCTGTCTTTGGTTCAAATCTTCCCTCGACTGAAACTTTTACTTTCTTTATTTTCGCAAAGTTATGATCTGTCCGTTCGTTCATTGACGTCTCTGTTCACTGTAATAAGTTTAGTGTCTGTATTTTGCGACCGCACCGCAAAACCGTGCGATTAGTTGACGAAAGGACGTGCCTCTCCAATGGGAACCGAAAACATTTGATCGCAAGGTCATAGATCAACCGATTCCTCCACAGGAAAACACGTCTGATATATTCTATACGATACTGGTGACAGCATGTGCGTCACATGACAGGAATATGTTGTCGACCCACCTAACTAGTACACTTGGCGAATGGGTAAAATGATTCTTCTACCTTGCCCGATTTAGGTTTTCTTGTGGATGTGATAATCACTCCCAAAAAAGTGATGAAAACATAAGAGTCTGTCACATAAACTGAAAACAAAAAGTTAAATTTTTCACTCGAGGGAAGACTTGAACCAAGGACCTTTCATTGCGCAGCTCGTTACGCTAACCACGGGACCACGGCGCTCCTGAGTTTGCACTGTCCTTGATATTGCATATCTTGCACATGGACTACTCAGTTTGTATATTTTGCATATTTTTTCATAGTTCCACACAACTTCTTCCTGTTTTCTCGATCGATCAGTGTTCAGTTTTTCAAGGCCTATCCACCGTGCCAGCTTATAACTAAATCTGAGGGGGGTGCGATGGGGAGGTTCCCTTGTCAGTACTGAGTGTCTGGCGCAATTGTTAGATCGGTTACTCCTGCTACCATGAGATGTTATCAAGATTTAAGTGAATTTTAACGTGGTGTTATAGTCGGCGCACGAGCGATGGGACACAGCGTCTCCGATGTAGCAATGAGGTGGGGATTTTCCCGTACGACCATTGGTAGCAGAGCGTGGTTATCAATCCGTTAGTAGGGGGCTCTCACGAATTTCATTTAACGCAACTTGCTTCAGTTTAAATTTGTACCTTATTCTTTTGGAACATTGTGTAATTATTCTGTTTTGTCCGCAGCCGTACCATAGATCCACGTCAGTGTCCCGGAATTTCGTACATAAAACGGGATCAGCTAGAATATCAACTAAGTATTAGGCAACAAAATGTTCACGGAATGGTGGGCGGCCTGGCGGCCTGGCTGCGGGCAGAGCGACTCTCCGTTTCTGTCAGCACGGTCGGCAAGTTGAGAAGACCCGCTAGAACGTGACCAACGACGACTGAAGAGAATCGTTCAACGTGACGGAAGTGCAACTTTTCCGCAAATTGCTGCAAATTTCAATGCTGGGCCATCAACAAGTGTCGGCGTGCGAACACCTCGCTTGGCCCTTCAACACCGACATTGGACAATCGATATCTGGAAACATGTTGCCTGGTCGGAAGAGTCACGTATGAAATTGCATCGAGCGGATGGACGTGTACGGTTTGGAGACAACCTCGTGAATCCATGGACACTGCAAGTCAGCAGGGGACTGTTGAAGCTGGTGGAGGCTCTGTAATGGTGTGGGGCATGTGCATTTGGAGTGATATGTGACCCGTGATACGTCTAGATACGACTCTGACAGGTGACACGTACGTAAGCATCCTGTCTGATGACCTGCATCCATTCATGTCACCGAGCGACGTGGCGCAGTGGTTAGCACACTGGACTCGCATTCGAGAGGACAACGGTTCAATCCCGTGTCCGGCCATCCTGATTTAGGTTTTCGTGATTTCCCTAAATCGCTTCAGGCAAGTGCCGGGACGGTTCCTTTAAAAAGGCAGGGGCGACTTCCCACCCCATCCTTCCCTAATCCGATGAGTCCGATGAACTCGCAGTTTAGTCTCCTCCCCAAATCAACCCAACTCTATTCATGTCCATTGTGCATTCCGACGGACTTGGGCAATTCCAGAAGGACAATGCGACACCCCACACGTCCTGAATTGCTACAGAGTGGCTCCAGGATCACTCTTTTGAATTTAAACGCTGCCGATGGCCACCAGACTCCCCACACATGAACACTATTAAGTATATCTGGGATGCCTTGCAACGAGCTGTTCAGAAGAGATCTCCACCCCCTCGTACTCTTACGGATTTATGGACAGCACTGCGGGGTACATGGTATCAGTTCCCTCCATCACTACTTCAGACATCAGTCGAGTCCATGCCACGTCGTGTTGCGACACTTCTGCGTGCTCGCGGGGACCCTACCAGATATTAGGCAGGTGTACCAGCTTCTTTGGCTGTTCAGTGCATATGTACGAATGAGACCGTACAGCTGACACCAAGACGACAGCGCTAAACACGTTTCAGAGTGATGGACTCAACTATCTGAATATTCACACACGCAGTGATTCAGCAGCAAACGTGTTACTGATTTACGAAAAGTATACACCCTCTTAAAACAGAAATTAGAATCAAGCAACGAAACAAGTAATTTTCTATGTGGCTGCAGTAACTTTTCCCTGTGCCATTATTTCGGTAAGGATTACTAGCCGGCCGCGGTGGTCGAGCGGTTCTGGCGCTGCAGTCCCGAACCGCGGGACTGCTACGGTCGCAGGTTCGAATCCTGCCTCGGGCATGGGTGTGTGTGATGTCCTTAGGTTAGTTAGGTTTAAGTAGTTCTAAGTTCTAGGGGACTTATGACCTAAGATGTTGAGTCCCATAGTGCTCAGAGCCATTTTTTAAGGATTACTACAAATTCATAATAATCCTGTATAAAATCGATTACTACTTTTGAAACATTATACCAATCCTCCATCTTTGAAACCCAGGCTGGTTTTCTTGCAGTATTCCCCATTTTATGCCTTTACGTTGATTTGGAGGCAACAGATGCAAAAACGCAAGTTTCGCTCAAAACTAGTAACGCACTTACACTTACCAAAACATCAGTGTTAGCAGTGCTCGAACTTTTAGCCAGCTTACCTGAAATAAAGACAAACAAATTTATTGTTAATATAGTTCACTGGGACTTTTTACATCAAAATATGTAAACCCCAAACAATATTTCGTTTATATTATTCTGCAGGGATTCAAAAACAGTCTACCCAAAGAAGCCGTACAACCAAAGCAAAATAATATTACACATGTTCGTTCAAGCAATGGTTTACTATTTTTAAGACCGTTTGATATGCCGAGAACAAGACTGTTTCCACTCACTCTCTCCTCCGCGCGCAGTGATGGTGGGATTTTCAAGAAAAAACATATTTATAGAATTTTCTCACAGTACGTGTAGGAACATAGACATGTTAAAAACTTAAATACTCAGCATTAATGTTCCGTAATGATATTAATTTCATATTTCGTAATGAACCGGCTGTCGACTTTATGAGCCATCCTCAGATAATTTTGTACAGCTGTAAACCCCCTCTGATACTGTGTGGACTATCTAGTTTTTAAGTTACCTAGGGATGGCGTGAAAACCGAAAGCCGAATGATAACGAACTATAAAATAAATATTGTTGTAGAACGTCAAAACTATGTATTTATATTTAAGTTTTTAATGCAAAAACTAGAAAAACAGTATCATAAAATTACCAATTATGTGGGGGAGAACAGTATCGGTAGCGTCCTATGAGCTGTGGAACCGACTGACTACGAAGCCCGCATTTCACGTCACAATACGACCAGCAATACTTGATTATAACACTACCTCTACAGATTGTTACCATAAAAGAATTAGAAAGGAGGATCTACAGTATAGTCAGACGTAGATAGTCAATGACATGTACGAGTATATGTGGTATTTTGCTTCAGGACAAACCGAAGCCACGTGTTACTAACATAGGTCTATGAAACTACAACGCAGTATAGCTTCTGCTCTGTTGCCAGGAAGTAATTATATTTAAGAATACCAGATTAAAAAACCTGACGATAACTCGATGACAAAAGCCTATTAATAAGTTGCACGTAGCTATGCTTCTTCTCGCACTACAGCCATGAATTTAACAGGAAAAATCGAACAACACAATGTAGGAGTAGGCGCGTATATTCAAAATCCATTTAGCTAAATGCAACGTTAAAAGAACGTCGGCCGACGAACCCGACACAGAAACCAACAAATGAGTAGCCACGAAATCCTCAATAATTTTGTAATCTATAGAGCCTTTAAAATGCTACGTTTTAGTCCTCTCCAACGATCGTAAAATTACTTGATTCAGACAGATTCCAATTTCATCCCATTGTAGAACTACGTTTAGAAAAACTCTTCAAAATACTCCATTCAGGAAGCGATCACTTTTTAGTTTTATGAACTTGCCTCCAAGCACACCAAAGTCTCGAGTTAGGGAATAAGATGGAATCACGCTTTAAGCATATGGCGCAAAAGGAATAAATTCGCGCACCATCCGTTGCATTTTCCCCTTTGTGTTTGTTTCATTATTGGCTGGAACGGTGTGCTAGTGAAACAGCTCATTATTGTGCATCACCATCTTTTCAAAAGATTTAAGAATAAGAATCATTTATGGTTCTATTTTGTTCGAGATTTACATCATGGTAATTCAAAAAGCAGATGCCATCACATTCCTACTCGAAAAAGAAAATGATCCACATCTTCATCGATGAACTTTCGCCGGCCGGGGTGACAGAGCGGTTCAAGGCGCTACAGTCTGGAACCGCGCGACCGCTACGGTCGCAGGTTCGAATCCTGCCTCGGGTATGGATGTGTGTGATGTCCTTAGGTTACTTAGGATTAAGTAGTTCTAAGTTCTAGTGGACTGATGACCTCAGATGTTAAGTCCCATAGTGCTCAGAGCCATTTGAACCATTTGATGAACTTTCGCAAACCTCTCCGCCTAAGGTTTTGACTGTTGCCTGGACTCATTGAAGTTCGTACACAGTCTTAAATTTGTGGAAAAAGTCTTGTAGATCGCACCTTAATATTTAAAGATTCTTCAAAGAAAGGTTATTCCGCGTGTCATTCTGGTCAATAGTTACAGAACTTTGTCTACAAGAGACAGGTATCGTTCAAGACTACACTCTTTTTCAGAGATTAAATAAGGATGAACTGTCTGTAATAGTCAGGTTATATGTTATTGTAGCTTAAAAATTACCAAGACATAAACTTTAAGGTCTGTTTTATGGAGTTTGCTCAAAAAGAGTGAGACACAGAAGTTCTTTGTGCATCGTTTACATTCCTTGCATTTTTTACTGTTTTATATACGTCCTGATCTGGCAGATATTTTATTAAAATGGTGGTTGATCACTGAAGTTTTGTGTTTGTAAGTCTGCCTTCGTTCCTAACCGAAATGATACGCTGATTGGAGCTTTTTGGAGATAGTAACCTAATTTTTTGCCGTTATTTCTACCCGTATCCCAGCAGTAGTCTATTTCTATGAGATTTTCTGGTCTGACTCTGACTGCACGTCACCCAAAAAATTGATCCACCAATCCTTTGTTCTGTAAACTGACAGTAACCTAACAGATAATTCCAGGTAGTGTCACATCGAGGAAGCAGAGCGTATGAGATAAGGAGAGTGGAGTGCTCGTACAGGTTTGCTCTTGGTTTACACGTTTCTTACGCTGATACCATGATGTGGTACTCATATGGTACTGTGAAAAAATTATGCTTTAGTGATCAAGATATAGAAGTAATTTACCGCTGCAAAGCTACATTTATAAATGAGGCTAAAAAAAAAGAGGGCAGATCAGCCTATGAGACAAATTTTATATCTGTTATTAAGAATTGGCCATTAGATACTACTAGGCAATACACGCTAGGATTTTTTTTGCATGTCAGGGAAGCAGTGATGGACGATGCGGTCAACAGAGTTAATTCCACTATGTCTGCTCTGGACGCACCCATCAGAGTCTGCTGGTACGAGACGTATTAGAGATAAGAAGTGTAATTGGAAACTAGATGTAGTTTATGCGTGAAGATAGACTTTCCCAGCCTATATTGCTTACAAGATCTTCTCGGACTTCCATTTGGGTGGCTGGACTGAAATTTCGCGACGTTTCGTTGAGACATTCATGTCAGCGGGATTTCAACGCAACCACCAGAATATAAGCCCGAGAAGTTTTCTTCAGTTATACCAGGTGTAGAAGTATGAACCCGGAATTTGGTTGCAATAATTACACGTCTGTTGTTTGAAACTGGTAAACAATATTTTATTCAAAATAATCTCCATTGCTATTTATACATCTCTCCCACCTCTTCGGCAGGCTACTATTGCAACACCAAAAAAACAGTTCTTCTTTTGAAGCGAACCAGTCAGCGAGCCATTTTCGGACCTTTTCATACGAACTGAAGCGTTGTTCAGCGAGAGCGTGTTCCAGGGATGCAAATAGATGATGCTCGCACGGAGTCAAGTCTGGAGAATAAGCCTCATGCCCTGTAACTTATTAAACTGATAGTTCAGTATTTTTCACACCTGTCAACACCTGCTTTCTTTGGGACTGGAATTATTATATTCTTCTTGAGGTCTGAGGGTATTTCATCTGTCTCACACATTTTGCTCACCAGATGGTAGATTTTTGTCAGAGCTGGCTCTCCCATGGCTACTAGTTGTTCTAATGGAATGTTGTCTACTTCCGGGACCTTGTTTCAATTTAGGTCTTTCAGTACTCTGCCAAACTCGTCACACAATATCATATCTCCCATTTCATCTTCATTTACGTCCTTTTCCATTACCACAATATTGCCATCCACTACATCGCCCTTCTATAGACCCTCTATGTACTCCCTCCACCTTTCCGTTCCCCTTCTTTGCTTAGAACTGGTTTTACATCTGAGCTCTTGATATTCATACAAGTTCAAAAATGGTTCAAATGGCTCTGAGCACTATGGGACTTAACTTCTGAGGTCATCAGTCCCCTAGAACTTTGAACTACTGAAACTGAGCGCCCCGATCGTTTCTCTGACCCGTTAGCAGTGTGTGATGGGGCATTATCATGGAGCAATATGACTTCGTGCTGCCTTTTTCCATATTCCGGTCGTTTTTCACGTAATGCTCGATTTAAACCTATCATATGCATTTTGTAGCGATCAGTGTTAACTGTTTCACTAGGTTTTAGCAGGTCTTCTTTTCAAAGCGATTTGGTCTTGCAGTCGATGTCGATGGTTTGCTGGGATTCACTACTGATTTACGACGATTAGGATTCTCAAAATATATCCATTTTTCATCATCTGTCAATTTTTCGATGGAGAAACGACTTTCTTTTGTATCTGGCGAGCAGTGGTCTTTCGATTTGCTTGCTGTCTTTCATTCAGTTCACATGGAACCCAATTTCCGACTTTCTGCACCTTTCCCATAGCTTTCAACCGAATACAAACGGCTTTTGTTCAAAAATGGCTCCGAGCACAGCACTATGGGACTTAACCTCTGAGGTCATCAGTCCCCTAGAACTTAGAACTACTTAAACCTAACTGACCTAAGGACATCACACACATCCATGCCCGAGGCAGGATTCGAACCTGCGACCGTAGCAGTCGCGCGGTTCCGGACTGAAGCGCCTAGAACCGCTCGGCCACCGCGGCCGGTCGGCTTTCTATGTCGCATTCAATTGTTCCGAGAGTTCCTGTTGAGTTTGAGTGTCATCTTCATCCAATAAGGCCTACAATTCGTTGCTTTCGTACTTTTTCGGTTGTTTCCCGCGCTAGTCGTTTCCTACGTCGAAATCACCACTTCCCAGTTTCTTGAACTACTCGAAACACTGTGGTTTCCCAAGAGTATGTTCGCCGAAAGCTTCGACAAGCACTAGATGCGATTCTGCAGCAGTTTTCTCCAAATAATAACAGGGAACCAATGCTGTCCGCAAATCGTAGCTCGTAGGCACAAAACTCGACATGTTTACAGGTTTGAAACAGATACCGATGCACGGAACTTGGGTTACTTTGTGTTGACGTTCATTGTCAGCCGTTACGGGTAGCAGATGGCGCTGCAGACGCGGTCTCGTGGGCCCTACCCTGACGATCTATAGGGAAAGTCCGGTTTCATACTTCTACATCTGGTATGTATTTTTAATTCAACTTCTAACAAAAAAATTTTAATGCATATCTTGAAATACAGGGTGTTCTTAAACTGTTCATTCAAATAAGCACAGGAGGTAGAGAACATCAAAACAAATATATTTCGATAAGTAACATAGTCTCTGAAATCAATCTGTAATTTTAGGGAACATTTTGTTAGTGGCGCTGACGGGTAAGCTGTTGTGTCGCTGTCGCTGACTGGGAATGTGTACTGGGATACAAACCTGTTCTGTGTACGGACGGTTGGCTCTGAGGTCTGCTTGGAAACACACCGATTCAAAGGATGCACTTCCAACACGATGGGGCGCCAGTGCATATCGGCATCATCTGAGAGCCACCTTCGGGTGTCGAAGGACGGCAGAGGTGATCCTCTGGCTTGGACACCCAGGTCACCTCACCTCACGCGTTTGGATTTCTTCCTCTGGTGGCATATGAAGCAGCTGCTGTGTGAAATCGTTGTGGGAACATAAGACTTCGTCGCTAGAATTGCCGTCGCTGCTAGTACCACTGCGGACATGGCAGTCAGAGGTCCGACGATGTTCTGCGTGCACATAGCCATTGATTACGCAGACGAGCAGTTCCTGTGAATGCCACTGCTTAATTAGCATGCTAAACTACCTCCTCTGTTGGACTTTACCGATACTCATGAGCCGAGACCAGCCAAAGGGGTAGTTCAGTCATCTATAAATGTTTATCGATGTAATGGAATGCCTCAACCGTGATTACTATCACAGACATTAATGGAGGAACACGTCATCAACTGGTGCGACAAACTGTCAACAGATAATCAAGCCGACACGTACAACAAAGATCTCTCTTTCTCTCTCTCTCTCTCTCTCCCTCTCTCTCTCTCTCTCTCTCTTTCTCTCTCTCCGTCACTCCCTCCCTCCCCCTCCTCGCTTACTAAACGTTCTCCTTTGCAGAAACTATGTTTTACTGTTCCACAGTAATCTGGTACTGCTCACGCCTGCCAACCATGTGGGTGAGTGAGTTCCCAAGCACTTGTATCCGTGTTATTTCTAAACATCAAGAGAGCTGTGTTAATTATTCTGTTGACCTTCAAATACTTGTCCAACTGTGTACTTTCATCTTTGGGGCCCACCAGGTTAGCCATGCTGTCTAACGCATGGCTTTCTGGATTGGAAAGGAGCGCCTGGTCCCCGGTGCTAATACGCCTGGCGGACTTGTGTCGAGGTCCGGTGAGCCGGCCAGCCTGTGGATGATTTTTAGGCAGTTTACCATCTGGGTCGGTGAATGCAGGCTGGTTCCCCTTATTCCGCCTCAGCTACACTGTGTCAGCGATTGCAGCGCAAACAAGTTCTCCATGTACGCGTACACCACCATTACTCTAGCACGCAAACATAGGGGTTACACTCGTCTGGTGTGAGACTTTCTCCCCCCGGGGGGGGGGGGGGGGGGGGGCGAAACGCACAATAACCCTGAAAGAGTGGTTTGGTGTGGGGCGGCGGAGGGGTGAAGTGGACAGCAGTAGTCGTCGTGGGGTTGTGGACCACTGCGGCTGCGGTAGGAATGGAGCCTCTTCGTCGTTTCTAGGCCCCCGGTTAACATACAATATAATACAATAGAATACCATTTTGGGGAAGACTTGACAAACTGGTTGTGATTAAGTCTATTAGGGGCTCCGAATTTTTAATGCTAGTAGAACACTACCTTTTCCAGTTACTCAACGCCCAAACTTCTGTCATCATTCCCATTAATTGGATACCGTGTCTCACCTAATAAATTAACCTCCCAGTAGGTGAAGAGTATGGCCCATGTAAGAATCAGCTACGGTTTAGTACGGCTAGTCAGCCAACAGCCATCTCAGCATTCCTGTCTCCAGTTTCACGACGGCAGTCCCAGCAATTACCACACACAGCGCCGTACACTGGTCTCCATTCCATTGCACACACTGATGTCTTCACATTACGTAGCGCAGCTGCACAAACGTCAAGACTCTAAACACGCCTTTTTAGGGAAGGGACGGGGGCGAGCGAAGGTAGAATGGAGTGGCGGTGCTCAAATTACGGTCTACAAAAAAGATGGAGTTTTTTTGTGGTTTTCCGAAATGAAGTAAGCCGAACTCCACGTCGTTCCTTTGAAAAATACGCGGTCGGCATCTATCCCCGTCCTTGTTCGACTCGAGCTTGTGATCTGTTTTTAATGATCATGTCTTCAACGAGTCTTTACACTCTAATTATCTTCCTTGCTTCTCCTTTCTTCCTCCGTTTTTTCTGCATATCACCGCTCTGTCTCACAGTGCGTAGTTATTACATGGGGCTTTCTTAAAGTCAAAGCTTACAGCTTAATACTTCCAGCCATGATGTCAGAACTGAAGCGGTGAATTACAACATATATATATATATATATATATATATATATATATATATATATATATATATATATATATATATATATATATATATATATAAGTACTAAATGCTGCAAAAAAGAGTTTTGTACCAATTTCATATACACAAGCTAGTGATCATCTGTGAAATCAAAATCGGCTCCTTGGTAACATTCAATATCGTGTTGCATTGCAACATTCTTGGATCCTCCTTGGAATGCTTTCTGCAATGTCTTCAGACCTTTCGGTGGCGCTCCTGAGACGATTAGTGCGTGAAGAGGGTTCCTCGTCAGCAGATGTCGCATGCAATTCCACTCGTGTTGATTCCTGCCCGTGGTGGAAGGTGTCCACGTGGTGGTCGAAGACTTCTCGTACTATATCGCCTTCTAAGACGAACCCATCGCCTGTAAGGATGGACGATCGATTGCACGGTGCTGTCTCAATCTAGCACAACCGTCAAATTGTTCTCGAAAACAACGAGAGGCGAATAACATCCGTATATAGTTCGGATTTATCACGAGTGGACACGATGGCCGCTTCGGCTAGCCAAGCACGCCTCCAGTCCAACGGTATACTACGCCTTCCACATCGCTGGCAACGGGTTCTACACAACGCTGGTGACCAGTTTGAAGGACAGTAACAGGTGCAAACATGTAACTCTTTTGTATCGGTTGTGAATAAATAGTTGCCACTATTTAAGTTCCAACCCTCGTATATTTGACGATGATGGCGCTGATTTTGTACTTAGAATTTTACGACGCCATTATGGCTCCAGTACATTAGGACATGTTTTTATAAAACAGATCTGAAGACGGTCATTATAGACCAAAACCGGTAGTCTGATGCCAAAAAGCTTGTGACCATAGACGTCAACTTAAAGAAATTTATTCTATATTCGGGCCACTGTTCAAATCGCGCCCACGTCGCAGCTTCTGAAAATGTATAAAGATTAACACTATGCTGACTCCAGTGTCTTGTGTCCCCTTATGACAGTAGAATGTTCAAATTACGTCACTGCAGTGTACGCCAATGCAGCAGACAACTTTTTAATTGACAACCCTTGAAACGCATCAGTCAAATGGTGGACCGACACATCTCATGTATCATTGCTATTGCTTCAATTTAACACAATCTGTATCATGTTTCTACCGACTGATGAACATCTCATGCTAATAACATTGGTGACATAAGTCATTGGTAATGCATATATTAATTTGTTTCTGCGTTTGTAGCTAACTGCACGTCCAGTATTTGTTGTGTTGTACAAATCTGATGGAATATGAATGGGCCACACGACAGGAGCAGCTAGAGCTGATGTTAAGTAGCCCCTGGAGCTCTCTGGAGTGAATATTCGAGTTCTAAAGATAAGGCCACATGTCGCTAGAGACAGTGACACAGGCACTGACCACCAAGTAGGAATTTACGAGTCTCGTATTGTCTGCCACAGCGCTGGCAAGGCGCGATCGTCAGGATTTCAAAAAACTGCGGCTTATGTGCTGTACGGTCTGGGAGTCTCGATAAGAAAGCCCAGTATAATGAACTGTGTCGTTCGGCTATCTAGTGCAGATAAACTATTTTTACAAGTCGACCATTCTGCTCAAGGAACATGTAAGTAGGCTGTTTAGGTTCTTATATTGGTAACGCCACGTAGCGCTCTGTATGAAAATCACTGGCTGTGCTGTGTGCAGTCTGTGGCTAGTTTGCATTGTTGTCTGCCATTGTAGTGTTGGGCAGCTGGATGTTAACAGCGTATAGCGTTGCGCAGTTGGAGGCGAGCCGCCAGCAGTGGTGGACGTGGGGAAGTGAGATGGCCGATTTTTGAGAATGGATAATCTGGAGGTGTGTCCATCAGAAACAGTACATTTGTAAGAATGGATGTCATGAACTGCTATATATATTATGACTATTACGGTAAATACATTGTTTGTTCTCTATTAAAATCTTTCATTTGCTGACTATGCCTATCAGTAGTTAGTGCCTTCCGTAGTTTGAATCTTTTATTTAGCTGGCAGTAGTAGTACTCGCTGTATTGCAGTAGTTGGAGTAACGAAGATTTTTGTGAGGTAAGTGATTTGTGAAACGTATAGGTTAATGTTAGTCAGGGCCATTCTTTTGTAGGGATTTTTGAAAGTCAGATTGCGTTGCGCTAGAAATATTGTGTGTCAGTTTAAGCACAATCATGTATAATTTTTCTAAGGGGAAGTTTCATATGGCGACCCTGCCAGGGATACCTCACTGGAATCTACTGATTTTTTCTTGTAGTTTGTGTAATTAGTGTAGCTATTGTTTATTGCTAGCATGTAATCATAGAGAGAATTTCCTTTGTAGTTGTAGTGTTTCATTGTTGTACAGTAAAACAGTTGTGACATGCATGTAGATTTGCACCAAGTATTTCGCAGCTGTGCTTGCAATTAAGTAGATATTATTTTCAGTGCTATGTTTATGTGTTTTCTTATTTTGCTCTTCAAATTGTGCTTTTCTGTGTTATCATGTGAAATACGTGATAATTATGGCGTGTGAAAAACGTAATACTAGGCTCCAAAGTAAACTGAGAAACGACAGTGAAGACGAAAGCAGTGTGATAGCGCCACCGTGTAATGAATTAACTAATTTTCTCAACATAGTAATTTGGTAATTGTGCATAGGGAAATGGAGGGGGCGGCAGACAATGGTGTAGACAGTGAAACAATTACTGAACAGGGAAGCATTATCGATCGATCGGTCGGCAACACCCCGCCTCAGGAATCGGGAATGACAGGACACAATCTTGCAAATACTGCAGATTCAGGTTTTGGGTCTCACCGTTTTCTCAAATAAGTCAAGACACATTTTCTGCTTTTCACAATGCGAATATTGCCGGTTCAAATGCACTGCCGAATAGCACTGAGGAACATGTTTCAGACACCAGTGCATTGTTATTACAGTTAATGGAACAAATGGGACAAAGGCTACAAAAGTTAGACACAATGGAACGAAATCTTCAAAAGTTAGACACAATGGAACAAAATCTTCAAAAGTTAGACACAATGGAACAAAATCTTCAAAAGTTAGACACAATGGAACAAAATCTTCGGAAGTTAGACACCACGCTTGAACAAACACGTGAAGATTTAACTACTGAGTTACATAACATTGAATCGAAATGTCAAAAAGTCTGTAATGATGTAAAACACAAATTTGTGAGCATTTTCAACCTCTTTTTTCGCGACATGAAAATGCATTACAGAATCACGAAGCAACCATAAAAGAACTGCAAACTATTGTTCATGAAAATCATGAGACGTTGCAAGCTAAAATTGACTCAGTTGCATCTACCGATTCGATTACGCAACTGGCAAAAACTCAGGAAAACGTAAAGGACACAGTAGATACGATTTCAACACAAATGGACACTCTGAATTTTGGTTCAGAAAAACACACTGAGGAAATAAGTACACTATCGGAGAAAGTAGCCGAACTTTCGGATCAGTTCACTACTTATCTGCAAAGGTAGATGATGATCTGAATGACACAAGACCTGTAGCCTTCACTGACACAGAAGAGTATGAACAAATTAAGAAATTCAAACAAAATCAGAATCAAATTAATACGCAACACAAAAGAGAAATCCGGGAAGTACAAGATCAGTTGGCACAAGTAATACAAAAATTACATATTTCAGAGGACACTCGCGCTCCAACACGGGAAGAGGGACTTAGAAATACGGAAAAGCCACAAAATAATAACACGGGGCATTTCGGAAATTATGAAAGAAATTGGCAAGGTGCACCGAATTTTGAGATGGAACCGTCGACACGACATAACAATGACCGATATGCTACTCGCCGACACGATGATTTTGACTATAAGCTGTTCGTTACTACACGTAAATTCAAAACATTTAAGAATTCTGGCAACAACATTCATCCACAAGCGTGGTTCCATCAATTCTCTCATTGTTTTCCTCCCAACTGGACGTTAGAACACAGATTAGAATTTATGTGTGGCTACTTAGAGAATGAATCAGCTGTAAGAATGCGATCAGTCATTCACGATTGTCACAGTGAAGGAGAATTTTATCATGCCTTCCTCTCAGCATATTGGTCTCAAGCTACACAAGACCGAGTAAAACATAGCATCATAATGATGAAACATTTCGAACAATCTGAATTTTCCAGTCTTGTGAAATATTTCGAAGACATGTTGCACAAGAATCAGTACCTGTCAAACCCATACAGCCCCTCAGAACTCATCCGCATTTGCTTAATCAAATTACCTGAACATTTACGACATATTATTTTGGCAGGACGTTGCAAAGACGACATTGAAGCTTTTCAGGGACTCTTACAAGAACGCGAAAACAGGAACACAACAATTACAGGTCACATCTGTCACAATTCCGCGATGAAAGAAATAATAGCTGGACACGACAAGGCTATTCTCACAACACAAATCGTGACCAAAACAGACACCACCCGTATGACAACCGTTGGCAGAATAATAGTTACAGAGAAAAATCGCATTTCCGTAATAATGAATATGACAGAGATAATCATAGAAACAGACAATATGGGAACCAAACCAATTATTATCAATGGAGACAGAATAACTTCAGACACAACGGTCCTCCGCGCAGTTACGATTCAGGAAGAAGTTCTCCACCATCTGACCGACAAGAAAGAAACTACAGGAACTACCGACATGACTACAGACGATATAATCGTAACGACAGACTTGAATTGCATCAGAACTGGCGAGATTCAAACAGAGCAGGGCACACTCGACAAGGTGAATTTGTAGAAGTTAGGTCTCCTAATCCTAATAACGACGCGCGCCAACAAAGAGACAGACAATGACTCGCACCGCAGACAGCCACGTGCGCTGGCTGGGATTGAGAAAAATAACATAAGCTAACCTTGAGAAAAATTCCAGTGTTCCTTACCGACGTAACCACATGATAATTGCGTTGAAACTGAAACTGCGTACTAGGAAGAGTAAAAGATTGCACCACATTTCACATGTAAAACTGTTTATTGAGAGATAATCTGTTTTTTAATTTAGTCTTTACTATAATATTTTTCACTTCACGTTACTAGTACTCTTTGTCACACTTAGAAACTGTTAACATGTAACTATGTTTTAAAATAAACTATCCAGTCTATAACCTAGGGAACATATTTAGACAGTAATTACGAATGCATTGTTATAGTGAACAGACGACACAGTGTTATTGTGTGTGTACATTCTTGCTTGTTAATTGCACGATTACGTAACGACTATAAGGCTTACATACTTAGAACATATACTGCTAATGAGATTTTAATGCAACATTTTGGTTTACTTGAAAATACATTCTCGATTTAAAGTACCTTCTGAGAGATATCAGATGAGACAGTGGTTAGTTTATTTTACAGCTGCACGATTATATCATGACGCTACTAATGAGTGACACAATTTATATTATTGCTTTTTTGCGCTGTATCTGTTTTATATCTGCACAGTTTTTCTGTATTATTCTGGAAAGTAAAACATGTTTTAGTAGTAACTTTTGTGGTATAGCTACAATGAGACAGCCTTTTTCGTAGCACAACAATACTTTACATTATAGTACTTTCTTGATCACGGTAAGGTACATAATATCTACGGTATCTATACGCAAAGCATTTCATTTTCGTTTCTGATGAGGTAAGTACACTGACTTCAGCAGAACTTTGCTTACAGAGGACGATAACTACGACAGTTCCACAGAATTATCTTACAGCAAGACGCACATTTAGCGCTACAGGGCACGCATTTGAGTGATTAATTTTGTACTTAAACCATTTATTTTTCAAGATTTTTGAATTACAAAGAAAGTTTTCCGTGATAAATTTCATTCCATTGCTGTAATCTGTAACACCTGAGGGTATAATTACATTAATCCTCAGGGGGGTACACGCTTACTTTGTGTACCATGTGTTTGGCAAGCACAAGGAGCCCTAGCTAATATGGTATTTGCTTATACAACTTTACAAATCGGTATCATATTTCTCCAACACAGAATTACACAGCTACCTGATTATTTAACAGAGTAACAAACATTTTTTTACTATGTCAGTGACACATGTTTACGCAATTACACAGCTGGATAACTTCACACTTATGAAATTGTATTTTGTCTGTACTTTGTGAACTGTTCATATTTTTTCGGAACCATTGTGATACTATGAGAGCTTTGAATGATATATTTGGTATGGGATCATGATTTTTAAAGTACGTTTGAGTTAGATGACACTTTTGAAATGAGCAGAGAATTTTTTTTAGGTTTTAAAATATTCAGAAAGCTACGATGATTTTGAGATGTGATTGATCTCTTATGATGTTATTATTACGACGATGATGTGTATTATGCTGTTGAGGTATGTTTATGATCAATAAGCTGATGCTATATGAGGAATTTGATTATGCTACGTATTTATTATGATGAAATATTGAAGAAGTGTCGACGAATATTTATATGTGTAACAAGGTAAGGAATAATGAGTAGTGATTAGGGACTCTGACTTGTGAAAAAGGATGTTGGAAACCATAATCGTACTTTAAGAGTTATGAAATGTGTGTACATGCGTGAATGTATCACAATGCCGCCGAAAATTTTTTGGACTCTCTTATATTGATAGGATTTTGTTTCTACACATTTGTAACGCAGATTCTCGACCTGTGAAACTTTTTATATGAGACTGTCACTGTAGCGCAAACTGCTGTCGTAAATATTTCGGTAGGAAAGTTAAGTGACCTTCACACGATGCGTGGTGGGTACCCAGCTGCGCGATAGTCGCCTGGGAAAAAGCCATTAGTGTGTGCCTTTCAGAGGCAAAGGTGAAAAAAAAGGAGG
Source organism: Schistocerca nitens (assembly GCF_023898315.1). Lineage (NCBI taxonomy): Eukaryota > Metazoa > Arthropoda > Insecta > Orthoptera > Acrididae > Schistocerca > Schistocerca nitens. The sequence continues at coordinate 339,490,598 of NC_064621.1, read as the reverse complement.
CCATTATCCTCGCTATTGACTTTCTTTTGTAGAAGGCATTGTAAATACGACACGCTCATTACTAAGAAACATATTGTACTTTGTGCTACTTACTGAAATGCTTATGAACTGATGGGTAATATCTGCACACCTGATTATGACAAGTGTCTTTCTACGAGAGTTGAGAGAATTTTTCTAACTTATGAAACGCCACATGAATATTGAATGATATTTTTATGCTTTGCTTTAGATAGTTGCTTATTTCATTTGATATCTGGTTTCCAGCTGTGTTACAACATTGGTTTTATAAAATAAAATTAAATGAATTTGCTAATGTGAAAACTTTCTGTCAACAGATCTGTTAAATAATAATTTTATGATCCACATTCTTCAAAAATGGAGCACTTGGATAAGAAAGAACAATAAGAAGGGACTAGTAACAGTAACTGCATACATAATTTTCTTTTCAAGTACATGGTAATATTTTTTTAACAATAAGTTGTTGTGGTGCACCACTATTATTACATAGACATTAAGATGTGAGTAGACATTTCCCTTATCTGCATTGTTGTTTTTACTGTAATATTTTTTCTGCTTGAGCTTTGTCATCTTTAGGTATAAGTTATTGCATTTGCTGCTGCTGTTTGCCAGGCATAGTGCTACTAAATTTCAGTTTGTATTACTCTGTTAATCCAGATTTACTACTGATTTACTTTTCTTGTTGCTGCAGATTGGCTCATATTAGTGATAATGTTGCATTCTATGCTAACTTATATATATATATATATATATATATATATATATATATATATATATATATATATTGCTGCTTGCTTTGCCAATTTTCATTTTTTGTCATTGCTGTTTGTGTTAATTGTTTTGTGCTGCTGCATTGCCTCGTCCCTTAGTTTAGCATCTGAGCTCAGTAGATTTAAGTTAGCTTAAGATGGGGTAGGCTATATAAGAGAACGAGTTGTGATGAATTGGAAGAAATGCATTGAGAAGCTATAAGAAAATGGTTTTGCCAAAAAGTACTTTGAAAGAGGATATGAACAAAAAAAGTAGGGTTTAGAGACAACAGGTTTAGGTAGGATTTTCTTGGAAACAAATGTTGAGGTAAGATAATGGAAAATAAATAATGAGGTAATAAATATGTGAACATATAAATACAGAAAGCATGCTTGGATAGGATTTTTTGGTGGAAACAAATGTTGAAATAAGACGAAAGATCAATGTAATGAAGTTTTGGGTTGGACTGCAGTACCTAATGTTACCCCGAAAACGAACCTTGTCTTTCCTTTTGTATTATTCCGCTATGTGTTTATGTATCCTTGTGTATTTGTCTTTTTCCTGTCTTTATGTGTTTAGCTAATAAGATTTATGTTGTAGAATTTTTCAAATACTGTGTTATTTTCTTTGTAAAGATGTTTAGACATTATTTATTCTGTTCTGTTTTAATGCTCATGTGTGAAATTAATGTTTCGAAAACTATTCTCATTATTTTATATATTCAGTTATGTCATAATTCCTGTAACACTGATCTATCTGTTTATTTCTGTTCTTTTGTAAAGCCTGTACTACTACAAATTTATCTGTATTGTTATGTTCTTTAATGATGTATTTTGTACCTTTGTAATTGTATTCTTATGTTATAAAATTGTGATTGACACCAGTTCATCATATTATTAACTTGTAAGTTCCATTTCACTGCACAAGTTTCTGTTGATCATAGTATATGGACAATATATGAGAAGTAGGGACTGTTAGTGTTTGCACATGTGTTAATAAATCAGCAAGAGACTTGATAACAGCATTGCTGGTTCTAAGGACAATTCCAAAAACTTTGTGAGTGCACAAGTGGTGGTTATGGACTTGCTATATTGTCCGCAAGACTCTTCGATGGTGATTGTGCACCTGCACAGTCGCTGCAGATGGCTGCTGGCCATCTTTACAAAGACTACAGTGGGTCTACACCTTTGATGATTGATCAGTACCATTATTTCTACAAGGACTGCAGTGGGTCTGCACCTCTGGTGGCCCACCAGTACCATACTGTCTACCAAGACTATAGTGGGTCTGCTCTGTGATGACCTACCAAACGATATTTTTCAAAACTTCGATTGACTCCGCTGTGGGTTTGCTCTGTTGTGGCCCATTACCTGCCTGCATGTCAAGAGTCAGCACTGTCTTTCCGTTAGAAGGACAATACTACTTCTTCAAGATTGCATGGAAATCCACTACTTCCGTGTGCATTTTCTTTTACTGCTCAGACTTTGAGAAAAACACTGCTATTTTACTGTGATGAACGATCAGGACTGTCTTTATGGACTGTGAGTAAATTTTAGCTTTTGACCAACATTGTATCGATAAGTGTGTGCATTTGATTTCTTTGTTATTGTAATTATGAAAAATGTTTTCAAGTCTGTATTGGCCACTGCCCAAAACAATTTGTAAAATTTTTTGTGGGGTGCATGGGGGCTATGTAAGTAGGCTGTTTAGGTTTTTATATTGGTAACGCCACGTAGCGCTCTGTATGAAAATCACTGGCTGTGCTGTGTGCAGTGTGTGGCTAGTTTACATTGTTGTCTGCCATTGTAGTGTTGGGCAGCTGGATGTTAACAGCGCGTAGCGTTGCGCAGTTGGAGGCGAGCCGCCAGCAGTGGTGGATGTGGGGAAGTGAGATGGCCGATTTTTGAGAATGGATAATCTGGAGGTGTGTCCATCAGAAACAGTACATTTGTAAGAATGGATGTCATGAACTGCTATATATATTATGACTGTTACGTTAAATACATTATTTGTTCTCTATTAAAATCTTTCATTTGCTAACTATGCCTATCAGTAGTTAGTGCCTTCCGTAGTTTGAATCTTTTATTTAGCTGGCAGTAGTAGCACTCGCTGTATTGCAGTAGTTCGAGTAACGAAGATTTTTGTGAGGTAAGTGATTTGTGAAACGTATAGGTTAATGTTAGTCAGGGCCTTTCTTTTGTAGGGATTATTGAAAGTCAGATTGTGTTGCGCTAAAAATATTGTGTATCAGTTTAAGTACAATCATGTATAATTTTTCTAAGGGGACGTTTCAAACAGTGTGGTGGAATGTTGTTTTCGCTGGCATGCTTTCCCTAGAAAACTGGGGCATGCTACGCTCATCAAGAGTTATTCATCTTTGCTTTCCCGTGGGAAGTTCGGTGGCTGTTTATTGCTAAAAAATTTTTCTTCTGCCCTTACGTTAGTAGAATTCCCACAGCCCAGGTGCCACTCCATGTGGAGTGAGAATTTCTCTCTCTCTCTCTCTCTCTTTTGCGAGGTGGAAAAGTAGGTCTTTGGGTGAACTAGAAACAATCTGTAAGAGGGAGTGTAGGACGTTGTTTTCTAGAAGGCAGCTCGTTGGGTGACATTAGAATTTATCTGAGAAGTGGGAGTTAAGAACTATGTTTCCTCAGAATTACGTACGTGGGAAGACAGCTCATTGTATAAGTTATAAAAAATTTGCTAGGTGCAGTACTGGATCACTGTTTTAAAATAATATCATTGACCAATGCTTAACAAGGCCTCCTCATTGATGAGGTATCTTTTCTGTGGCTTTTTGTTCGGAGCGGAGAGAAAAGACAGAGTTTTTGGGACACTCGAGTTTTGGAGACGTGGAGAGATGGACATCCTGGATTGGGGCCGGAAGAGAACACTCTCACTTTGGAGACGCGGCAGAAGGCCGACTCCGATTTTGGAGGGTCAGATCATCACACAGTGGCTGATGAGTAACAACTGGAAGTATATGGAGATGGCCGGCCGGTGTGGCCGTGCGGTTCTAGGCGCTTCAGTCTGGAACCGCGTGACCGCTACGGTCGCAGGTTCAAATCCTGCCTCGGGCATGGATGTGTGTGATGTCCTTAGCTTAGTTAGGTTTAAGTAGTTCTAAGTTCTAGGGGACTGATGACCACAGATGATAAGTCCCATAGTGCTCAGAGCCATATGAAGATGGTATCCCAAAACAGTTATATGACCCATTCACATGCAAAACTGCGCGACGTATCACGACAGGCTTTTGAATGATCGCGTATTCAAAATCTAAGACAGCTGCTTTGGTAACATGACGAAGCAAAATATCCATGTAACAGTACCAAAAACGAATGTATTTCTACGTCGTGACTTATTGCTATATTTTCCTCTGCTTGGAATAAGTATGCACGTTGGACAGCAAGCGTTTCCTATTGACCTGATAGTGTTGCAAAGCTGTTCAGTCTTCAAAGAGCATGTGTGAGACTTCATCAAAGTGGTCAAAGCAAAATGGAAAAGAACAATATGCACATACGACCAAAGCTATTTTTTCCAATCCAGCGTAACTCTTGCATTGAATCAGTCCAATATCGAACGCCAAATTACATTTTCAAGCTATGATACTGGTATGTAAGTGTCATAACATGCCTTTTGGCAAATATGTTGTATCATCGGCTTGTATTTCGGTGCAGAAAGTACACTGTGTACCGGAGAGCGAAGTCTGATGATGAAATGACGAACGTATAACTTTACAATCTTACAAAATCAACTCTTCTTCTTATGAAGAACTTATATTGTATAAAGAAATAGACACCAAGAGGTTGGCAACATCTTGTTGCCTTCAGTGTGGTTTTAGTCCTATTATATGGATATTTAGTTTCTTTGCGTTACCTAAATTCCTCTCTTCGACCTTGAATAGGTGATCATTCCGATGTCCCGTTTTGCATGTGAATGGGTCATACCACTATTTTTGGATGAGCTATTTATATTCCAAGCACATATTCGTGCGGTGCTGAGCGTTTGAGGTGACGCACTTCCCTTGTGAGAATAGACGTATTTTGTAGCTCCATTACGCAGGCTGCTGCACGTAGTGGATTACTGTGGTGGAAAGCGTATGGAGGAAGAGGTTTCTGATCAAAAACTAAATAAAATAAAACGCAAATGCTAGAATTTATAACTGCATGTGAATGCTTAGCGATGAACTATAACATGGACAGAATAGCGAAATTAGAAAGGCGGATTATTAGAAAAATATTGGATGCAATACAAACTACAGACGGTGGAAACATGAGAGGTAATGAGGAGATCTAGCAAAATACACAGAAAACATCAAAAGCAATGACAACGCCAAGGTTAATGCTTTTTGGACATCTCCACCAAATGAATGAGAACAGGCTGACGAAACATATATTCCTGTATTTCTGAAAAAGAAGACAGAAGCATGGACTGCAGAAATAAGAAAAAGCTAGAAAACACAACATCAAAGAATCACAAATAACAAAGTGGATACTTTTTAGCAGAAAATATTAAATATAGAATGCTATCAATGCAGAAGAAATAATAAACTACGAATAACTTGGACAGAAGAAAGGGGAAAACAACGTAGGAAGAAAATGAGTCCTATAAAAATAGGAAACAACACGAAAGAGGACGAACTAAAGCAGTTGAGAGTTACAAATTGGTCAATACCAAGATAAAAAGACACAAATTACTATTCGCGCAAAATAAGTCGACTTTCGGCGTTGTGGCTGATGGGTGGGGTCGTAAAGGCATTTCCCATTTACTGTCAGACACCACGCCGATGTCAACTTAGTTTGCACGAGTAGTATGCATGTCATGTTGATGGCGCACAACTTAGTTTGAACAGTTTACATCGAATATATGATGAAATGACGAGGTGAAAACAATCGAACTTACGACTATGAGATATTGGTAAGATCGTGTATTTACTTTCATTGTTGCCGAAAATACAATCTTGGGAAAACGACCAACAGTGCATAATTGCTATTAGCAGGTTGACTAATATTTACGCTCTCTAATCAACTGTACGAGGGTGAGTCAAATGAAAACCTTAATTTTTTTTTAATATTATTTATTGTGCAGAAGTGGTCCAAAGCTGTATCACTTTACAACATAATCTCCCCAACGCTCAATGCAAGTCCTCCAACGCTTACAAAGTGTATAAATTCCTTTAGAAAAAAATTCTATTAGTAGTCCACACAACCACTCATGCACCGCGTGGCGTACCTCTTCATCAGAACGGAACTTCTTTCCTCCCATTGCGTCTTTGAGTGGTCCAAACATATGGAAATCACTTCGGGCAAGGTCTGGTGAGTATGGTGGATGAGTAAGACACTCAAAATGCCGGTGTGTGATTGTTGCAACTGTTGTACGGGTAGTGTGGGGCATTGCATTGTCATGTTGCAAAAGAACACCTGCTGACAGCAATCCACGTCGCTTTGATTTGATTGCAGGCTGCAGATGTTTTTTTTTTTTTAGGAAATCTGTGTATGATGCACTGGTGACAGTGGTTCCTCTAGGCATGTAATGCTCCAAAATGGCGCCTTTTTCGTCCCAAAAGAGTGTCAGCATAACCTTCCCTGCTGATGGTTCTGTTCTTTGGTTTTGGTGATGACGAATGACGTCATTCCTTCTTCGCTCTCTTCGTTTCTGGTTGCTGGAAGTGAACCCAGGTTTCGTCCCCAATAACTATCCTTGCAAGGAAGCCATCACCTTCTCGTTCAAAGCGCCGAAGAAGTTATTCACAAGCATCAGCACGTCGTTCTCTCATTTCAGGAGCCAGCTGCCGTGGCATCCATCTTGCAGAATCTTTGTGAAACCTGGAGCACATCACACAATGTGAGGTGCTGACCCATGAGTAATCTGTAAACATGCTGCAATGTCATTCAGTGTCACTTGGCGGTTTTCCTTCACTATGGCTTCAACTGCTGCAATTTTCTGTGGAGTCACAACTCGTTGTGCCTGATCTGGACGAGGAGCATCTTCCACTGAAGTCACACCATTTGCGAACTTCCGGCCGGCCGCGGTGTCCGTGCGGTTCCAGGCGCTCCAGTCCGGAGCCGCGCTGCTGCTACGGTCTCAGGTTCGAATCCTGCCTCGGGCATGGGTGTGTGTGATGTCCTTAGGTTAGTTAGGTTTAAGTAGTTCTAAGTTCTAGGGGACTGATGACCACAGCAGTTGAGTCCCATAGTGCTCAGAGCCATTTGAACCATTTTGCGAACTTCCTACTCCATTCGTAGACTTGCTGCTGTGACAAACATGCATCACCGTACTGAACCTTCATTCCTCGATGAATTTCAATAGGTTTCACACCTTCACTACGCAAAAACCGAATAACAGAACGCTTTTCTTACCTGCTGCAAGTCGCAAGTGGGGCGGCCATCTTTACACTGATACTGCGACGGTATTTGTGCATCTGCACTATGCTGCCATTCTGCACGCTGTTTGTAAAACGCTTACCAACGTACAGGATAACGGCGCGAAATTTCGATTTGTTATTAAGGTTCAAATGGATCTGACCACTACGGGACTTAACTTCTGAGGTCATCAGTCCCCTAGAACTTAGAACTACTTAAACCTAACTAACCTAAGGACATCAAACACATCCATGCCGGAGGCAGGATTCGAACCTGCGACCGTAGCGGTCGTGCGGTTCCAGACTGTAGCGCCTAGAACCGGTCGGCTACCCAGGCCGGCCAAATTTAGGGTTTTCATGTGACTCACCCTCGTATATGGGCACCTACTAGGTGGCAATAATATTGGGTGTGTACATCATTCGCCTTTATGACAGCTTGTTCTCTGCTGCGGATAATTTCAATGAGGTGCCTCAATTTCTGTGGAGGAATAGCTGCCCATTCTTCTTCAACAGCCGAAACCAGAGAGGGTAGTGATGCTGGAAACTGGTATCTGGAGGAAAGTGGAGCCTCTAACTCATCCCAGATTTGATCCGTTAGGTTCATTTCAGGACTGTTAACAGGCCAGTTCATTTCAGGAATGTTATTTTCCATAAACCACTGCCTCATAGATGAGGCTTTAGGACACGGTGCATGGTCATGCTGATACAAACAATCACGGTCTCGAAGTGTTCCACTACTGCTCGGCCGCGCAGAGTGGCCGCGCGGTTTGAGGCGTCCTGTCACGGACTGCGCGGCCCCTCCCGCCGGAGGTTCGAGTCCTCCCTCGGGTATGGGCGTGTGTGTTGTTCTTAGCATAAGTTAGTTTAAGTAGTGTGTAAGTCTATGGACCGATGACCTAAGCAGTTTGGTACCTTAGGAATTCACACACACTACTGCTTGCGGCGTACAATGCTGTAAAACTTGCTCATATCCCTCGCCATTTAGCGTTTTGTCGAGCGCAATAAGGGTACCATACCCCCAACCACGAAAAACACCCAATACTATGACACCTCCTCCTCTGTACTTCCCTGTTGACACTGCAAGTGATGGCAGGTAATGTATTCCAGATAAGCGCCACAACCAAATCTCTCCGTCGGATTCCTACAAGGTACAGCATGATTCAATATTCCAAATCACTCGTTTCCAGACATCCACTCTCCAGTAGCGTCGCTGTTTACACCACCTCAAGAGTTGTTTAGCAACGACACAGAAATGTGTGGCTGATGAGGAGCTGCTCGACCGTTGTATCCCATTATTTTTAGCTCTACATCTACCTGATTACTCAGCTATTCACAACAAAGTGCCTGGTAGAGGTTTCAATGAACCACCTTCAAGCTGTCTCTCTACCTTTCCACTCTCGAACGGCACGCGGGAAAAACGAGCACTTAAATTTTTCTGTGCGAGCCCTGATTTCTCTTATTTTATCGTGATGATCATTACTCCCTATGTAGGTGGGTGCCACCAGAATGTTTTCGCAATCGGAGGAGAAAATTGGTGAAGGAAATGCCATGAGAAGATCCCGTCGCAACGAAAAAAGCCTTTGTTTTAATGATTGCCACTCCAACTCACGTACCATGTCTGTGGCACTATCTCCCCTATTTCGCAATAATGCAGACCGAGCTGCCCTTATTTGTACTTTTTCGATGTCATCCGTCAGTCCCATCTGATGCGGATCCCACACGCACAGCAATACTCCAGAATAGGGCGGACAAGCGTGGTGTAAGTAGTCTATTTAATAGACCTGTTGCACCTTCTAAGTGTTCTGCTCTACTCACAATATTATCTATATGATGGTTCCAATTTAAGTTATTTGTAATTGTAATCCCTAAGTATTTAGTTGAATTTACAGCCTTCAGATTTATGTGACTTTTCGCGTCTCATTTCTTTTAGTACTCATGTGAATAACTTCACACCTCTCCTTACTCAGGGTGAATTGCCACTTTTCGCACCATACAGATATCTTATCTAAATCATTTTGCAAGTAGTTTTCAAAATGGCTCTGAGCACTATGGGACTTAACATCTGAGGTCATCAGTCCCCTAGAACTTAGAAGTACTTAAACCTAACTAACCTAAGGACAGCACACACGTTCATGCCCGAGGCAGGATTCGAACCTGAGACCGTAGCGGTCGCGCGGTTCCAGACTGAAGGGCCTAGAACCACTCGGCAAAGTCGTTTTGATCATCTGATGACTTTACAAGACGGTAAATGACAGCATCATCTGCAAAAATCCAAGACGGCTACTGAGATTGTCTCCTATGTCGTTAATATAGATCAGAAACAATAGAGAGCCTATAACACTTCCTTGGGGAAGGCCGGCTATTGCTTCTGTTTTACTCGATGCCTTTCAGTCTGTTACTACGAACTGTGACATTTCTGACAGGAAACCACGAATCCAGTCGCACAACTGAGGCGATATTCCGTAGACATGCAGTTTGGTTCGAAGACGCTTGTGAGGAACGGTGTCGAAAGCCTTCTGGAAACCTAAAAATATGGAATCAATTTGAGATCCCCTATCGATAGCACTTATTATTTCATGAGTGTAAAAGAGCTAGTTGTATTTCACAAGAACGATATTTTCTGAAACCGTGCTGACTATGTGTCATTAAATCGTTTTCCTCCCTACACACAGTCACTGTGCCAACCCGACTGCCGGTAGCCCTTTGGAACCGACTATTGATTTCTTCCGCTGATATCATGGAACTTCTTGACAATCACTCTCCGCAATGCTGGACGTCCCCTGTCCGTCGGTATACGAGGTCTGCCTGGTCTTAGTTTACCTCCTTCGCGTTCTCTGTTTACAGTCACATCACCAGCAGTCGACTTTGACAGCTTTACATGTGTTGGGATGTCGATGGGTCTCTTACTCAGGAGACGTCCAATGACTAGTCCACGTACGAGGTCACGAAGCCGTCCTGACCACCTCATTATGCTGTTATTACTTCTCTATCGGAAACGTGGTACTCCCCGCCTGCATTTATGAGAGCGCGACTGCCCCGCTTCACATCTAGTTGCCAATCCCGCGTTATTTAGCGGTGTCCAGACACGAGGGGAGTTCAGTAGGTACTGCAACACATCTTCTTTCTGAAAACAGGTTAGTTTTATTCGGAATTCTAATGCGTCATATTTTCGCCTCTGTTTTGGCTACAAAACATTATTTTTCAACACAATTTCTGTCAATGCGACGGCGTTACGCCACATCACTGGGAGGAGCTGTATGCCAGCATGGTACCACTCTACTGGTAGATGTCAGAGACAACGACTTGCTGCGTCAATAATCACCCCATCATTCACGTACTGCTTCTCGCAGAGTGCATCCTTCATTAGGCCAAACAGACGAAAGCTCTTTTATGGTCCTCCATTAGTCATAGAGAAACTCAGTGGGCGCCCACCTTTGAGTACCCCAACTGGTCACTGCTAAAAGAGACGTTCCAACTAAGCAGCGAGCTCGAATGAGAGTGTCCGCACGTTCCAACATTGCAGGAGTCATAGCTGTGTGCAGCCGGCTGGCATGAGGTAGATCAAAAAATCAAATGGCTCCAAGCACTATGGGACTTAACATCTGAGTCCCCTAGACTTGGAACCACTTAAACCTAACTAACCTAAGGACAAAAAAAATGTTCAAATGTGTGTAAAATATTATGGGACTTAACTGCTAAGGTCATCAGTCCCTAAGCTTACACACTACTTAACCTAAATTATCCTAAGGACAAACACATACACCCATGCCCGAGGGATGACTCGAACCTCCGCCCGCATCTCGTGGTCGTGCGGTAGCGTTCTCGCTTCCCACGCCCGGGTTCCCGGGTTCGATTCCCGGCGGGGTCAGGGATTTTCTCTGCCTCGTGATGGCTGGGTGTTGTGTGCTGTCCTTAGGTTAGTTAGGTTTAAGTAGTTCTAAGTTCTAGGGACTTATGACCACAGCAGTTGAGTCCCATAGTGCTCAGAGCCATTTGAACCATTTTTTGAACTCGAACCTCCGCCAGGACCAGCCGCACAGTCCATGACTGCAGCGCCTTAGATAACCTAAGGACATTACACACATCCATACCTGAGGCAGGATTCGAACCTGCGACCGTAGCAGCAGCGCGGTTCCGGTCTGAAGTGCCTAGAACCGCTCGGCCACAGCGGTGAGGGAGATCAGTGAGGTCTGCGCGATCTTGTTGCGACGATGACAGACGCCTCTACCAACGACTCACCGTGCTTTTGTTCACTGCCAGATCTCCGTAGACATTCTGTAAGCACCTGTGATTCTCTGGTTTTCTGTCAAAAGAAATTCAACGACAGCTCTCTCCTTGGACCGCTCCTCCGCTACAGATGCCATTCTGAAAGTTACGTATAGTGCTGGCACCTATCGGAATTTCATGAAACTATAGGGGCTGAAGCGGGAATATTCCACGAAGTCCTACAAAAAAATTCCCCATTTTCTCAACCACAACTAGCCAAGAAAAAATCTGCTGCTTTCCTTATTGAACGCCGGTACTTTTGATCAGATAGAGTATTTCGGTGCAGAGGCTGTAATTACCACACTGCTTCATCATTTGTTGTTTGTGTCAACTTCTTTCTTCTACAACATTTGCTTCATGAAGTGTGCCAAATTTTTGTCAATCGACGTAGTTTACTGACCGCCACAGTGCTAGCGTTAGACACGTCGTTACAGCGTGCTTTATTTCGTCTCCTAATCTACCACTATTTCCCCACGGTGTGCACCGGCTACGCCCTGACAAGGATGCAGTTCGTGCCAGCGAACAGCCGTAGCTGAGGGCAGGACGAGAGCGGCTCACGGCTGCGCCTGATGGAGATAGTGGCGGCCCCAGTCACGACGCAGGCGCCTCGCCCACTTATGGAACCAGCCTCCAGACAGGCTAATGGCGCCTGACAGACACGCACGCGTCCAGGACGCCGATCGTCCTGCGCACCACCGACTCCTGTCGTCGTCTCGGTATCCAGCTGAAGTCACTTAAAAGGGAGGTGTTTGGTGTGGTTTCTTTTGTTTACGCAATGGCCAGTACAGTGTTATTTGCATAGTATGCTCAGAATGTCAGCGCCTCTCTTGGCTTGTTCAGTTGACCAGTTCTCATGAGGGAGACAGAGAGAGAGAGAGAGAGGTGCGGGGGTGCGGGGGGTGAATACTATCGAACTATGAGTTTAATAAGTGATGCTTGCGTAATACTAAAAGGAATTTACACTACTGGCCTTAAAATTACTACACCAAGAAGAAATGCAGATGGTAAACGGGTATTCATTGGACAAATATATTATACTAGAACTGACGTGTGATTACATTTTCACGCAATTTGGGTGCATAGATCCTGAGAAATCACTACCCAAAACAACCACCTCTGGCTGTAATAACGTCTTTGATACGCCTGGGCATTGAGTCAAACAGAGCTTGCATGGCGTGTATAGGTACAGCTGCCCATGCGGCTTCAACACGATACCACAGTTCATCAAGAGTAGTGACTGGTGTTTTGTGACGAGCCAGTTGCTCGGCCATTATTGACCAAACGTTTTCAATTGGTCAGAGATCTGGAGAATGTGCTGGCCATGGCAGCAGTCGAACATTTTCTGTATCCAGAAAGGCCCCTACAGAACCTGCTACACGCGGTCGTGCATTATCCTGCTGAAATGTAGGGTTTCGCAGGGATCGAATGAAGGGTAGAGCCACGGGTCGTAACACATCTGAAATGTGTTCAAAGTGCCGTCAATGCAAACAAGAGGTGACCGAGAAGTGTAACCAATGGTACCCCATACCATCAAGCCGGTTGATGTGCCAGTATGGCGATGACGAATGCACGCTTCCAATGTGCGTTCACCGCGACGTTGCCAAACACGGATGCGACTATCATGATGATGCAAACACGATTCATCCGAAAAAATGACGTTTTACCATTCGTGCACACAGGTTCGTCGTTGAATACACACACCATCGCAGGCGCTCCTGTCTGTGATGCAGCGTCAAGGGTAACCGCAGCCATGGTCTCCTAATCTCGACCAACGCGAGCAGCAATGTCACGATACGATAAACCGCAATCGCGTTAGGCTACAATCCAACCTTTATCAAAGTCGGAAACGTGATGGTACGCATTTCTCCTCCTTACACGAGGCATCACAACAACGTTTCACGAGGCAACGCCGGTCAACTGATGTTTGTGTATGAGAAATCGGTAGGGAACTTTCCTCGTGTCAGCACGTTGTAGGTGTCGCCACCGGCGCCAACCTTGTGTGAATGCTCTGAAAAGCTAATCATTTGCATATCACAGCATCTTCTTCCTTTCGGTTAAATTTCGCGTCTGTAGCACGTCATCTTCGTGGTGTGGCAGTTTTAATGTCCAGTAGTGTATTATCGAACTCTTTGTTTAATAAGTGATGATTGCACAATACTAATACGAATTCATTACAGAAGAGTGGAAAGTAGATGCCGACCTCGGAGATTCTGGAGAAACGCAGAAACACTCGAGGCAACACCGCCCCTACGACTTACAAGACTATGTTTATACCATTTGTAGACTTCGAGAAAGCTTCTGATCATGTTAGGTGGAATACTCTCTTTTACACTCTGAAGGTAGTAGGGTAAAATACAGGGAGTGAAGGCTGTTTACGAATGTACAGAAATCAGACGGCAGTTATAGAAGTCTCGAGGCATGAAACGGAAGGGGTGATTGAGAAAGGTGTGAGACAAGGTTGTAGCCCATCCCTGATGTTATTCAAAAAAATGGTTCAAATGGCTCTGAGGACGATGGGACTTGACTTCTGAGGTCATCAGTCTCCTAGAACTTAGAACTACTTAAACCTAACTAACCTAAGGACATCATACACATTCATGCCCGAGGCAGGATTCGAACCTGCGACCTTAGCGGTCGCGCGGTTCCAGCGCCTAGTACCGATCAGTCACCCCGGCCGGCCTGTTATTCAATCTGTACATTGGACAAGCAGTTAGGGAAAGCAAAGAAAAATTCGAAACGGAGATTAAGGTTCAGGAAGAAGAAATAAAAACTTTGTGTTTCGCCGATGGCATTGTAATTCTGTCAGAGAAAGCAAAGGACGTGGAAGAGGAGTTGAATGGAATTGCCAGTGTCTTGAAAGGAGGATATAAGCTGACCATCAACGAAAGCAAAACGAGGATAATGTTACGTAGTCAAATTAAATCAGGTGATGCTGAGGAAATTAGATTAGGAATTGAGATACTGTAAGTAGTAAAAATGTTTTGCTGTTCGGTCAGCAAAGTAACTGACGATAGCCGAAGTAGAAAGAATATAACATGTAGGCTGGTAATCGCAAGAAAAACGTTTCTAAAGAAGAGACATTTGTTAACGTCGAATACATTCTTAAGTGTTAGGAAGTCTTTTCTGAAAAGTATTTGTATGGAGTGCAACCACGTATGGAAGTGAAACGTGGACGATAAACAGTTTAGACAAGAAGAGAATAGAAGCTTTCGAAATGTAGTGCTCAGAAGAATGCTGAAGATTATATGGTTCGATCTCATAACTAATGAGGAAGTACTGAATAGAATTGGGGAGACAAGAATTTCGTGGCCCAACTTGACCCAAAAAAAGGAATCATTTGATAGGACACATTTGAAACATCAATGGATCACCAATTTAGTACTCGAGAGAAGTATGGGGATACAAACCGTCGTTATTCGGAGATGAAGAGGCTCGCACAGGATAGAGTAGCATGGAGATCTGCATACAATCAATCTTCGAAATGCACGTGTGTGTGTGTGTGTGTGTGTGTGTGTGTGTGTGTGTGTGTGTGTGGGTGGGTGGGTGTGGGTGGGTGGGTGGGTGGGTGGGTGTGGATGGGTGGGTGTGGGTGTGGGTGGGTGGCTGGGTGGGAGTGTGGGTGGGTGTGTGTGTGTGTGTAGGTATTAGCTTGAATTGTAATTTAATTTGTTACCACACCGATGTGCAAAATTTAAGGACGAAAGAAATTTTTGCGTGATGTATCACTGCCAAGCAACGTATCTCGATGAATGAGGGACCATACATAGAAGGAACCGCTACATTATAGTATCGTAAGCTGAACTGAACGAAGCCAAAATCAGCGCGAGGAGAGACACTGCATAAAGCATTCAACGAATTCCAGTATAAAATTTTGTCCACTGACTTGACAGAAAATCCTAAGACGTTTTGGTCTTATGTTAAATCAGTAAACGAATCGAAGTCATCTGTGTAGACACTCTATGCTCTGTGACCATAATAGCAGTGAAACTGAGGACGATACAAAAAAAAATCGAAATACTAAAAAGTTTTTTCCATAGCTGTCTCACAGCACAAAATTGCGCTGTAGTGTCTCATAAAACTGTAGCACGAACAAAAACATGGCTGACGTGGAAATGAGGGCCATGGCATAGAAATATCAACTGAAACCGCTAAACAGAGGGAAAGGCACTGGGCGTGATGGGAGACCAATACGATTCTGCATAGAGCATGTGAAAGAACTTGCCCCTCCTCTAGCAGCAGTGTGCCGAAGATCTTCGGAGGAGCGAAGTGTTCCGTAAGATTGAAATAGAGCAGGGTTCATTTTCGTCATAAAGAAGGGTCGTCGAACAGACGCACAAAACTATAGGCCTATATCTTTGACGTCGAACTGTTGTAGAATTTTGGAACATGTTTTATGCTCACATATTATGACATTTCTGGAGGCCGAAGATCTCTTCTGTAGGAACCAACATGCATTCCGAAATCGTTGATCTTGTGAAATTCAGCTCGCTCTGTTCATCCACGATGCCCAGAAAGCAGTAGATACAACCGCTCAGGTAGATGCCCCGTTCCTTGACTTCCGGAAGGCATTCGATACAGTACCACAGTGAAAAAAAATAGAGCATAACATATCAGACCAACTGTATAACACGACTGAAGAGTTTCCAGCAAACAGAACATAGTATTTTATTCTGAATGGAGACAAGTCTTCAGAGGTAAGATTAACATCGGGCGTACCCCTGGGCAGTCCTATGGGACGATTACTTTCCACGATATGCAAGGGATCCCACAAATGTTGTGACAAACTTCAAATGACTGTAGAAAGTGTCCTCAGAAACAAATCGAGGCCGGAAACATGTGTCCGGAAATGTCATCCAACGAGGCTACTGAGCGTCGAAGTTAAAGGCGCCGGTCACACATTCGGCAGCAATGTAGGAGACGAGGTACTGGCAGAAGTGAAGCTGTGAGGACGGGCCGTGAGTCATGCTTGGGTAGCTCAGTGGTAGAGCACTTGCCCGCGAAAGGCAAAGGTCCCGAGTTCGAGACTCGGTCCGGCACATGGTTTTAATCTGCCAGGAAGTTTCAAGACTTTGTACGCTGAAGGGCCGTAGGCGGAAAGTCTCGCAATGTTGCTCGTTATTCAGTGATCGCGACTGATTGCCTCTATCGTCGCATTTGTCTCCTACAAATACGATGATCTGTTACCTTGGTGGATGACAGTCGTAGACACGGATTTTCATTTGCAGTTTATTTTCTCCTGAACACCGAAAAACACTGGAGATTTTAGAATGTTCCAGAAGAAAAATGAACTGAGCATGGAAACCCGTGTCATTCACCGAAATCTTATTAGAGAACAGTTGTGTTATTCTTCGCGAAAATTTGGAAGTAATAGGACAATGTAATACGTGAAGCTCACGCACTTTAACAGCACATATTAGGGAAATGGAAAGTGCTACTGATGTGCGGTGTTACTGTGAAAACAATAGGTTTGTTTATAAATAACTCATCTGCTACCAGTCACGATTTTCTTTATTTTATTTTTCCCACGACGCGTTTCGGGAAATAATTTCCATTTTCAAGTGCGTTTTTTTTGTATTTGTTATGCCATTTCTATGTGACGTTTTCGACGAAATGAAGCAGACTCTCACACATCGACAACATCACATAGAAATGGCATAACAGTCACAAAAAACGCAACTGAAAATGGGAATTATTTCCCTAATCGCGTCGTACGAAAAATAAAATAAAGAAAATCGTGACTGGTAGCAGATGAGTTATTTATAAACAAACAGATTGTAGTAGTACCTAGAAAGTTTATTTTTTGTACAAATATATACTTTTTTAAATGGAACAATGCCTATTGACATTAACAAACTAAAAGTAGGGTAAGTTAGATTGTCAGTAGTGCTCGTTTCAGGAT
Source organism: Schistocerca nitens (assembly GCF_023898315.1). Classification (NCBI taxonomy): domain Eukaryota; kingdom Metazoa; phylum Arthropoda; class Insecta; order Orthoptera; family Acrididae; genus Schistocerca; species Schistocerca nitens. The sequence goes on along the minus strand of NC_064621.1, from coordinate 339,473,304 downwards.
TCGTGTGCGAGTGGTTTACGAAATATCGCATTTTGAAAAGTTTCCACACCGACACCTGTACAACAAATATGGTAGCACACACTAAGAACAACATAGGTGCATAAACTGGCTAAGTGCGTTCTGTCCAGTAACGAAACTACATCTACATATACATGGATACTCTGCAAATCACATTTAAGTGCCTGGCAGACGGTTCATCGAACCACCTTCGCCGGCCCTTATGGCCGAGCGGTTCTAGGCGCTTCAGTCTGGAACCGCGCGACCGCTACAGTTGCAGTTTCGAACCCTGGACATGTGTGATGTCCTTAGGTTAGTTAGGTTTAAGTAGTTCTAAGTTCTAGGGGACTGATGACCTCAGATGTTAAGTCCCATTGTGCTCAGAGCCATTTGAACCATTTTTGAACCACCTTCACAATTCTCTATTATTCCAATCTCGTATGGCGCGCGGAAAGGATGAACACCTATATCTTTCCGTACGAGCTCTGATTTCTCTTATTTTATCATGGTGATCGTTCCGCCCTATGGAGGTCGGTGTCAACAAAATATTTTCACATTCGGAGGAGAAAGTTGGTGATTGGAATTTCGTGAGAAGATTCCGTCGCAACGAAAACCGCCTTTCTTCTAATGATTTCCAGCCCAAATCCCGCATCATTTCTGTGACACTCTCTCTACTGGCCATCACAGGATGTGTTCAGAATGATCACCAGCGGCAGCAATACGCGGTTCCAGTCTGGTACGGTACTGCTGCTGGACACGTGTTAGCATTTCAGCAGAGATGTCCGAGGAAGCTGTAGTAACAAGTCATTACATATCATCGGCTGTAGTTGCTATGTGCTTGTAGATAGCGTCTTTCAACTTCCCCGACAGAAAAAAGTCTTCAGGCGTCAAATCCAGTGGACTGGCTGGCCAACGTACAGGTCCTCTACGTCCAATCCAAAGACTTCAAAAGAAAATGGCTCTGAGCACTATGGGACTTAACTTCTGAGGTCATCAGTCCCCTAGAACTTAGAACTACTTAAACCTAACTAACCTAAGGATATCACACACATCCATGCCCGAGGCAGGATTCGAACCTGCAACCGTAGCGGTTGCGCGGTTCCAGACTGTAGCGCCTAGAACCGCTCGGCCACCCTGGCTGGCCCAAAGACTTCGAAGAATTCGTGAAGATGTGCTGTAGTACTTCGTTGGTACCACAAGTTCCTCCTAGTCTGCAGAGTAACGTCTGTGTGCATTGAAACGTCCCCTTAGAAAAATTAGTGAATTACTGTGCTGATAAACCGCTTACATTATTTGATTTTCAAACAGCTGAGCAAAACTGAACGTACTCAGACATTCACTAAAGTGACACACAATAATTTTTAGCGCAACGCTATCTGACTTTCAATAATCCCTACAAAAGAATGGCCCTGACTAACATTAACATATACCTTTCACAAATCACTTACCTCACAAAAATCTTCGTTACTCGAACTACTGCAATACAGCGAGCGCCGCTACTGCCAGCTAAATGAAAGATTCAAACTACTGAAGGCACTAACTAATGATAGGCATAGTTAGCAAATGAAAGATTTTGATAGAGAACAAACAATGTATTCACTTTAATAGTGTTCAAAAGTTATAATATATATAGCAGTTCATGACATCCATTCTTACAAATGTACTGTTTCTGACGGACACACATCCAGATCATCCGCACTCAAAAATCCGCCATTTTACTTCCCCACATCCGCCACTGCTGGCGGATCACCTCCAACTGCGCAACGCTACGCACTGTTAACAGCCAACAGCCCAACACTACAATAGCGTATATTACAACAATGCCACCCAGCCACAGACTGCACACAGCACAGCCAGTGATTTTCATACAGAGCGCTACGTTGCGTTACCAATATAAAAACCTAAACAGCCTACTTACATAGCCCCCATGCTCCCCACAAAAAATTTTACAAATTGTTTTGGGCAGTGGCCAATACAGACTTGAAAACATTTTTCATAATTAGAATAATAAAGAAATCAAATGCATACACTTATCGATACAATGTTGGTCAAAAGCTAAAATTTACTCATAGTCCATAAAGACAGTCCTGATCGTTCAGCATAGTAAAATTGCAGTGTTTTTTTTTTCTAAGTCTGAGTAGTAAAAGAAAATGCACACGGAAGTAGTGGATTTCCATGCAGTCTTGAACAAGTAGTGTTGTCCTTCCAACGGAAAGACAGTGCTGACTCCTGACATGCAGACAGGTAATGGGCCACAACAGAGCAAACCCACAGCAGAGTCAGTCGAAGTTTTGAAGAATGTTGGTAGGTAGGTCATCACAGAGCAGACCACTGTAGTCTTGTTAGAGATTACGGTATTGGTGGGCCACCAGAGGTGCAGACCCACTGCATTCCTTGTAGAAATAATGGTACTGGTGGGCCATCAAAGATGCAGACCCAGTGTAGTCCTTGTAGTGACGGCCAGCAGCCATCTGTCATGCGGACAATATGCAAGTCCATAAACCACCACTTGTGCACTCACAAAGTTTTTGGAATTGTTCTTAGAACCAGCAATGCTGTTAACCAGTCCCTTGCTGAATTATCAACACACATTCGAGCACTAACAGTTCCAACTTCTGACATACTGTGCATATATTATGACCAACAGAAACGTGTGCAGTGAAATGATAGTTAATTTGATGAACTGGTGTCTATACAATTATAAATTTACAACATAAGAATACAATTGCAAAGGTACAAAATACATCATTAAAGAACATAACAGTACAGATAACATTAGTAGTAACACAGGCTTTACAAAAGAATAGAAGTAAACATATACATCAGTGTTACAGCAATTATGACATAAGTAAATATACATAAGGTCAGAATAACTTTCGAAACATCAACTTCACACGTGAGCATTAAAGCAAAACAGAATAAATAATGTCTAAACATCTTTATAAAAGTAAATAACATAGTATTAGAAAAATTCTACAACATAGCTCTCATCAGATAAACACAAAGACAGGAAAAGCACAAAGGCACAAGAGTACACAGACACATAATGGAATAATACAAAAGGAAAGACAGGGTTCGTTTTCAGTGTAACATTTGGTGCTGCAGTCCAACCCAAAACTTCATTCCATAGATCTTTCCTCTTATTTCAACATTTGCTCCTGAAAAAAAAAAAATCTAACCCTGTTAAATAAATATTTCTCATTGTACAATACTCATTTATGCCCAAATCTTTTTCATATAACTTCACAATGCATTTCTTCCCTATTCTTCATAGTTAGTTTCTTATATAGTCTACCCCCTCTTACGCTAACTTAAATCTACTGAGCTCAGATATATATACCAAGGGACGAGACAATGCAGCAGCACATAACAAATTAACACAAACAGCAATGACAAAAAAATGGAAATTGGCAGCAGCATATATAAATTAGCAAAGCAATTGCAATATTACAACTAATATAAGGCAATGTGCAGCAAACAAGAAAAATAAATTCGTAGTAAAACTGGCTTAACAGAGTAATACAAAGTCAGATTCAGTAACATTATGCTTGGCAAATACGAGCAGCAAATGATATAACTTATACCTAACATGACAAAGCTCAAGCAGAAAAAATATTACACTAAAGACAACAATGCAGATAAGGAAAATGTATATTCACATCTTAATGTCTATGTAATTAAAGTGGTGCACCACAACTTATTCTACAAAAGAAATTACCAAGCACTTGAAAAGAAAATTCTGTATGCAATTCCTGTGAAGGGACATGACTTTTTGTGCTCCTTCATTTTTTTTAAGTAGATCATAAAGTTATTATTTACTGGGTCTGTAGGCATAAAATATTTATATTAGTACAACTAGAAAATTTTATTTTAACCAATGCTGCAGTGCAGCTAGAAACTAGATATTAAACAAAATAGGCAAAGCAAGGCGTGAAACGTCATTCACTAGCCATATGGCATTTCATAATGCAGTATACAATCTTTCAACTAGCAAGACAATAGACGGGAAATGTTTCTCATCATTTCATTTCAGTAAATATCATAAATTAAGAATTCTACAGTGTAATCATGTTTTCAAATTTGAGCGTGTCGTATTTGCGATGCTTTCTACAAAGAACTGTCAATATCGAGAGTAATGGCCTCTTTTTTTCTTCACCTAATGGCTTTTTCTCCAGGCGACGCACAGTTGGGCGTCAGCGACGCATTACGTCGAGGTCACTTGGCTTTCTTACCGAAATTTACAACAGAAGTTTCCGCTACAGTGACAGTTCGATACAAATAAAATTTCACAAGTCGAGAAATTACAGTAGAAATGTGTAGAAACAAAATCCTATAAATATAACAGTGTCCAAAAAATTTTCGCCGGCATTGTGATACATTCACGCATTTACACACATTTCATAACTCTTAAAGTACAATTCTTGGTTTCCAACATCCTTTTTCTCAAATCAGAGTGCCTAACCACTACTCATTATTCCTTACTTTATTACACATATACATATTCGTCGACACTCCAATATTTCATCATAATAAATACATAGAATAATCAAATTCCTCATATAGCATCAGCTTATTGATCCTAAACATACCTCAACAGCATAATACACATTGTCATCGTAATAATATCATAACACCTCAGTCAAATCTGAAAAACGTCGTAGCTTTCTGCAATAATTTCAAATCTTAAAAAATTCTCTGCTCATTTCAATAGTGTCATCTACCTCAATCATACTTTAAAAATCATGATCCCATACCAAATACGTAATTCAAAGCTCTCATACTCTCACAATGGTTTCGAAAAAAATATGAACATTACACAAAGTACAGACAAAATACAATTTCATAAGTGTGAAGTTATCCAACTGTGTAATTACATAAGCCGGCCGGGGTGGCCGAGCAGTTCTAGGCGCTTCAGTCTGGAACCGCGCGACCGCTACAGTCGCAGGTTCGAATCCTGCCTCGGGCATGGATGTGTGTGATGTCCTTAGGTTAGTTAGGTTTAAGTAGTTCTAAGTTCTAGGGGACTGATGACCTCAGCTCTTAAGTCCCATAGTGCTCAGAGCCATTTGAACCATTTTTTTGTAATTACGTAAACATGTGTCACTGACGTGGTAAAAAAAATGTTTGTCTCTCTCAGTTAAATAATCAGATAGCTGTGTAATTTATGTGTTAGAGAAATATGGTACCGATGTGTAAAGTTGTATAAGCAAATACCATATTAGCTAGGGCTCCTTGTGCTTGCCAAACACATGGTACACAAAGTAGGCGTGTACCCCCTGAGGATTAATGTAATTATACCCTCAGGTGTTACAGATTACAGCAATGGAATGAAATGTATCACGGAAAACCTTTGTAATTCAAAAATCTTGAAATATGGTACAAATTCAATCACTCAAATACGTGTCCTTTAGCGCTAAATGTGCGTCTTGCTGTAAGATAATTATGTGGAAGTGTCGTGGTTATCATCCTCCGAAAGCTAAGTTCTGCAGAAGTCAATGTACTCACCTCATCATAAACAAAAATGAAATGCTTTGCATATAGATATCGTAGTTATTATGCTTATTGCCGTGATGAAGAAAGTACTGTACTGTACTGTAACGGAAAAGGCTGTCTTATTGTAGATATACCACAAAAGTTACTACTAAAACATCTTTTACTTTCCAGAACAATACACAAAAACTGCGCAGATATAAAACGTATACACCGCAAAAGCAACAATGTAAATTGTGTCACACATTAGTAGCGTCGTGATATAATCGTGTAGCTGTCCAAGAAACCAAATACTAAGTCTTCTTTAATCTCACAGAAAGTACTTCAAATAAAGAATGTCTTTTCAACTAAACCAAAATGTTGCATTAAAATCTCACTAGCAGTATATGTTCTAAGTATGTAAGCCTTATAGTCGTTACGTAATCGTGCAATTAACAAGCAAAAATGTACACACACAATAACACCGTGTCCTCTGTTCACTATAACAATGCATTCGTAATTTCTGTTTAAATAAGTTCTCTTGGTTCTTGACTGGATATTTAACTTCAAACATTGTTGCATGTTAACAGATTCTAAGTCTGACAAAGAATACTAGTAATGTAAAGTGAAAACTTTTATAGCAAAGACAAAGTTAAAAAGCAGATTATCTTTCAATAAACGGTTTTACATGTGAAATGTGATGCAAGCCTTTACTCATCCTACTCGGCGCACGTGGCTGCCTGCGGTGCGAGTCATTGTCTGCTATCTCTTTGTTGGCGTGCGTCGTTTTTGGGATTAGGAGACCTAACTTCTACAAATTCACCTTGTCGAGAGGGCCCTGCCCTGTTTGAATCCCGCCATTTCTGATGAAATTCAGGTCTGTCCTTTTGTCGGTAGTTACATAGTTTCTTTTTTGTCGGCCATGTGGTGGAGAATTTCTCCCGTAATCGTAACTGCGCGGTGGACTGTTGCGTCTGACGTTATTCTGTCTCCCTTGGTAATAATTATTTTGGTTCCCATATTGTCTGTTGCTCTGACTGTCTCTGTGATAGTCATTACCGTGGAGAGGTGATCTTTCCCTGTAATTATTACTACTTTGCCAACGGTTGTCATACGGGTGGTGTCTGTTTTGGTCACGATTTAAGTTGTAAGAATAGCCTTGTCGTGTCCAGTTATTATTTCTTTCATCGCAGAATTGTGACGGTTGTGACCTGTAATTGTTGTGTTCCTGTTTTCGCGTCCCGCGATTGTCAGTGTCATTTTCCAATTCTTGTAACAGTCCCTGAAAAACTTCAGTGTCGTCTTTGCAACGTCCTGCCAAAATAATAAGTCGTAAATGTTCAGGTAATTTGATTAAGCAAATGCGGATGAGTTCTGAGGGGCTGTATGGGTTTGACAGGTACTGATTCTTGTGCAACATGTCTTCAAAATATTTCACAAGACTGGAAAATTCAGATTGTTCGAAATGTTTCATCATTATGATGCTATGTTTTACTCGGTCTTGTGTAGCTTGAGACCAATATACTGAGAGGAAGGCATGATAAAATTCTCCTTCACTGTGGCAATCGTGAATGACCGATCGCATTCTTACAGTTGGTTCATTCTCTAAGTAGCCACACATAAATTCTAATCTGTGCTGTAATGACCAGTTGGGAGGAAAACAATGAGAGAATTGATGAAGCCACACTTGTGGATGAATGTCGTTGCCGGAATTCTTAATTGTTCAGAATTTACGTGTAGTAATAAACAGCTTATAGTCAAAATCATCATGTCGGCGAGTCGCATGTCGGTCTTTGTTACGTCGTGTCGACGGTTCCATCTCAAAATTCGGTGTACCTTGCCAATTTCTTTCATAATTTCTGAAGTGCCCTGTGTTATTATTTTGTAGCTGTTCCGTATTTCTATGTCCCTCTTCCTGTATTGGAGCGCGAGTGTCCTCTGAAATATGTAATTCTTGTATTACCTGTGTCAACTGATCTTGTACTTCCCAGATTTCTCTTTGGTGTTGCGTATTAATTTGATTCTGATTTTGTTTGAATTTCCTAATTTATTCGTACTCTTCAGTGTCAGTGAAGGCTACAGGTCTTGTGTCATTCAGATCAGTGAACTGATCCGAAAGTTCGGCTACTTTCTCCGATAGTGAAATTATTTCCTCAGTATGTTTTTCTGAACCAAGTTTCAGAGTGTCCATTTGTGTTGAAATCGTATCTACTGCGTCCTTTAAGTTTTCCTGAATTTTTGCAAGTTGCGTAACCGAATCGGTAGATGCAACTAGGTCAATCTTAGCTTGCAAGGTCTCATGATTTTCATGAACAATAGTTTGCAGTTCTTTTATGGCTGCTTCGTGATTCTGTAATGTATTTTCATGCCGCGAAAAAATAGGTTGGAAATGCTCACAAATTTGTGTTTTTACGTCATTACAGACTTTTTGACATTTCGATTCGATTTTATGTAACTCAGTAGTTAAATCTTCACGTGTTTGTTCAAGCGTGGTGTCTAACCTTTGAAGATTTTGTTCCATTGTGTCTAACTTTTGAAGATTTTCTTCCATTGTGTCTAACTTTCGAAGATTTTGTTCCATTGCGTCTAACTTTCGAAGATTTTGTTCCATTGCGTCTAACTTTCTTTTGAAGCTTTTGCTGTGTTTGTCCCATTTGTTTTATTAATCGTAATAACTATGCACTGGTGTCTGAAACATGTTCCTCAGTTCTATTCGGCAGTGCATTTGAACAGGCAATATTCGCATTTTGACAAGCAGAAAATGTGTCTTGACTAATTTGAGAAAACGGTGAGGACCCAAAACCTGAATCTACAGTATTTGCGAGATTGTGTACTGTCATTTCGGATTCCTGAGGCGTGCTGTTGCCGACCGATCGATCGATAAATGCTTCCCTGTTCACTAATTGTGTCACTGTCTACGCCATTGTTTGCCGCCCGCTCCATTTCCCTATGCACAATTACCAAATTACCACTTTGAATGTCTGTTAATTCATTACACAGTGGTGCTGATAAGCTACGCTCGTCGTCACTATTATTTCTCAGTTTACTTTGGAGCCTAGTGTTACGTTTTTCACACGCCATTATTGTCACAATATTTCACACGACAACACAGAAAAGCACAATTTGAAGAGCAAAATAAGAAAACACATTAACATAGCACTGAAAATAATAGCTATTTAATTGCAAGTGCAGCTGCGAAATACTTGGTGCAAATCTACATGCATGCCACAATTGTTTTACTGTACAACAATGAAAAACTGCAACTACAAAGGAAATTCTCTCTATTATTATGCGCTAGCAATAAACAATAGCTACACTAATTACACAAACTACAAGAAAAAAATCAGAAGATTCCAGTTAGGTATCCTCGGCGAAGGGTCGACATATGAAACGTCCGCTTGGAGGAAAAAATGAATTACTGTGCTGATAAACCTCTTACATTATTTGATTTTCAGACAGCTGAGCAAAACTGAACGTACTCATGAACTTTATATATAGGTTTAGGGGTATATAGCGGCCAAAAACTTTTATTAAGCAACCGAAATAGAGTGAAATGATTACAATGAACATAAATAGTGAAGCGTGTAGCAGTGGTCCAAGCTGTTATTCACAGATGAGTCTAAGACTGAAGTATTAGGAAACCATCACCGTATATTTGTTCGTCGACTTCGTGGCGAACGTATGAAGAGTAGTGTGTGACGCCAACGGTGAAGCATGGTGGACGGTCCGTCATGGTGTGGGGATGTTTGTTTATTATAACCCACACTTTTAGTTCCGTAGGACCAAATTGGGAAGCAAGTCTCCGTGCTCATGGAGTACATGAAATTAAAACAAAAAAGTAATAACAGATAAAATGAAATGTTCATGAATCCTAAAAAGACGTCGGTATAAGTTTATGTAAACGAAATCAACAGTATAACACAGGAATCGGCTTAATTTTTCAAGGAACGCCTCAACAGAATAGAAGGAGTGAGCCATTAGGAAACTCTTCAGTTTGGATTTGAAAGCGCGTGGGTTATTGCTAAGATTTTTGAATTCTAATGGTAGCTCACTGAAAATAGATGCAGCAGAAAACTGCACGGCCGGCCGCAGGTGCGAGTCCTGCCTCGGGCATGGATGTGTGTGATGTCCTTAGGTTAGTTCGGTTTAAGTAGTTCTAAGTTCTAGGTGACTGATGACCTTAGAAGTTAAGTCCCATAGTGCTCAGAGCCATTTGAACCATTTGAACCAAAACTGCACGACTTTCTGCACAAGAGTCAAGGAGGTGCGATACAAATGCAGACTGATTTTCTGCCTACTATTAGCTAAGTGAAAGCTTTAAAGTCTTGGGAATAAGCTGATACTATTAACAAGAGACGACTTCAAAGAAGAGTGTGCAAAAATTTAACAGGAAATAGAGGATCCTCCACTGAACAATTTGAGGTAAGGAACTTGGGCCGCAGAAGCCAGCCTAAGTAGATAACAGGAAAAAAAATCACATTACTGTGTACTTTTTTATTTGCATTAGTTACAGTTAACTGTAAATACCATCACTGGCACAATGAACGTACCATTTGTACGTATCCTACAAAACGTGCTGAAACCGACGGACATCAGCCTCACTGCAAGCGTGATATCGGCGAACAAATCCCGACGCACCCTGACAAATGTACCTGGTGTATTTCGAATCACATCACAGGCAGCTCCAATTCTGGCAACTAGTTCCATCTCCGTATCCACTGGGCTCTCATACACCAGTGACTTTAGATAGCACCATGGGAAATAATCAAGGGGATTCAGGTCAGGTGACCTCGCAGGCCATGGAATAGGACCTCCTCTTCCAATACAGCGACGAGGTAATACTGTACTGGTACGGCTCCATCGGTTTGTACTGTACGTTTCTGAATAGCTCTGAGTAATGAATGGGTTTGTCGTTGATTCATAGCACATTCTGTCATGGGACAATGTAAATACAACAGAGCCCCCTTATGGACAAGTAAAGTAAAGAAAACCTGCATCATGACTGTTGTGGCGTAACAAGACACCCACGCCACTCGGAAGTAGCCGAAAGGCACGCGTTAACTCACGCAGGCTAGTAGATAGGTCTGAAACAGGATACGTAATGAATGCTATAAAGAAAAGTACGTAGCTCCTGGAATACTTAACTTTAATCCATCCTTGTGGTACATCGCTCTTGAAGATACAAGTGAGACTCTTTAGATACAAGCTATGTAAGGCTAATGGCGCCTTGCTAGGTCGTAGCCATTGACTTAGCTGAAGGCTATTCTAACTATCTGCTCTGCAAATGAGCGAGGCTTCGTCAGTGTGCATCGCTAGCTAAGTCGTCCGTACAACTGGGGCGAGTGCTAGTCCGTCTCTCGAGACCTGCCGTGTGGTGGCGCTCGGTCTGCGATCACTGTCAGTGGCGACACGCGGGTCCGACATGTACTAATGGACCGCGGCCGATTTAAAGCTACCACCTAGCAAGTGTGGTGTCTGGCGGTGACACCACAATGACTTCCTCCTTGTTTCCTTCAGGAAATAAGAATGTACATGTAAAGAAACAGCACAGTACGTATAAAACTGTACACATGTTAGTTTAAATAAGTTGGAAAACGGTACTATTAGACAAAGCAGTAGACAAGTTTACTTCCACATCTCCTTAAGCTGTCCTCTCCGACCCCCGGTTCCCTACTTGAAATTGTTCAGTGGAGCGTTCTCTATGTTCTGTTACATTTTTGCATGCTATTACAGAAACACCCTGTATATTGAGGAGCCAGTGTCAGAACACCCAGACTCATGAACAGGGGTCGGCAAGAGGTCCGCGAATTTACACCACTCACTGCCCGAACCGCTCGCGTCTGAGTCAAAAATACCCTTTGAGAATGGGATGGGGTTACCCCAAAATATAACACCATATGTCATAAGCGAATGAAAATAAGCGAAGTAGACCACTTTTAGTGTCGAACTATCACTTACTTCAGATACTTTTCTAATATAAAAACCGCAGAATTAAGTCTTTGAACAAGATCCTGAACATGAGCTTCCAACGACAGTTTTCTATCTGTCTGAACACCTAGAAATTTGAACAGTATCCAGTGTAAGGCTTCTAGTTTGTTTTTAGTATTCAAGGGATGTGGTATGAATTCTACAAGTATATTTTCATTCGATGTGTCCAACTTCTTATCTGTACTTTGGACATTAAAAATTGTAGTCTACAACAGTCAATATGTATAGTGCTGGTCACACTACAGAGCGGTCTGGAAATAGATTGTAGAGCATAGAGATAAAGATACAAAGAACGATGAATCTCGAGAAATATGATTTGGTAAAGATTAACTGAGAAGTGTGAAGATTTTCAGGTAATCTTGTTACCGCATTGAATGCCTGCGCTTAATTTAGGTTATGAAGACGGGAGGTTTTAATGGAACGTTTCTTTACTAGTTCGGGTTACTTAATTTTTTTGTTCATATGCGAATAAGTAGAATTATCTGTTCATATGGCCTGCACTCATAAGTTACAGAGTTACCATTCATTTATTTTTTTCAATAAATAATTTCATGGCAGAGTCATATTTGCAATAAAAAGCAAATTTTATAAAAATGACTGTAATTGTCAAGGAAGGAGTCAGTAATTCAATATAGTTTCTGAATGCTAGTCTCTTTTGCATCAGACAGTAAATGCAGTATCAAAGACCATTCCTCGCGTATTTTATTTTCTGAATATGTGGTCACAGCACTGCATTGAGCGGCACACAGTGGCTAAATTCAAAGATTAATTTGCTTATAATAGTTTCATTTCACTGTTCAAGGGTTGTTTTTATTTAGCTGGTTTGCTGATACGCTATATTTTTTTTTCCTGTCCATCTCTTTCGAGCAATACCGATTTTCAGTTACCACCGGTAAGCGACATAAATTTTGCTAGAGCCAATTTAAAATTTCAGGTAAGTCTTTCGCCTTCATACGTTGCATTTCTAAATTGTTATCACGTTCACGTCAGGTAAAGGTCAGCTTAGATATCATTTCTTATGGAGACGTATATATATACACTGATCAGCCAAAACATTATGACCACTGCCCACCGCTACTTTGGATGCCACTTGGTGGCGTTTCGGGCACCTGACGCGGTAACGAAAGTATGTAAGCGAAGCAGACAGGGACGGGGGATGACCCTACCGAAGATATGGACTGAAAATAGGGAAACCTATTGAGATAAGCGACTTTGGCAAAGGGCAGATTGTTACCGCACAGAGCCTGTGAACGAGTATCTCGAAAACGGCTAAGCTGGTCGAATGTTCACGTGCTACTGTCGTGAGCACCTACGGAAAGCGACAGTGAAACTACCACTAGATGCTAAATGGTTGGACGTGCACGCAGAAACAGCGCTGTGTTGTAATACGAAAACGGGACGATTTATCCGACATGCAAAAGGGCTTGATGATTGGCTTTCATGCCAACGGTGGAAGCATTTCCGAAAAGGCTAAGCATGTAAACTGTTCACGCACCGCCTTGGTTAAAGTATATAGGTGCATGGCAAGAAAGGCCCTATCGCAACACGGCGCCGAAATAACTGTGATGCACCATAGGCCATAGATGACACAGGGGCGAACAGCGGCTACAGATATGTATACGGACATATAGGCGTGCAACCGTTGAGCAACCAAGGGTCTACCAACATCATCTCCTCAACGACCATTCAGCGAACGTTGCTGCGTATGGGCCTCTGCAGCATGCACCTGATCCGTGCATCCATGCTGACTGCTGTTCATTGGTGACGAAAGTTGGAATTTGCACGCCACTGAGTGGCGACAGGTGGGTTTTTCGGATGAATAACATTTTATGATTCATCGGACAGACGGCCGCTGGCGTATGAGGAGTGAAACTTGTGAAACCAAACACCCTGCAGCAGTCGTCGGAAGAGATCGGGCCGTAGGAGGGAGTGTTATCGTCTGAGTAATGTTTTCGTGGCATCCCTGACGGGTCTCCTCAGGATGGAACAATGGATCAACACAGCTATACATCTATCCTTCGAGACCCTGTCCACCGCTATTGCAATTTCTTTTTCCACGGCACAATGGCATCTTCCAGCACTACAATGCAATGTGTCACACAGCTCACAGCGTATACACGTGGTTTGAAGAGCACCAGGATGAGTTTACCGTACTACCCTGTCCACCAAACCCCTGGATTTAAACTCAGTCGAGCATCTGTGGGAACATCTCGTACGAACTGTACGGGTCATGGATAATCAATCCAGAAACCTAACGCTGTCTGCCACGCCACCAGTGTCGGTATGGCTCCAAATCCCTATCGGTGCCTTCCAGAACCTCGCTGACTCTCTTCCTACACGTGTCGAGTGGTCCAGACTGCAAAAAATGGTTATTCAGGCGTTTTAAGGACGGTCCCATTAATGTGACTTGATATTGCTTGCATTTTCATCTGACTTCCACCTGCAAACCTCAAAGACCCCTGTCAAATATCACTGGTGCACATACCGAACCTTAAGGACAACCCTTGATAATTCGTTTTGTTATTAACTTTTGATCCATTAAACGGTCCTCCGTAAGCTACGTTATTTGCAGCAAGCGGTTTTCCCCATATAGTGCGGACTCCACTGTACTCAAAGTGTGACAAATATATTTATAATTTAACTCCGCAGGCAGATGCACTTCCTATCGCCGCAGTCGACACTTACCAAAGAGAGGGTGAGCGCTGAATATTCAGGGCTATAAGGGAGGCAATTTACGAGTACCTCTGTCTGTTCATTTTGTAAACTTCGTTCTCTGTGTAATTGTCTGCAGCTCATGGTCAAGCGTTGCTGCCTCGAATTATGGTGTGTCGGGTTCGATTCCGAGCTGGGTCGGAGGTTCTTTTTTTTCGCTCGGGGGTTGGGTGTTTGTGTTGCCCCGATCATCTGATCTCATTTCATATCGCCGAAGTGGCGTCAAAAAGTAAAATTTGCACCAGGTGGCCGTACAACCCCAGATGGAGTCTCCCGGCCAATAATTGTTATTTTTGTGAGTGATCGAATTTTAACTGTTAGTGTATTGTGTTTCCTGAAACTGAAAGTGTGGACCAGACCAGCATTTGCCTGAACGAGCGTGGGAAACCGCCTATAAACCACATTCAGGCTGGTCGGAGCACCAGCAACGGCCTTTAAACTGCAGCATGGTTTCGATCCCGGTATGGCTCATCATCTTGGCTCGCAGTCCGGCGCGTTGCGTGTTACGATATGCGAGCAGTTTGTTCTCATAACGCAGTTTGTTACCGTTTTGAATATTTACGTTATGGCACTTTTGCTCTGTGAAAATTTCTTATAGTAGCTACGGCAACGTGAGGTATGGTAGCGGTATAAGGTTTTTGATCACCAGACCTTGCACACATGTACCAGGTTGTATGAAAAATCTTTCCTCACAGGTACCCTGAAGTAAGAGCACGTGACACTGTTGACAGTAATGCGTACGGACTCCATGAGTTACTCGATGGGTACACTATTTGCAGACACCACTTTCGTCCTCTCCTTTCCGAGTACTGAATCTAACAATACGCCAGTCTACAAGCACTTATCATAAACTCACCACACAAAAAATTAGACACCGTCTCAGAAATCATTACAAGCACAATTTAACCCCGTGTCATTCTGCCCCTAGACTTGATAACCGCCTGGATTCGAATACGAATTGAGTGCACAAGGCATGTTGCATCTAGGTTAAAGCTCTCGCTGAGGATTTGATCGGGCAGTTCCACAAAATTGCAGGGGAGGGGGAGGGGAGGGGGGGAGGTATATTGACGGTGTTTTACCCGCTGTTCCAACAGGTCCCGCTGACTTTCTACAGAATTCAAGTCAGGTGATTCTGCAGGTCAGTCGAGAAGTAATAGAGTGGGAGAGTGTTCAGAAAACCAGTCACATAGGCAACACCTGATCATTCAGCATGTTTAGATAAACATGGTGGTTCGTGGTAGTGGTCGCTTCAGTGAGCGGGCCCAATTCATGGTAAGAAGAACACCTCCAAAACGTCACAGATACACCTCCGGCTTGCACCTGACCTTGCACAAACTCAGGATGAAATGCTTTATTTGGTCTTCGGTGCACTCGACGACGTGCGTCATTTGAATATAGGCAAAACCATGATTCGTCAGACCACATTACGTTCCACCAGTTAGCTGCTATCGACGTTCGATGTCTTCAAGCCCATTGAAGGCGCGCAGCTTTATGTTCCTGTGTGAGCAATGGCCTCTAGCGAGGTGGACGACTCCGAATGTTCATTTCATGCAGTCGACGTCGCAATGTTCTATCACTAACGGGTTGGGATGGACTTCATTCAGCAGTTACTTTCGGGCTTGCAAGCGATTTTGATTCACAAGCCGCGAAACGCGTCTCCGACCACTCTTCTACATTTATATCTACATGGATACTCTGCAAAATCACATTTAAGTACCTGGCAGACGGTTCATCGAACTACCTTCACAATAATTCTCTATCATTCCAATATCGTACGGAAGAAAAAACGAACACCTTTATCTTTCCGTGCGAGCTCTGATTGCCCTTATTTTATTATGATGATCGTTTCTCCCTATGTAAGTCGGCGTCAACAAAATATTTTCGCAATCGGAGGAGAAAGTTGTTGACTGAAATTTCGTGAGAAGATTCCGGCGCAAAGAGAAACGCCTTTGTTTTAATGATGTCCACCCCAAATCCTGCATCGTTTCAGTGACACTTTCTCCCCTATTTAGCAATAATACAAAACGTTCTGCCCATCTTTTAAGATTCTCGATGCACTCTGTCAACCCGAAGCTGAGGTATTCTAAAAAAGGATGGACAAGCGTAGTGCAGGCAGTCTCTTTAGTAGATATGTTACATTTTCTAAGTGTCCTGCCAAAAAAACGCAGTCTTTGGTTTGCCTTCCCCACAAGATTTTCTATGTGTTCCGTCCAATTTAAGTTGTTCGTAATTGTAATACCTAGGTATTTAGTTGAAGTTACGGCCCTTAGATTTGAGTGATTTATCGTGTAACCGAAGTTTTAACGGATTCCTTTTCGCATTCATGAGGATGACCTCTTAGTCACTGTCTTTCCCCGACTACAATTCTGATGTTTTGTTTCGTGGCCACGTGTGTTACACAACTGCTTGCAGACATGTGGAGCAGTCCGCCACAAAATACCAACGAATCCAGCAAATTCTCATACCGCATGGACCCGGGCGCGGCCGGACACGATTGTCCCTTTTTGCTGTTTTGCCACTCTATCACGTCTTCATATTTTACCCATGTTTATCTACAATCTCCGCTTGAAACATTAATGTCTCGCTGACCAGTGACCGCTACCGCCTTATGCTCATGCAGAAGCAGTGCGCGCGTTTGAACGCGTGACTCGATCGCTGCGCCATCTGTAAAGGATTAACGACTCATGTATGCGTGCGCTCTGGAGTAGCAAATTTTTGTCCGGTGAGGTTAGTTAGTCGACTAATGGTATAAAACGTGCCCTAGGACATTGTTCATGGCAGCAATATGGGATTCTAGCATTGTTTCCAGTGTTCGTTGTCTGAGCATGGGACTGACTTTGATATTGATTCTGTCGACAATGATTGTAGTGTCTAGGCTCATTACCAGGTAGTTGTCCGCATCTCGTGGTCTTGCGGTAGCGTTCTCGCTTCTCGCGCACGGGGTCCCGGCTTCGATTCCCGGCG
Organism: Schistocerca nitens; assembly: GCF_023898315.1. NCBI lineage: Eukaryota > Metazoa > Arthropoda > Insecta > Orthoptera > Acrididae > Schistocerca > Schistocerca nitens. The sequence goes on along the minus strand of NC_064621.1, from coordinate 339,456,174 downwards.
GGGCCAGGGATTTTCTCTGCCTCGTGATGACTGGGTGTTGTGTGTCTTTCATCATCATTTCATCCCCATCGACACGCAAGTCGCCGAAGTGGCGTCAACTCTAAAGACTTGCACCAGGCGAACGGTCTACCCAACGGGAGGCCCTAGCCACACGGCATTTCCATTTTATACCAGGTAGTTTTGGCTCTTTGCAGCTATAATTAATAAAAATAAAGCTGTATGTTCCTACTCGCCAACTTTTCTCCATAACCACGTATTATCATCCACCTCTGGATTTGTGTGTGTGTGTGTAGCTTTCTCTATCACGCCTACAATTTTTAAATGGTTGGAACTTGATTTTCTAAGCTGTACGTATTGAAAGACCTGATTCTGTTACGAACTGTTCGGCAGATTTCAGTCATGCTTTAGAATGTTTCCAGATGTTCAGGAAATTTCAGGAAACTCCTCGAATGTTCTGGACATTTAATGGAAGTTTTCGAGTGCTCTCAAATGTCGGTGAAAGTTCTAGGAATGTTCTCTGACACTCTAGGATCGAAAGTGTGATGTTTTAGAATGACCTCAAATGCTTGTAAATGCTCTCCGCTGGTTTGGTACTGGAAATACCGCATGCTCCGTTCTAGATGTTTCAGTCTCTGAGAGAGTACAAGGTAAAGTTCGGTGCAGTTACGTCAGTCTTAAACAACAACAAAAGATAATGACTCATTCTAGATTGAAGCACAAAGTGGCACGAAGGAGTTAAGCAAAAGGCTGAGATGTTGCAGAAGTTTCTGACTATCAGAACAGATATTGGGAAGTCCTGTTCGATGACGATAATAATAAGAAAAAACTCGAAGTAAGACAATAAGTGTGAATGACAAAATTCAACTTTAACGTGTCAGCGCTTTTCAATGTTCATTGTCTAAATGTATGATAATTTACGCGATCCCGAATGGACGAACATAGAGACAACGTTGCACGAAGAAACAAAGCAGAAGAGGAGCGAGAAAGACGGCTTTCGTCTGAACGAGAATGTCAACAAATGATAATGATCCAAAGTGAAATAAGGTTCAAAATCATTCAGTTACATCTTTTCCACTAGTGGTAGATAAGGTGTCAGGAAGAATTAAAAATTATGCCTCCCATCAGAATATGGGTTCTATTTGTATGATTTTCGAATGAATGCTTTTGCCCACTTCCCTTACGATACACACACACACACACACACACACACACACACACACGTTTTTTTTTTCTTTTTTTGTCTAGGACATAAACAGCATTATACAAAAAAATGTATTCACTATTGCTAATCCGATGAGACTGCAGCTGTACTGTTTCTTGGGGACATATGAAAACTTGTGCCAGACTGGATTCCCCGCTTTATAAGATCGGTCGCCTTAACCACTCTGGCTACTCGAGCACGCCTCCAGGAGCGACCCAAACCTCCGTATGTGACCGTGTGTCCACGTTATCCACTCGCACAATCGCTGTGATTCCCTCACAGGAAGACGCTTATTACTGTCGCGGCCTTGGCCTATTTGCAGAGTCTGCGTTTAACGGTCCACTACGTAATGTCCGTCAGACAAGCGTGCATAGCAAACCGTTAAACACAGATAATGCAAACAGCAATAAACATTGTCCCAGAAATAAGTTAAAAACAGGTCAAATCCTCCGTTTCCGATCAAGGTTCGCGGGAGATTTCCCTTGGTCGTCAGGAGAAGGCTGTAACTGGCAACCCCTCCCAAACATTCCCAACCGGGAACCCCTTTAGCCCACACCTAGTCTTTTGGATATTTGTTTGATATGAACAACGTTCTACAAAGTGGACAGGTAGTCGCAAATTCTGATCGAGCTAAGTGGGTCAACAGCGGGAAGTAAATAAAAACGTTTATAATTTCTACATTTTCTCTAGGTCACTATGGAGAAATGCTGGAGAGTTGTTGCAACTAATTCATGGCAAATTCTCTCGTTTCCAAGGAATTTCTAAACTGCTCCCTTACTTTGTTGACTACAGTATTCACAGTGGTAACATTTTACAAACTTTTGAAAACTTTGCTTTGCACATGCCTGTGTAAAAAAATGCATAGAAGACTAAGCAACTGCAGGTTGCAGGTACAAAAACAAGTTTATGGACTATATTTAACTTGCTATACTCGTATGCCCCCCCCCCCCCCCTCCATCCATGAACCACGAACTTGCCGTTGGTGGGGAGGCTTGCGTGCCTCAGCGATACAGATAGCCGTACCGTAGGTGCAACCACAGCGGAGGGGTATCTGTTGAGAGGCCAGACAAGCGTGTGGTTCCTGTAGAAGGGCATCAGCTTTTTCAGTAGTTGCAGGGGCGACAGTCTGGATGATTGACTGATCTGGCCTTGTAACTCTAACCAAAACGGCATTGCTGCGATGGTACTGCGAACGGCTGAAAGCAAGGGGAAACTACAGCCGTAATTTTTCCCGAGGGCATGCAGCTTTACTGTATGATTAAATGATGGTGGCGTCCTCTTGGATAAAATATTCCGGAGGTAAAATAGTCCCCCATTCGGATCTCCGGGAGGGGACTACTCAAGAGGACGTCGTTATCAGGAGAAAGAAAACTGGCGTTCTAGGGATCGGAGCGTGGAATGTCAGATCCCCTAATCGGGCAGGTAGGTTAGAAAATTTAAAAAGGGAAGTCGATAGGTTAAAGTTAGATGTAGTGGGAATTAGTGAAGTTCGGTGGCAGGAGGAACAAGACTTTTGGTCAGGTGAATCTAGGACTATAAATACAAAATGAAATAGGGGTAATGCAGAAGTAGGTTTAATAATGAATAAAAAAATAGGAGTGCGGGTAAACTACTACAAACAGCATAGTGAAAGCATTATTGTGGCCACGGTAGAGACGAAGCCCACGCCTACTACAGTAGTACAAGTTTATATGCCAACTAGCTCTGCAGATGACGAAGAAATTAATGAAATGTATGATGAGATAAAAGAAATTATTCAGATAGTGGAAGGAGACGAAAATTTAATAGTCATGGGTGACTGGAATTCGATAGTAGGAAAAGGGAGAAAAGGAAACGTATTAGGTGAATACGGACTGGGGGCAAGAAATGAAAGAGGAAGTCGCCGGTTATAATTTTGCACAGAGCATAACTGTATCATAGCTAACACTTGGTTGAATAATCATGAAAGAAGGGTGTATACATGGAAGAAGCCTGGAGATACTAGAAGATATCAGATAGATTATATAATGGTAAGGCAGAGATTTAGGAAACAAGTCTTAAATTGTACGACATTTCCAGGGCCAGATGTGGACTCTGACCACAATCTATTGGTTATGAACTGTAGATTAAAACTGAAGAAACTGCAAAAAGGTGAGAATTTAGGGAGATGGGACCTGGATAAACTGACTAAACCAGACGTTGTACAGAGTTTCAGGGAGAGCATAAGGGAACAATTGACAGGAATAGGGGAAAGAAATACAGTAGAAGAAGAATGGGTAGCTTTGAGGGATGAAATAGTGAAGGCAGTAGAGGATCAAGTAGGTAAAAAGACGAGGGCTAATAGAAATCCTTGGGTAACAGAAGAAATATTGAATTTAATTGACGAAAGGAGAAAATATAAAAATGCAGTAAATGAAGCAGGCAAAAAGTAATACAAACGTCTCAAAAATGAGATCGAGAGGAAGTGCAAAATAGCTAAGCAGGGATGGCTAGATGACAAATGTATGGATGCAGAGGCTTATCCCACTATGGGTAAGATAGATACAGCCTACAGGAAAATTAAAGAGACCTTTGGAGAAAAGTGAACCACTTGTATGAACATCAACAGATCAGATGGAAACCCAGTTCTAAGCAAAGAAGGGAAAGCAGAAGGGTGGAAGGAGTATATGGAGGGTCTATACAAGGGCGATGTACTGGAGGGTAATATTATGGAAATGGAAGAGGACGTAGATGGAGACGAAATGGGAGATATGACACTGCGTGAAGAATTTGACAGAGCACTGAAAGACCTAAGTCGAAACAAGGCCCTAGGAGTATACAACATTCCATTAGAGTTACTGATAGCCTTGGGAGAGCCAGCCCTGACAAAACTCTCCCATCTGGTGAGCAAGACGTATGAGACAGGCAAAATACCCTCAGACTTCAAAAAGAATATAATAATTCCAATCCTAAAGAAAGCAGGTGGTGACAGATGTGAAAATTACCGAAATATCAATTTAATAAGTCACAGCTCAAAATACTAACGCGAATTCTTTACAGACGAATGGAAAGCTGGTAGAAGCCAACCTCGGGGAAGATCAGTTTCGATTCCGTAGAGATATTGGAACAAGTGAGGCAATACTGACCCTACGACTTATCTTAGAAGCTAGATTAAAGAAAGGAAAACCTACGTTTCTAGCATTTGTAGACTTAGAGAAAGCTTTTGACAATGTTGGTTGGAATACTCTCTTTCGAATCCTGAAGGTGGCAGCGGTAAAATACAGTGAGGGAAAGGCTTTTTACAATTTGTACAGAAACCAGATGGCAATTATAAGAGTCGAGGGACATGAAAGGGAAGCAGTGGCTGGGAAAGGAGTGAGACAGGGTTGTAGCCTCTCCCCGATGTTATTCAATCTGTATATTGAGCAAGCAGTAAAGGAAACAAAAGAAAAATTCGGAGTAGGTATTAAAATCCATGGAGAAGAAATAAAAACTTTGATGTTCGCCGATGACATTGCAATTCTGTAAGAGACAGCAAAGGACATGGAAGATCAGTGAACGGAATGGACAGTGTCTTGAAAGGAGGATATAAAATGAACATCAACAAAAGCAAAACGAGGGTAATGGAATGTAGTCGAATTAAGTCGGGTGAAGCTGAGGGAATTAGATTAGGAAATGAGACATTTAAAGCAGTAAGGGAGTTTTGCTATTTGGGGAGTAAAATAACTGATGATGGTCGAAGTAGAGAGGATATAAGATGTAGACTGGCAATGGTAAGGAAAGCGTATCTGAAGAAGAGAAATTTGTTAACATCAAGTATAGACTCAAGTTTCAGGAAGTCGTTTCTGAAAGTAGTTGTATGGAGTGTAGCCATGTGATCACATAACTAATGAGGAGGTATTGACCAGAATTGGGGAGGAGTTTGTGGCACAACTTGACTAGAAGAAGGGATCGGTTGGTAGGACATGTTCTGAGGCATCAAGGGATCAGCAATTTAGTATTGGAGGGCAGCTTGGAGGGTAAAAACCGTAGAGTGAGACCAAGAGATGAATACACTAAGCAGATTCAGAAGGATGTAGGTTGCAGTAAGTACTGGGAAATGAACAAGCTTACACAGGATTGAGTAGCATGGAGAGCTGCATCAAACCAGTCTCAGGACTGAAGACTACAACAACAACAACATACTCGTATGCATGCTGATGAATTATTTGGTGGTGCTCTTTCTAACGGCATAATTCTTTTTCTTGCGACGTTAAGTCGGGTTTGAATTTTGAAGCATGTACGACGAAATAAAATAGACACGGTGAGAAACTGTCTTCACATCGGTTTTTAATAAACTTTATAATTACACTTTTTGCATCCAACACAATTTACCATGTTCAGCAAGTGCAAACTGACCAGTACTTGGCGCCATAAGCTAACAACTGCTCGACTCAACAACTCAGAGTAAAGTAACCAGCAATATAACAGCTTGCATAGTCGCTGAAAGATGTTGCAGTTACTTATTGATTTTTTAGATCGAGAGAAACTTGCATTTGATTAACTGTTCATGTAAAAATGTGTTTCAAGTTATTTTTTCAAAACAAATACGGAAATTTTGAATATAATCATCATAATTTTAAATGTAAATGACCTCGAATTCAATTACAATTTTGAAGTATATCGAAAATATAAAAATAATTATGTTTTCTGATGGATGATAATTTTTTACGTTGAATTCGTGTTTTGTCTTTGTAAGTATAAGAATATTTTAGTTACGTTGCCAAAATTAGACTAAATTCATAATTACGATTTGTATACTCTTAGATTATGTTTTGAATATTTCCTTTGTATCGCATTCTACAAAATGCGACGAAGAAACGGTGCACTGACCACTTCCATTACAAACTCTGTGTCGAGTAGGTGTTTAATCAGAAGTCCATCTCATAAGAAACCACCATTCCTTCTTCGTACTTACTTCCTACTATGTAATAAGGAAACGTGGTTATGCCTTGAGCAAAAACAATTTTTCTTGTTCTTCTACCCATAGATATTTCGGAAAAGTTTCTCCATGTAAAGTATGTTTTATTTATTATCTTATTATTGCATACTGGTGCTCGCATTTCAGTCTCGTATACGCAGGATAGATACAATTATTGCCTTAAAAGAACGTCATTTCTTGTAGATATTGCATTTTCGTGCTTCTGCATGATGTTTGAGTGAAGCTACATAATACGCGCTATTTGGCTGTCACACGTCGAAAGAGTGCGCGTTATAGAACTCCACTCAATATCATGTAGAAGCACGAAAATTTGGGATCTACAAGAAATGACATTCTGGAAAGCAATAATTGTAGCTGTGCTTCATATACCAAACAGTCTAGTGAGCATCAATACTTAATGATAATAAATAAAATCGGTTGAACGTGGAGAAATTTCTCCATGGCATGAATGGGTAGCAGAACAAGAAAATTTGTGTTTTCTCAAGGTAGAAGCTCATTTCCTTATTACATACAGGGATCAAAACTTTCTCAGAACACATATTCTGTATCTGAAATTGTGATTTAAAAGATTATTGGCTGCTTTCAGGGCAGCTCTCATGCTATGCTCTTGAACTCTTATATTCCAGGTATCTGCACGCCTACGCCACGGACTGATGTACACATTATCGTGAGACGGTAAAGTACGATTATTTTGTGTGAGGTTGGCTCTCTTTCGACAATATTTTATCAACGATAATCACGGCTGAGTGTCACGCCGGTGGCTTAACGCAGTAGAATAAATATAGCATCAAGTGGCTATATTTCTTAAGGCGAACTCTTTTGTTTGGAAGAACAGACGTCTCGAGAGCGATGCACCGGATATATCGAAAACGGTAGCTTATAAAACGCCGACTTAGCGCGCTGAGGAAGGTCACTGTGTGATGTTAATCCACTTTCTCGTCTAAAGTTGTTCCGGAAACACCTCGCAGTCCCAGATTACTGTTAACTACTGGTATCATTTGACAACTTCTGATATTTTTATACATGCGATTAAGATTCGAATTAATGTTATGAGTATATAGCAGGCACGTAAGAAGACAAGAAAGGTCGTAAGTATGCCTAGCACGTTTCATACAGTTATCCGCACAGGCTGTCAGTTTGGCGAAGACAGCCGTTTAACGACGAAACGAGTTGCTTACGAATTAATGAATTTTTTTCATGGAGAAACTTCGTGACTGTTGCACTAAGTCAATACGTTCTGAATAAAACATCTCCAGACATCTTGTGCTATTCACTGTCCCAGTACAAGTTCAGAGCAGATCTCGGTTGTCTTAAGATTAGCGTCGTGATCATCAGCTTTTGTAGAATATGCCGAAGCACTGGAAGTACACGAAATTCTTTTCGCTTCTTCTATTTTCAGAAGGAAGCAGGGGAGATTACGGCTTAAACTTCAGTCAATGATCAGGTTATCAGAGGTGGAGTACCATCATGGACTGACGTGCATTTGGGAGGAAATCAACAATGCCCTTTCCACAGGAATCATCCTGGCATTTTCCTTATGTTACACCGGCTGTGTCACAATTCATACTACAGACTTCTGGAGGTTTTGGTGGGGACTTAGTAGATCAAGTTTTACATAGGAACCCATGTCCGGAAAAGTCATCCAATGACGCTACAGAGCTTCAAAGTTACAGGCGCCGATGCCTGTAAATATCTGCATGTACAGTGTGATTTCATGATTATGTTACAAACTCTCAAAGATGATGGAGAAGGATAAATGTATCAGTTTGATGTAAGGGTCCCTCTGACGGAAATGAACGAGTCGAAAGTTATAAGCGAAAACCGTTCTGATACCTCTGACACCGGAATACATGTACCGGTGCTAAATCGTAGGGTAGTCAAGTTTCAGAGGTGGTAGTATGGACCAAAACAAGAAAAAGTGTATTAGAACAAAGAAGCCCTCGGTCACAAATATTAAGTCAAAATTGACCAGGTTTCGACGCTACTATGAGCGTCGTCTTCAGAATTAGACTAACTGTTCTAAAACATATTAAGTATATAATACATTAATAAAATTAAAGTTTGTACTGACTGGAAAAAGATGCAGTACTTACAAGTCACATATTAAAAAACATCTAATCCGGAAAGGCGACGTCATGAATAGTTGTAAGTAAGATGGCGAGCCGCTAAGGGCTGTTCGTACTTTAGTGAACAAGGGTTGCAACAAGAAAAAATGTCTCGTAAACATTGGCTCTAAAATGCTTACCTTACTAGTTATGAGCACTTGTTCAGTAGATTAGATGTGTTTCACAGTAGCGAATATAAATAAGTGCTCATAGCTCCTCAGGTATGTATTTTAAGTCCGATGTTTACTTGACTTTTTTCCTTGTCTTGGTCGATACAACCACCTCTGGGATGTTGCTTACCCTACAATCTTAGCAATAACAGCACCAGCATATGCATTCCACTGTAAGAGGTATCAGAATGGTTCTTGATTGTAACTTTTGACTCGTTCGTTTCCGGTACAGCGACGCTTAACCTCAATTCGATAAATATATCATTCTAGAAAGCTTGTAACATCATCACGGAATCACCCTGTATGTAGATACATTTACAGGTGCCGGTGCCTATGACGCTCTGCAGCGTCGTTGGATTACCTTTCCAGACATGGGTTCGTATGCAAAACACGAATTGTGAAACAACTGTGCAAAGTAACCACGCAAAACCTGACCCTGTGTGACCGGAAGGGGATCTGAAAGGCCACTCTCCCTAATGTGTATCTTGCCACTACGCCACCTCTTAGAGTGATTCTATTTTGAGACAAGTCTTTTACCTCGTCAGAGTTTTTATATTCCTTCCACAAGCAACTTTCAGTGGCGTGTTTCCAGTTGTTCGTTATCCTTTCACACTTTCACATATCTTCTACCTACTTTCATGTTCTCCTACGTATATTTACATTGGCTGTCCTTTACTAAATAAAAGTCCATTGTTTTCAGTTTTAAATCAATGCAGTCTATTTATCCTCGTATGCTATGCTTAATGGGAATCTTATATCCGATTTTAACACACAGCAAGTACCATTTGGTGTTGGAACCTCTGTCTTTACATATCACGAGACAATAACTGAAGAGAATTGGAATTTCTCATTGTTGCTGGAACTTTGAGTGCTTGTCTCCGATAAACGCGTACGGAATGTAGAATGACGTCGCTTTCGTAACCTTAATGGATGTAAACTCTTCCTCCATCAATTTGTACAGGGGAGTATGACGAATAATTGTTACATTTGAAATCAGCGGTTAGGGCGTTCTTAAACTGAAATGTTACAAATGCTCATGGTACCATGTTTAACAAACAGATGCAGGTTGTCGCAGGGAAACAAACTTTTGAAGTGACGTAATTTGCTTGAACAAACAAGGGAACAACATTTTTTACTCACGAAATTGCATATATACAGTAGGCCATTTATGTTTTCAATTTTTATACAGAAGCAGCCAAAGTTGCAAATTCAGTTTTTTTAATTTAATTGATGACTAGTTTCTGGTTACTTGAACCCGTTTTTAAATCATACTATGTATGTCTGTCCTTTCACTCTTCATAAAACAACTTGACTTTGATACAGTCATATGTACAATTTAACATCGTTTGCATGATAGTAGGTAAAATACTGTTTTGCCTGTCTAGCTGTTTTGAAAATATGTTTTGAAAATGGGTTCAGGTAATGCGAAACTAGTCGTCAATTAAATAGAAGAACTGAATTAGCAACTTTCGTTGTTTCTCTGTCAAAAATGGTTAATTAAAGTTGCTGTCCCGTCATTAACTCAGCATATTGGAAATCCATTTATGTTTTCACTATAAAATGCCACAGTGATTTCGTCTTCAATCTTCTGTTTCAGCGATAGTTGCAGGACGCGTGCGGTACACACTGATTTTAAAATCGCACGCACTAAAATTATTGGATTTCACAGACCATGGAATGTCACCGGTACCTGAAATGACGTGCCATCCAAATAATTGGCGAAGGGCTTCCGTTAATTTTCGAGCAGTATATGGCGTGACTAACAATAATTCCTGGTGAAAACACATGTTTTCGATGTTATGATCGTGCAATTTCGGAGTAAATTTTTTGTTGCAATGTCATCCCCACCTGCATGAAATGACACCACGTCACAATGTATCATACCATATTGTAAACCAGACGCTATGTAACTGGCGCTCGTAAACTTCGCAAGGATTTTGCTGTGCCCAGTAAGGGAACATCTGGTCGTTAACATATCCGTTAAGATATTCGTGGGCTTCGACTGACATCTATACGTTGTTAAAGAAATTGGCGTCCAAAATAGGTTCGCTGAACTCTCTACGAAACACAAATAGTGAAAGTGAATGCACGTTTTGTGAAGAAGCAGAGTTCGAAATCATTCAGCAATAGCTGGTCTCTTAAGTAACTTTCCAGACTGACGCAGGCATCGGAACGGAAAGTACGGAGTCGGAAGCCAAGATATCTCGACCACAGTACATCTGCAACTACCTCCAAGGGCAAAAAGATAAACTTTGTAACCTACAGCGACCGTAAATTATACAAACAAACGGACTGTTACAGAGGTACTGCAGTTGATAACACTAACGTTCAAGATTACCGTTTCCCAGCGCCACCCTGTACATCAGTACATCTTCTACATTGGAGGCAAAGAATGTTTAGGTGCCCAAAGACTACGATATCTAAAATTTCTGCATTTGTTATGCGTGAAGCTAAGAGGGACTTCAAACAATAAGCTATGCATGTCGTCCACGCTAAGACCACTGAGCGAAAAGAGTGCTCCATTGTCAAAGGGGAGTACACGTTCCGGGTTTCCTGCAGATACAGTTTTGCCTCGGTACTGGTAACAATGCATCACAGTGAGCGACTGAAATGATGCGGCAGCTGGCAACGCGCTCCAAAGTCGTACACTGGGGCAGTACGATTCTTGTTGACAATACGTCTACATTGCAAACAGACTCACCGCCAAATTGAACCAAATGCAGTGATGCGTCCAGTCGTATTGAAATTGTGCCTTCAATTTCACCAAGGCCGCACAGACGTGTGTTAAGCTGATCGGAAAGTCCAGATCATACACCATGTGATTTCCATCTTTCTGACAGGCTGAAAGAATATCTAGAGCGGAAAGAAAGTTCCCAACGATGAGGATGTTCACACGACGGTCCTCGCATGGTCCCGTAACCAAGGTGGGACTTTCTATCGACAAGGAATTGAACGACAGTTAAAAGAACGTTCCGACCATTGTTTACAGAAACTTGGCGACTACGTTGAAACATAGAGCCAAGTATCCGTGTCACTTTGGAGTGTAGTGCAGCGTTCAATAAAACTTACTTGGCCTGCCGTAATAGTGCATAACTTACTTTTTGAAATACCCTTGTAATAACAAAATTCATTCTTTAGTTTTAATAACAATATGCAAATCCTACGTCTTGCAATCATAAGTACACTACTGGCCATTAAAATTGCTACACCACGAAGATGACGTGCTACAGGCGCGAAATTTAACTGACAGGAAGAAGATGGTGTGATATGCAGATGATTAGCTTTTCAGAGCATTCACACAAGGTTGGCGCCGGTGGCGACACCTACAACGTGCTGACATGAGGAAAGTTTCCAACCGATTTCTCATACACAAACAGCAGTTGACCGGCGTTGCCTGGTGAAACGTTGTTGTGATGCCTCGTGTAAGGAGGAGAAATGCGTACCACCACGTTTCCGACTTTGATAAAGGTCGGATTGTAGCCTATCGCGATTGCGGTTTATCGTATCGCGACATTGCTGCTCGCGTTGGTCGAGATCCAATGACTGTTAGCAGAAAATGAAATCGTTGCGTTCAGGTGGGTAATAAGGAACGCCGTGCTGGATCCCAACGGCCTCGTATCACTAGCAGTCGAGATGACAGGCATCTTATCCGGATGGCTGTAACGGATCGTGCAGCCACGTCTCCATCCCTGAGTCAACAAATGGGGACGTTTGCAAGACAACAACCATCTGCACGAACGGTTCGACGACGTTTGTAGCAGCATGGACTATTAGCTCGGAGATCATGGCTGCGGTTACCCTTGACGCTGCATCACAGACAGGAGCGCCTGCGGTAGTGTACTCAACGACGAACCTGGGAGCACGCATGGCAAAACGTCATTTTTTCGGATGAATCCGGGTTCTGTTTACATCATCATGATGGTCGCATCCGTGTTTGGTGACATCGCGGTGTACGCACATTGGAAGCGTGTATTCGTCATAGCCATACTGGCGTATCACCCGGCGTGATGGTATGGGGTGCCATTGGTTACACGTCTCGGTCGCCTCTTGTTCGCATTGACGGCACTTTGAACAGTGGACGTTACATTTCAGATGTGTTACGACCCGTTGCTCTAGCCTTCATTCGATCCCTGCGAAACCCTACATTTCAGCAGGATAATGCACGACCGCATGTTGCAGGTCCTGTACGGGCCTTTCTGTATACAGAAAATGTTCGACTGCTGCCCTGGCCAGCACATCCTCCAGATCCCTCACCAATTGAAAACGTCCGTCAATGGTGGCCGAGAAACTGGCTCATCACAATACGCCAGTCACTACTCTTCGTGAACTGTGGTATGGTGTTGAAGCTGCATGGGCAGCTGTACCTGTACACGCCATCCAAGCTCTGTTTGACTCACTGCCCAGGCGTATCGAGGCCGTTATTACGGCCAGAGGTGGTTGTTCTGGGTACTGATTTCGCAGGATCTATGCACCCTAATTGCGTGAAAATGTGATCATATGTCAGTTCTAGTATAATATATTTGTCTAATGAATACCCGTTTATAATCTGCATTTCTTCTCGGTGCAGGAAATTTAATGGCCCGTAGTGTAAAACGTGTGCCGTGTCGGCACTGGTGCCGCTTGCCGCTAGCGGCTCCACCTCCGGTGGGCATCTGGTTCGTGTCCGACTCGACTATTAGCTGCCAGGAGACTACCTGGCGCGCTCGAGGCATGCCACAAGGCGAGGAGGGCGGCGAGACGGTGCGCTCCGACCTCAGTTACTGTGGCGCCTCGACCAGCTCGGGACTGTTCACGTTTGACGGCTACTAGGCTGGAACGTGCATTGTGGATTACCTGTCCAAGCTGTCATGTCCAAGAGGATAGGCATTGTCGCCGAGGATGCTAAGTATCTCTGATATCGGAGATTGGCACTGGTCGCAGTGTCATAGTAAACCACTCATAATGCTTATCGCGCTTCCGACGAAGTGGCCTTGTGGATTACTGTGGAAAAGACTGCCTTTCAATTATGTCCCTGCACGTTATTAACTCGAGTTTGTTACAGGTGGCGTTTTATTGCACTGTATTGTTCCGCAAGCACTAAAGCGGGTGTGTATCAGAGTGTTATTACTGGCGGGAGAAGCAAGAACCGAGAAGAAAGATTGACGTCGTGTGGAAGTATTTGACTCCGCAGCAGCACACGGCTAGAAGGGAAGACACATTGCTTTATTTAATTAACAATAGAAGTATACTGTTTTTTTTTAGATGTGCCTATCTGCAAGATTTCTTTTTGTTCAATGCTAATGATACTGTTGCTCTCGAAGATCTGATTTTAACCCACCATAATTAAATGCTATTCTGTCTTTTATGCAGTACTGTTAATGGTATCATTGAACGGACCTACTGATTGTGTGACTTTAGCATAGGGGACCCGTTCCTCTGTCACGTTTTGTACTGTTATTATGTCTGATTATACAGAAGTTGCCAAGTCATTTCGAGGAGGACTTAAATAATTTTCCAATTGCCAGCTGGCGATCTTTCATGAGGTAACAGTTTATACTTAACAGCTGGAATATTTTCTCATTTAACATTTGCGTATGTTGAGGAGGCTGACGGCAGCAAGTCTATTGTTTAATAGAGAAGTGTTTACTGTTGTGTTCTTCTAAAATTATGGGTAATTTTTGTTAATGAATGATTCCAGACGCTGTTGCGTGTTTTATAAATTTTTGGAGTGTCTTTGTTTTTTCAAATAGATTTATATGAAAAGTAAAGGTCTTCTAACGCTCAATCAGTCGTTCCGCCTCTTCACTTCAAGCTTCCTGTTACAAAAAAATGAATTTTCACTTTGCAGCTGAGTGTGTGCTGTCTATAAACTTCCTGACAGACTAAAACTGTGTTCCGGGTCGGGACTCGAAGCTGGGACCTTTGTCTTTGGCGGGCAAGTGTTCTACTATAATTTTTTAATAACTTTATTGATAATACATTTGATAGAATAAACCATGAAGTTCTACACTTCTTGTTTCACAAACACATACATTAGCTTACATATGCAACTTCGGTACGTTGCTTTCATCACGTGACTAACAGTGGAACAAACTTTACTGCCATTAAGAACACACTAATATTACAGGAAATACGTATTATTATTATTATCTAGCATACAAAATAGTTGTCTTTAATATTTTTGTTACATAAAACTTTTCTTTCAACTTCAACGATTTTTTGGGTTGTGTATGTTGAAAACAGCTGACATTGCTGTTCTGGAATCACAGAATATAGATGCTTTGTCGATTTTGTGTACATAGTTGTCTAGCTGACTTGTTGCAATTGTGATGGCTTCAACTTCACCATCAAAATTTGAGTGGTGCTGTCCTAAAGTTTAATCGAAAGAGAAAATTTCCCTATATATTCCTAAGCCAACGTTTCGTTTTGTTTTCCATTAATTAACCATCTGTATAGATGTGGAACCGTTCTTCTTCAGGGTATCTCAGATTTATTGTTTGCAATGCTGTAGCTCATTTATTAATTTATCTGTTTCACTTCTTTAGTAATTATACATTATATTTAGCTGGTATTAAATGTCTACAATAGAACAACCAGGCAACTGCAGTTCAGTAAATACCATCTCACTGTGGTCACATGGTAATGACAAAGTAGATTTTGTAGTCAAAAACTGCACAAAAATTAAACAGACTGGAAGAGCTAACACTTCTTATTTTGCTGTAAAACACATTATTAACAACACATTTAACAAGAATTAAAACGATCCAATAAAATTTTACGTGAGGGAAATTTCTGGAAAAACCTCATGCGCGACTCGGTACTACCAGATGGACCAAGAAGAGAAGCATTAGCCACATTCCGCTTGACTATTGGACATTACTGGCAGTCCATCCGCGTAGGATCTCCATCCTGCCGTCTCCATTATGTGTTCTGTGCTATAAGATTGGTTCGGTCATGAACAAAGAACGTTTAAAAGAGTGTACAAAAGTAAGTGATTGTAATTCAGACCAGCAACATTGTTTTGGCAAGCAATACAGTGAATGCCAGTAAGGCGGGCGCCATTAAAATAATAGTCATAATAATAAGCAAGAGAATAAGCAAAAATTGGCAAATTTTTCTTTATACTTTCTCGTCCATAGAAGTTTATGGTGCTCCGTCATGAGGTACGCACAAAAGTCTTTCTCACTCTTTGCTTCATTCGCTAGAATCTAATATGCGTTTCTCTTCATTTTTGGGAAGAGGGACATAGTCTGGGTTGAGAAATGCGCTGTTGTTATGTCATGGTGTGCAGTCCTCTTGGTACTCGCCAGCATTGTTCTGATTGTGGCCCACACTGCTCTCAATTTTGTACATATAAATCTATGATCCTCACTGCCGATAAGAGTACATGTGGAGCACAAGGGTGAGACAGCGAGCTATACGGTGTATCGTTTGGAATTGTTGAAAGTTTCCGACTGACGGCGGCGTACCACTGGGCCGTCACACGCGTTGGTGAGTGTCAGTCATGATTG
This sequence comes from Schistocerca nitens, assembly GCF_023898315.1. Lineage (NCBI taxonomy): Eukaryota > Metazoa > Arthropoda > Insecta > Orthoptera > Acrididae > Schistocerca > Schistocerca nitens. The sequence continues at coordinate 339,440,269 of NC_064621.1, read as the reverse complement.
TTGTTCCATATTGCTTGCCAGTTTGTGCCCTCGTATTTCTCTTTTATAATGTTTCCAGCTTTGTGTTCCACTAATTTACGCTGTAATTCCTTTACGTCTGAAAATTTGTTCTCGGGTGTTATCACTTCCATATAACTGTACCCAAGGAAAAAAATTGCTTTAAATGACGGAGTCCATTCGGTATGTGGTTGACTTTGGCGGGTGAAATGAAAGGTGCTATTTCGCTTAATAAATACAAGGTGCGTTCCGTGAGTAATGTGACAAAATTCTTAAAAATCATTTATTTAATATATTCGTACAAATAATCACAAATCGATACACTTCTGGAGGCGGTGTTTCCATGCCTGGAAGGCATCCTGGAATGCCTTTTGCGGTATGTCCTTTAGAGCTGATGTAACATGCGCTTGGATGCTTTCAATCGTGTCCCAAAGTTTTCCTTTCATGACTCCTTTTAACCGAGGAAACAGAAAAAAGTCAGCAGGAGCCAGGTCAGGAATATAGGGAGGCTGCAGAACCAATGGGGTCTTCGTCCTGGCCAGGAAGTCGTTGACAATGAAGGCGCTGTGACTCTGCGCATTGTCGTAGTGAACTTTCCACGTGTCCTTGATGTCGCTTCGGCAGCGTGAGACCCTCCTTTTCGGTCTTTTGACCACTTCCAAGTAGAAAGCTGAGTTCACTGTAGTCCTGGTAGGTATAAATTCGTGGTGGACAATGCCTCTGACGTCAAAGAAGACAGTGAGCATGGTTTTCATCCTGGACTTGCTCATGCGTGCCTTCTCGGGATGGGGCGACGATGGGGTGTGCCACTCTGAACTCTGCCTTTTTGTCTCAGGGTGGTCCTCAAAAATCCATGGCTCATCACCAGTGATAACTGAGTTTAAAAAGTGAGGATCATTTTCACACCTTTCCAACATTTCTCGGCTCTGAAGCACTCGCATGTGCTTGTATTCGTCGGTCAACACTTTTGGGACGAGTTTGGCACACCCCCTTTCTCACGTTCAAATCTTCGGTCACAATGAGTAAAACGGTTGTTTTTGACATATATTTAGAGTTTGTGCTGTCAATTGATGGCTCAGCCGTCTGTCAGAGTTCAAACATTCGCCCACACGCGTCACTTTTCGTCGAATCGTGCGGCTGACGGCGGTCCACTGCGAGGATCGACGGCGATCCCCTCTCGGCCCTCCATGAACGACTTGTGCCATCGGAAAACTTGTGATTTAGACAAGCAATCATTTCAAAAGGCTTGCTCAAGTAATTGAAATGTTTCGGTGGCGGACTTCCCAAGTTTAACGCTAATGTGTTGCTCTACAGAATGATCCATTATGCCGTGTTACATAAACTCAAAACGGGGTTGACGGAAACGCACGTCCTGAGTCTCCGTGAGCTCGCAGCCGAATGAGACAAAGAGCGTTTTGAAGCTAAGACCCCCCTCCACTTAGCCGAGCCCGTTACAACACGCTGTGGTATGCCGTTGCGTCAGAAAAAAAATTGTCGCATTACTTACGGAACACACTCTGTATGCGGTGAAACTAGAAGGCATGTCGCTCTATTGCTGAAGTGTGTTGCTGACATACAAGTTCAGCATTTTGTTGGAAATTTAGCTGACGTTGAGATCGACATTCTCAGTTGCTAGCGATAGCGCGTTGTACTAGATTATACAAAAATGACCACGGCTTTTGCAATGACATAGTGCAGACATAATTTTATTGATGATGTCGCAAGGTGGTGGCAGAACTTGCGCTACGTTGTTAACTTTGGATTTTAGATACACATCCACCAGGTATATTATTTGTATTTCGCTGAGTTTTCTGATGCTGTGATTCTGGATCCAAGGTGCTTATTTCCCCTTAGTTGCTGTTTAGTTTTGCACCGCGAGCTATCTTGTACTTCTTTATAACGTCTAAGCCCATCGTTTAGGAAGCCTACACCATCAACATATGCCTTGAAGACGATACTGAACGTGCCGTCCCATAACGAAAGATGGAAACACGTAATGCACCTAGGAATGTTGTAGAACATGATCAATTTGGCAGTCCAGGTGTTACGGTTTGGGGAGGCATAACGTTACATGAGCGTATTTACTTAAAACTCTGGACACGGACACTGGACTCGCATTCGGAAGGACGACGGTTAAATCCCGCGTCCGGCCCTCCAGATTTAGGTTTTCCGTGATTTCCCTAAATCGCTCCAGGCAAATGCCGGGATGGTTCCTTGAAAGGGCACGGCCGACTTCCTTCCCCGTCCTTCCCTAATCCGATGAGACAGATGACCTCGCTGTTTGGTCTCCTCCCCCAAACAATCCAATCCAATCTCTGGACACGGTACACACACCGGTCAACGTTATTGTGACGCGGTACTCCTCGCACATGTGAGTTTTTTCAGGGGTGCATTTGGTGCGGATGAAAATGCGCGAGCGCATCGAACAGCACAGTTGAAGACGCTGTTGGAACGAGAGGGTTATCAGCAGATGAACATGCCTGCCCGTTCCACCGATTTAAATCCCATGTAGCATGTGTGGGACGCGTTGGAAAGACGTATTGCGGCTAGTCCACTTGCACTAACGACCGACCAGCAATTATCATACGCACTGATGGAGAAATGGAAGGCCGTACCCCAAGAATTGTTTACCAGACTTGCGGCCAGCTTGTGAGCACCCTGAAGACCATGCAGCGCCGTCTGTTGTGATAACACACCGTGTTAACAACCACGTCCAACCTTTTGTGATGTCCGGGGTGTCATCATACACTGCGGCGACAAAGAAACTGGTATATGCATGCGTATTCAAATACAGAGGTATACAAACAGACAGAATACGGCGCTGCGGTCGTCACCGCCTGTGTAACACAACAAGTGTCTGGCGCAGTTGTTAGATCGGTTATTGCTCCTACAATGGCAGGTTATCAAGATTTAAGTGAGTTTGGTGTTACATTCGGTGCAGGAGTGACGGGACCCAACATCTCCGAGGCAGCGATAGATGAAGTGGGCATTTTCCCGTACGACCATTTCACCTTGAATATCAGGACTCCGATAAAACATCAAATCGGTGTGACCGAGCGGTTCTAGGCGCTTCAGTCTGGTGCCGTGTGACCGCTACGGTCACAGGTTCGAATTCTGCCTACGGTATGGATGTGTGTGATGTCCTTAGGTTATTTAGGTTTAAGTAGTTCTAAGTTCTAGGGGACTAATGACCTCAGATGTTAAGTCCCATAGTGCTCAGAGCCATTTGAACCATTTGAGCCAAAACATCAAATCTCCGATGTCGCTGCGGCCGGAGAAAGATCCTGCAAGATCGTGACCAACGACGACTGAAAAGAATCGTTCAATGTGACAGAAGTGCAACCCTTCTGCAAACTGCTGCAGATTTCAATGCTGGGCCACCAACAAGTGTCAGCGTGCGAACCATTGAACGAAACATTATTGATATAGGCTTTTGGAGCCGAAGGCCCACTCGTGTACCCTCGATGACTGCACGACACAAAGCTTTACGCCTCGCCTGGGTCCGTCAACAACGACATTGGAATGTTGATTACTGGAAACATGTTGCCTGGTCTGACGAGTCTCGTTTCAGATTGTGTCGAGCGAATGGACGTGTGCAGACATGGATGGAGACAACCTCATGAATCCATGGACCCTGCATGTAGCAGGGGACTGTTCAAGCTGGTGGAGGCTCTGTAATGTTGTGTGGCGTGTTCAGTTGGAGTGATATGGGACACCTGATACGTCTGGATACGACTCTCACGGGTGACACGTAGGTAAGCATCCTGTCTCATCACCTGCATCCATTCACGACCATTGTGCATTCCAACGGACATGGGAAATTCCAGCAGGACAATGCGACACCCCACGCGTCCAGAGCTGCTACAGAGTGGCTCCAGGAACACCCTTCTGAGTTTAAACACTTCCGCTGGCCATCGAACTCCCCACACGTGAACATTCCTGGCCGTATCTTGGATGCCTTGCAACGTGCTGTTCAGACGAGATCTCCACCCCGTCGCACACTTGCGGATTTATGGACAGCCCTGCAGGGTTCATGGTGTTACTTCCCTCCAGCACTACTTCAGATATTAGTCGAGTCCATGCCACGTCGTGTTGCGGCACTGCTGCGTGCTCGCGTGGGCCCTACACGATAATAGGCAGGTGTAACACTTTCTTTGGCTCTTCAGTGTACATCGTGGTGACTTCAGTGTAATGCTTGTCTTTTAATAAAAGTGTCATATCAGTTCGTCTCATTAGGAATTTCTTTCAGTTACATTTTATATTGTGTCACAGCAGTTCTGTGTACGTCGGCCTATGAGTTTGCTGATAACATATGCGAAAAACGCTTCATACCCTATGCGATCGAAGTATTTGGACACCTTTATGTAACGCGGTATTTACCGCTAGATGTCACGAGAAGCGGATCTGCCAGTTTAAAAGGAGGCGGGGAGCGTTGTGTCGTCGGTAGAGAAGCAGGAACGACAGAACGGATCGGACAGGAGAACTCACTACTTCGAACATTGATTAGTCGTTGGATATCACCTGAGTAACAAACTCATCATGAACATTTCAACTGTTCTAAACCTGTCGAAGTAGACCGTTGGTGATGTGAATGTGATGTGGAAATGCGAAGGAACACCCGCAGCTGAAGCAAGACCAAGCAGACATCATGTAGAGACGAACAGGGCCGTCTAGCATAGCGGATAGTGATTGTAAGAAATCGCACGAATCATCAGAAGAGATCACTCGTGAGCTCCAAAGTAGTACCAGCTGTCCAGCTAGCTTAATCGTGCACTGACGTCGGTCTAATAGCTATTGGGATTACATCAGCACCAATAACATAAAAACAGTCCTCTCTGTGCAACAGGCTACCGTAAATTCGTTCGCTGCTGCTTTCGTTTCTCCGGTGACACATGGCACATCCGGCGTTGTCCTTCTCCGCAGCCACTTGGTTGTTTTGTCCTCTTTCTGCACAGGCAGCGGGTGCCAGTTGAGAGGAGTGGGGAGGAGGCGTTTTAATTGCTGCGACAAGCGTGCCAGGAACACTCCGACACAAACATCTGCCCACAGACGGCTCTGACCCGGCGCTGGACTATGCGGCCCCCGATGATGTACGGACAACTGGCTTCAAAATTTGATGGTCCTTAATGCTCAGTATATAAGCACACGTTACTTCACAAGGAAAACGTCGTTACTGTGCACAGTATTGAAACTCATAGCATGGCCTCGATGTGACACCGTGGAATGGATAAAAAGGACGCTAGCTACGACGGTGCTTAAATCACTAAACCTTCAATTCATTGGTAAATAGCTGGACGTTATAACTAAAATTGTACTATGCAAAGCGCCTGGTGTATACGGCTGTGCAATCTCGAAACTCTACTAAAACTAATATCAGCAAATCCTAAGTTACACAAAAGAAAAAAACAAGATGGGCTTTGGATGCTCCATCCTGGACACGAACGAGAAAAATGTAGATTAGTGTAACATGAATCGCATCAAAACACATATATTTAAATTAGCAGTTAAAAAGAACAAAAACTATAGAGCAGCAGGCAAACGACAGCCACGGCACAATATCAGATTATGACGACAGGCCATTAAGAGACGCTCGTTTGGCTCAACCCGCAGAGCGTTATCTTGCGAAACACGGAGGTGATCATTATCCGGATAGAATCTGCGCAATGGATTAACGACCGTTGTCCCGAGCAGCACCCTGCCTGTGTGCCATTTTTAGACGGCTTTCCACGTTCAATGAGGGAGATGTTGACTGTGGCCCATCCTTCCCCTCAGAAAGTACAATATGCAAGCAAGTATGCTTTATCATATACACTGACAAAAAAATTCGCAGCACCAAGAAGGAGTTGAGTGACATAAACGAAAGTTGGTAAGCGTGTTTCTACATCTGAAAGATGATGGCCGGCCGGGGTGGCCGAGCGGTTCTAGGCGCTACAGTCTGGAACCGCCCGACCGCTACGGTCGCAGGTTCGAATCCTGCCTCGGGCATGGATGTGTGTGATGTCCTTAGGCTAGTTAGGTTTAAGTAGTTCTAAGTTCTAGGGGACTGATGACCTCAGAAGTTAAGTCCCAGAGTGCTAAGAGCCATTTGAACCATTTTTTTGAAAGATGATGTCTGTTCAGATTTCATGCAAATCGCGTAAGAGTGGCGCTAGTGGCTTTACGTACATGCTGTAACGGTCGTGAGCGTTAGTTACCTTTGAGATTGCTCGGAGAGAGTTGAAGGGGATAAAGATGCCATTATCAACATTTCGCTAAGTTTGAACGAGGTCGTGTAATAATGCTATGAGAAGCTGAATGCTCCTTCTGCTGTATTGCAGAAGGACTTGAAAAATACTGATCATGGCAAGAGATTGCATTACTGTCAATGGTTCAAAAATTTCGTTCAATAAAATGGAAGGAATATTCTTAATGAAACGTTTCTCATTGATGAGGCGTGGTTTCATTTATCCGGCTACATGAACTCGCAAAATTCTCGTGTGTGGAGTATTGAATTGTGTACTCAACAACAGGGGGGTCACTTTCAACATTTAATGTGAAAAGTTGTAAGTAAAAATGAATATTCAATAAATTAATAACTTGTATTTCACTGAGTTTCATTTCGGTATATTCACTGCGGCTAACAATCATACGGCACTGCGGAGAGACTTTTTGAACACCCCTTACCTCCGAGCCAGACGACTTGTGGCGTGCACACCACCGACCCCAAAGCATCATCACCATTTGCGACTTCAGTTGGGTCAAGCGAGAGCTCACTGGAGGGCACGGTGGAGGTCTGTTGTTTTTTCTGCCTCGTCGCCAGTGATGGTCGTGTGTTGGTTAGGAGGAGGCTAGTTGAGGGCCTGTAACCAATCTGTCTGCGTGCTAGACACACTGGACCTACATCCGAAGTTGTTGTCTAGTGTGCGACTTCATATGACACTAGGAACACTCGCGTGTTATTCTGAGTGCATAAAAAAAGTCTGGTGATTCGACCTATCGTGCTGCAATCCAGGAACAGCATTTCAAGGGGCGTTTTCCAACAAGATAACGCTCGCCCACATACCACTGTCGTGGCCCAACATGCTCTACAGAGTGTAGACACGTTGCCTTGGCCTGCTCGAACACCAGATCTGTCTCTAATCGAACACATATGGGACATCACTGGCCGACAACTGGCATGGAACTCCCCCCCACCCCCCCTCAACAAACTGACATCCCCAGCACTATACAACAGAATACATGCACGCCTGCAAACTTGCATTCAATATTCTGGCGTTTACACCAGTTATTAATGTACCAGCATTTCAGACTTTCAATGGCTTATGTCGTGCTCATTTCAGCCTGTGATCTTGAAATGTTAATCACTTCAGTACGTTACCTAGACAAGTGCAATCCCAAAATTTCATTACTCTAAAAAAAAATGGCTCTGAGCACTATGGGACTCAACTGCTGAGGTCATTAGTCCCCTAGAACTTAGAACTACTTAAACCTAACTAACCTAAGGGCATCACACACATCCATGCCCGAGGCAGGATTCGAACCTGCGACCGTAGCGGTCTCGCGGTTCCAGACTGCAGCGCCAGAACCGCGCTCATTACTCTATATTAATTATTTTTTGGCATTGCGATTTTTGTTTCCATCAGTACAGACAAGCAAAAATTTCATATATATATATATATATATATATATATATATATATATATATATATATATATATATATAAGGCTCACCGGCCATTTGACCATCTTCTTCCGTGTGGATGCACAAACAGTGCCCGAAATCTTATGGGAATCGGCAAAAAGCAGCGAGTAATGAGTATAATGGGCAGGGGCACTATGAATATAGTGCGGGACTATAAGTTGGGAAAGTGGGTCTCACGGGAGGCGAGCCAGAGATAAGTCCATGCAGTCGCACTGTCCTCTGTGTCCTCAGTGGCTCAGATGGATTCAGAGGGTTAGCTGCACTCAGTAATAAAGAAAAACTGAGCTAATGGATCAACGATGACCTTGAACCAGCGTCTTGGGACGTCCGCCCCGAACAAATACAACGAACATTAACGAACAAAATGAGATTAAAAAAGGATGGATAGAACGTCTGCCATGTAACAAAGAGGTCCCGGGTTCGAGTAGCGGTGGGGGCACACATTTTCAACTATCCCCGTTGACTTACATCAACGCCTGTATGGAGCTAGGGGTATTCATTTCATTGTAATTTAAAAAATTTCATATTTTGTAACTGAATGTTTTATTTGTGTTTACCAAACACGTTTCGCCCATTCGTGCTAGGCATCCACAGTAGTGTATAATATAAACAAAATTATTTTATTACACATTTTGATAGGAGATTCAAAAACAGATGGTGCACACAACTTCCCTTCCAACGGTTAATTGGTTGCTGGGACGACAGTAAAGGTATCTGCACACAAAGTTAAAATAAATTTGACAGGTCATGATGACGACAGATCTTGTACGATGGGTTACAACCTAGGAAAGAGAGAGATCGCAAGCAGAAAACATAACAGAATATAAAGTAAAACATCCAACGAAGAAGGCAAAACTTGTCAGCAAGTAATGATAGTCCTATGAACATCGTCAAGGAAGGAATATTACGGATTAAAGTTGCATCGATATCGCAGTCATTACAATTATACTTTTAAAAACAACCTAGATCAAACAAATTACCTTTATTGGTGACCAGTTTCAGTCCAAAGATGCACTATACCTAGACCGTACTCCGAACTATAAATATATGACATATATTCTCTGCGTTTCCGTATACATTTACATACATACATGTATTTTGGAATACGGTCTGAAGAAATTGGGACTACCTTTGGACTGAAACTGGTCACCAATAATTGTGATTTATGCGGTCTAAACTGTTTGTCTGAGTACAATTGTGAAAATCGACCGCTGTTTTTACCAAAATGTTTTCGAAAAAATGCGAAGTCATTACAGTCTGACGACGAGCTCGAATGGGTCAAAGACGCAGAAAGAAATCGGTGGTGGATCCTTCCTGAATTCGCGTTAACAGATTAAGGGAAAGCACGAAAAACCTAAACCCAATGGCTGGTCAAGGATTTGGTACCAACCCCTCTTCAACACTACACCAGCGTGCTAACCATCTCACCGTCTCGTTCGATAGCACGTGCAAGAAATCCCTGAAAAGAACTGTGAGTAAAAACCGTAAAATATTACAAGTGAAAACCCAGTAACAATCAACAACATAAAAGTGCAGTCTGATGTGGAGTTGCTAAGGATGCAAGATAAGAAAAAGAAATCAAGATTCTGAAATTCTGTGCCGGACCGAGACTCGAAATCGGGACGTCTGCCTTTAGCGGGCATGTGCTCAACCGACTGAGCTATCCACATGTCCTTACAGCTTCACTTTATCAGGACACACCCCGCTGCAGAGTGTCAATTTCTTTCTGGGAAAGACGTCCTGGCTAGGTCTAAGCCATGTCTCCGCAATATTCTTTCTTCCAGGAGTGCTAATTCTGTAAATTTTGCGCGAGGGTTTCTGTGAAGTTTGAAAAATAGCAGATAGGTTCTGACGGAAGTAAACCTGTAAGGACGGGTCCTGAGTCGTGCTTGGGTAGCTCAGTCGGTTTGCCCGCGAAAGGCAGTAGTCCCGTTTTCGAGTCTCAGTCCGGCACACAGTTTTAATCTGTAGGAAGTCACATAGCAGTGCACACTCCGCTACAGAGTGAAAATGCCTTTCACAAAACAAGATTCTGTTTCCTCCAAAGCAATGTCCTTTCAGATTATGCTGAAACAATAGCTCCTTACTTAACAATCATACACAACCGCTCCTGGCTGGTCCCGGCGGAGGTTCGAGTCCTCCCTCGGGCAAGGGTGTGTGTGTTTGTCCTTAGGATAATTTACGTTCAGTAGTGTGTAAGCTAAGGGACTGATGACCTTAGCAGTTAAGTCTAATAGGATTTCAAACACATTTGAACATTTTGAACAATCGCTCCCTCGAAGAAAGATCCGTACCATAAGACAGGAAAGTTGCACAGATCACACCAACATTCAAGAAAGGTAATAGGAGTAATCCACTAAATTACAGACCCATATCATTAGCGTGGATGTGCAACAGGATTTTGGAACATTTATTGTGTTTGAACATTATAAATTACCTCAAAGAGAACGATCTATTGACCTACAGACAACATTGATTTAACATCGTTCTTGTGAAACAAAACTAGCTCTTTACAAACACGAAATGCTAAGTGCTATTAAAAAGGGATTTTAAATTTACTCCGTATTTCTGGATTTCCAAAATGCTTTTGACACTGTACCACACAAGCTGCTTTTAGTAAAACTGAGTGCTCATGGAATATCGGCTCAGTTATGTGACTGAATTCGTGATTTCCTGTCAGAAAGGTCACAGTTCAGTAATTGACAGAAAGTCACCGACTAAAACCAGTGATTTCTGGCACTCCCCAAGGTTTTGTTATATTCTCCTTCAACCTTTCAGCTTTCCCTTCTTTGCTCAGGACTGATTTCCCATCTGAGCTCTTGAAATTCATGCAGCTGTTCCACTTTTCCCCATAGGCCTCTTCAGTTTTCCTGTATTTCCTGTACGTGGTATCTATCTTTCCCATATGGAAATATGCTTCTAAATCTTTACGTTTGTCCTCTAGCCATTCCTGCGTAGCAATTTTACACTTCCTGTCAATCTGATTTTTTACACGTTTGTATTCCTTTCGCCTGCTTCATTTTGCTGGATTTTTATATTTTCTCCTTTCATCAGTTAGATTCAATATCTCTTGTGTTATTCAAGGATTCATATTAGGACTTGTCTTTTTACATATTATATCCCCTACTGCTTTCACTATTTCATCTCTTAAAACTACCCATTCGTTTTCTACTGTATTACTTTCCCGTGTTCTAGTCAAACGTTGTCTAATGCTCCCTCTAAAACTCTCAACAACCTCTGGTTCTTTCAACTCATCCAGATCCCGTCTCCTTAATTTCCTACCGTTTACCAGTTTCTTCAGTTTTCATCTACAGTTCCATTGTGGTCGGAGTCCACATCTGCCGATGGAAATGTTTTACAACTTAAAACCTGGTTTCTAAATCTCTGTCTTATAATCAATCTGAAACCTTCGTATGTCTCCAGGTGTCTTCCACGTATACAACCTTCTTTTATGATTCTTAAACTAAGTGTTGGCGATGATTAAATTATGTTCTGTGCAAAACTCCACCAGGTGGCTTCCTCTTTCAGTCCTTTCACAGAGCCAATATTCATCTACTATTTTTCCTTCTCTTCCTTTTGCTACTATCGATTTCCAGTCTCCCATGACTATTAAATTTTCAGCTCCCTTAACCATCTGAATAATTTCTTTTATCTCGTCATATATTCCCTCAATTTCCTCCCATCTGCGGAGCTAGTTGGCATATGGACTTGTACTACTGTGGTGGTTGTGAGCTTCGTGTCTATCTTGGCTACAATAATGCGCTCACTATGCTGTTGGTCCTTTTCCTCTTAACTCAGAACTTCACTAATTGCCACTATATCTAACTTTAACCTGTCCATTTCCCTTTTTAAATTTCCTAACCTACCTGCATGGTTAAGGGCTCTAACATTCCAAGCTCCGATCCGTGGAACGCCTACTCTTTCTCCTGATAACGACCTCCTCCCGAGTAGTCGCCACCCGGAGATCCGAATGGGGGACTATTTTACCTCCGGAATATTTTACCCAAGAGGAAGCCACCATCTTTTAATCATGCAGTAGAGCTGCACGCCCACGGGAAAAATTACGTCTGTAGTTTCCCTTGCTTTCAGCCTTTCGCAGTAACAGCACAGAAAGGCCATTTTGGTGATGTTACAAGGCCAGATCAGTCAATCACCTAGATTGTTGCCCTGAAACTACTGAAAAGGCGGCTGCCCCTCTTCAGGAACCACACGTTTGTCTGGCCTCTCGACAGATACCCCTCCGTTGTGATTACACCTACGGTACCGTTCTCTATCGCTGAGACGCGCAAATCTCCCCACCAACGTCAAGGACCATGATTCTTGAGGGGTCTTTATTAGGTTACCTAATATCGTTTGTTCTTCGCAAGCCATCTTACGGTGTATGCTGGAGGGTACTCTGTGTGGCGGTGTCACTTCCCACTTTTCCTGTTCAGGTCGCGATTGGTTCGCGGGAAGAAAGATTGCCGATACACCTGCGTGTGGTCTCTAACCTCTCTGGTTTTCCTTTTTGCCAGATATACGTTGGAGGAAGCGATATATTGCTTGTCTCTTCTACGAACGTACCCTCTCGAAACTTTACTGTTAAAGTCTCTCCTGCATCGTCTGCCGCTCAAGTTGGCTCGACGCTGTCGTGCTTACTAAATGGACCTGTAACAAAACGCGCTGCTCTTCTTTGGATCTTCTCCATTTCCTCTATCAATTCTCTCCCGCACGGATCTCAGACTGACGAGCAGTATTCAAGTATTCGTCGCAAGATGATGTCGTCAGCTACCTCCTTAGATGGCGGACTACGTTTCCTGAGCATTCATCCAACGAACTGTCAGTCTGGCATCAGCATCACCCGTGGTTAGTTTTATGTGATCGTTCCACTTTAAACTGCTCCATGCACCTCATGGATATCTAATGGATGTGTCTGCTTCTGGCGATTGTTTTACAGTCATGTAATCATACAGTAATCGGTTTTTCTCCCTATTTACGAGCAGTACGCTACATTTGTTTACGTTGAGGGTCAGTTACCACTCCCTGCATCAGGCGGCGATCCGCTTTCTATATTTCGGTACAATTTTCTAGTGTAGCGACTTCTCTGTATATGACAGCATCATCCTCGAAAAGTCTCATGGAACTTACGAAGTTATCCACTTGGTCATTTATGTACATTGTGAAAAATAATGATCCCATAATCCTCCTTGGGGTACACCAGTAGTAACTTTTACGTACGGAGATTTCTCCCCGCTGAGAATGACATGCTGTTTTCTGTTTGCTGGAAACTCTTCAACTCATTCACACAGCCGGTTCGATATTCCCTAAATACGTGTTTCGTTTTTAGGCAGCAATGCGGAACTTACAGTAATGCCTTCCGGAAGTCAGGGAGTGCTGCAGAAATGTGAACTCCTGTATCTGCCGCTTTCTGAATCTCGTGGACGGACAGAGTGAGCAGGGTTTCACATGGTAGTTGTCCTTGGAACTCGTGTTGATTTCTACAGAGGAGATTCTCGTTTTCCAGGAATGTCAAATACGCGAACACAAAACATGTTGCAACGTTCTACAATAGAGAGACGTTAGAGACATAGGACTCTAGTTTTGTGCGTCTGTTTCAGGACCCTTCTTGAAAAATGATATGACCTGTTCTTTTTTGCGATTGCTTCTCCAACGACCTACGGTATACGATTGTTGCAAGAGGAACAACCTATTTTGCACCTCCATGTATTGGTATACTTTCAGCTGTGGCCTTCCCTTTGCTGGACGATTTACGCTGCTTTTGTATCCAACGGTTACTTGTTTCAGTATCTGACACAGTGACATTTCCTAATATTTCCTTTGGAAGCCCTATGTGTGGACAAGCCATCATAACAGCTGGCTTTGACTGTTTCCTTTAAGAAATTCAACTCAGATTCCAAGCTGTTTAATGGAAGACACGCAAAGATGGAGTGTTGATTACTGCTTGCTTCTGGGCTGGGAGCAATGTAAAACGGTATCTAAATACGAATATGTGTTTTCTATACACTTTCATGGCTGCAACATGGTCGCGAATAGAATAGTGATCCAGGAAGTGTAGAATAAATCTCTGAATAAATCGCTTTTATTTCCTTCTATGATCACAAATTTGTTAAGTCGTTACACTACCGGATTAGGTAGATTGAAATGATAATTAAATTAAGACCCTACGCTGTCGATAGACGTTGAATATACATCAACGGGGACAGTTGAAAATGTGTGGCCCGACCGGGACTCGAACCCAGGATCCCCTGCTTACATGGCAAACTGTCTATCCAATTAAGCCGCCGAGGGCACAGAGGATAGTGCGACTGCAGGGATTTATCCCTTGCACGCTCCCCGTGAGACCCTCACTCCCAACTTAATGTCCACACACAACATTCGTAGTGGCCCTGCCCAATTACACTCATTACTCACTGCAAACAATCTTACCGAGTCCCGTATGAGTTCGGGAAATACGTATGCATATGCACAGAAGAAGGTCAATGGCCGGTTAGCCGTAACTATGTGAAGATACAAAATGTTTGTGTCGTAAGGTCGTTAGAACTTGCCACTGTAAAGTTACAGTTATTCGTCTTTTCTATAGCTCTGCGATATGGTATAAAAAAAGAATACTATAGGTAAAGTCTATAGTGGGCTTACCAGGTGTATAAGTTATTACAGCAAAAAAGTGCAATCAATTAAAAACACGACTAAAGTTAAACTTAGATTGTTAGAAAAGATATGGTTAAGTGACAATAAATCTAATACGCTCTTGTGGAGATTTTAGATAAAAATACACTCCTGGAAATGGAAAAAAGAACACATTGACACCGGTGTGTCAGACCCACCATACTTGCTCCGGACACTGCGAGAGGGCTGTACAAGCAATGATCACACGCACGGCAAAGCGGACACACCAAGAACCGCGGTGTTGGCCGTCGAATGGCGCTAGCTGCGCAGCATTTGTGCACCGCCGCCGTCAGTGTCAGCCAGTTTGCCGTGGCATACGGAGCTCCATCGCAGTCTTTAACACTGGTAGCATGCCGCGACAGCGTGGACGTGAACCGTATGTGCAGTTGACGGACTTTGAGCGAGGGCGTATAGTGGGCATGCGGGAGGCCGGGTGGACGTACCGCCGAATTGCTCAACACGTGGGGCGTGAGGTCTCCACAGTACATCGATGTTGTCGCCAGTGGTCGGCGGAAGGTGCACGTGCCCGTCGACCTGGGACCGGACCGCAGCGACGCACGGATGCACGCCAAGACCGTAGGTTCCAACGCAGTGCCGTAGGGGACCGCACCGCCACTTCCCAGCAAATTAGGGACACTGTTGCTCCTGGGGTATCGGCGAGGACCATTCGCAACCGTCTCCATGAAGCTGGGCTACGGTCCCGCACACCGTTAGGCCGTCTTCCGCTCACGCCCCAACATCGTGCAGCCCGCCTCCAGTGGTGTCGCGACAGGCGTGAATGGAAGGACGAATGGAGACGTGTCGTCTTCAGCGATGAGAGTCGCTTCTGCCTTGGTGCCAATGATGGTCGTATGCGTGTTTGGCGCCGTGCAGGTGAGCGCCACAATCAGGACTGCATACGACCGAGGCACACAGGGCCAACACCCGGCATCATGGTGTGGGGAGCGATCTCCTACACTGGCCGTACACCACTGGTGATCGTCGAGGGGACACTGAATAGTGCACGGTACATCCAAACCGTCATCGAACCCATCGTTCTACCATTCCTAGACCGGCAAGGGAACTTGCTGTTCCAACAGGACAATGCACGTCCGCATGTATCCCATGCCACCCAACGTGCTCTAGAAGGTGTAAGTCAACTACCCTGGCCAGCAAGATCTCCAGATCTGTCCCCCATTGAGCATGTTTGGGACTGGATGAAGCGTCGTCTCACGCGGTCTGCACGTCCAGCACGAACGCTGGTCCAACTGAGGCGCCAGGTGGAAATGGCATGGCAAGCCGTTCCACAGGACTATATCCAGCATCTCTACGATCGTCTCCATGGGAGAATAGCAGCCTGCATTGCTGCGAAAGGTGGATATACACTGTACTAGTGCCGACATTGTGCATGCTCTGTTGCCTGTGTCTATGTGCCTGTGGTTCTGTCAGTGTGATCATGTGATGTATCTGACCCCAGGAATGTGTCAATAAAGTTTCCCCTTCCTGGGACAATGAATTCACGGTGTTCTTATTTCAATTTCCAGGAGTGTATATTGACATTCATAGAAACAATCTTACCAAACTAAAATAATAATATAAAAATGGCAAAATAAATAGGGAAAGACGCCTAATGGATGAAAACAAACTACCGCTGTCAACAAGATGACTGCATCGACACTGTGGCCTAGCATATACCGTATTTTAACTATGTGAGACGATGCTCAGCTGATTTTGTGTTTATCTTTTAACGATACCTGTATGGTTTCATTGTAATAGGGCGTGTTTTAAAACAGGTACGCCTCTTTATATTTAAAGCGCATGTTTTCCACACGTATGTTAGCAACACTTTTCCTAATGGTGCATTTTATTGTTTTAAGATGTGGACAATCCACTAGTTGTATTTGTGTTTCTTCCCATGTTTTGTTACAGATCGGAAGACGGTCATCGCTGACCGAAACTGGTAGTCTAAGTCTCTAATAATTTTGTGATCGTAGACCGAAAGGAAAGAAATTTATTCAACATTTCTATACAGTCTTTCTCCTAGGGAATCTCAGCGTCGTTGTCTGGAGCCGATGACATAAATTACCCTCAGCTGGTTGACGTCGTCTGCGTCAGACGTGCCTCTCGCTCCAGACAGCGTGTTAGAGCTGCCCTGCCCGTCCCCATTCTCAGGCTGTCTCTATTTGCGTTTATGACGCTCGCTGAGAGGCAATTCACGGTGTGCGCTACGGAACGACACGGCACCGTGAGCCTCGAATGGCAGGTTACGTTTCGGGCCACGACGTCACGTATTAATGCTAGTGAAGTCACCGGCGCTAAGCTCATCTCGCAAGCTGTAATCATCCCGGTCAACTGAGCGAAGCTCTCCACGTTTGACAATAAAGCGACCCCTCCAGCAAGGCAAGACTCTCTTCTTTAGCCGCGAGTCTGGCTCAATACTTCAGAGGCTAAGACCTTACAGGTCCGAACGTTTGGCGTTCGACTATGGCGTTCGACTTCTTTTGTACGGAATGTTTCGAGAGCAGCAGTGAATATTTTAGGAACTGGCAACATAGATCATTTCAAATAAAACGTTGCGTACAATACGTATCCATTTTTTTATCGGCTTGTAGAGATACAGTTGGTTACAGAGATAAGTTTTCATTTCGCGTGTTGGTACACCAGCTGCTATGGGTTTATTTATCGATTTTCATTTTTGTTTTGAAGTTCAAGCTGTGACGTCTTTGAGTTAACGTAACTGAATCTTTCAAATGCGATTTTAATTCTGATTTGTCGGTCGATTTAACTGTGCCGTTCAAACAAGCCGCAAGTATTTACCGATTCTCAGTACGACGATATAATATTTGCGCGCGGGCTTTGAAATACACCACTGGCCATTAAAACTGCTACACCACGAAGATGACGTGCTACGGACGCGAAATTTAACCGACAGGAAGAAGATGCTGTGATATGCAAATGATTAGCTTTTCAGAGCATTCACACAAGGTTGGCGCCGATGGCGACACCTACAACGTGCCGACATGAGCAAAGTTTCCCACCGATTTCTCATACACAAACAGCAGTCGACCGGCGTTGCCTGAAGAAACGTTGTTGTGATGCCTCGTGTAAGGAGGAGAAATGCTTACCATCACGTTTTCGACTTTGATAAAAGTCGGATTGTAGTCTATCGCGATTGCGGTTTATCGTATCGCGACATTGCTGCTCACGTCTGTCGAGATCCAGTGACTGTTAGCAGAATATGGAATCGGTGGGTTCAGGAGGGCAATACGGAACGCCGTACTGGATCCCAACGGCCTCGTATCACTAGCAGTCGAGATGACAGTCATCTTATCCACATGTCTGTAACGGATCGTGCAGCCACGTCTCGATCCCTGAGTCAACAGATGGAGACGTTTACAAGACAACAACCATCTGCACGAACGGTTCGACGACGTTTGGAGCAGCATGGACTATCAGCTCGGAGACCATGGCTGCGGTTACCCTTGACGCTGCATCACAGACAGGAGCGTCAGCGATGGTGTACTCAACGACGAATCTGGGTGCACGAATGGCAAAACGTCATTTTTTCGGATGAATCCAGGTTCTATTTACAGCATCATGATGGTCGCATCCGTGTCTGGCGTCATCGCGGTGTACGCACATTGGAAGCGTGTATTCGTCATCGCCATACTGGCGTATCACCCGGCGTGATGGTATGGGGTGCCATTGGTTACACGTCTCGGTCGCCTCTTGTTCGCATTGACGGCACTTTGAACAGTGGACGTTACATTTCAGATGGGTTACGACCCGTTGCTCTACCCTTCATTCGATACCTGCGAAACCCTACATTTCAGCAGGATAATGCACGACCGCATGTTGCAGGTCCTGTACGGGCCTTTCTATATACAGAAAATGTTCGACTGCTGCCCTGGCCAGCACATCCTCCAGATCTCTCACCAATTGAAAACGTCCGTCAATGGTGGCCGAGCAACTGGCTCATCACAATACGCCAGTCACTACTCTTCGTGAACTGTGGTATGGTGTTGAAGCTGCATGGGCAGCTGTACCTGTACACGACATCCAATCTCTATTTGACTCAATGCCCTGGCGTATCAAGGCTGTTATTACGGCCAGAGGTGGTTGTTCTGGGTACTGATTTCTCAGGATCTATGCACTCAAATTGCGTGAAAATTTAATCACATGTCAGTTCTAGTATAATATATTTGTCCAATGAATACCCGTTTATCATCTGCATTTCTTCTTGGTGTAGCAATCTTAATGGCCAGTAGTGTAGTTACGCTGTGTCGTCCTAACAAGACACAGCCAGGGAAAAAGGACCACAGGTGCAAAGGTGCGAGCTGGTGCCAGTGCTGTAGAGACTCGCCACTTGCGAGAGTTCCACCAGTGCCACGGGCGACGCTGAAGACGAAGATATCGACTTCGCCTCGGCCAGTTGCCGGCGGAGTACAGTCCCCCCATGACGGGACGACAACGGGCAGAAGCCTACTCGGAAGGTAGAAGAGCAGCTCTCTCCCACTTGGTTATAGATCGTCGTCGAGGGCTGACTTAGACAGGGAACGTCGCTTAGCGAACTCTTAAAAAAATGGTTCAAATGGCTCTGAGCACTATGGGACTCAACTTCTGAGGTCATTAGTCCCCTAGAACTTAGAACTAGTTAAACCTAACTAACCTAAGGACATCACAAACATCCATGCCCGAGGCAGGATTCGAACCTGCGACCGTAGCGGCCTTGCGGTTCCAGACTGCAGCGCCTTTAACCGCACGGCCACTTCGGCCGGCAGCGAACTCTTAGAAGTGAGCAGACAGTTGTTGTAAAATTGCATTTACTTTGTAATGTGAAGTCTACCTACGATTATTTGCACTTAGCCATTGAGGGCCTTTTTTGTGTTATATTATGAAGTTGTGTTGTAGACTTGTTATTCGTCAAGGCAGAAAGATAAGTAAATGATTTAACTCATTTGTGTGACTTTGTTACTAATTTGTTGAAGTATTGTAGAACATTCGTTCTCCTATTCTGTTACCTGACCCCAGGGCATAGCTGTGTAACAGTGGCAGGGAGAAATTGTCTTAGCGGTGTACTGCACCAGAAGCCTTTTCACGAACACACAAAATCGGCCTACCTTAACAACAGTGTCACCTCGGCCTCCACAGCAATAGCGACGAGGCCTTTACACACACACACACACACACACACACAAAAGCTGTTGTTTCTTGTTGAGTTCCACATTCGAGACTGTTTATTAATGTTTCCACTACCTGTGTGAGACCATTGCAATTCCCAGCAGTTATTTCTCTACCGCAAGTGCGAATGAACACAGTGTGGATGAAGTAGACGAGATTATTCTGGTGGAAACACGCCGCCATTTGACAAGCACAAGAAGAATTCACATACATATCGTTATTAATCATAAAAGAATATTGCAAACATTACGTATGCGCGGCCCTCATCCTGGTCATTTACAGCGGATTCACAGCCTTGGAGAAGGGATTCAATACAGGCGATTGGAGCTTTGTCGTTGGCCAAATGCAGATCTGCGAATAATCCCATTACCATTGTCACTGATGAAGCTACTTTCACTCGTAACGCTGTCAATACCACTCTTAACTCATATCGGTGGTGCTACGAAACCCTACAATGCTTTGTGTACATTTTCAAGAACGCTTTTCTGAAAATGTGTAGAGTAGTATGACAGACAATCTTGTGATTGAGCCTATTGTCTTACCGCATCGTCTTACAGCGCCTTGTTAGACAAACTGCCTCGAAAACGAGATTCCAGCATTACTGGAGGTGGTTCCTTCGATTAAAAAGATGGGTGTGTTCTTCCAGCTTTTTCCGGCCTCTGTACGTTGTAGTCGTGAGGTGAAAATGGCTCTGAGCACTATGGGACTCAACTGCTGTGGTCATAAGTCCCCTAGAACTTAGAACTACTTAAACCTAACTAACCTAAGGACAGCACACAACACCCAGCCATCACGAGGCAGAGAAAATCCCTAACCCCGCCGGGAATCGAACCCGGGAACCCGGGCGTGGGAAGCGAGAACGCTACCGCACGACCACGAGATGCGGGCCGTGAGGTGACATATGCTTCTAAATCTAAGATTCCCAAAATGACGAATCTGCAGTTCTGTTCACGTTTCTTAGCCATCATGGACCCCGGATACTGCCCCTTTAGACTATTGCCTGTGGGGTGATTAAATAGTATCGTCTACAAAGAAAAAGTAAACAGAAGAGACTATTGATCGTTTGGATTATAATGCCCCCATAAAAGAACAACAAGACGAAGCCAGAAGAGCTACACGCGTTGTTAAGAGAATTCAAAACTGCATGGAAGTCGCAGGTTGAATTTATTAAACATATATTCCTTCGACATGCCGAAGATAATAATAAATGACGCAGTAAATATACATCAAAAACCAAAAGACACGAATCATAATATAACAGATAATACATTATACACACTGCAAAAAGATAGCACACATGAAATTAAAAGCACAAAACCTCACAAACCTGAAAAATCTACGTCTGCATGACTATTCTGCAAATCACGCTTAGGTGCCTGGCAGAGGTTTCGTCGAACCACCTTCACACTAATTCTCTATTATTCCACTCGCGAATTACGTATATGTATATACATATACGTAGTACATCTGCATCTTTTATGCGGAAATATTATAAACCATTTCCTCTGAAATATGACTCTTGCTTGTTGTGACAAAATGACAAGAATTATTCGCCTTGCATAGACGGCCCTTTCTTCATTTTTCGTTTTTGCTGCTTTCAAGAGTTTCCTTTATTGTTATGCACATTACGGTTCAAGTATGCTTGCTGTGTCCTCGATGTTACAGATCACGAGTTGGATGTGGGTAGCCAATCACATTGTACGTTACTGACTTCCAGTGCTTCGTAAATGATTACCTGGTATTTGTTTGCTATTAGGTCGCAAGTTTAATACATCCTCGGAAAAAGCGGCAAATTCCTAACACATGCGAATAGGAGATTGCAACACCAAACGAAGATTTCGGGCTAAGATGCGTATCAGTCTGTTTGCACAGTGATATTCTGGTATTCACATGTCTCGTCAACCCATAACCAGTTTATCGCATGCCAACTCAAGCCATACTCAGGCGAAGCTACAGATTTACCTGTCACCACAACGAAGTTTTCAGAGGAGCAGTACTGCACTCTAGCTGACAGTCATGGCTTGAAATGGGATTGTTGCTCGTTTCACTAGCAGCCAGTTAAGCTGTTCTATCAGGTCCCATCCTAACCACAACGTCGAAAATCGAGATATTTCGAAAAAAAAGGTGATTGTAAATATAAAAAAAATTACGTAAAAATATTTTACTGTACTAGTAAAAAAGGACAAAATGCAACAAAAAGGCAAACTTCACTGTGCAAACTTCGCAAAGAACTCATACATCATTTTACAACTTCGCCCTGCAAATTATAGCAGCTGGATTCGAATATCTACATCTTCATAACTACTCTGCAGTTCACACCTGAGTACCTGGCAGACATTCATCTAACCATTTCCTTACTGTCTGTCCCACCCTCGAACAGCGTGCGGGAAAAACGAACACTTAAATCTTGCGGTGTGAGCCCTGATTTCCGTTATTTTATTACGACTGTCACTTCTCGCTATGTAGGTGGCCGGCAACAGAATATTTTCGCATCAGGTGGAGAAAGTTTCAACGAGTGCCACCTCAACTCCTATGTCATATCCGCGACACTCTCTCCCCCGTTTCGCGATAGCACAAATCGAGCTGCCCTTCTTTGAACTTTTCCGATGCCCTCCGTCAACCCTTTCCGGTAAGGCCCCAATACCGCACAGCAGTACTGTAGCAGAGGACGGGCAGGCGCAGTTTAACAGTCTCTTTAGCAGATCTGTTGCATCTTATAAATGTTCTGCCAATAGAACGCAGTCTTCGGTTCGCCTTACAAACAACATTATGTTCGTGACCGCTCCAGTTTAGGTTTGGTTGACATTACAGTCCTTAGATTTATGTGATTTATCGTGTAATTCTAAATTTAACTGATTCCTTTTAAAATGGTTCAAATGGCTCTGAGCACTATGGGACTTAACATCTGTGGTCATCAGTCCCCTAGAACGTAGAACTACTTAAACCTAACTAACCTAAGGACAAAAATGGTTCAAATGGTTCTGAGCACTATGGGACTTAACATCTGTGGTCATCAGTCCCCTAGAACTTAGAACTACTTAAACCTAACTAACCTAAGAACATCACACACATCCATGCCCGAGGCAGGATTCGAACCTGCGACCGTAGCGGTCATGCGGTTCCAGACTGGAGCGCCTAGAACCGCACGGCCACACGGCCGGCCGATTCCTTTTAGTACTTACGTGTGTGATGTCAGACTTATTAGAGTCAACTGCCACTTTTTGCTCCTTACAGATACCTTGTCTAAAACATTTTGCAATTGGGATTGATCTTCTGATAACTTTACTAGACGGTAAATGACAGCATCATTCGCAAACCATCTAAAATGGCTGCTCAATTTGTCTCCTAAATTACGAGCGTTGGAACTTAAATAGTGACAACTATTTATTCACAACTGATACAAAAGAGTTAACTGTTTGCACCTGTTACTGTCCTTAAAAGTAGTCACCAGTGTTGTGTAGAACCCGTTGCCAGCGATGTGGAAGCCGTATTATAAAGTTAGCAGAGCCTGTTCTGTTGATGGTGCGAATGGAGCGGTCTAAAGTTAATGGTGATTCTCGTGTACGACTGTGAAGGTGTTATCCTAATGCATTACGTTCCTCCGCGGCAGACCGTCAATGCACAGTATTACTGTTCGTTTTTGGAACATCACCTGCGACCAGCTTTGCGAAAGAAGCGGCGACACTTTCTGCACAATCCACCCTTCATTTTGCACGACAATGCGCGAGCGCATACAGCGCAAGCTGTGGCTGCTCTGTTCGGTCGATGGGACTGGGAAGCACTGTACCTTCCACCATACTCCCCGGACTTTAGTCCTTGTGACTTTGATTTGATTCCGAAGATGAAGGAACCACTTCGTGGCATTCGCTTCAGAACTGTTCCAGAGATTCGACAGGCAGTAGACCGCTCCATTCGCACCATCAACAGAAAAGGCTCTGCAAACGGTATACTACGCCTTCCACATCGCTGGCAACGGGTTATACACAACGCTGATGACTACTTCGAAGGACAGTAACAGGTGCAAACATGTAACTCTTTTGTATCGGTTGTTAATAAATAGTTACCACTATTTAAGTTCCAACCCTCGTATTTATACGAATCAGCTCGTGGTCTTTCGGTAGCGTTCTCGCTTCCCACACGCGGGGTCCCTGGTTCGATTCCTGGAGGGGTCAGGGATTTTCTCTGCCTCGAGATAACTAGGCGTTGTGTGTCCATCATCATTGACTCGCAAGTCGCCGAAGTGGCGTCAATGAAGAAGCATTTGCAATACGGCGGCCGAACTCCCCCGCATGGGGCCTCCTTGCCAACAATGCCATACTATCATTTCATTTCGTTATACGAATTAGGAGCGGCCAACGGTCTGTAACAGTTCCTTCGAAAACGCCAGATATCACTTCTGTTTTACTCGATGACTTTCCGTCAATTACTAAGAACTGTGACCTTTCTGCGAGGAAATGAACAGAACAGGCAACAATATCTCAGTAAATCGCATCATTTAGCGAGAATTGTACACTAAAACAGATAGAGACGAAAATTAGAAACCAACCTTAAAATTCGTAACAGATAGGCAATAACAGTTAATCTCGCCCTCTCCATATCGAAAACAAAAATAATCGATTATCTTCCGCCGAAAGAAATCATTAGATTCGGCGAATGTCGTCGTGTACCGTACCGTATACTGTCTTGCTATTGGTTGCGTCAAACGACAACCAACTGCAACAGCAGCACGCAAAGGAAAAAAGCCCCGGATACTTTAGACATTTATGGCTCCAATGTTCTCAATGCAGAGAGCAATGAACAGGCTTGCGGGTACTGTACTCTGTTTACGAACTGGACCAGCGTCCTCCCCGCATGCTACGACACTGGCACTAAACAGCAGGCAGAGCAGAGAGAAGCGCAGAGACACAGACTTTACCTTTCCGAGCAGTCGCTGCTTCTCCATGGCGCCCCGGCGGATGCACGCTGCCCGCAGTGGCGCGTTGCTACGCATCTCTCGCTCGCCCTACCGCCTCTAATTGTCGACGGAGGTGCGATCCGTCAGCCTTCGCTTGCGTCACTCACTGTTTCATCGAACGCTTCAGGGTCGCGCGCTGCCACTGGCGCCGGCTGATCTCTTCCAGACGCTCACAGCTTCCGCAATCGCAGCTACCCGACGCCGGCAGAGGAAAGACAGACTGGACCTGGTGCGGTCCCTGTACGACTTGACGGAGAGAACTGCAATCAACTCGTTCCTCTTCCCCCAGCACTGACTGTACCGTGGGCTGATAAAGGAGAACCGATACTTTGATAATGGAAAAATGCGCAGGTCTTTCCTGTTTTCAAGAGGGATCGTCAAACAGGCGCACACATCCTTAACATCGGTTTTTTTTACAGAATCCTTGAACATATTCTCAGTCCGAATGCAATAAATTTCCTTGAGAGGGAAAAGCTCCTGTCCACAAATCAGCGCGGTTTTAGAAAGCCTACATCGTGCGAAACTCTCCTTGCTGCTTTCTCACATATCATCTTCCAAACTATGGATGAAGGGCAAAAGACGGATCCCATATTCGTATATTTCCGCAAAGCATTTGATACGGTGCCCCACTGTTAGCGAAGGTACAAGCATGCGAAATAGGTTCCCAGGTAAGTGAGTGGCTCAGACTTTTTAGTTAAAAAATGTTCAAATGTGTGTGAAATCTTATGGGACTTAACTCCTAAGGTCATCAGTCCCTAAGCTTACACACTACTTAACCTAAATTATAGTAAGGACAAACACACACACCCATGCCCGAGGAAGAACTCGAACCTCCGCCGGGACCAGCCACACAGTCCATGACTGCAGCGCCCCATACCGCTCGACTAATCCCGCGCGGCCACTTTTTAGGTAACAGAATCCAGAACATTGTACTCGACGGCGAGTGTTCATCACAGGTAAGGATATCGTCAGAAGTGCCCCAGCGAGGCTGTTATTTTCCATGCAGGACTGCTATTATTTTCTATGTACATAAATCATCTGGCGGATAAGGTAGACAGCAGTTGCAGCTGTTTGCTGATGAAGTTGTGGTGCGTGAGAAGGTGTCGACCCGTTGAGTGACTGTTCAAAATGGTTCAAACGGCTCTGAGCACTATGGGACTTAACTTCTGAGGTAATAAGACCGCTAGAACTTACAACTACTTAAACCGAACTAACCTAAGGACATCACACACAGCCATGCCCGAGGCAGGAATCGAACCTGCGACCGTAGCGGTCGCGCAGTTCCAGACTGAAGCGCCTAGAGCCGCTCGGTCACACCGGCCGACGTTGAGTGACAGTAGGAGGATACAAGATGACAAGATTTCTTGTTTTTTGATGAATAACAGCTAGCCTTAAATGTAGAAAAATGTAAGTTGATGCAGATGAATAGGAAAAACAAACCCACAATGTTCGAATACAGCATTAGAAGTGTGCTGCTTGACACAGTCATGTCCGGCTGCTGTGGCCGAGCTGTTCTAGTCGCTTCAGTACGCAACTGCGCTGCTGCTACGGTCGCAGGTTCGAATCCTGCCTTGGGCCTTGATGTGTTTGATGTCCTTAGGTTAGTTAGGTTTAAGTAGTTCTAAGTCTAGGGGACTGATGACCTCAGATGTTAAGTCCCATAGTGCTCAGAGCACAGTCATGTCGATTAAATATCTATGCGTAACTTTGTTGGTTGGTTGGTTGTTTGGGGAAGGAGACCAGACAGCGTGGTCATCGGTTCAAAAATGGCTCTGAGCACTATGGGACTCAACTGCTGAGATCATTAGTCCCCTAGAACTTAGAACTAGTTAAACCTAACTAACCTAAGGACATCACAAACATCCATGCCCGAGGCAGGATTCGAACCTGCGACCGTAGCGGTCTCGCGGTTCCAGACTGCAGCGCCTTTAACCACACGGCCACTTCGGCCGGCTGGTCATCGGTCTCATCGGATTAGGGAAGGAAGTCGGCCGTGCCATTTCAGAGGAACCATCCCGGCATTTGCCTGGAGTGATTTAGGGAAATCACGGAAAACCTAAATCAGGATGGCCGGACGCGGGATTGAACCGTCGTCCTCCCGAATGCGAGTCCAGTGTCTAACCACTGCGCCACCTCGCTCGGTTGGTAACTTTGCAAAGCAATAAGAAATGGAATGAGCATGGAATGACTGTAGCAGGGAAGACGAATATCGACTTCAGTTTATAGGGAGATTTTTGGAAAGCGTGGTTCTCCTGTAAAAGAGACCGCATATAGGACGCCAGTGTGACCCATTATTGAGTACTGTTCCAGCGTTTGGGATCTGCATCAGGTCGGATTAAAAGAGGACATTAAAACAGTTCAAAGGCGGGCTGCTAGATTTGTTACCGGTAGGTTGGAACAACAAGCAGGTATTACGGAGATGCTTCGGGAACTCAAATGGGAATCACTGGACGGAAGGTAGCGCTCTTTCCGAGGCACACTATCGAGAATATTTAGAAAACCGGCATTTGAGGCTGACTGCAGAAAGATTCTAGTGCCGCCAACATACATTGCGCGTAAGTATACCAGAACAGCTGTTAGCATGAGTGACATAAAAATAGATACCTTAGGTGTTGCGAAACAACTCAAATCACTTAAGAAAGGAAAGTCTTAAGGGGCTCCGGAAAGGCTCAAAATCATGAAAAGTTCAATTTTTACTTTTTTGCGTTTTCTGAATCTGCAGACTATTACCTTTTAATAGATATATAATTTATTCAATTCCGAAGACTACAACTATTTTTAAATTTTTTTTGAAGTGTGTTCTACATGGGCATGACCCACTGTGGCGCTGTTAAACTGCTGTCAAATGGTGTTATTATTAACGTCCGTGTTCATCAGGTACATTTTAGTGATGTGAGATAAAGTATAAAACCTATTTTCAGAGACTTAGCAGCACCTGAACCGTTGAAAAAGTGTATTCACGGAAAAACTCAAAACCCCAATGAAAGTGTAAATAGTGTTATATGGTCGAGAATCCCCAAGACTGTATTTGTTGGAATAGAAACACTTCACTTTGGTGTGTATGATGCTGTTGCGACTTTCAATGATGGCAACATTGTAAGGTGCAAGGTATTTAGAAATATGGGAATGAAGATAGGTTCTAATGGGTACGAGCGATGCTTGCTTTAGACAAGGAACGCCTTCGGGCTGCAGACAGGGCTGTAAAGAGTCTAGAAATACAAGCAAGAGTAAACAGGAGGAGGAACAAGAGGAAGCTGGAGGAGGAGTTTGCAGAGGATGAAGATAATCCATCCTATGGACCTGGAATGCACTAAAAAGTTAATCCAATCTTTGTCGCTCGATTCCCAAAACTTTTATTTTCTCATACTAATTACATGTTTTCTAAGGATCTTCCAAACATATTTGTTTCAAACTTTCAGTAAATGTTACACAGTACCTTCTGCATAATTTAACACAGCCTTTTTCCAAAAAACTGTATATTTTTGAATATATAAATAAAAAATTGCAAAAAAATGTTGTGACTTTTCATTACAATTGAAAAAAATCATCTTTAATTACTGAACTAAAATTTTGTAAAATCCCTGTGTTAAGTTGTAGCCCATATTCCAATAAATAATCTGTAAAAAGTTCAACTTCCTACCTCAAATACTTTGTGAGGAAAGATGTAATTTATAAGCGTTATTTTAACATTGCAAGTATAGGGCGTTCCGGAGCCCCTTAAGGTCCAGACGGTATACCAATCACGTTCCTTTCAGAGTATGCAGACACAATAGCGCCTTTCTTAGCAATCATATACAACCGCTCACTTGACGAAAGGTCTGTTCCTAAAGACTGGAAAGTAGCACACGTCACACCAATATTCAAGAAAGGAAATAGGAGTAACCCATTGAATTACAGACCCCATATCTCTGACCTCAATTTACAGTAGTATTTTGGAGCATATACTGTACTCGAACATTATGAATCACCTTGAAGAAAATGACTTATTGATACATAACCAACACGGATTCAGAAAATATCTTTCTTGTGCAACACAGCTAGCTCTTTATTCCCATGGAGTAATGAGTGCTGTCGACAAGGGATCTAAGATCGATTCCATATCCCTAGAGTTCCAGAAGGCTTTTGATACCGTCCCTCACAAGCGACTGTTAATCAAATTGCGTGCATATGGAGTATCGTCTCAGTTGTGTGACTGGATTCGTGATTTCCTCTCAGAGAGGTTACACTTCGTAGTGATAGACGGTAAATCAGCGAGTAGAACAGAAGTGGCATCTGGCGTTCCGCAAGGTAGTGTCATAGACCCTCTGCTCTTCCTGATTTACATAAATGATCTAGGTGATAATCTGAGCAGACCCCTTACATTGTTTGCAGATGACGCTGTAATTTACCGTCTAATAAAATCATCAGACGATCAATTCCAATTATAAAATGATCTAGAAAGAATTTATGTATTGTGCGAAAAGTGGCAACTGGGACTAAACAAAGAAAAGTGCGAGGTCATCCACATGGGTACTAAAAGAAATCCGATAAATTTTGGGTATACGATAAATCGCACAAATCTAAGGGCTGTCAATTCGACTAAATACCTAGGAATTACAATTACGAGCAACTTAAATTGGAAAGACCAAATAGATAATATTGAGGGGAAGGCGAAACAAAGACTGCGCTTTGTTGGCAGAACACTTAGAAGATGCGACAAACCCATTAAAATAGACAGCCTACATTACACTTGTCCGTCCTCTGCTGGAATATTGCTGCGTGGTATGGGATCCTCACCAAGTAGGACTGACGGATGACATAGAAAAAGTGCAAAGAAGGGCAGCTCGTTTCGTGTTATCGTGCAATAGGGGTAAGAGTGTCACTGATGTGATACGAGAGTTGGAGTGGCAGTCAATGAAACAAAGGCGGTTTTCTTTGCGGCGAGATCTATTTACGAAATTTCAATCGCCAGCTTTCTCTTCCGAATGCGAAAATATTTTGTTGACAAGCACCTACGTAGGGAGAAATGAACATCAAAATAAAATAAGAGAAATAAGAGCTCGAACGGAAAGATTTAGGTGTTCCTTTTTCCCACGCGCCATTCGTGAGTGGAATGGTAGAGAAGTAGTATGAAAATGGTTCGATGAACCTTCTGCCAGGCATTTAAGTGTGAATTGTAGAGTAACCGTGTAGATGTAGGTGTAGAAGATAAGATTAGAGAGGTTAGGACTCGTACGGAGACATACAGACAGCCGTTTTTCCTCGCTCTCTTTGCAAGTGGAACAGGGAGGGAAATGTCTAGTAGCGTTACAGGGTGCATCCCGCCACGCAATACATTGTGGTCTGCGGGGTACGTACGTAGATGTATTAATATACCCCTATTTCGCTAATGTCAGTCTGTCAAAAGATTTTGGAACAGGCTCGAGTGTTATGACTCTTAACGTGTCGGAAAGTCTCCTCTGTACGACTCAGCAGAGATTTAGCTATCAACTATCGTGTGAAACACATTTCTCTCTAGCTATAGATACTGGCGCCTATGTTGATGCCGTCTTCCTTTACTTCCGGAAGGCGCTCGATACCGTTCCGCACTGTTTTGTGATGAACATAAGTCGATCTACGGAATATCAGTCCAGTTTTGCGACTGAATTGAAGAGCTGCTAACAATGGAACGCCGGATATCTCTCTTAACTGAGAGAAAACTTCAGATAAAGAAGCTCTTCAGGCGTATCCCAACGGGATGTTACAGGTAGAAACGAAGGGGACGAGTAAAGGTGAATAAAACAAGCAAATAACCGTAATAAACATTGGTCCGGAAACCAATAGTTGCCCCTATACGGCAGGTGCACAGGTACAGTCACGCACAAGCTAATCTACTGCTTGGATGATGTTCCTTATGGTGCGTGTGTGGTACATGCATGATGGTGTGTAAGGCCTGCTACTATGTTGGTAGCAAAAAAAATGGCTCTGAGCACTATGGGACTTAACATCTTAGGTCATCAGTCCCCTAGAACTTAGAACTAGTTAAACCTAACTAACCTAAGGACATCACACACATCCATGCCCGAGGCAGGATTCGAACCTGCGACCGTAGCAGTCCCGCGGTTCCGGACTGCAGCGCCTAGAACCGCACGGCCACCGCGGCCGGCCGTTGGTAGCACTGTGTAGCGCTTTGCATTGGATCTCTGACTGCGCTTTCTTTGTAAGAGACTCTGTGGCTGGTTGTACTTGGAAGTTAATCGCCAGTAGTGTTGGGCAGTTGGAAGTTAGTCGCAAGCAGTGATGGAAGTACTGTTGGGCAGTTGGAGGTGAACAGCCAGCAGTGATGGATGTTAGATGTGAGAAGTTAGCATTGATGGAGGGTAGAGGTCTGAAGTGTTAGCGTAGGCTAACGATCTGTACATGTTCGTCTTGGAGACTGAATATTATTCATGATTATATACCTTTGTATTAGATGTCAATGACGATTTATATTCTTGTTTGAACTGGATGTCACACTATTAACGTAAAAAACACATTATTTGGTTTGCAACAAAATCTTTCCTTTGCTAACCACATGCCTATTAGTAGTTAGTGGCTTTAGTAGTTAGAATCTTTTATTTAGCTGGCAGTACTGACGTTCGCTGTATTGCAGTAGTTCGCGTATTGAAGATTTTTGTGAAATAAGTGCTTAATGAAATGTGTAGGTTATTGTTAAGATTTCTTTTTAGTCAGGGCCATTCTTTTGAATTAATTTTTTGAAGTCAGATTGTAATTTTTTTGAGCAGTCAGATTGCCTTGCGCTAGAATATTGTGGGCCAGTGTTGACACGATAAGAAATAGTAAAGAGAAAGTAGGCTCAGTACGTTGAGTATTACTCAGCTGTTTCAGAATCAAATAACATAGAAGTTTCATTTTTCTCAGTCACTCTGCAATTTAAGTACAGACACACTCATTTATATAAAGAAGTTTCAGGTGTACCGGCGCAGTTTCATGTGGCTGTTCGGAAATATATAGCACGAATCTTCGACAACAAGTGTATCTGTCGCGGCTCGCCTCACAGGTTCCCTGACTCGAACCCGTTGGATATTTTGTTTTTGTTTGTTTTTGCGATATTTAAAAGCTTTTATGTGTCCCAGACCTCTTAATAGCGTCAGTCTAGATGAACTCTAGAATCGCATTGTGGATTGTTGTCAATGCATTTGGAACGCGCCTGGAATTTTGTAACGCTTATGAGAATCGATGCAGAGCCGTGCTGAAGCCTGCCTCCACATGAATGGTAGCCACGTAGAACATTTGACGCAATGTGCTTGTCCTCAAGAGCGTATCAGCGGTTTGGATCCTCGGGGACCTTGTTATAAGGTGTTCATATACCCAGTCGGAATACGTGGTACCAACGAAACTATTGGTTTCCGGACCTATGTTTACTTTCTTTATGCTCTCATGTCGCCCCGTTCGTCTGAACCTACAATAAAAAGGAATAGAAATGACATAGTAAAAATAAGTCGAAAACACCACGAAGCATTTCGCGGACAATGCTGTTGTGTACTGAGAAACTGCATCGCTATAAATTTTTAGCGAAATGCAGGAAGACCTGCAAGGATGAACATTCGGAGCAGAAATTGACAGATGACACTCGACGTGGGGATGTCAAATTGATTCAATATTTTTAGATTTCCAGAAGACTATTGACACTGTTCCTCACAAGTGACTTCTAATCACTGCGTGTCTATGGAGTATCGTCTCAGTTGTGCGATTGGATTCGTGATTTCCTGTCAGGAAGGTCACAGTTCGTATTAGTTGACGGAAATTCATCGAGTCAAACAGAAGTGATATCTGGCGTCCCCAAGGAAATGTTATAGCCCCCCTCCTGTTCCTGATCCAAATAAACGATTTACGAGATTATCTGAGCAGCTATCTTAGACTGTTCGTAGATGATGCTGTCATTTATCTTCCTGTAAAGTCATCAGATGATCAAACCACATTGCAACATTGTCTAGTCAAGATAGCTGTATAGTGTGAAAAGTGGCAATTGACTCTAAATGCTGGAAAGTGTGAAGTTGTCCACATGAATGCTGAAAGATATCTGGTTACAGGATAAAACACACAAATCTAAAGGCTATACGTTCAATTAAATACACCCCTGGAAATTGAAATAAGAACACCGTGAATTCATTGTCCCAGGAAGGGGAAACTTTATTGACACATTCCTGGGGTCAGATACATCACATGATCACACTGACAGAACCACAGGCACATAGACACAGGCAACAGAGCGTGCACAATGTCGGCACTAGTACAGTGTATATCCACCTTTCGCAGCAATGCAGGCTGCTATTCTCCCATGGAGACGATCGTAGAGATGCTGGATGTAGTCCTGTGGAGCGGCTTGCCATGCCATTTCCACCTGGCGCCTCAGTTGGACCAGCGTTCGTGCTGGACGTGCAGACCGCGTGAGACGACGCTTCATCCAGTCCCAAACATGCTCAATGGGGGACAGATCCGGAGATCTTGCTGGCCAGGGTAGTTGACTTACACCTTCTAGAGCACGTTGGGTGGCACGGGGTACATGCGGACGTGCATTGTCCTGTTGGAACAGCAAGTTCCCTTGCCGGTCTAGGAATGGTAGAACGATGGGTTCGATGACGGTTTGGATGTACCGTGCACTATTCAGTGTCCCCTCGACGATCACCAGTGGTGTACGGCCAGTGTAGGAGATCGCTTCCCACACCATGATGCCGGGTGTTGGCCCTGTGTGCCTCGGTCGTATGCAGTCCTGATTGTGGCGCTCACCTGCACGGCGCCAAACACGCATACGACCATCATTGGCACCAAGGCAGAAGCGACTCTCATCGCTGAAGACGACACGTCTCCATTCGTCCCTCCATTCACGCCTGTCGCGACACCACTGGAGGCGGGCTGCACGATGTTGGGGCGTGAGCGGAAGACAGCGTAACGGTGTGCGGGACCGTAGCCCAGCTTCATGGAGACGGTTGCGAATGGTCCTCGCCGATACCCCAGGAGCAACAGTGTCCCTAATTTGCTGGGAAGTGGCGGTGCGGTCCCCTACGGCACTGCGTAGGATCCTACGGTCTTGGCGTGCATCCGTGCGTCGCTGCGGTCCGGTCCCAGGTCGACGGGCACGTGCACCTTCCGCCGACCACTGGCGACAACATCGATGTACTGTGGAGACCTCACGCCCCACGTGTTGAGCAATTCGGCGGTACGTCCACCCGGCCTCCCGCATGCCCACTATACGCCCTCTCTCAAAGTCCGTCAACTGCACATACGGTTCACGTCCACGCTGTCGCGGCATGCTACCAGTGTTAAAGACTGCGATGGAGCTCCGTATGCCACGGCAAACTGGCTGACACTGACGGCGGCGGTGCACAAATGCTGCGCAGCTAGCGCCATTCGACGGCCAACACCGCGGTTCCTGGTGTGTCCGCTGTGCCGTGCGTGTGATCATTGCTTGTACAGCCCTCTCGCAGTGTCCGGAGCAAGTATGGTGGGTCTGACACACCGGTGTCAATGTGTTCTTTTTTCCATTTCCAGGAGTGTATTGAGGGATTACAGTTACGAATAATTTAAATTGTAACGATCGCATAGGTAACGTTTTGGGGAAAACAAACCAAAGACTGCGATTTATTGATAGAACACTTAGAAAACGCTACTAAATATAATTGTTACATTATGATCGCCTATCCTCTCCTGGAGTATTGCTGTGCCGTACGGGATCCCCATCAGACAGGATTGACGGAGCACATTGAAAAAATTCAAAGAAAGGCAACTCGTTTTATGTTATCGAGGAATAAGGGAGAGAGAGCCACGGATTTGATACGAAAATCTTTAAACCAAGGCATTTTTCGTTGCTGCAGAATCTTCTCATGCAGTTTCAATCACTAACTTCCTCGTTCCACAAAAACACGGGAGAACTGCCGTAAGTCAGTAACATCTTGCCACGATATTTCGGCACGAAGTCTTTTGCCCATCTTCAGGTGAGTACAGCTGTAGAAGTACACTGCGATTTATTGGTAGAACACTTAGAAAACGCTACTAAAAAAAGAAGTACTTCTACAGCTGTACTCACTTGAAGAAGGCCAAAAGAGTTCGTGCCGAAATATCGTGGGAAGATGTTACTGACATACGGCAGTTCTCTCGTGTTTTTATGGAACAATCAATACGCCGGAAAAGTTTCAAACATCACACTAAATTTCTCCTCAGAGTGTGACAATATTTTGTTGGTGCCCACCTACAAATGATCATCGTAATAAAATAAGAGAAATCAGAGCTCGCACGGGAATATTTAAGTGGTTGTTCTTCCATCGCGCTGTTCGAAAGTGGAACGGTTTAGAAACAGCTTGAAGGTGGATAGATGAACCTTCTGCGGGGCACTTAATTTGGATTGCGGAGTAGATGCAGACATAATAAAATAAAATATATTTCGCATAAATAGAAAGTAAGACACATTAGTGTATCATTAGACGATTTCAAAACAGTGCCTCAGTGGAGTTACATCCATTAAATATCTAGCGGTATACGAACGGTGCAATTTTAAGCGAAATGACCACATAAATGTAGTCGCAATAAATGTAGATTCACTGAAAGTATCCTCAGGAAATGTAGTTCACAAAGGAGGAGGCGGATAAAACCATCGTTCGACCGTTACTTCAATATTGCTGTTCAGTCCTGGGCCTCTAGCAGATAGGATTGATAACGGAAATAGAGATTACCCAAGGAAGAGCAGCACATTTCACCACAGGTTCAATTAGTAAGCTCGAAACCGTTAAGGAGATGCTCTTTTAACCCCAGTGGCAGACACTGCCAGAGAGGCGTTGTGCAATCGCGGTGTGGTCTACCATTATTAACTGTTGAAATTCCATTTATGTCATCAAGTGCTCGAAATGCCACGATGTATCGCAATACGCGTTTGCAGTCGTTGATGCAATAACTTCTGGTCAGACAGAATACATTCCTTAGATATCTGCACACATGCTGTAACAGTCAGACGTTTTAAATCCTGTTAACTAAATCTTCCGTCAGCTCATGGTAGAACAACAATATAATAAATGAAAAGGGCTAGTTTGCTTTCGTTCTATAGTAGTAATAATCTGTTAACCGGTTTTCGGCTTACAAAGCCATCATCAGACATTTAATGACTATTGTTACCAAATTAGTTACAATATTTGTAAACGACAATGGAAAAGAAGTTACACATCTAGATTGAAGCTGAAACGCAGAGTAAATGACATCTTTGACTATGTGGTGGTAATGCAATGAAAAGTAAAAAGTTGAACAATAAATATAAAGGGAGTAAACAGGAAAACAATTGAACAAATACTGAAAAATCATACCTACTTAACAGTTTAAATTAATAAACAAAACCAAAAAAAATTAGTATTTGACAAGGCTATTGCGAGAGTTATAACACATGGAGAGTGATACACAAACCAATTAAAGGAAAGAATTATCAATTGTAAACACAGATATACGATATATGAGAAACTTAAGCAATATCAATAAGACAAAAAGAAATGAATAAATGCAGAAAAATGGAGAAATGTGAGGGAACATACAGTAAATGCCATCTTTGAGTGTGTGGTGCTGCTGCTTTTTAATTTGTAAAAATATGAAGAATACAAATACAAAGGAATCAAACAGGAAAGACATTAACACTACACTAAAAAATGTGCCTATTTAACAATTTACAATAAATAAATGGAGTAAGAAAAATAGAAACAGTACTTTACGAGACAACTTTAAACGCTATTAAATATGGAAAGTAATACAAGTACGAATTAAAAGAAAGACAAAAATTGTAACTACAAAGTATATGGATTACATTGGCAATTTCAATAAAATAAAAGAATTAAACGAGTACAGGAAAAAGGGGGACTGTGAAGGAGCAGAGAGTGTGGGATGAAATGAACAACTGAGAGGACTAAGTGACGTTTAGAAGAGGGGAAGTATTAAGCTGTGTCTGTCAGAACTCTGCAACGTCCAACAGCGAAAAAATCCTCTGGGGTCGTTGGAACTTGTGCTTTGACTCCATCTTTTTCTCTACCCCAGAGAATAGAGTCCAGTGGCGTCAAATCAGGTGGACATTCAGGTCAACTGACAACCCCTTCGAGTTCTACACAGCGATCTAGGAAGAGCTAGGTGAGCGTTTTCCTAGTCACAATTGAGCAATGCGCTGGGCACCCATGACGTCTACAAAGTTCAAACGGTACTTGATCTAGGTGAACCGATTACTCTTCAGTAAAAAACTGTACACATTATGGTTTCTTCAATGAAGTAGGGGCAATCACGCTGTTTCCAATAATCGCGCAGCAAGCTTTCACAATTCACTGTCTTCGATGTTCAACCTGCCTCAGCCAGTGTGAATTCTTTGCGGCACAACAACGCATATTTCTTACATTTAGCTTTGCATCATTTGTAAAGGTAGCTTCGTCAGTGAAGATAATTCTTTGAAGGAAGAACCTGTTGTCCTGATGTCACAGAAAAAACGAGCGGAAGAATTACATGTGCCTTCTGTAGTGCCTGCTGGTTAATCTGCTGGTGAAGCAACACATGATACAGATGGGAGCTGTTCTCGCACAAAATGCGAACAACGATGGTCTGACTTATTGCAGAGGTACAGTCTGCACAGAATAACGTGGCCGGTAGATGTGTATTCGGCAGGGCACGTGTGGTGAGAGCAGTAATGGTGGGGGCTACAAGTGAGCGCTGGAGGGGAGGTGCCATACTAAATTGACGCCTATGCTCACATTTTTTATAAATAAGTGGTGCTCCACCACACCCACACTTGCGTGGTGACCGCTCAAAAAGATCTGTCATTTCAGCTCTGGTTAATATCTAAAAAGAATTCCTGCCTTGCTAACCATTTGTATCTTTCAGAGAAGCTTAATGAGTGGCGAATTGTAA
This sequence comes from Schistocerca nitens, assembly GCF_023898315.1. Taxonomy (NCBI): domain Eukaryota; kingdom Metazoa; phylum Arthropoda; class Insecta; order Orthoptera; family Acrididae; genus Schistocerca; species Schistocerca nitens. The sequence continues at coordinate 339,402,933 of NC_064621.1, read as the reverse complement.
AACTCACACACTTCTCTTGTTGTCATATTAAAATTTGCTTTTTTTTGCCAAAATACAGCGGAGTTTACGCACTAACAAGTTGTGCAGACACAGTTGTCAGAAAAGTCTGAAACAGTGGTTTATTAAGTTTATTAAGTAAGGAACTGAGGAAAAGTAAGGTCAGTAGCTTATGAGAAAGCACATCCTCGGTACAAAATAAACATGTAATGTCTTCAGTTATGTTGTTCGAAAACCGATAGCATTTCTGGTTTCATCAGCTATCGATGGGCCTTAAAAATTACATTCTTTCGTCGAAAAAGTCTGCAGTTAGTGGAATAACACGATAGATAATGAAGTTTTGCCATACAGCAAAATACTCTCCTCTCTCCGTGCTATCATTTGCCAAAATCTCGTTTCTAGATCCCAAACCGTTTATGAGATATGAGGAATGTTGTGGATATTTCACTCTGGCTTAATTGCTGGCATGGCGCGATCGCAAATGAGTGCGCTACATCAGATCAATTTTTTGGGTACTGGTGACAGATTGAGACCTTCAGCCAGGTCTAAAGCACAGTTCAGCATGTTAGCTAAATTCCCTACACAGCAACATATTATGAAATATGCACCCGACGCAAAATCATAACGACTTCTTTCGAATTTCATACAGAGTGTTACTCCTACGTAAATATCACAATAACTATGATTATTAATGAAATGAAGGGCACGTCATCATGAATCCGACATTTAAAGCTATAAGTAGTGCAAAAACGAATATTGTGCACCGCATAGTTTCTGTAAAATCGTCTGAGAAACACTGTAGGCCGTGCACTTCGATTCTGTCATCGCCGACTGGGTGAAAGGTGCAAACACTGTCGGCCTCCCCTTCTGAGCAGACGAATGAACTCGCCATGTGCTTTGGACGAAAATTGGTCACTGCGCATCGGCCATCGTGTCCTGTGCGGACTCTAATCACAGTTTCTCTGAAGCTAACGCTCGGATTACGAGCAACGGCTGCAAGAAAATGTATTTCGTTTGCTCCATTAGTCGGAGGCTTGCTCCTTATCCTTGGCTAGAGATGGGGAAAACCGACAGGTAATTTACTTCTGAATAACCGGTATTTATCGATATTTGCTTGGTTTCGGTTATAACAGTTTTTTTTATTTTTAACTGATACTCTAGTTAAAAAAATATAAATTAACCATAGCAGCAGTGCTACAATTTTTCTTTTTTAAACAAATCTTTTTTAAGAAATAATGTTTATTCATAAAATTTGCATAGGCTTGAAATATTGCCTTGTTATAGAACATGGTAAAAGCGATCAGTACTATTTTAATAGCAATGCCGACAGAGACTAGTAACAACACGTGGCGTAAGAATTGTTACAGCATTGCTGAGACAATGTTCCTGTTGCCGCGCGCCGCCGCTTGAGGTACGAATGTACGTGCAGAGTGAGAGACTTCGTCTATACGGTAGTTCCTCGCTGTCGTCGCCGGACATCTGTTGTATAGCAGAATGGCATCAATCCTAGTGAGGAAATATTTCTACGAAGTGATGTACCAACAGAGAACAATGCTTCATTTGCTCTAAAAGATTAAAGACTAGTCTTCTATTTATATGAAATAATAAAAGTGGGAGGAAATTATGGTCACAGTAAGAAATTAAAAACTTAACACTTCCTTCATGGTATACAATAAGAATAGAAAGTAGCTGACCTGCTGCCTGTCTTCATAACACGCCTTTATCTGCCTGTTGTCGTGGTCTTCAGTCCTGAGACTGGTTTGATGCAGCTCTCCATGCTACTCTCTCCTATGCAAGCTTCTTCATCTCCCAGTACCTACTGCAACCTACATCCTTCTGAATCTGCTTAGTGTATTCATCTCTTGGCCCCCCTCTACGCTGTCCTCCAATACTAAATTGGTGATCCCTTTATGCCTCAGAACATGTCCTACCAACCGATCCCTTCTTCTATTCAAGTTGTGCCACAAATTTCTCTTCTCCCCAATTCAGTTCAATACTTCCTCATTAGTTATGTGGTCTACCCATCTAATCTTCAGCATTCTTCTGTAGCACCACATTTCTAAAGCTTCTATTCTCTTCTTATCTAAACTATTTATCGTCCATGTTTCACTTCCATACATGGCTACACTCCATACAAATACTTTAAGAAACGACTTCCTGACATTTAAATCTATACTCGATCTTAAAAAATTTCTCTTCAGAAATGCTTTCCTTGCCATTGCTAGTCTACATTTTATATCCTCTCTGCTTGGACCATCATCAGTTATTTTGCTCCCCAAATAGCAAAATTCATTCACTACTTTAAGTGTCTCATTTCCTGATCTAGCCTGATTAGCTGATGAACCTGTTTATTCAGCTGAGTGATGAATGGTTATTCTGTACTAGTAAATCATTTGAGTGGTACAGCCCATTTCTCGGGTTAGCCGTTACTATCAAGCGGTTTTGCAGCACTTTTAGTTACAGCATTCCTCACTTATTTACAATTTTAAGGTAAAGGCCCATCACGACGATGACGTGGACTGGAAACATATTGTGTCATTTAGATGGAAACTTCAATATTTAAGGTGTACACAGTCTCGAGGGAGGAAATTAAGCCGAGCGGTTCCATGCGCTTCAGTCTGGAACCGCGCAACCGCTACGGTCGCAGGTTCGAATCCTGCCTCGGGCACGGATGTGTGTGATGTCCTTAGATTTAAGTAGTTCTAAGTTCTAGGGGACTGATGACCATAGATGTTAAGTCCCATAGTGCTCAGAGCCTTTTGAACCATTTTTTTTTTTTTGAGGAAATTAAGGTAACAGTCTCTCGACACATCAACGCTTATGCCATTGGGCAAAGTACAGGGTGACACACGGGAGACGGATGGTTTTTAATGAAATAATATTCAGCCAACTTTAAAATTAATGCATGTTTATTTACACAAAATCAAAGCTCATTATTTGTCATTTTAGTTAACAAAGTTATTTGTGAAAAATAATGTCATCAATGTGATGTACATCATTTGGAATCCAGGACTCAAGTCTCTTCTCAGAATCTTCCATCACACAGACTAAAATCTCTGCAGGGATGACAGCAATTTCTTGAATGATTGCATTCTTCAACTCGTCCATATTTCATGGTTTGTGGTTATATCCACAGTTCTTAAGGTACCCCCACAGAAAAAAGTAACATAGTGAAAGTCAGGAGACCTGGGAGGCCAAGGAACTTTGCCAAAAGGTGAGATAATCCGGCCAGGAAACATGCGTCTAAGAACTGTCATTGAAGTGTTTGCGGTGTGCAGTGTTGCCCCATCCTGCTGGAACCAAACGCGTTTTAAAGGGATTCGTCGTCTTCTTAGTTCTGGTTTCAAGAATGTTTCAAGCATACGAATGTAACGAACCAAATTAACAGTAACTGTGGGCCCCGTTATCTTCAAAAAAATAAGGTCCAATAATTCCAACAAAGCCAAGAGCACACCAGACTTACTTTTTCTGAGTGTGGAGGACGCCGGTGGATAAGGTGTGGATGCTCTGGAGACCAGTAACGTAGGTTTTGCTCATTCACGGTCCCGTTTAAATGAAAATGAGCTTCATCGCTCATCAATAAAATTTCATTTTCATTCGATCCCAAAATCACAGCAAAATCAGTTTCCTTAAGTTGTTGGACAATGAGCATTTTGTAGGAATGGAATTTTAATTCTTTATGCAAAATTCGTCTAACTGATTCACGATTGATTCGTAACTCACTAGCATGACGTCTAGCTGACCGTCCTGGCCTTCTGACAGCCACTTGCCTTACCCTTGCAACATTTTCTGGTGTCATTACTCTGAGTGTCAGGCCAGGATGCTTCTTATCCAGTATGTTTCCAGTTGATCTGAAGTTTTCCACCCCTCTCAGGATTGTGTTGCGGCTCGGAACAGCTCCATGTCGACCGACATTAAACCGCACACGAAAGAATCGCTGCATAGCAATAATAGACTCACCACTTCTCATGAAACTATCAGACAAACACTCGATGTTGCAAGTCCCACTGCTCCGTAGTAACTGAGTAAATGAATGGCGTCTTGTGTTGATCAGAACTATCCCCACCACGACCACGTCCCACCACCGCGCCCTCAGTACTACGCAGTTCCAAACCGTCCGTCTCCCATGTGTCACCCTGTACTTGCGCATTTGGACAACGATAGGCACAATGAAACTTTTGTTGCCTTTTAATAAACCACTCCGACAACCACATGAAATAATTTAGAAGAACTGTTGAAATATAAAATAAAGACGACAGATAATGCATATAAATCTCAAGCCAACTAAATGTAAATGTAGTTTGTCAATCGTTACGCCAGTTTGCTGTGAATCAAATAGGAAAAAATGATACCAACATTTAAGTGTCGTAATATGGGAAATTTGGACTGAAAAATGTAACAGGAAGAGAGAGAGCAACGGCTGTGGGTAGAAACAGTGACGACCAGCTAATTGAAACTAATAAATAAAATTAAAGCAGTTCCGAAAAACTCGCTGCGAGCATTAATCGAGAAAAACACCGACTAAAACTTGGCAAAGTTAAGCCGTACACTTAAAGACCTGGGATTTAAAAATGAGAAAGAGGTTTGCAAAGGTTACTTGATAAGCTGTTATCGCAGCTGGCTGGAGGATGAATCGCTGTTTAAGTATTAGCTGGTACGGAAAGCTGTGCAGCGTTTGGTTAAGGCGATTTCTGAAGCTTCAGAATAGAAAGGAAGGCACCAATACAAGAATCACTGCCTGGCTTTCACAGTTCAAGCTGTGCTGTAGATTGTGACAAGCAGTTGCGTACGGCCCACATCCAACTCTAGGCCATCCTAAGCAGCCCCAAGATAACATTCGTTTATGCTATATCCGATAATTACCCATGAACATAAAATAAATGGACAAAAGCGTATCAATGCCTAGACAAAACGTTGCCATGGACGGCTGTTCAACATCCTAAATAAGTTAACAAACAACACATAGCGCGAATTTTCACATATCCAGACACACACTGCTTCCAGCTCACTTCCCTCTCTCTCTCTCTCACACACACACACACACACACACACACACACACACACACACGTGCTAAAAGCCGGCCGAATACTGTCTAATTTTGCTGGCCGACGATCGCAAACGAAATGGCCGAACAAAAGGCTGTCAGTTGATCAGTACTAACGCAAACTGCAGTGAAGCGGGTTTAAAAATCGTACTTCAACCTTGGAACAGCTAAAATCGTAAAAAAATAACTCATCGCCGCTAGAGCTCTACGAAAATTGCACATCTAAGTCATCATGATGAACTTTGATTTTCTCAGCGATCTACAAAAACGATGTTCGCAACTTCCACAAATCGCCAAAGTATAATAGTTGGGATAATTCATCACAAACCTGCCAACAGCCATCTAACAACATGGTCAAATCTAGGGCACTATAGGAAAAGTAACTGTCGCTTTTTAATTTGAAATATATTTTTCAAGTTTACGGTTTAGGCCTAACTTCCGATGAAGACACTGTAAGCATTGTGGAATAAAACGTTTAGTTTAGAACTGAGGCTTAAGTAGATTGACAGACACAAGGGACAGTCGTTGTGTAAGTTAGTTCGTGATAGACAAAAGAATAATAATATTGGTAACCCTAGTGTCCACAGATTCCAAATTCAAACATTCTCTGTACCTATACTTTCATAAAAAGTAAGTAAACTGCCGTTGACAATCTCATAGTTGAGGTGAATTTTGTGTGGGTAAAGACAAATTCAGAATAATTTACACGATTTTCGATTGGTTCCTTACTCTCCTTTATATTTTGTTTCTTCTCAGGTTTATTATTTCTCTTCTTCTCGCATTAATTGTCGTTTATCTCTTTTCTTCTTAAGCATTGCGACTTACTGTGGTGGGTTTAGTTTGGAGCCAGTTACTTTTTAATTAAAAATGGAGATGGATTAAAATGAACTGAAAATGGTCTGCCACATTCCTCAGTATAGCATTCGCCATAAATTACCCTCTGATGACAGTCGTGTAGCGCTATGAAGAATTGTACTTACAAATATGATAGACTTTACACCACATTATTTAACTCACGGAAACTGGGTTCAATTCCTTTAACTTACGTTTTTCAGTTAATGTCAGTTTCATATCCATGGCAAGTGCACAGAATCAACGTACTTTCTAATACTCGTGAATGCTGGGTTTTACGCGTACTGCGGACACTACAGACGCATTTCAATCAAGTTCTGAGTAGGCTCTAAAAACAATTTAATTTCCGTCTTGTAGAAGCAGGAAGGTCATGAGAGAAGGGCCACCTGGTCTGAAAACACCAAAAACGGGACAGCAGTCGCCCATGACAGACCAAGAAGAAATTATGTGGCCTTCGCGGGACTTGGTAGAGGCAACGCTTCCGGGACACACTAACCAGCTGCTCATCACAGAGGGCCAAGACACTCACCCAGTAAAACCTGAGCCAAACTTTATTCTACATGTCTTAGTTACGGCTTTTTATGTGGTTTACCAAGGCACTTCGGTGAGCGCCAACCTGATTCTCGCAAGAAACGCGGGATCGTTCGTTTCCTAACGAGCTGTTACGATTACTGTGTATCAGGTATTGAAATGTCATACAGTCCAGTAACGGAAAACGGGATTGGGAGGCTTCATCCGACTCATAGTAGCACATATGAGTTAGCAGTAAATATGTCGGTTTTTTTGCAAGGAAAGGGAGAAAGAGAGAGAAAACTAAAAATTACAGTAACTGCATGGGAACTCGAAGTAACACAGATGTTATACAGTTGGGACTTATTTCAGTGACTGATTGGCCGTTTATACACACTAAATTACTTTCATGTACCGGGTGTTTCGCAGCTATCCATCATTATGTGAGGACTTTAGGAAAGGTCCAGTAATAGTAGCGTCGTTTTTTGTAGGATCTTTTGATGAAACTTAAATGGCAGGTGTTTTCTCACTACATCAGTGAAAAAACTTTTAGGGGCATTTATATGCGACTAAAGCCTTGGAAGGACCTGCCAAAAAAACAAAGCAAGGAAGTTAAATCAGTGGGAGAGAAGGCAGCATAAACGACAGTTCTCTTTACTGTGCTGCCGATTAGATGACAAGTATAGTTTTGAACTACACTCCTGGAAATTGAAACAAGAACACCGTGAATTCATTGTCCCAGGAAGGGGAAACTTTATTGACACATTCCTGGGGTCAGATACATCACATGATCACACTGACAGAACCACAGGCACATAGACACAGGCAACAGAGCGTGCACAATGTCGGCACTAGTACAGTGTATATCCACCTTTCGCAGCAATGCAGGCTGCTATTCTCCCATGGAGACGATCGTAGAGATGCTGGATGTAGTCCTGTGGAACGGCTTGCCATGCCATTTCCACCTGGCGCCTCAGTTGGACCAGCGTTCGTGCTGGACGTGCAGACCGCGTGAGACGACGCTTCATCCAGTCCCAAACATGCTCAATGGGGGACAGATCCGGAGATCTTGCTGGCCAGGGTAGTTGACTTACACCTTCTAGAGCACGTTGGGTGGCACGGGATACATGCGGACGTGCATTGTCCTGTTGGAACAGCAAGTTCCCTTGCCGGTCTAGGAATGGTAGAACGATGGGTTCGATGACGGTTTGGATGTACCGTGCACTATTCAGTGTCCCCTCGACGATCACCAGTGGTGTACGGCCAGCGTAGGAGATCGCTCCCCACACCATGATGTCGGGTGTTGGCCCTGTGTGCCTCGGTCGTATGCAGTCCTGATTGTGGCGCTCACCTGCACGGCGCCAAACACGCATACGACCATCATTGGCACCAAGGCAGAAGCGACTCTCATCGCTGAAGACGACACGTCTCCATTCGTCCCTCCATTCACGCCTGTCGCGACACCACTGGAGGCGGGCTGCACGATGTTGGGGCGTGAGCGGAAGACGGCCTAACGGTGTGCGGGACCGTAGCCCAGCTTCATGGAGACGGTTGCGAATGGTCCTCGCCGATACCCCAGGAGCAACAGTGTCCCTAATTTGCTGGGAAGTGGCGGTGCGGTCCCCTACGGCACTGCGTAGGATCCTACGGTCTTGGCGTGCATCCGTGCGTCGCTGCGGTCCGGTCCCAGGTCGACGGGCACGTGCACCTTCCGCCGATCACTGGCGACAACATCGATGTACTGTGGAGACCTCACGCCCCACGTGTTGAGCAATTCGGCGGTACGTCCACCCGGCCTCCCGCATGCCCACTATACGCCCTCGCTCAAAGTCCGTCAACTGCACATACGGTTCACGTCCACGCTGTCGCGGCATGCTACCAGTGTTAAAGACTGCGATGGAGCTCCCTATGCCACGGCAAACTGGCTGACACTGACGGCGGCGGTGCACAAATGCTGCGCAGCTAGCGCCATTCGACGGCCAACACCGCGGTTCCTGGTGTGTCCGCTGTGCCGTGCGTGTGATCATTGCTTGTACAGCCCTCTCGCAGTGTCCGGAGCAAGTATGGTGGGTCTGACACACCGGTGTCAATGTGTTCTTTTTTCCATTTCCAGGAGTGTATGTTCTTTGCCAGTAAAGTGAAACAGAGAGATGGCGTTCTCTCGAGTAAGAGGCAGTGTCCTGCAATAGTTAATTTTGAAGGTGAAAGTGTGTTCCAGGAGAAACAACGGAGATGCAGTTTAGATGCGCAGATGACGGTGGGTGTTACGGTTTCGAGTATTCCTGTAGGCGGGGAAAGTGGAAGGGAGGTATTCAAGGGACAGAATTAAAATTTAACCAGTAAGTTGCAGCATTCATGTGTTAGTTTCATTGTTTAGAAAAAAGTAAAGGGTATTGCAATAAATATTTTTTTTCAAAAAGGTAGGGAGGAATTACTCAAGTAAAACAGACATAGCTGGGCTTGCTAGAGTAGCTAATAAATTGTGTTGGACTTCGTAGGTGTCATAACTCTTCAAAAAATGTATTTTAATTAAATCATTTGTATTTCTTCATAGTTTGTTATGGGACAGTTTCTCCCAAAACTGACAATAATCTATTCTATACAAGTTACACTACCAAATCAATTCAAATTTCTAGCGATCCGTGAAAGAAGGGAAGTAAAGCAAACACCAGTGATTGTGAATCTAACAAGTACTTCATTTCATTTCGATACTGTGAAGAATACGTTGCATGGGGGCTTAATAAAAGTTGAATGCAAATAATTTTAATTTTTTTTGCTTTAGTAGCTGTCTGTCCGATTACGAAGTCTCGTAACGGTTGGCCCTGACTGTTATTATTACGCTATCTGACTGCATAGAACAACAACAAAGAATGAAATGGAAATTTTCATTAACACAATTAATTAATTAAGTCCCCAGCAACTATAAAACCTACGAAACCAAAGCACAAGTGTAACTGTTCTGTGTGTGGAAGTATGACTCAACGTACGCATCTGGCACGGTTCTTCTTCAACAACACAAGAAATTTTAAATATCACTTATACTGAATTAATTAAAGGAAATAAAAATACCATAATTACTCAAGAAAACCAGAATTACACTCTAATCCAAGAACACAAGCCAGATGCTTTGTTGACTGAACCTGTAATGACGCATTATTTAAAACATGGAAATAATGAACAATAAATCAAGTTTCGTTACCTTCATATATTGACCAAAATCACTCTCATAATTACAATATATCTCCACACCGACTCGTTATTACCACATCTCAACAAGAACTTTTCAGTATCACATCTCAGCAAGCACTCCTTACTAGCACATCTGAACACGAACTGACTACTACGAGTCTTGGACAAGCACTGACTACTACGACATCTCAACACTCACTCTCCGCTACGAGTTCTTAACAAGCACTGACTACTACGACGTCTCAACACTCACTCTGCCAGTGGAGGCGGCGGAACAATACAGCGCGATCTCTGGCGCTGTGGCTCAGTGTAGCCACCTTTCATATGCCCTTCCTCCACAGGCTAGAATTTGATGGTATTTTTGCCAGCATTGGTGGTGAAAATACCACCAAATTCGTCAAAAAAATATAGACAAAAATAAAAGATAATATTAATACGTAAATATCATATAACTAGATAAAATTTTGGCTTTGCACTGACCTTTCAATAACCTATTATATAGAATACAGTAAGCAATACAAATTCTTTCATACATGTGACTTTACATAACAGTTTATACAAGTATTATGTGGTTAAACAGTTCAATCAATAGCGTCAGCAATGACGAATATGTGCAGGTAAGAGTCTCATAACTTTCCACAAACAGTAATACACAAAAAATCAGTTTATACAAATATTCACATAAACGCTTTCCATAGCCCAAGAATAAGCAGTTGACAGTTCCAGCAGTAGCACCCAGCAATGGTCAACAGGTGCAAATACCAATAAGTAACATTTTTTCAATAGAAGCAGTCCATCAGTGGCACCCAGCAATGTTGAGCAGGTGCAGACAGCAACAAGTAACACCATTTCAGTAGAAGCAGTCCATTAGTGGCACCAGAAATGTTGATCAGGTGCACACAGCAACAGGTGACTTCATTTCAGTAGAAGCAATCCATCAGTGGCACCCAGCAATGTTCAGTAGGTGCAGACACCAACAAGTAACACCATTTCAGTAGAAGCAGTCCATTAGTGGCACCAGCAATGTTGATCAGGTGCACACAGCAACAGGTGACTTCATTTCAGTGGAAGCAATCCATCAGTGGCACCCAGCAATGTTGAGCAGGTGCAGACAGCAACAAGTAACACCATTTCAGTAGAAGCAGTCCATTAGTGACACCAGCAATGTTGATCAGGTGCACACAGCAACAGGTGACTTCATTTCAGTGGAAGCAATCCATCAGTGGCACCCAGCAATGTTGAGCAGGTGCAGACAGCAACAAGTAACACCATTTCAGTAGAAGCAGTCCATTAGTGGCACCAGCAATGTTGATCAGGTGCACACAGCAACAAGTCACATTTCTCAGCAGAAGCAGTTCCATAAAATTCACTAGCACTGATCACACTATTCATCAGAGTTTATAAGCAGAAATTAAACATGTCCTAGTGGCACCAATCATGTAGAAAAGGTACAAGTAACAGTCCATAATTTTTTTACAATCACTGATCACACAGTTCATCAGCAGAAATTAAACTGTCCTTGTGGCACCAATCATGTAGAAAACGTGCAAGTAACAGTCCATACTATTCACCATAACTACTGAGACAGTTCAGTCATGAACAATAGTTTGAATGCACATACAATTTCTTTAACAAATTATTATCAAAGCTCTTACACTAAACATACAAATCATAATAAACACACAAATGATATCAGGTAATTGTCACATTAACTATTACAGTACACAATAACAGTTAACCTATAATATTTATGGGTGTCAGTGCAAGCCACAACAAACAAGTGAAATAATATTTAGGAGATAGGTTGGGATCACTTCTCTGGGATTGTAAAAGGAAAACACACAAAACACACTCACTCATCTTTCATCCACATTAGTGCTACTGTGTAATTGAATAGTGTTAACTGTGTAAATGCAATTCTGTCGAAATTTTATGTTCATTATGTGTATCAAGTAGTAGTGGCAGCAATGTATAACAGTCAATAATAGTTAGTCAACGTCATAGTCATCATGTCTAGACCAATGTTTGCCAAGCCAGATCAAATTGTACTGTTGCTGAACAGCTGTCAGAGAGCCAAGATATGCAAATACTTCCTCTCTTCAAAAAAAAGTGTATACTGCTTAGTGATTTGACAAAGTGTGTGTGTAGACAATCTTCCTTCTACTTGAGTGTTCTAGTCTGCCATCTTTATCCTCCTTGTTCCATATGGACCAACAAAAAAAAATATGCTCCTCATTTACTTTACCTCTTATCCACCAAAACTCCAATAATCATCAACTTAATCTCAATACTTCACTAATACCTTTTCAATACGTCGATCATCAATATCATTTATCTTACCTTTTGTCCACGAAAACTCCAATAATCATCTACTTCACCTAATCTCAATACCTCAATAATACGTCGATACATATAAACCTCAGCACCAATATCATTTCACTTCCATAACAACTCTTTCCTCTAGTCAGTCTCCTCGAACAAGTACAGACAAAATCCTAGTGCAACTTCAATTCATCATCCCATACAATCCGAAGACACAGTGTCCACACACAACCTCTGTGTAATCCATCTGACCCAAATTTTCTACTCATTATAAATTATAAGATACATTTTGGTTCCTTGTCCATCATTAAATAAAAGAAATGCATACATGACCTCTAACAGACCTTAGTTCGAATAACTCTCAGTAATTAAGTACGATTACGGAGTGTGAATGATCATAACATTTCACAGTGTGTACACCACTTCAAGAATCATAGCAGAAGCAAACATGTGGAGTATTTTTTGTGTCAATTGTCACTTCCTATTTCAATTGCTCACGACAATGCAGTGTAATACTGTCAATGGTCTAAACCTAGTTTTGGTCTGTCATGTCGTTAGCTTCCTTCCTATTAGCATAAATTTATACAGCTTCCATAAAACCTCAGCTCATGTGACTTCTATGACTTTCTTTTACTAATGTCGTTCGTCGAATTATAGCAGTTCATTTTCTTATCTTAAAAATATAAGGCACTGAGCGTAAGCAAAACATGCAATAGCGAGTAAATATACCAGTTGAGAACAGAATGTCAACAAGTGGATGCAGCACAATCCCTATAACAAGGCTCTGCCAAGCGAACAATCTACAATTAATACCATAGTGTAACCTAGTCTCTATGTTTGTACACAGTATATCAGCATTTCTATATACTAAATTGAAGAGTAGTTATGACAACAAAACAGAAATGTGTAAATATGCAATCCATAAGCAAGGCAGCAAATATGTTATCTATCATAATAAACAGGTCATTAGCATCATATCAGCATAAGCAAATAAATGTTTATATGTAATCTTAATAAGTAAACATGAAGGCGCAAGCAGATAAATCACAAAGTATAACTTACATATCTAACCACATCAGCACAATTAATCAGGTGACAATTATAATTTAAATAAATAAGCACAGCAGGCACATAATAGAAAAATATGACATCAGTGAAAAAGCATAGCAGCCAAGCGATGCATAATATATACAAATAACAACCCTGTTCATTAATTAATCATTGTCAAAATCAGTTAATATGCGTAAGCACGTCGCTTCACTAGTAAATTCATAGAACATGAAATTAGCACAAAGTATGAATCACGTAATCGCAAGCAGCAAATTACGTCTGAAGTACGTACCTAAGTGGAATTATGTTACCTGAAAAATAAACTCAATTAACCGTTACCTTTTTTTGTTTATTACTTTCTTCTTCGAAATGACCTTCTTCCTGAAAATTTTCTCCAAAGCAAGTCGTCTTAACGTCGGACACGCACAGAATTTACCTGAAGGTCTTAAATACTTTATACAACCGTATCCTGAAAAATACTGAACGTTAATAACATAATTTATGAAGTCCTTATAGCTTTATACAGAATTTATTCGGAGAAATTAAACTGTGTATTTATTTACGTCTGTCAGTGCATTCGCACTGAGCGCTCGATCAGCTGTAGACGCGTGACGTAGGAAGTGATTGTTTGCGGTCAACGACTGCCTTGTGCGGCGCGCAGACTGACTGTTGCTTTGAGTATGTGCCGCCGCCAAAACACGGCGCGGTATCCTTGTATTCTGTGCGTGTTTACGCATAACTGTTAGTTTCTCAAAATTATGTCATTCCACAAAAATTTTAACGTTCGATATATGATGTATTCCCTTGGAGCGTCGAGATTTAAGAGTTTCTACTTCAACAGTGTTATCATGAATAATTTTGCGAACTCTATATGGACCGTTATAAAGCAGAAAAAATTTGCGACACAAGCCTTTTCCTTTGTGAGACAAACGGTGAGACTTAATTAACACCTTCTGGCCAACTGACAAGATTTTTAAACGACCAGGACGCTTAGCTGATTTCTCTCTTCTAGCAGCCGCCGATGCAATATTTTGTAGAGCCAGGTTGACAACTTCAGAATGCCGCAGTTTCCGTGAAGGCGGAAAAGGAACGATTTCAGAAATGCGATTTGTTGGTACTTTATTTTTTAATATCAGTAGAGGCGGTAAAGAAGTTGAGTCATTAGGAAGTTCATTCAGAATGTTTTGAAAAATATGAAGATACTGATCCCAAGTTCTGTGATTCTGATGACAATAAAGACGGCACAATTTATTGATTTCCTTCATCCATCTCTCTGAAGCATTAGATTGAGGGTGAAAAAGTGAAATGAAAATTGGTTTAATCTTCCGACGCCGTAGAGTACGAAGCCAAATTTTAGAGCGAAACTGTGATCCATTATCTGATATAACCTTATCAACATGACCAACTTCTTTAAGAAAATGTTTGATGAAAGCGTTAGATACTGAACGAGCTGTTGCTTTGCGTAACGGTGTAAAACACACATATTTTGATGTCAGTTCCACTGCTACGAAAATGTACGCAAAACCATTAGTAGAACGAACCACTGGACCGAACAAATCGACTGCAGCCATCTCCTTTAATTTCGCTGGAATGATAGGAAACAACGGTGCTCTGTGAGAAACTGTTGGCGGCTTAGCCTTTTGACATAATTTGCATTTGGCAAGAACAGATCGAATACGTTTTTCCATATTACTGAAGTAGCAATTTTCTCGTAATTTATGAAAGCATTTTCTGGGACCAAAGTGCGCATAACTGAAATGTGTGTACCAAATCAATTTATTGACCCACTCATCAGGAATACAAACTAACCAAACAGAGTTGTCGACCGATTTCCGTTTAAAAAGAATGTCATTGCGAACTAAATAATGCTGTCTAATCGCTACGCTTTCCTTTCTCCTCCACTTCTCCTTAATGTCCTTCCAGATTGGATCCTTATTTTGCTCCTTAGCGATGTCCTGGAGCGAAGACGAAATAAAGTTCTCAAACGCAACACCTTGAATGTACATCAAACAATAATGGTTTTCTTTGCAGTCCTCTTCAGCACTTTGTTTCAAACCCATAGGTGCACGTGATAAAGCATCAGCAACAATATTTGAAGATCCCTGTATGTAAACAATACTAAAATCAAATTCCTGTAGGTACAACGCCCATCGTGACAATCTGCCGTGAGTTAATTTTGTTGACATAAGAAATTCCAGAGCTCGATGATCGGTGTAAACCTTAGTATGTCTGCCAAACAAAAATGTGCGAAATTTTGTGAAAGCCCATACAACAGCCAAAGCTTCAAGTTCCGTAATCGAATAATTCTTCTCTGATTTAGAGAGAACACGGCTTCCAAAGGCAACAGTTTTCTGTACTACAACGCCGTCTTCTTCTATCTCTTGGAATAAATGTGCACCTAGGCCTTTGTATGATGAGTCCGTCGCCAAACAAAAATCTTTAGATAAATCCGGATGTGAAAGAAGTGGAGCAGCAACTAAAGCATCACGAAGTTGTTCAAATTCTGATTGAGCTTCCTCATCCCAACACCAATTAGAATTTTTTCCAGATAATTCACATAAACGAGGTGTGGCCAAATTGTCCAATCTAACAAAGCGTCTAAGAAAATTACAGACACCAAGGAAACTACGAACATCACGTTTTGTGGTTGGAACAGCATAATTACGAATAGCGTCTAGTTTCTCTGGATCAGGGAGAATACCTTCTGTAGAAATAATGTGACCGAGAAATTTCACCTGAGAACGACCAAATTCTGATTTTTCCAAGTTCACTGTCATGCCAACTCGTGCAAAAATACGTAATAATGAATCCAAAATTTTGTTGTGCTCACTCCAAGAACGTTTAGCAATAAGAATGTCGTCAACATAAGAAGTAATATTGTCACGAAGATAAACAGGTAAAATTTCATTTAAACTACGAATGAATGCTGCTGAAGATACAGTAAGTCCAAACGGTAATTTCCGAAACTGGTAACAGTTACCAAAGGCTAAAAAAGCAGTATATTTTCTACAATCAGGGTGGAGTTCTATTTGCCAAAAACTTGCGCGCATATCAATCGTGGATAAAACTTTAATTCCATGGAAATGTTGAAGAAGTTCATCTAAATTTTGTGGACGGTCAGTTTCAGGAATAATAATATTATTTATCTGTCTGGAATCCAGAACCAAACGAATTGACCCATCCTTTTTAAGAACAACGTGTAATGGGCTGGTATAAGGGCTGACTGCTGGCTCAATAATGCCCTGATCTAACTTGTATTGAAGTTCATTCTTAACCTTGTCTCTGTAAGCCAAAGGAATAGCGTACGTTTTCCCGCGAAATGGTGTGTGTTCTTTTACTTTAAATAAATATTGTAAGCCTTGTATAGTTCCTGTGTGATGACTAAAGACTGTAGCATGTGAAGTCAAAATATGGTGCAGCTCTTCTTTTGCAACGTCATCCGGCACTTCAGCTTTCATAACCTTTTCATTAATTAATTCTTCGCTACTAATTATATCCTCCATCGCGTCTCTGTATCTATTGTCATTGTCATGAATAAACACACTGTCGTCATAATGCTCAACGAAAGCATCAGAAGTAAGAAACCTTAAACATTTTGTATCTGATTCAGAACTTGCTAAACACTCGAAAAATTTCAAACATTTCGGCATTCCGGCAACAGTCAAATTCACCCTTCCTTCTTTAAAGTTCAAAATTGCCTTATGTGTGTTAAGAAACTCCATACCTAATATAATCTGTGTACTGAGTAATGGAACAATAATAAAATTAGCAGACAATTCGTATCCTTGACAAATGAAATTTAGGTTGGTCTGTTGTTTAACTTCCACACCTTTTCCAGAAATCGCTCCTCGAATTGTAGTTTTATAAATAGGTAACACAGGACAGGCAATAGTTCTTTCACATATACGAAAAACTGATTCACTAATGACGTTCAATGGGCTCCCAGAATCTAAAACTGCAGTGAACTTATTCTTACCCACCCATACTTCAATAACAGGATGTAAAAATGCGTCTACATTATTTTCCTTTTCATCTAGCAAAATGTCTCTCATGTCTTCCAGGCGTACGTAGTGTAAAGTCGTAGTGTCATTACTTTCTGAACCGTCTATATTGCTGCCAGAAGCCGAAGCTGCAAGTCATGGTCGATTGTTTGCGTCACGTCTTTGATTATTCCCGTCATTTCGCGGATCAATTTCTACTATTTCTACTTGTCTCTCTGAATTTCTGTCACGCGGAGGATGCCAATTAGGTCCTTCCTGTCTGTTGGATGCAAATTCTTGGTTGTGTCTGTTATTAAAATTTCTGTTTTCCTGTCTGTCTGCATAACTACTTCTTGTATAATTTCGACTGTCACTTCTGAAATTATTGTTAGACCTACTACCCTGGTTATTTCTGTAGTAAGAGTTTCTATTATTGTATGAATAATTTCTGTCTTGATGATACCGATTACTGTTTCCGTATGATTGATCATTCCGGTAAGAATTACCGTTATTATAATTGTCTGTGTAATTTCTGTTGGAACGTCTGTTATTGTCATAAGGCTGGTATCTATTGTCCTGTCTGTTACGTCTGTCATTCTCAAAATTACCCATATAACGCCCGTTCCGATCACTATCCCTTTTCTCTGAAAATCTATCGTAATTACTGTTACTGAAAAAGTTACAAAAAGTCCCGTCGTCGTTGTCATACTCAAGTTCTTGTAACAAAGTCTTAAAAGTCTCAATGTCGTCTTTACATCTTCCAGCTAAAGCAATTTGTCTTATGGATTGTGGCAGCTTAGTTAAACAAATGCGAATTAATTCAGTCGGGCTATAAGGGTTGGAAAGGAACTGATTCTTTCGAATCATGTCTTCAAAATATTCTGCTGGCGTGCGGAACTCAGACTGTTTGAAATTACGCTGCATAATAAGACTGTGTTTGACTCTGTCTTGTGTGTTTTCGGACCAATATGCCGATAGAAATGCATGATAAAAATCATTCAGATTATTACAATCTCTAATGAGTGCACGCATCCGCGTCGCCGGTTCGTTTTCTAAATATCCACACATAAATTCCAGTTTGTGACTTAGTGGCCAATTTGGTGGGAGTGCATACATAAATTGATCTAACCATGCACATGGATGTATGTCATTCTTAGAATTACGGAAGATCTTAAATTTCCGAACAGTCAAAAAGTGTTTATAGTCAAAGTTTTCGCCTCGTGGCGACAAAGACCTACCGCGTCTGTCCCAGTTTGAATGTCGATTATTGTCAAGTTCGCGCGCCTGGCGCTCTCTTGCTGCATCCCGTAAATGAAACAAATTACTTTCTTCAAACCCTTCTGCTATCTGTGATTCTAAATTTCTTCTACTATCTTTTCCTATAATTTCGCCTTCGATTTGTTTGACTTTCTTTCGTAATGCCTCAACTTCCCTTTTAAAGCGTTCATTAAATTTTCCTTGATTTTCAACATGCTTATTTATATTCTGATACTCTTCGGTTTCTGCAAATGGTAATGGAGCTGTACCATCCGAATCTCTGTCCCCATGTAAACTAAGATTTGTCAATTTATCTGAAATCTCCTCAACTCTTTCCGATAAGTCACCTATTTTTTCTTTCTGTTTATTTACGTCTTCCGTAAGTGTCGCGACTCGGGTTTCAGTGTTGACACATTTGGTAGTAAACTGTTCATATTGTTGTGTTAGGTTATTTAATCTGTCATTTGGTACGGATTCCTCGATTCTCTCAAATATTTCTTCCTTATCGTGTGCACGTTGTAAATTTAACTCTGAAAATTTCTGTACTATCACGCGATCTCTTTCTTCCTGTTCTCTATCCTGTTCCCTTTGTCTAATCTCTACTGCAATTAATCTATTATTGTGAGAATTCAAAATCGGTTGTACTTCTTCTCTAATTTCTTTCTTTAATTCATCTTTCATGTTTTTGAAACATGTCCCTATTCGTGAATCTAACCGTGTTTCCATTGTTTCCAACTCTGTTTTTAATTCAGATCCAAACCGTGTTTCCATTGTTCCCATATCAGTTTTTAATTCAGATCGTAAAGTTCCCATTTCTGTTTTTAATTCAGATCCCAGTGAGTCAAACCGTGTTTCCATTGTTCCCATTTGTGAGTCCAACCGAGATCCCAAATTTAATATTGCACCCATCAACTGCTCCATATTAAATTGTTCAAAATTCTTTTCGCCCCTAACATTTCCCGCAAAACTAACTTCCTTCTGCATAGCCATTAAGCTATCTGTGTTCGATACTATTTCCGAATCTTCTATCGTCAATCTCGTATTCTGTGAATTTCCTGATTGAGAAAAATTTTGAAATGGTTCCGGACTATTTTCCCGACTTATTACATTGTTTTCCACTTCATTATCCATCATACTGTTTTCCTCTGTTGGCGAGTTCGCCATGTTAACAATTTCGTTATTCTCACTATTCATCTTTTTTGCCTTTTTCATCGATCGCGTAATCATTTACAAAGCATACAAAACTCGTCACTGTACGGAATTTACACACAATGACTCTTTATCTCCAACAATACCATTCACTCGAAATGTTTCCCTCAAACACGATTAACGAACAATTGAAATAATTGCACTAAGTCGTCAAACGCGTATACAAGACAACAAATCAAATTCAGAGAAAGAAACACCATTATAAGAATGACACTTACCAAATCTACACATGCAAAACAGACTATAATTACTAAACTACAAATTACTACAACAATGCTACTGTCCACTATTTCTACAATCAGAAGAATTCCAAGGGACGATCCGAAGCAGTGGTCGCCACGTGCATGGGGGCTTAATAAATGTTGAATGCAAATAATTTTAATTTTTTTTGCTTTAGTAGCTGTCTGTCCGATTACGTAGTCTCGTAACGGTTGGCCCTGACTAGTATTATTACGCTATCTGACTGCATAGAACAATAACAAAGAATGAAATGGAAATTTTCATTAACACAATTAATTAATTAAGTCCCCAGCAACTATAAAACCTACGAAACCAAAGCACAAGTGTAACTGTTCTGTGTGTGGAAGTATGACTCAACGTACGCATCTGGCACGGTTCTTCTTCAACAACACAAGAAATTTTAAATATCACTTATACTGAATTAAAGGAAATAAAAATACCATAATTACTCAAGAAAACCAGAATTACACTCTAATCCAAGAACACAAGCCAGATGCTTTGTTGACTGAACCTGTAATGACGCATTATTTAAAACATGGAAATAATGAACAATAAATCAAGTTTCGTTACCTTCATATATTGACCAAAATCACTCTCATAATTACAATATATCTCCACACCGACTCGTTATTACCACATCTCAACAAGAACTTTTCAGTATCACATCTCAGCAAGCACTCCTTACTAGCACATCTGAACACGAACTGACTACTACGAGTCTTGGACAAGCACTGACTACTACGACATCTCAACACTCACTCTCCGCTACGAGTTCTTAACAAGCACTGACTACTACGACGTCTCAACACTCACTCTGCCAGTGGAGGCGGCGGAACAATACAGCGCGATCTCTGGCGCTGTGGCTCAGTGTAGCCACCTTTCAACGTGTAATATTTTTCTATAAGCTGGTCCGCTGGTTGACTGTGGGAGAGTGAGGAACTCAAGGGTACATCTGCAAGTGATTCACAAAACTGTTCCTCGATGAAAGGCAGAGTCCCAGCCAGGTACACATTGAATGGATGACTGCTATCGAGACGGCTTTCCAGGTCCCGAAAAGAACTTCTCACATGGCAGGAGGCCGTATTTGGCAGGTTGCAACCTCCTATTGTGAGAAACAGCGTAAAGAATGCTTTCTAAAAGGATAGAGTTCTGAATGGGAATGGGAAAACACGAGGTACTCAGAACGTGAAGAATCTGTTGAACCTAAAGGAGGACGGCAGTAACTGGCGTTTAAATTATGTAAGGGAGCCCCAGTTTGGGTCACCAGAATTATTTTAGTAGCGGGGATGAAGACTAGCGAGTGCATATATGCATCCGTAATTATTGACCGAAACGTGAAACCACGCTCGTAGTGGGAGAGAATTTCTGCTTCCTGGCCCTCTCGAGGAGAGAAATGTGTATTAATCACAGCAGATTCTTTAGAAGAATGGAGATTAGTGTCACTTATAAATTTTTCATTGGTCGGAACTTGGAAGGTCTCAGAGTCTTTTGCAGAACCAGCAATATTATGAGAAGGAGAGCAGATGGACATTTCGTCTGGGATCATCAGAGGGAGAGATATCTTCGCCTTAGGACCGCAGAGAGGGAGGACTTCGTCCTAGAGCTGGTCATAGATGCTGGGGCTGAATTTTGAACTCTCAGCTACCTCTGCACCTGACTTTTAGAACGATGGCAAGAACGAGCCGCATTTGTGTACATTGTGACGAGGGAAACACGAAGTCGTTTGTTTCGAGTTAGAGTTTTGCTTTTCTGAATTAATTTAATCATTCAGCTAGTTGAGCTTTGGAGCTGGTGCTTATATGTATTTTTGTATCTTTCCTTTAATCTGTTAGGTTATTCAGCAATTATTGGCAGTTCACACAGACATAGCTGACTGTATCGTTTCACTTCCATTTCCACCCACCTGCGCCAGGGTGTTATCGTACATCTTTAGGAATTCATTTGAACCTTTGTGCACTTAATTATTTGTACTACGTATTCACTGATTGGAAAAAGTTAATGCATCTTTGTAATAAGCAACATTTTATTATGACCTTTAGTTTCATTCCATAGATTGATGAAACCCTTTCTCATCCTATCTACGTGAGCTATGGTACACATACACAGTAAAACTTGCTGAAAACGGAATCGCCTGGGACTAAAATAATTTTCTAAATTGGACAAGTTTCCTGATTACACCAAACTCTCTGGACTACGTAAAATTTGTCAAGTATGATACACAAAATACAGTAAGTTCCTTTAATTATGCTGTATTTACCTTCCTTTACTCCAGCACGGTAGACGTTCATTAAATGTATATTTGACAATAGAACACTGGACTATTACAATACTTGATAAATAACACAGAACTTCTATACTTTTACTCGAACCTTACATTCGTTTATTACTGTATATACGTAAATATTATTCCCATGTTTATTTGCTTTACATTTCACTTTTTCGCCACATAACAAGGAGGGAAACTTGTTTTAATTTCCTGCTCAAAATGTTTTTTTCTAGGCAGTTTTTTGCACCGAACAATAGTTCCAACAAATTGGGAAAATTTGTATGTGCTGCAAATTGCATGACATCTTTTATGCATGCGATGGCTCTTCAGGCGTATTAATTTTTCAAGGGACATCATTTTGCTCTTTTCTTCTTCCTTTGTTTCTTCTTCATCATCCTCTGTGTTGCGGATTTCTATTAAATCTGTTGCTGAAGTAAAATTGAAGTGATTTGACAGAAAGTCATCCCTTCGAATGCAATCTGCACTACATGAAATGTTTCGCATTTTCATTAATTCAGCGATTGCTGCTGCATTTTCTTGAACTTCGATGGCCACAGAAGCGTCTTGTTCTTGACCCCCTAACACCGCTTTGTTGAAGCACCTGGTGACAGTTTCGGGTTTTATTTCCTTTACTGCCAGGCCAACCCAATTTACAGCATCCAGGACAGAAACTGACCGTGCAAGAGCAATCGCACTTTCGGATCCTGCAATACTGAGAGTAAGAGACTGCATCAGTAATCGCCTATAATGACACCTAAATGTGTAAATAATCCCCTGGTCCATGAGTTTTGTGAAGCTGGTTGAACCTGGAGGGAACCAAGCCAATGTCACGTCTGATCGCGTTACTTTCGTGTGGCACGTTGCATTTACTAGGAAAAGAAGAATTTGGCAATTTCCTTTTTTTTAGTTTTGGCACTGAAAGAGCCCAGCCATTCTTCCATAAGAGCTCTCACTAACCACGTGTTTTTATTGCTTCGCCATGTGACTGGAAGCTTACTGATGTCTATGTTTTTGAAACACCGCGGTTTTTCGCCTTTACAATCACCAGTGGCTTCTCCATTTCGCCTAACATGTTTCCAGCAGTAGCACACTAGTTGTACTAAAAATTGTTTCTTAACGCAATTGTTGTGCTATTTCTTCACATAGGAATGTTGTTTCACACCGCCATCCCCAGTGAAATCTAACCTCATATGTCACATATACGTGCTTCACAGTCAAAGAGAAGGACTAGACGCGATGAAAGCTCAAGCAATAGTAAGACTCCTTCATACAGTGAAAGTAAAATTATGTTCTACTACAATTTCAAAAGAACAACTTATAACAGTTATCGAAAATTGTGAAAGAAATACAGCAGTGTATGCCCACTTCAGTTCTATTAAAAATGGTGTCGGGACAACAAAGCGTTTTGTGTTCTACGTTTTGCGCAGTGCGGGTCAGTAATAACTGTTCAGCGTGACTTTCGCACAAGGTATGGTGTGGATCCTCCTACAGCTCAGAGCATTAGACGATGGCATGAACAATTCCGAGAAACAGATTGTTTGGCAAAGGCACAGCGCCGGGCCACCCCCGAGTGCCTGACAGACGTCGAACGCACATATCCCGATATTCTTGAGAACTTTCCTTTCCCACAGTTGGAGATTGATTCGAACGATTTCATTTACCAACAGGATGGGGCACCGCGACATTGGTATCTGGAAGTATGTGGATTTTTAAATCGGATTACTGAACGATGGATCGGTCGCACTGGACCAAATGATTCAGCCTTACATTACTGGCCTCCAAGGTCACCGGACATAACTATGTGATTATTTCTTGTGGGAGTTTATAAAAGACTATGTGCCTCCGTTACCGACAATAACGAATGAACTGAGACCTCGTACAACAGCCGCTGTGGAAGCTGTAACTTAAGACACGCTCACTCCAATGTGGGAACAACATGAATACCGCATTGATATATGCAATGCAACTAAAGGGGGGCATATTGAACACCTATGAAAAGTATGAAAAAACTTTGAGTTTCCCGTTCATCAAAAAACAAAGTTCATTGTATATGTTTATTATTTACAGAAATATAGACGTACTAAATCGGATGATTCTTTTTGATGCACCCTAAATTATGTAAAATAAAAATATCCGTCTCGATTGCCATTTTGGTATCGATATATCGGTGGTAGAAGTGTCGCTGGTGTACATAGTTACTTTATATACATATCAACAGCCCTATTTACATCTCAGGGGTATGATAAATGATTAACCATGGTCTCACAATTGCAGATTAAACATTACTCAGCTTTCAGAGAAGAAAGAAGCATGAAAAGCAAGTCCCGGAAATGGTAAGGAATTCTAGAAATAGCAATCTGTGTTTAAGACAGATAGTTTAGTTGCTTACAAGAGGGCCCAGCCACGTGGGAGTGAAGGGGGGGGTGGAAGGGGGGGGGCGCTTGCTGTCTGACTAACTGCTGTAGCTGTAGGTAACATTCCGGCAGGACACTTTATACATTCACTGGCTGATCATACATGCAACCAACGAATTCGACACGGTTCGTTGGTCCAGACGTAGAACCGGCACACCATATTGTATGAGTGAGGTAAGGCAGAAAGGAAAAGACTCTGCACAAAAAAAGCATAGAAACTGACTTTTCGAACGTAGGCAGAAACAACATAAAAAAAATTGCTCTGAGCACTATGGAACTCAACATCTATGGTCATCAGTCCCCTAGAACTTAGAACTACTTAAACCTAACTAACCTAAGGACATCACAGAACACCGAGTCATCACGAGGCAGAGAAAATCCCTGACCCCGCCGGGAATCGAACCCGGGAACCCTTGTGTGGGAAGCGAGAACGCTAACGCACGACCACGAGCTGCGGACGCAGAAACTGTAAGAACGCCATTCGTCATCAGTTTCACATTCACATAGGCATATCTTGAATTCACAGTCGTACAGCTTAGTGAAATACTGATAAATCCTTTTTGGGAATCCAGATTTTTTTTTCAGAATTTAATGATACATACATAACCCACTTTCTAACACTTTTGAGTGGATGTATTAACACTAAACTTTGCTACTAGTTTTTCAAAAGAGGCTTAATATGACCACACTTCCAAGCAAATAAACTAAATAGTATGTATGAATGAACGGCCTCTTACCCTCTCTGGAATACTCCCAGAGAGTTGCCCGTCCCTAGTCACGGGGAGGCGGGCCGCTACTACCAGAAACCACTGCATTTATGCCATTCTTGTGGTCCCTCCACCACTATACTGAACTAACTACAACTACAACCTACTACAATCAGCGACTTAAACAAACAATATATTTACATATTTGCCCAGTAGATCTTGAGCGCGCACACGCTATTTAACCTCTCCCAAGGTAGACTCGCTGAGCCTCCTTCGAGATATTGTTTATCCATTTTGCGAAACTGTCGAAGAATTCACCATTCCTCAATATTTCCTCAAATTCCTTGTTTTTAGAAGCTGCCTCTCACCTGAGACAGCCTGTCCGTATATTGGACAGTCGAACACTGTATGTTCAGGCGATCCCTCGCGGGCAACACAGTCACACTCTGGTGTTGGCCTTCTTCCTATTCGATGTAGGTACCTAGGATAGTGACCATCACATAAGGAAATGAACTAGGCCCTGCGAGGGCTTCATTATCTTGTTCTTTAGTCTTTCCCTTACGGTAGGTAGAAACATGTGGATTCTACGGCCCGTATTAGACCTATCCCATTCTCCCTCCCAAATGTCAAGTCTTCTTTCTTTAATAGCTTTAACACTTATCCGAGGAGTGCCCGTAATATTTTGCACTTTATCCATGTTTTGTTTATGCAGTCAATAGAAGGCTGCGTGCTGCCTTATTATCAATTCTAGTGGGCATAGCCCCAGAATTACCATCTAGTGCATCTAGTGTTAAATGCCCTAATACATCTCGTCAATACATTCCTCTGTATTCGCCTGACAGCAGCGGCAGGCCGCACCAGAGCTAACCTGTGGGCCCACACACTTGATGCATGCCCTACTATTGGAGCCAATATACTATTATGATAAATATTGATTGCCTTGGACGGTAAATGGAATCTTCTTTGTCCAATTGATATTAATTTGTTGAACAAAGCTAAGGACTTAGATGTCATTTGCTCAATATGCGGAATGAAACTCCATGTCTCATCTAGATATACCCCCAAGTAGCGGGCACATCTCTGACGTGATACTATGTGCCTTTTAATCATGACTTGCCTTTCAGAAGCATATATAGTGATTTCTGTGGTGCAGTAGACATTTCAGTCTTCTGACACCAACCTGTTGACAGAGCAATAGCCAGCCGAGAGCGTTCCTCAATCACATTACGAGTGTCGCCCTCTACCAGAATTACGAGATCATCCGCATATGCAACGACACCCAGAACTGCAGTATCCCCCTGCAAGACATCCAGACATGTTAATATCACATAAAATGGGACCACACAGAGATCCCTGGGGACAACCCCGGGATATTCTCTTAGATACAACGGCTTGGCAGTTCTTCCATCACAGAAGGCCTCCAGACAACTATATAGCAGCTGTGGGCACCCGATCTCTCTAAGGCGACAGAAGAGTGTCGGCCACAACAGGTTACCGAAGGCCCCTGAGATGTCTATCATACCCAGAACATACCTTGATTTGGCTCAGTGAACAATCCGACAAACCTCATTGATCCTGAGTGGAGCGACCCTTTCGGAAGCCGAACTGCCTATCACTCATACCATGCAGAGCTCGGTGACTCAAGAGTCGGTCAGCCAGCAACCCCTCAAAAGCTTTTTGGGAATAGGGGAATAAACTGTGACCACCTCCCTTCTCTAGAATTGAACCCACGATTTGCGCTTTGTGGATTTAAAATATCCGCCAGATTACCCAAATTTCATTATTTTTCTGTTTACGTGCGTCCACAATATTGCAGTCTATGTTAGTGAATGGTTAAAATAGTGCACGGCCCCAGTTGCATATTGCCTATAACGGTTATTTGATTTTCAATATTTCATATAATTACTGACAAAATTTGAAATGCTGCCATAGCGTACTCAATAAGAGGTATAATCTTACGTTAAAGGTTTAACATAATAAATCACGTATTAAAATTAGAAAATTTGTATACGTCTTGAAATAGTGTAATTCACGGAACGCAAATTACCCAGAATATATCCATCCAGTCACTTCATGAAAACTGTCAACGGCCGGATAGCCGCGTGCTGACCCCACGCCCTGCATAGAGCATCCAATGTCGCCACTGGTAGAGGAATGGCACAGCGTGTAAGCCGCGACTATTTATTGATTTACACTTGATTATGACTTACTATAGTCCGGATGGTTGGAAAATTAGGCATCGAACTTTCGTAAGTAGCCGGTTTCGGAGTGCCAACGTACTCCCAAGGTACATGCGTCGATTACTGAAGTTCTTATCGTGGGGCTAAAACGCATGCCGTTTCTATTTTTCCATTCCCTTCTACAACTAATTTCCTTTCAAAAATTCTCATAATGATGAAGAGGTTGCAATATGTGATAACTTTTGTACGGCACAGTGAATTTATTTCACACTTTAAATTTAAATACTATCTCCATTCTTTTTCAGATCACAGTCACACTAAAATTACAAATTCACCCATTTATCACGAGCTCATACAACTTTACCATTGCCAATTTCTTACCGTACGGTCCCCTTTTAACTATGTAACAACTCCCCCGACACGAAATTAATGCTGAGCTTCAGAATTATTATTTTGAACGCGATCACTTTTTTTCACACACATAAGCCTCGTACTAGCGTGATGGCTCTGGCGCGATTGCCCACTCCATCGGGCCAAACGATCTCCAGACGCCAGTCTGTCCCTTCTGGAACTATGGCCATCTCCGGCAGCGAAGCCACGGCGCTGCTACAGAAAAACGTAAGGGTAGATTCGATCCGTCAAATACACGATCGATATCAGTACTCTTACAAGCGGTCGGTACCGATGGGATCGCCAGGACTTGTAGACGGAGTTTACGTACATCCATCCAGTGTTAGAGAATGAAAACCCTTAGCGACTTCCATCAAACTTTACAAGTTAGTTACACTTTTTCTCGCTGACCTCCCTCCCTCCCCCCCCCCATCTCTCCCCCCTTTTCCGTTTCGTCACCCCTCACAAAATGAATAGGAAAAAGTTTATCGCTTACTACATTTTCGCTGTTCATGCACTAAAACTTTAGATTCAGGCATGACGTCGTGAGTACCTACTATGTGTTTCTGAAAGAAATTTAGCCCAATTTTACTTCCCCCTCTATAAAATGCCTACGTATTACAAGAACTATGTACCCACAAACTGTAATCCAACTTAAACTCGTATGCTAGCCTTTAAGTATACCGAAAATAATTTGAATTGAACTACACCTGGTCTGAATACAGCTTGTCTGTACTGTATATTAAACCTGCAATTGAAGTAAAACATTTATCTGGCCCTAATAAAAATTTCCACTTACCTCGCGTCTTGACAACATTACTGCAGATTTCTCGAAAGCACAATAGCAGACAGCAAGGAGGCATCGAGTAAGCTAGATTTCTATTTTTAAATAAAATTTCCAAACAATATTCAAACTTTTGCGTACCATATGGTGCAATGTGGTAATGCGTAATGATAAACCTTTAAACAGTGGGATGGGGAGAGTAATTATTCCTATGAAATGGCATTCCAAGACAACGATTTTAGAATGATGTATGTATTCAAAAAGACATAGTAAAATTTCGAGTGAGCTTCACATATAGCATTCGTCTGAACAATACTATTCTTAACAAATTGAACAATGATTTGAATAGCGTACGAAGTTAAGACAATTTCTATAAAACCAAATAGCTTAATCGGTTGATATCTTAATACATGGCTCAGGGAAGTGGAGTGGGCTTTCTCTCAGGTCTGAGCAAGTGAACAAAGTTAACTAGCTGACAATCATTCCGACAAACTAGCTGCGTAGTGCTGCAATTTTACCTCGAATTTCTCCTTTAAAAAAATATTCAAAATTTATATTCTTTTCGCTTTACAATACATGCGACATATTCATCCTTGGAACAATAAACCGTTCTTCATCCAACAGATACCATCACAAGTCAACACAGTAATACTGAACACGTCCATCACCTGCGACGCTTCAATTAAGAATGTATCAGACTGCGGACTGGCAAAGACTGTGCCACAACAAGACCAAAGATGTTTAGCAGTAACGGTAACGTAACTCGCTCTATCTCTGACGTGCACGTCGATAACTTACAAAAATCAAAATGGCATACTCATAACATTTTAATTTCTTTCTCCTTTATTACTAACTGTATTCGGAGCACATTTAGCACACAGTATATGCATACACAACTGAAAGTACTGTATATCACTGCACAACACACAGTCCGGGAGATACAACGTTTTATACTTGGTAGCTCGATGCTTTAAAGAAATTGGATTGAGAGGTTACTGTTATTTTAGAAATAGCAACATTTTCCGTGTTGCCTATTCAGCGTATTTGCTCACAATCACGATGTCGGCCTATTACGCTATTCTCGAGGGGCAACTCGCTATGAAGTGCACCAATAACAAAAAATTTGTTGCTATTAAGAGGCCAGTGTCTACGAATCAACCATGTTGGCATGTTCCACGTGCATAATAGCGCAAGAGCCTGAGCACAAGAGCCTTCGTCTAAGCTCTATGTTCTTTTATACATATGACGATGTCTCCTGTCCTATTATGCACACGGAAGATGAAAACATGGTTGACACACGAACAGTGTCCTCTGAATAGGAACAACTGTGCGTTTACGCACTTCATAGTGAGCTGTCTCTTAAGGATGGCTTAGTAAGCCGAAATCGCAATCGTGAGTATATACATTCAGTAGCAGACCACATGGAAAACGTTGTCATTTCTAGAATATCCAACATTAGGTTTTTTTGTGGTTTTTCTTCTTCTTCGACTTTTCCCACTAGAGGTTAGTGGTTTTTTTCCTGCCACTAGCCTCGGTTACTTCAAAGGAAACTTGTTAATCAGTTCTCATCTACTGCTCGACCAATGCATAACTTCCATGACAAAGGTGGTCGTCACCCTTTATTTATTCTCGGGGCCCACATTGACACCTTCTTGGGGCAACTGTTATTGCTAATTCTTTTAACGTTAGCAAACGACTGAAGACTTTTACTCTCCAGTCTGATCGTTATGAAGTGTGTCATTTCCATTTGTTCCCATGTTTTATGTGTTTTGATCTTATCTGTACAGATAACCTGCAGGCAAAATCTCATGAAATCCAATTGCATTGTCCTGATCTTATCCCGAATTTTTTCGAAAGTGGCCACTTTCCTGCACCATAAGTATCTATATCTCCAATAAACTACATAATATGCTTTTCGTTGTCTGTTGAGTAATGCTGTTGTTTCAAATTATTGCATATGGGGACTACGTCTCATGTTTACCCATAACTACTTTGTCCTCAATATCTTTCTTACAGGTGCCGTCGTGAAATGTAACAGAACCTAAATATTTAAAATTTTCACATTTTAATAAATTGTTTTGTCTTTACGTACTAAATCCGTTGTCCTGCCGGAATTGCCCAAACACCTCGAAATGCACAATAGACATGAATGAATGCAGGTGATCAGACAGGATGCTTACGTATGTGTCACCTGTCAGAGTCGTATCTAGACGTATCAGAGGTCCCGTATCACTCCAACTGCACACGTCCCAAACCATTACAGAGCCTCCACCAGCTTAAACAGTCCCCTGCTGACATGCAGGGTCCACAGCTACTCAAACTGGTGGCACTAATGTGCATTTCGTGAAACTGTTTCAGCGTCATGATGGCCCTCATCTTCATGCGACTGTTAGGCGCATTAACATGGGGCTGGGGAGGGCGCTGATGGCAGAGGGCATGGGTCACATTTCAGTGGTTCCAGTTGGTTCCATCAGTAGATCGGGTTTCGCTAGGCATGGCCTGCACCTCAGTAGGTGTGGGAAGGGGAGGCTGGCTAAGTTTGTAGGTGACAGTGTAGTGGTTGGTCGGAGGATCACTCATGGAAAAATTCCTGTAGCAGTTGCTGTTAGAGCTGCACCTTTTTTAGATTGAAGTCAGCTGATAGGTACACCTGCTTAAAGGAAGTCCCTTTAACTAAGGGCTCACCTTCAGAGGACGTCATATTTCCAAGCAGAAAAGAAACTAGCATATTTCATCAAAATATAAGAGGCATTAGAGATAAAGTTAGTGAACTGCTTATAGATGTTGACTCTGAATTTATTGGTACGTCGCATCAACACTTAAATAATTTGACAATTCAGAGGCTTCCTTTACCAGGATACAGGTTAGCTGGCTGTTTTTCAAGGAATTCCTTGCAGGGTGAGGGAGTGGCTATGTACGTAAAAAACAGTATTCCATTTGAGTCAAAAGGCGTATCACGGCACTGCACTGAACATATATTTGAATGTTGACAGAGGCAGCTGAATTTAGTGAAACTAAGCTTCCAATTGTTGTTGTTTATAGGTCCCCTAACTCTAACTTCAGAGCATTTCTGCTCAAGCTAGAGAGGGTTCTTGATTCACTTTGTAGGAAGTACCAGGAATTAGTTATATGTGGTGATTTCAATATAAATTTTGTATATAATGGTACTAGAAAAAGAATGTTGGTAGATCTAAATTCATATGCTCTGGTGCTGGCTATGTTTTTTTTTTTTCAACTAGGGTGCAGCGGAACAGTAGCACAACTATAGACAATATTTTTATTCATTCTTCATTACTAGATGGGCATTCTGTCAGTAAAAGGGTGAATGGCCTTTCAAACGATGATGCACAAATTTTAATACTAAAAGGCTTTTGTACTCAAACAAATGGCACATATAATTACAAACTATATAAGAAACTTAATCCAAAAGCAATAGAGACTTTTTTAAACCTCGTCAAGGAGTGGCAAGATATTTATAGTGCCAATAACATAGATGATAAATATAATGCTTTTCTTAACACATTTTTCATGCTCTTTGAGAGTTGCTTTCCATTAGAACGTTATAAACGGGGTGCTAGCAGTAATAGGCAGACTGGGTGGTTAACATGTGGGATAAGGATTTCATGCAGAACAAAGCAGCAATTATATCAAAATGTTAGAAGCAGTCAGAATCAAGCTACAGTAGCCCATTACAAACAGTATTGTAAAGTGCTTAAAAATGCTATCAGGAAGGTAAAAAGTATGTGGTATGCAAATAGAATATCTAATTCACAGGATGAAATTAAAACCATGTGGTCAGTTGTGAAGGACGTGTCTGGTCAGCAGCACAAGGTCGACAATATAAATTCAGTTCATAGCAAAAATATTTATGTTACTGATAAATCAGTTACATGTGGAATGTTTAACAATCATTTTCCGAGCATTGTTCGTGAATTAAATAAAAATTTAGTTTCTACAGGGAATAATATAACTTTCTTGGCAAACGCCTTTCCGAGATTGATGTCTGAAATACTCCTCTGTGATACAGACAAGGGGGAGATTGAGTCAATAATTAAATCACTGCAGACTAAGGACTCTCGTGGTTATGATGTAGTGCTGAGCAAAATTTTGAAGTACTGTGCTGTACATATTAGCCCTGTATTTAGCCATATTTGTAATTTTTCCTTTAGGAATGGTCGGTTTCCTGAACGATTAAAGTACTCAGTAGTAAAGTCGCTTTATAAAAAGAGAGAAAGGGATAATGTAGATAATTTTAGACCTATTTCTATGCCATCAGTGTTTGCTAAAGTTATTGAAAAGGCTGAGTATGTAAGGATAATTGATCATTTTATATCGCACAATTTTCTGTCAAATGTACAGTTCGGCTTTAGAAGCCGTTTATCAACTGAAAATACTATATTCTCTTTTCTCTGTGGGGTACTGGATGGGTTAAACAACAAGTTTCGAACCCTAGACATATTTTTTTATTTAACTAAGGCGTTTGATTGTGTTGATCACAAAATATTGCTCCAGACGTTGGACCATTACAGAATATGGTGAGTAGCTCACAGTTGGTTCACTTCTTACTTCAGCAACAGACAGTAAAATGTCATTATTCACAATGTTGAGAATGGCTGTGATGTAGGGACTGAGTGGGGGTACGGTCAAGTCGGGGGTGCCCCAGGGATCAGTGATGGGGCCACTCCGGTACCTTATTTATATAAATGATATGCTCTCTAGTATTACGGGTAACTCTAAAATATTTCTGTTTGCTGATGACACTAGCCTGGTAGTAAAGGATGTTGTGTGCGACATTGACTCGGTTTCAAAAAGTGCAGTTCATGACATAAGTTCATGGCTTGTAGAAAATAAACTAATGCTAAATTACAGTAAGACTCAGTTTTTACAATTTCTAACACACAATTCAACAAAACCTGACGTTTTAATTTCACAGAGTCATTTTTACTATTCGAACGGTATCTGTAGTGAGTGATCGTTCGACACGAAAATTTGTTTACTTTACTTGTTTCAATTCGCTTATGTCGTTTGGTATTATATTTTGGGGCAACTCTTCCCATTCTAAAAGGATACTTTTGGCTCAGAAACGGGCGGTTCGGGCCATAAGTGGTGTGAGTTTACGAACCTCTTGTCGACCCCTTGTTCACAAGTCTGGGAAATTTGACATTGGCCTCTCAATATATACAGGATGTTACAAAAAGGTACGGCCAAACTTTCAGGAAACATTCCTCACACACAAAGAAAGAAAATATGTTATGTGGACATGTGTCCGGCGCTTACTTTCCATGTTAGAGCTCATTTTATTACTTCTCTTCAAATCACATTAATCATGGAATGGAATTACACAGCAACAGAACGTACCAGTGTGACTTCAAACACTTTGTTACAGGAAATGTTCAAAATGTCCTCCGTTAGCGAGGATACATGCATCCACCCTCCGTCGTATGGAATCCCTCATGCGCTGATGCAGCCCTGGAGAATGGCGTATTGTATCACAGCCGTCCACAATACGAGCACGAAGAGTCTCTACATTTGGTACCGGGGTTGCGTAGACAAGATCTTTCAAATGCCCCCATAAATGAAAGGCAAGAGGGTTGAGGTCAGGAGAGCGTGGAGACCATGGAATTGGTCCGCCTCTACCAATCCATCGGTCACCGAATCTGTTGTTGAGAAGCGTACGAACACTTCGACTGAAATGTGCAGGAGCTCCAACGTGCATGAACCACATGTTGTGTCGTACTTGTAAAGGCACATGTTCTAGCAGCACAGGTAGGGTATCCCGTATGAAATCATGATAACGTGCTCCATTGAGCGTAGGTGGAAGAACATGGGGCCCAATCAAGACATCACCAACAATGCCTGCCCAAACGTTCACAGAAAATCTGTGTTGATGACGTGATTGCACAATTGCGTGCGGATTCTCGTCAGCCCACAAATGTTGATTGTGAAAATTTACAATTTGATCACGTTGGAATGAAGCCTCATCCGTAAAGAGAACATTTGCACTGAAATGAGGATTGACACACTGTTGGATGAACCATTCGCAGAAGTGTACCCGTGGAGGCCAATCAGTTGCTGATAGTGCCTGCACACGCTGTACATGGTACGGAAACAATTAGTTCTCCCGTAGCACTCTCCATATAGTGACGTGTCAACGTTACCATGTACAGCAGCAACTTCTCTGACGCTGACATTAGGGTTATCGTCAAGTGCACGAAGAATTGCCTCGTCCATTGCAGGTGTCCTCGTCGTTCTAGGTCTTCCCTAGTCGCTAGTCATAGGCTGGAATGTTCCGTGCTCCCTAAGACGCAGATCAATTGCTTCGAACGTCTTCCTGTCGGGACACCTTCGTTCTGGAAATCTGTCTCGATACAAACGTACCGCGCCACGGCTATTGCCCCGTGATAATCCATACATCAAATGGGCATCTGCCAACTCTGCTTTTGTAAGCATTGCACTGACTGCAAAACCACGTTCATGATGAACACCAACCTGTTGGTGCTACGTACTGATGTGCTTGATGCTAGTACTGTAGAGCAATGAGTCGCATGTCAACACAAGCACCGAAGTCACATTACCTTCCTTCAATTGGGCCAACTGGCTGTGAATCGAGGAAGTAAAGTACATACTGACGAAACTAAAATGAGCTCTAACATGGAAATTAAGCGTTTCCGGACACATGTCCACATAACATCTTTTCTTTATTTGTGTGTGAGGAATGTTTCCTGAAAGTTTGTCCGTACCTTTTTGTAACACCCTGTATGTATTCCTTACTGTCATTTCTTGTTAACAGTATTAGCTTATTTCCAAGTATAAGCAGCCTTCACTCAGCTAATTTTCTTCAGAAATCAGACCTACGTTTGGATTGGACTTCCTTAACCCATGTGCAGAAAGGTGTGCAGTATATGTCTCCAGTACCTCCCACATCCAAATCTCCAGTCAGATTTATTAGCTGTCCATGTCACATGCATCCATTTTCAATAAGCTACCACTCGAATTCAAATATCTTAGCAGTAATACACGCGCTCTCAAATCGAAACTGAAGAGTTTCCTCATGGGTCACTCCTATTCTGTCGAGGAGTTCTGAAAAAGTAAGCTTATTCTTGTTGTATTGTTGATTGCGTTCACTTAAACTTACGGATTGACTTTTTTCGGGTTGATAAACATTTTATTTTTATCTGTTATTACTTTTATGTTGTAATTTCATGTCCTGACACGTTCCATGACTTTGGAGATATGCTCCTCAATTTAATCCTACGGAACTTGGAGTGTAAATAAATAAATAAAGTTGAGGTTGTCTCCATACACGCACACGTCCATCCGCTCGATATAATTTTAAACGAGACTCGTCCGACCAGGCAACATGTTTTTAGTGATCAACAGTCCAATGTCGGTGTTGACGGGTCCAGGCAAGGCGTAAAACTTTGTGTCGTGCAGTCATCAAGGGTACATGAATGGGCCTTCGGCTGGAAAGCCCATATTGATGATGTTTCGTTAAATGGGTCGCACGCTGACACTTGTTGATGGTTCAGCACTGAAATCTGCAGCAATTTGCGGACGTGTGGCACTTCTGTCACGTTGAACGACTCTCTTCAGACGTCGTAGGTGCCGTTCTTGCAAGATCTTTTTCCGGCCGAAGCGATGGCGGAGATTTGATGTTTTACAGTATTCCTAATATTCACGATACGCTCGTGAAATGGTCATACGGGGAAATCCCCACTTCATCGCTATCTCGGAGACGTTGTGTACCATCGCTCGAACTCCGAGTATAACAGCCCTTTCAAACTGACTTAAATCTTGATAACCTGCCATTGTAGCAGCAGTAACCGATCTAACAAATGCGCCAGACACTTGTTGTCTTATACAGGGTGGTCCATTGATCGTGACCGGGCCAAATATCTTACGAAATGAGCGTCAAACAAAAAAACTACGAAGAACGAAACTTGTCTACCTTGAAGGGGGAAACCAGATGGCGGTATGGTTGGCCCGCTAGATGGCGCTGCCATAGGTCAAACGGATATCAACTGCGTTTTCTTTAAATAGGAACCCCTATTTTTTAATACATATTCGTGTAGTACGTAGAGAAATATGAATGTTTTAGTTAGACCACCTTTTTCGCTTTGTGATTGATGGCGCTATAATAGTCACAAACATATGGCTCGCAATTTCAGACGAACAGTTGGTAACAGGTAGGATTTTTAAATTAAAATACAGACCGTAGGTAGGATTGAACATTTTATTTCGGTTGTTCTAATGTGATACATGTACCTTTGTGAACTCTGAGAACGCATGCTGTTAGAGCGTGACTACCTGTAAATACCACATGAATGTAATAAATGCGCAAAATGATGTCCCTGAATCTCAGTGCATTTGCCAATACGTGTCACGACAATCCTCAAAACAGCGAATAGTTCGCCTTCCGTAATGTTCGCAAATGCATTGACAATGCGCTAACGCATGTTGTCAGGCGTTGTCGGTGGATCACGATAGCAAATATCCTTCAACTTTCCCCACAGAAAGAAATCCGGGGACGTCAGATCCACCTGTCACGAAATATGCTATTCAATACCGCTTCAACCGCTCGCGAACTATGTGCCGGACATCCATCATGTTGGAAGTACATCGCGATTCTGTCATTCAGTGAAACATCTTGTAGTAACATCGGTGGAACATTACGTAAGAAATCAGCATATATTGCACAATTTAGATTGCCATCGATAAAATGGGGGCCCATTATCCTTCCTCCCATAATGCCGCACCATACATTAACCCGCCAAGGTCGCTGATGTTCCACTTGTCGCAGTCATCGTGGATTTTCCGTTGCCCAATAGTGCATATTATGCCGGTTTACGGTACCGCTGTTGGTGAATGACGCTTCGTCGCTAAATAGAACGCGTGCAAAAAATCTGACATCGTCCCGTAATTTCTCTTGTGCCCAGTGGCAGAATTGCACACGATGTTCAGAGTCATCGCCATTCAATTCCTGGTGCATAGAAATATGGTACGGGTGCAATCGATGTTGATGTAGCATTCTCAACATCGACGTTTTTGAGATTCCCGATTGCCGCGCAATTTGTCTGCTACTGATGTGCGGATTAGCTGCGACAGCAGCTAAAACACCCACTTGGGCATCATCATTTGTTTCAGGCCGTGGTTGACGTTTCTCATGTGGCTGAACACTTCCTGTTTCCTTAAATAACGTAACTATCCGGCGAACGGTCCGGACATTTGGATGATGTCGTCCAGGATAGCGAGCAGCATACATAGCACACGCCCGTTGGGCATTTTGATCACAATACCCATACATCAACACGATATTGACCTTTTCCGCAATTGGTAAACGGTCCATTTTAACACGGGTAATGTATCACGAAGCAAATACCGTCCGCACTGGCGGATTGTTACGTGATATGACGTACTTATACGTTTGTAACTATTACATCACCATATATCCTATTTAAAAATGAAAGTAGTTGATATCCGTTTGACCTACGGCAGCGCCATCTAGCGGGCCAACCATAGCGCCATCTGGTTTCCCCCTTCAAGCTAGACGAGTTTCGTTCTTTGTAGTTTTTTCGTTTGATGCTTATTTCGTAAAATATTTTGCCCAGTCACTATCAATGGACCACCCTGTATAGGCGCTGCCGAGCGCAGCGTTGTCTTCTGCCTGTTTACTACATATCTGTGTATTTGAATAGGCATGCCTATACCAGTTTCTTCGGCGCTTCAGTGTAGTTGTTACTAATAAAAGCGATGTTCTACTCTCTAGGTATATCCTACTAAGACTGTACGGTTTTCCGAAAGTGCCTGAGTCGAATGCCGGTTTCATCAAGAAGGACACCGCCGATTTCCTTTCCCGACCTCGTCCTTCATCCTCAACGTAAGACTAAACCTTGATCTTGCTTTCTGTGGAAATATCGCAGCTGAGACGAGGTGGTGGCGCACCCACGGTCCGGCCAGCGCCAGGTGAAGGTGAGGCGCAGCAGGTGGAGGCGGCGTGACTTGGCGGCGCCCCAGCGCCGGAGACCTGTTGCGTCCGCGCCTGGCAACGGCCGTCCAGGGGAGTGGCGAAAGGGGCACGCCTGCCGCCGTCACGCTGTATCGCCATCTTCTGGTCGCGGAGCGCTAACTCCTCTCCTCACACACTCAGCCAGTGAGATCGGCAACCAAAACAAACTGCCCGACAAACAAATCGAAGCACCACGGAGACATGGTCGGATGTCAATATAACATCGTACACATACTTGCCGGTAGGTCACTTATTAGAGTTTCAGTTCTCTACGATACATAGAAAGACCACCAGAGTGCAGTAGTGTTCTACATCTAATACTACTCTGCAAGCCACCGTAAGGCGTGCGGCAGAGTGTACACTATACCACTACTAGTCATTTCCTTTCCCTCTACCACTACCAGTCATTCCCTTTCCTGTTCCATCCGCAAGCAGAGCGAGAGAAAAACATTTCTCTACATCACAGAGCCAAAGAAACTGGTACACCTGCCTAATATCATGTAGGGCCCCCGCGAGCAGGCAAAAGTGCCGCAACACGACGTGGCATGGACTCGACTGATATCTGAAGTAGTGCTGAAGGCAGTTGACATCATGAATCCTGCAGGACTGTCCATAAATCTCTAAGAGTACGAGGGGGTGGAGATCTCTTCTGAACAGCACGTTGCAAGACATCACAGATATCCTCAATAATGTCCATGTCTTGGGAGTTTGGTGGCCAGGGGAAGTGTTCAAACTCAGAAGAGTGTCCCTGGAGCCACTCTGTAGCAATTCTGGACGTGTCTGGTGTCGTATTGTGCTGCTGGAGTTGCCGAAGTCCGTCGGAATACACAGTGGACATGAATGGATACAGGTGACCAGACGTTAACGTACGTGTCACCTGTCAGAGTCATATATAGACGTATCAAGGGTCCCAGATCTCTCCAACTGCACACGCCCCACACCATTACAGAGCCTCCACCAGCTTTAACAGCCCCTGCTGCAATGCAGGATCCATGGATTCACGAGGTTTTCTCCATACCCGTACACGTCCATCCGCTCTATACAATTTGAAACGAGACTCGTCCGAGCAGATAACATGTTTCCAATCGTCAACAGTCCAGTTTCGGTGCTGACAGCACAAGCAAAGCGTAAAGCTTTGTATCGTGCAGACATCAAGGGTACACAATTGGGTCTTCGGCTGTGGAGGCCCATATGGATAATGTTTCGTCGAATGGTTCGCACTCTGACACTTGTTGATGGCCCAGCATTGAAATCTGCATCAATTGGTGAAAGGGTTGCACTTCCGTCACATTGAACGATTCTCTTCAGTCGTCATTGGTCCAATTGTTGCATGATCTTTTTCCGGTCGCAGCGATGTCGAAGATTTGATGTTTTACCGGATTCCTGATACAGTATACTCGTGAAATGGTCGTAACGGAAAATCCCCATTTCATTGCTACGTCGGAGATGCAGTGTCCCATCCTCATGCGTTGACTATAACAGCAAGTTCAAACTCACTTAAATCTTGATGAACCGCCACTGTAGCAGCAGTAACCGATCAAACAACTGCGCCAGACAGTTGTTCTCATACACAGGCGATGACGACCGCAGCGCCATATTCTGCCTGTTTACGTATCTCTGTGTTAGAAACGCTTGCCTATACTAGTTTCTTTGGCGCTTCAGTGTATATGCCCCCGTACCAGCCCTAATTTCCCTTATCGTCGTTGTCAATATACAAAATGTAAGCGGATGGCAGTAGAATCGTTATGCAGTCAGCCTCAAACGCCAGTTCTCTAAATTTTTTCAGTAGTGCTCCTCGAAAAGAACTTCACCTTCTTCCCACTTGAGTTCTCGAAACATCTCCGTAATTGTTGCGTGTTGTTCGAACCTACCGGTAACAAATCTGGCAGCCCGACTCTGAATTGCTTCAATGCCTTCCTTTAATTCGACCTGATGCGGATCCCATACCCTCGAACTCAAAAATCGGTCGCACTAGCGTCCTATGTTTGGGCTCCTTACAAATGAAACACGCATCCGTAAAATTCTCTGAATAACCCGAAGTCGATCATTCGCCTTCCTTGCTCGTTCCATTCCACATCGCTTTGCAACGTTACATCTGCGTAAGTCATGTCCAGCCAGGTGTCCGGATACTTTTGATCACATCGTGTAGCAGCCAACAACTCCATAAGTTGATAGCTCTACGGGATGTAATCGTCAATGTATGGCTTCACCGAAATACGGCACACCTGAAGAAACTCGCTGAGAGTCTTCCCTGCCGGGCTGGACCTTTATCAAATGTGGTGTTGCACGATATTAGAGTGATGTCTCCCGGAGGGTCAGTGTCCTTATAAAACAAGTGGTATTACGGTATGGTGAAAGAGAAATGCCGACGTCAGCCACATGAGGGCATTGAAATAATTCACTGGCGACAAGTGAAACACTATCCATGTAATAGTCGTTTCTAAGCCCTGACGGCAGTTGATGATATCTTCAGTGTGGTGCACCCTAGGCCCGATCTCTTGCGAAAATCAAACGAGATGCTGAGAGCAATGAGGAAATTGGGCACTACGGCAAAAGTGTGCGACAAGCTGTGAGTTTGTATCGGCCGTGACGCGCGCTCGGACAGCCGAACAATTAAGGTGACTACCCGCATAAACCGGGAAATCCGGGTTCGAGTCCGGCTCCGGCGCAAATTTTCACTTGTTGCATTACTTCAGTTCCCTCACGAGACTGACATCGGTATTTCTGTTTCATCGTATATATATATATATATATATATATATATATATATATATATATATATATATATATATATATAGGGCCGCAGAATCATGACTGTCTAGTGTCCGTTCTTCCAGACATGTCAGAAAGAACACACATCACTCATATAGCAGTAAGATTCTTGTGTAGTTTTATTAGATGACAAAGTTGATCATGCAGAAAACCGCCACGCTACTCCAAGGCAACTCTAGCACCGCAGTCCAGTGATCTCAAATGCAGAGTAAGAAGTCGTTGTCGGTCGAGAGGTTGCAACCCAGCCTTCTCGGTAGCGCGGTTTTTACAGCTTCTATTTTCACAGTCTTGAATGGCTGCTCTTGTTGACCTCTGTAAGGGCAAAAGACAATACTGCAGCAAGGAAAGTAGAAACCAGCAGTCACAGCCTCGAACTTGGTCAAACTTTACAGCGATACTAACTGTCGTTGGGACTATTACTCACTGCTGATGTGATTCAATTTATTGCAGTAACCGCCACAGGCCGCTTGTTATTTGATTTATTACTAGCTTTGGCCATCGAAGTATCTTCAGATATTGCCCAGAAAGTACACGAAGAGGTTTAAAACTCCACTCGGCACCGTCAGCAGCACAAACTGCTGTGAGTTGGGAGCGCAGCACACCTGAATTCTGCTGGTAATCGATACCTACTTACGTTTTCAGAGAGAAACAACTTATTATATACTAAAATATTTAATTATGTGTAGCCAAATATTTTATATTATAATTGCAGGATATAACATATAGAATTTTCTAATTAATAATAATATTATTTTAATAAATTAATTATTATAATTATATAAGTTATATTTATATCAATTAGATTGGTTAATATTTAAATTAACTTGATATAAAAGTAATTTTATTAAAATATTTTTTCTATATTGTTAAATCTGTTAATTATTTAATGTTTCTTTGTTATTAATAGAAATTAAAGATTAGATAACAAAAGACAGTGATATAATACATTTATTGGAATACAAGTTTCATATTTCTCTATATACACACATCAAAAAAGGTTTTGCATCACCCCAGTTCCCAGATCTCCTGAAGATAGACGTCGACTGTGGAAATTGTATCACAGACACAGTTCCTTTGACTGTTCCGAGAAGACGTTAAACCCACCCAAAGATGTAAACAACCATGCATGAGTAACGCCTATTAGACGGAGGGGGTCCGACAGCCGGTCAGTTCCAGTCATTCAAACAGGATGGAGGTACACGGTTCGTGTTGTTTGTAGTTCAACCATGCCTAGACGGTCAGTACCGCGGTTCGATCGCGTCCGCACTGTTACTTTGTGCCAGGAAAGGCTCTCAACAAGAGAAATGTCCAGGCTTCTCGGAGTGAACCAAAGCGATGTTGTTCGGACATCGAGGAGATACAGAGAGGCAGGAACGTTAGATGACATGCCTCGCTCAGGCCACCCAAGGGCTACTACTGCAGTGGGTGACCACTGCCTACGGATTATGGCTCGGGGGAACCCTGACAGCAACGCCACCATGTTGAATAATGCTTTTCGTGCAGCCACAGGACGTCGTGTTATGACTCAAACTATGCGCAATAAGCTGCATGATGCGCAACTTCGCTCCCTACGTCCATGGCGAGGTCCATCTCTGCAACAGGAACAGGAACAGGAAAGGGAATTAATGACAGTGGCACGTAAAGTGCCCTCCGCCACACACCGTTGGGTGGCTTGCGGAGTATAAATGTAGATGTAGATGTAGAAATCATGACACCATGCAGCATTAGACAGATGGGCCCAACAACATCCCGAATGGATCGCACGGGTTTAGCATCACGTTGTCTTCACCGATGAGTGTCGCATATGCCTTCAACCAGACAATCGTCGGAGACCCGTGTGGAGGCAACCCGGTCAGGTTGAACGCCTTACACACACTGCCCAGCGAGTCCAGCGAGTTCAGCGAGATGAAGGTTCCCTGGTGTTTTGGGGTGGCATTATGTGGGGCCGACGTACGCCGCTCGTGGTCATGGAAGGCGCCGTAACGGCTGTACGATACCTGAATGCCATCCTCCGAGCGATACTGCAACCACATTGGCAGCATATTGGCGAGGCATTCGTCTTAATGGGCGAAAATTCGCGGCCCCATCATGCACATCTTGCCAATGGCCTCCTTCAGGATAACGACATTGCTCGACTAGAGTGGCCAGCATATTCTCCAGACATGAACACTATCGAACATGCCTGGGATAAATTGAAAAGGGCTGTTTATGGACGACGTGACCCATCAACCACTCTGAGGGATCTAAACCGAATCGCCGTTGAGGAGTGGGACAGTCTGGACCAACAGTGCCTTGATGAACTTGTGGATAGTATGCCACGACGAATACAGGCATGCATCAATGCAAGAGGAGATGATACTGGGTATGGTATTAGAGGTACCGGTGTATATAGCAGCCTGGACCACCACCTGTAGGTCTCCTGTATGGTGGTACAACATGCAATGTGTGGTTTTCATGAGCAGTAAAAAGGACTGAAATGATGTTTATGTTGATCACTATTTCAATTTTCTGTACATGTACCGGACCTCTCGGAGCTGAGGTGATGCAACAATTTTTTTTGATGTGTGTATACAACTGAAGTGTTATTGTAGTCCTGAATTAGAGTCTGCGAAACTCCACACAGTTTACTCAAAAATAAAGTTTGCCAATTGCTTGAGGGTTGCGCCCAGTATAGACCTCACTGGTTCGATAACACCGAAACACGATGGTTCTAGAAGTCCTGGAGAATAATTATTTTATTGTCATGCTTGCAAATAATGAACCAGTTTTTAACCTTTCCAGCCGCGTCTACTGGATTATTTTGATCTGTGAACAAATATTAGCCAGTTCCAATCAGTTTCTGCATCACTGAACGAACATTCTCACGAAACATAATTTCATATATTCTAACTTTGACGCCAATTAAGGATCCACTGGAAACCGGAATATAGACGCCCAAACCATTACAAAATTTGCTTCTTACAGGAGAAAGATGCACTATCTGATTTTAGCCATCCTGACACTTATTAGTAGACGTTAATTTCTGTGAGTGTCAACCATTTACCTTTATTTTAGCTCGAACTCTGCTGTGGTATCTTTCAAATGTGTGTCAACGTTTGTGAATGAATGGCAATCGATCCTTCTTCAAGAGCCGAAATCAGAGGAGGTAGTAATGTTGGACGCTGGAATCTGGAGGGAAGTGGACATTCTAACTCGTCCCAAAAGTGTTCGGGACACTGGGCAGGTCATTTCATTTCAGGACTGTTATTGTGCACAGGCCACTGGCTCACAAATACTGCTCTATACCCGGGAGCATTGTCATGCTGAAACAATTGTCGTCTCTGAATTGTTCCTCTACTATATGCAGTACCCAAAGCTGTAGTCCCTTGGGACTTAGCCTTTCCTTAAGCTCAATAAAGCGACCACATCCTAACCACGAAAACACTCCCATACCATATCATTATCTCTTGTGAGAAAATAAAACGCCTAGAGTCATCATTACGATTTTATTTATTTTATTGCAACCAGTTTCAGCGCTTCAGTGCGCCACCTTCAGGCTGTAGTTAATGCGGAATAGCTTGATGCGGTTCCTATATACACTACTGGCCATTAAAATTGCTACACCACGAACATGACGTGCTACAGACGCGAAATTTAACCGACAGGAAGAAGATGCTGTGATATGCAAATGATTAGCTTTTCAGAGCATTCACACAACGTTGGCGCCGGTGGCGACACCTACAACGTGTTGACATGAGGAAAGTTTCCAACCGATTTCTCATACACAAACAGCAGTTGACCAGCGTTGCCTCGCGA
Source organism: Schistocerca nitens (assembly GCF_023898315.1). Taxonomy (NCBI): domain Eukaryota; kingdom Metazoa; phylum Arthropoda; class Insecta; order Orthoptera; family Acrididae; genus Schistocerca; species Schistocerca nitens. Next base: position 339,357,968 of record NC_064621.1, on the reverse strand, counting down.
AACGTTGGTGTGATGCCTCGTGTAAGGAGGAGAAATGCGTTCCAACTTTGATAAAGGTCGGATTGTAGCCCATCGCGATTGCGGTTCATCGTATCGCGACATTGCTGCTCGCGTTGGTCGATATCCAATGACTGTTAGTAGAATATGGAATCGGTGGGTTCAGGAGGGTCATACGGAACACCGTGCTGGATCCCAACGGCCTATTATCACTAGCAGTCGAGATGACGGGCATCTCATCCGCATCGCTGTAACGGATCGTGCAGCCACGTCTCGATCCCTGAGTCAACAAATGGGGACGTTTGCAAGACAACAACCACCTGCACGAGCATTTCGACGACGTTTGCAGCAGCACGGACTATCAGCTAGGAGACCATACCTGCGGTTACCCTTGACGCTGCATCACAGACAGGAGCGCCTGCGATGGTGTACTCAACGACGAACCTGGGTGCACGAATGACAAAACATCATTTTTTCGGATGAATCCAGGTTCTGTTTACAGCATCATGATGGTCGCATCCGTGTTTGGCGACATCGCGGTGAACGCACATTGGAAGCATGTATTCGGCATCTCCATACTGGCGTATCACCCAGCGTTATGGTATGGGGTGCTCTTGGTTACAGATCTCGGTTACCTCTTCTTCGCATTGACGGCATTTTGAATAGGGGACGTTACATTTCAGATGTGTTACGACCCGTGGCTCTACCCCTCACTCGATCCTTGCGAAACCCTACATTTCAACAGGATAATGCACGACCGCATGTTGCAGGACCTGTACGGGCCTTTCTGGATACAGAAAATGTACGACTGCTGCCCTGGCCAGCACATTCTCCAGAACTCTCACCAACTGAAAACGTCTGGTCAATGGTGGCCGAGCAATTGGCTCGTCACAATACGCCAGTCACTACTCTTAATGAACTGTGGTATCGTGTTGAAGCTGCATGGGCAGCTGTACCTGTACACGCCATCCGAGCTCTGTTTGACTCAATGCTCAGGCGTATCAAGTCCGTTATTACGGGTAGAGGTGGTTGTTCTGGGTACTGATTTCTCAGGATCTATGCATCTAAATTGCGTGAAAATGTAATCACATGTCAGTTGTAGTATAATATATTTGTCCAATGAATACCGGTTCATCATCTGCATTTCTTCCTGGTGTAGCAATTTTAATGACCAGTAGTGTATATCTCACCAGCGGCCTACGTAACTGGATACGCAGATAATCTGAAAACTTAGGTGTCAGCACTCTAACCAATAACATAAAATCATAAGGACGGCTGTAGGCGTTTCCCGTCATCCACTGTCCTGTGGAATCACTCTTTACACAACCTCAAGCGTTGTTAGCGTTGACTACAGGCACGTAAGACTTACGAGGAGCTGCAGTCATCGTACCCCATTCTCTTTCGTTCATAACGCACAATTATAGTGCAGTTGGAGTGCTGGTAGCACCTTGACACTCATGAGTGATTCCTTCTGCTGATTTCATTCGATTTTTTACAACCACCCTCCGCAATGTTAGACGGTCCCTGACCATCAGTACGTATTGTCTGCCTGGTCTTAGTTTAGCTGTGGTGGTTCCTTTACGTTTCCACTTCATCGTCACATCACCAACAGCCGACTCGGGCACCTTTAGAAGGGTCGAAATGTTATGGATAGATTTATTGGCTCTGAGCACTATGGGGCTTAACTTCTGAGGTCATCAGTCCCCTAGAACTTAGAACTACTTAAACCTAACTAACCGAAGGACATCACACACATCCATGCCCGAGGCAGGATTCGTACCTGCGACCGTAGCAGTCACGCGGTTCCAGACTGTAGCGCCTAGGACCGCTCGGCCACTGCGGTCGGCGATAGATTTATTGTCCAGGTGACAGCCAGCTACTAATCCACATTCGAAGCCAGAGTGCTCTCCCGGCCAACCCATCTTGTTGTTACTGCTTCTCTACGGACTACCGAACACTCTCCGTCTACTTTTATACTTGCAGGTTAGAGAGCATTGGCCAACGGTGATAGCGTCGCTGATTGGCTAAGAGCCGAGGACGCCATGTTTTTACCAAACTGACGGTGACTCGGTACGAGTATAAGTAAATACTGTGTGTGACTCTGTACCATTGGTTCTCTTCAACGCTTCGAACGCCACATCCATTGTACAATTATGTACAGGTTGTAATACGGTAATACTGAAGGACTTTTGCATGTTCTCTGTCGATTCTATTTACTTAAATTACCTTACAGTCACTCTGTTGATCGGATCTATGACGATACTCTTAGAATTTCACAGCAATTTTAGAGGCAAAATTTTTATTTAAATTGATTTACTGTGCGTCACTGATAATATGAATCACAAAATCATCAAGGACAGTTAAGAGGAATCCCTGGTTGCTCCGCTGTTGGGTGCAAAAACCGGAGTGAAGATGCTCGTTTTCCCAAGAAATGAAGAAACTGTTAGAAAGCTCGTTTGGTTTCTTTGTGTATCGAACAATCAATTTCTTTCTATATGCTTACTATACCTACAAAACGAAATTAAAAAATTAGAGAACAACCTTTTTCCTGCAGTACTACTAACGTGGCGTTGTAGCAGAGGGGCGTAGCTCAGCGTGTTCGGTCACCGGTTTTAGTTACCCTCTGTAACAAAAAAACTGAGTAAACGGATCAACGAATAACCTGAACGGGTGTCACGAGGCGTCCGCCCCAATCATATACAACGAACAAAGTAGAACATAAATGAGATCAACAAAGAATTAGAAAAAGGGTAGGGTTTGAAGTTATTAATCCAAAGGTCGTGAGTTCGAATCCTGTTCAATCCAGGTTTTTTTGAACGTTATTTTCTAGACTTTTAATGGTTCTAGAGTGACAATTCATGCTACTCAATGTGTTTTAACATCTATACCAAACCCTAAGTCTACGTACTTCCTACTGGCGACTCGCACTTGACTCTGTAGTCTTGGCTACTCACATTCCTGTAAATTATAATTATCGTGTGGATATTCAGTTACCTATTTTGAGTTACTTTCTCCTGTTTCAGTAGAGTACCTAAGTATTGATATTTTTCCGATTTTCTGTGGTATAGAGTTCCTAAAAGTGTGAACAGAATGAAATGTTTTGCCAGCTCAAGAAAATGTTATAAGATCGACACACACTTAAAGTGCATTATGAGGGGACGGAAAGAGACAAGAGTTTACCAATTTCAGCGATGAATATCCGCACGGAAAAAAACTGAAATATCATCATGTACTCTGGGATACATTAAATGAAACTTATTTTTCTCATTAATCAGTTGTCAATGTTTATATATCATTATAAAAACAGCTGTTGAAATTTGGCAGACATACACACTGCTTCACGATACTTCCATTTGCTCACATATTTATTAGGCCTATATAAACATAGACTGCCGGCCGAAGTGGCCGTGCGGTTCTGGGCGCTGCAGTCTGGAACCGCGAGACCGCTACGGTCGCAGATTCGAATCCTGCCTCGGGCATGGATGTGTGTGGTGTCCTTAGGTTAGTTAGGTTTAACTAGTTCTAAGTTCTAGGGGACTAATGACCTCAGAAGTTGAGTCCCATAGTGCTCAGAGCCATTTGAACCTTTTTTTTTTTTTTTAACATAGACGAATGGCATTTTTTTAATCATATACCGAGTACTAAGCTAGAAGATCTGCTTTGTCTCATGCGTCAAACACATGCCTTATTTTACTCGTGAAGTGGCTAGCTTTCTGCTTGCGTAGCTACCTAATTGCACGTCCCGCGCGCGATCTGGTAAAAACATGGCGGCTACGGACCGACTGGCCATTCTCTCTCTGTATGGGCTCTCTATTGTGGGTCTGCCTCTCGTGACATCTAGTGGTCGATTTCGCATTACATAGGAGTGTCTGCATATTTTAGATCACGTAGTTCATCTGCACTCTTGCCCTCGTACCATCAGCGGCAGGTGATGTAGAAACAGACTCGCCTGACTACATTATGGGCAGGGCCCTACCGATTCCGGATTTGGACTATCTAACGCGCCAGTTGGACAGAATGTGGCACGAAATCCCTCAGGAGACCCAATGAGTCTATCACTCAGTACCAAGCCTAACAATTACTTGCATGAGGGCCAGAGGTGGACCAACGCGTTGTTGACTTGCTCAATTTGTGAATCTCTTTCTCTTGAATAAACCATCCAATTTTTCTGAAATTGTAACCAATTCTGTGTCTGTACGTGTACATTACGTCCAACGATTTCCGTCCTATTCGGATAATTCCTTCGTAGTGCGTCGCGTATTTTGTCTAGAGTGTATAAATCACATTTATTCGAATGTAATATGTGTGTTAACTACCAATTGATCTTACACAGCAGTTAATCATTTCTCAACAACCATTACCAGCTCTCCTTCATCCAAACTATGAATTTTTAATTAATGTACCATTACTTTGTAAAATCCTTAAAAAATCGTAAATCACTGAGATGAGTGAAGGCCAATATCTGTAAAAAGTAAAAAATATAATCTATTTATCCCTCCCTGACATCTGGTATAGTAGCTCTGCATACCTCCACTTGATACGCGGCGGTTGTCACGGATCATCAACGATGCAATTTACCGGACGCGATTATTAAGCTGGGTTCTTGACCAGGCTCTGTTGAATGAGTGAGTCAAATATTAAATTGCAGGGCGTAAAATATCAACTTCACGAACAACGATGCGAGTAGTCAAAATATTTTTGGGTAATAGTTGTCTAATAATTATAATGTAATAAAAAGGAAATATGTCTCATAAATAATATATAAGAAACTATCAGCCTCGACTGTGGTAATGAAACCAACCTTTACCTAGGTTTCAGCACAAACAATTGAGCGTTCTTCAGAAGATATACCTGAATCTATAATTTGTCTAAGAGGACGTGGTCTGTAAGTAAAACTATAACAGCCTGAATAGGTGCAGTCACATTTTAAAAATGCGGTACATAAGTACTAAGTCAATACCAAGACTTGACTTAAGCTCTGGCGGGCACCTCTCCATGGACGCCGTGCGGTGGGTCTCGGGAGCTCACGTGAAACCAAGTAGGACTAGATAACGCGCTTCAAATCAACATGGCGGGGAACATTGCGCATGTCTAACTGAGAACATGACGGTCAAAGGTAAAAGACCAACGCAGTTATATCTTATTTGTAACTTACAGAAAGGTTGAAAATCTTAAACACAAAGCCTCTGCACCAGGTTATGACTAAAATGTAACAAACTATGCATGGATTTATATAAGTTCGAACACACTACCCCAACTTATACTGTTAGAATATATCGGCCCTTTCACAACGAATGCTGCATAACGCACCCATCGTTGCCGGCCGCAGTGGCCGAGCGGTTCTAGGCGCTTCAGTCTGGAACCGCGCGACCGCTACAGTAGCAGGTTCGAATCCTGCCTCGGGCGTGGATGTGTGCGATGTCCTTAGGTTAGTCTAGGGGACTGATGACCTCAGATGTTAAGTCCCATAGTGCTAAGAGCCCTTTTTGATCACCTATCGTTATTAATGAAAAATGACATAGGTCATAAAACAGCGAAACCGTAGTATGTAAAGGTCATAATGCATTACTCTCGGTTAACCTGTACACAGACGGTCGAGTGGGACTTTTTATCAGTTGATGTAGGTATACTTCTTATTGCTGAGACGCACTGAATGAAGAATATTATCAAGATTAATTTTTTATGTTATTACTAAAAATAACGCGTGAGTGAACGAACAACGCCACTTCATCGCCATGTAATAGCAAATGACCAGCAAAGGTCAAATTATGTTTTACATGTAAAAAATATGGTAATTGCGTGAACGGACGTGCAACGCCCTTTCATCGCCCTTACACACTATCGACCGACAGAGGTCAATTTTACTACGCGCTTCAAAAGAGAATTATCGCCTCTTATATTAAAGGCTATTGTTAAATAGATATGATAAAACGTGCTTGACCCGAAAAGACACATAGGAAAATTTTATGGACACTTGACATGGGAAAACGGCATGTTCTTCACAGGGAAGAATTAAAAAGAAATAAAAGATAGCTACTAATTTGCCCGTGTGCATGCCATAAATGGACAAGGATGAAGTCGTCTGTGGACTGCAATGCTGCAATGTTGAAAGTACACAAATTTTTACCTGTCTCATAAATGTCAAAAATACAAAAGATACTAGGTCTACAACTTTGCTTGCGCAGTTTTTTCTCGAAGTTCGGGGCTTTATTGTGAAAAATTTACAAATGGTTCAAATTGCTCTGAGTACTATGGGACTTAACATCTGAGGTCATCAGTCCCCTAGAACTTAGAACTACTTAAGCCTAACTAACCTAAGGACATCACACACATCCATGCCTGAGGCAGGTTTCGAACCTGCGACCGTAGCGGTCGCGCGGTTCCGGACTGAAGCGCCTAGAACCGCTCGGCCACCGCGGCTGACGAAAAACTTACAAAAAAATTTGGATTCATAGTATTGCCCATCGCTGGCCGCTACATTCTCCCATATTTCGGATAGCGTACGAATTCCGTAGCGGAAGAACTGGACGTCTATTGTGGGGATCCATGACTCGATTCAATTGTGCACTCGTTCATGTGATCTGAAGTGCTTGTCAGTTAGACTGTATGCCACTGATCGAAACAGGTGGTAGTCAGAGAGAGCAACGTGAGGAGAATACGGCGGGAGGGATAGGACTTCTCATTTCAACGTTTCCATGTATATTTTGACGGGTTTTGCGACATGGGTTCGAGCACTGACCTGCTGCAAAATTACCTTTCCGTGTCTATCGCTGTATTGTGGCCGTTTGTGTTTCGGTGTTGGGCTCGAATGCATCAATTGCTTTCGATAATGACGTCCTGTGACTGTCTTCGTCTGTTTCCAGTAGCTACGAAAACGTTCTGTCTTCCACCGCTATGCTGGTCTTCGACATTAAAATCACCGTTCGTACGGCGTTGAAAACATTCTCTGCACTTCCTTCCACTAATAGCTCCCTGACCATTGGTCTTACCCAGCACTTTAAGAGCCACAGCAGCTGATTTCTTGATGTTAAAGCAGAATATTAAAACTTCCCGCAAATGGCGAAAAACGGGTACGTAAGTTGGCGTACTAAATCGACAATAACCTTACGATGCACTCACATTATGTTTACAGATGCCTAAGCTTATTGTATTACACCTATGACCAACCACCTGAGCCCCACTTGCCGCTATTGCCGTCTATTGCAAAACAAAGTTGTAGACATAATACTTCAGTAAATTCAGTAGCGTTTCGGAACTCTTGGGCACAACGCTCCTCGTAATTGATCACGTATTATAATGCGTCTGAAAGAGCGGAGACGTCGCATGCAGTCAAATACACGTCGTCTTTGTGGATCACTGACTCCGGCAGAAGGTCTTCCGAAGCGTCAACAGGCCGATCGACTGTCATTGTGTGAGTTGTGAGTGTATCTGCATGCGTCGAGATTACGACTGCCAGGGATGACGCAAGCTCAGCTGCTCAGAGATCACGGTCTACGGTGGCCGTCGTCAATAAAAGCTACGCGCGGCAAGGCAGGCGGACGGAATAAGCACAGCAACAGAGCACTGGGAAAGGGCACCACGTCAAATGCTCGCCTTCTGTCTCAGCATTCACCGATACGTCAGGCGACGCAGTGGTTAAGACCCTGAACTCGTATTCGCGAGAAGAGACGTTTAGATTTCCATCTGGGCATTGACAATTTCAGCAATTTCCTAAACGGCATGTGCGAATGGCGCACAGTTTGCTTCACCAAGGTCGCAGTTACTTTCCGTGCCTGTTCTATTTCCAAGCTCTATATATAAAGGAACGGACTGGGTGACTCATCGTCGCACAGACCGAACAGCAAAGGACAGAAACTTGAAATTTGGAGAGGGTGTTGGTCTTATCCTGTAGACGTCGTTTATGAAGGCATTTTTCGAAGTTCTGTCCGTAGGAGGGTGGAATGGGGGTGAAGAGTTTTTTTTTTAAATATGCCGCTATTAAGACAATTTTGAAGCTAGAATTACGAAAATTGGTTTTTGTTTTCTCGGTCAAAATAAAAAAAGACTCGTTTTTCACCATTTTTGGAGATTCAACACCTAAGAGGCTGATATAGTGGGTGAAGGTTTTTTTTAAAAAAATAAACCATTGTTACAGAACTACTGTAGCATTTTTAAGTTACATCTATGAAAATTGGTATTTGACTTCTCGTTAGAAATACGGAAATATGTGTCATGAGATAAAAGTTTCTATAGAAATATTACCACAAGAACTCAAAAGGTAGAAATAATAAAGACCTCCGACTCCAGCTACCAGAATTGCTTTTCGATCGGAGATAAATTCGGAAACGACCATGTTTCTGCGGACCTAATTAGTTGAAAATTTTAGATATTGCAATTAGTGAACTGAATCAGAGAGCGCTATTTGTCAGAATTGCACAGAAAAAAGAACCAACTCTTTAATATATTAATTTCATTGTTGGCTTAATATATGTTTGTAAAATTATTGGCCAAATATATGTTTGTAAAATTATTGTGGTTGTAAATGCTACGCAAACGCTAGCGAAACAGTGGGCGCTAAGCTAGCTGAACGAATACTTCGTCTGTAATTGCCTCAGTGTGAACGGGAGCCGGCCGCTGTGGCCCAGCGGTTCTAGGCGCATCAGTCTGGAACCGCGCTGCTGCTACGGTCGCAGGTTCGAACCCTGCCTCAGGCGTGAATGTATGTGATATCCTTAGGTTAGTTAGGTTTAGGTAGTTCTAAGTTTAGGGGACTGATGACCTCAGATGTTGAGTCCCATAGTGCTTACAGAGATGTGAACCATTTTTTGTGAACGGGACGTCGAAACGTAGCATTTCCTTCTTGCTTTCTGACAACGCTCATCACAGAACTCCTCGAATTTCAGCTTCTTCACGTGAAGCATGAAGGGTTTCTCGCTTACACTGCACATTACCGACTCAACATCAGATATTATCTCATACATTTATATTTCCTAGTATTGCTGAGGCGAGATTGAAGCACTACAACCTCAACACAAGATATACGAACTGCTCTCATGAATAAGGATGTATTAGATGCGGCTTCTTTGTCCCCCTGCGACTAGGTTCGTCGTAATCGGTCATTTCAGTGGCAATGTGCGAGCAGGTAGCAACAGACGTGTAAACAGATTGCTGGTATCGTGCCCACTTGTTAGCGCTGACAAGAACTTATTGCTTGCAGTAGCCGTTAACGTAAATGCGACCGTACATACACTCCTGGAAATTGAAATAAGAACACCGTGAATTCATTGTCCCAGGAAGGGGAAACTTTATTGACACATTCCTGGGGTCAGATACATCACATGATCACACTGACAGAACCACAGGCACATACACACAGGCAACAGAGCATGCACAATGTCGGCACTAGTACAGTGTATATCCACCTTTCGCAGCAATGCAGGCTGCTATTCTCCCATGGAGACGATCGTAGAGATGCTGGATGTAGTCCTGTGGAACGGCTTGCCATGCCATTTCCACCTGGCGCCTCAGTTGGACCAGCGTTCGTGCTGGACGTGCAGACCGCGTGAGACGACGCTTCATCCAGTCCCAAACATGCTCAATGGGGGACAGATCCGGAGATCTTGCTGGCCAGGGTAGTTGACTTACACCTTCTAGAGCACGTTGGGTGGCACGGGATACATGCGGACGTGCATTGTCCTGTTGGAACAGCAAGTTCCCTTGCCGGTCTAGGAATGGTAGAACGATGGGTTCGATGACGGTTTGGATGTACCGTGCACTATTCAGTGTCCCCTCGACGATCACCAGTGGTGTACGGCCAGTGTAGGAGATCGCTCCCCACACCATGATGCCGGGTGTTGGCCCTGTGTGCCTCGGTCGTATGCAGTCCTGATTGTGGCGCTCACCTGCACGGCGCCAAACACGCATACGACCATCATTGGCACCAAGGCAGAAGCGACTCTCATCGCTGAAGACGACACGTCTCCATTCGTCCCTCCATTCACGCCTGTCGCGACACCACTGGAGGCGGGCTGCACGATGTTGGGGCGTGAGCGGAAGACGGCCTAACGGTGTGCGGGACCGTAGCCCAGCTTCATGGAGACGGTTGCGAATGGTCCTCGCCGATACCCCAGGAGCAACAGTGTCTTTAATTTGCTGGGAAGTGGCGGTGCGGTCCCCTACGGCACTGCGTAGGATCCTACGGTCTTGGCGTGCATCCGTGCGTCGCTGCGGTCTGGTCCCAGGTCGACGGGCACGTGCACCTTCCGCCGACCACTGGCGACAACATCGATGTACTGTGGAGACCTCACGCCCCACGTGTTGAGCAATTCGGCGGTACGTCCACCCGGCCTCCCGCATGCCCACTATACGCCCTCGCTCAAAGTCCGTCAACTGCACATACGGTTCACGTCCACGCTGTCGCGGCATGCTACCAGTGTTAAAGACTGTGATGGAGCTCCGTATGCCACGGCAAACTGGCTGACATTGACGGCGGCGGTGCACAAATGCTGCGCAGCTAGCGCCATTCGACGGCCAACACCGCGGTTCCTGGTGTGTCCGCTGTGCCGTGCGTGTGATCATTGCTTGTACAGCCCTCTCGCAGTGTCCGGAGCAAGTATGGTGGGTCTGACACACCGGTGTCAATGTGTTCTTTTTTCCATTTCCAGGAGTGTACTTCAGGGACTCGGGACATTTCATGAGAGGTTCATGTTACTTGAACTTGGGCCAAACGACATCTTGGTCATCTTTAAAGTTGTTTCTTTGTTTACTGAAGTGTCACTCAGTGACTCTCTGGAGCATATCTATTCCATTTTCTCGCAGGGCGTCACCAAGCCGTTTCATACATGTCTTACCACGAGCTACTTTACGTCGAATGGCGACTTCTACGCGCAGCTGAAAGCCATCGCCGTGGGTAGTCCATTTAACCCGGTGTGTTCCAGTTTATTCATGGAGGATTTCGAAAGACAGGCGCTGGTCTTGGCACCTAGTAAATTAAGATGTGATACAGATACGTCGAGGACATCTTCTTCGTGTGGAGCCATGGTCAGGAACAGTTCCTTGACTTCCCAAGATATATCAACAGCCTGCATACCAACATTAAATTTACTATGGAGGAAGGGAAGAATAAACAATCACCCTTTCTAGATGTACTGTTTACAAGGAATGGTAAGAATCTTGGCCACAGAGTGTATCGAAAACGGATTCACGCGGACCGATACTTGCACAAGCTTTCAAATCATCTCCCGTGCCAGAAAAGATGTATGATTAATATACTCGTAACGCGCTCGAGACAAATATGAGGACCACAGCACGTCAGATACGAGGTGTAACACCTGTAATGCGTACTGAGAGACAATGGGTAATCCATCAGTTGGATACGAAGTGTCACCCCAGGGTGAGGGTCTGATTCGGCCGTAAATTGCACAAACATGGCACAGGGACTATTTACAAGCCAACGAAATAGATCAAAGCGTGTTTCACAGGAGAGGTCCAGACGTTCAGATCACAGATTTGCTTCAAACGTTATGCAGTTTTAGTGCTCCATTAGGACAACGTAAGGTGCAAGTAGTAAGGCATACTTCTTAGGTAATTTCGAGAAAATCGTAAGTGAAGTTTTTCGCGTGTTGTGACTCTGAGGACGAGATGGCAGCAGTCAAACAGTCTGGCTTTTGTAGCTGAGCAGTGCGGACGTCCCGTATTTCCGCCAACAGAGCGCGTGAGATAGTTTTCTTTACTGCGGCCTTCACTTACGTGCCGTCTAGTCTTCCAGAGCAATGGCGAAAAGATTCCGTAAATCAACACTCCGTTTCACGTTCTGCAATGGCTACACAAGACCAAAGGCGCTCGAGGTAGAGCACTTCGTTCGTGTTATAGCAAAAATCAGGGCATGCGACATAGCGGGCATCCACTTATCTAAACTGAATAGCACGATGTATGTTAAACTCACCAGTGACGCAACTTGCAATAAGGCCCTGCGGAACACGCAGCAGGGACTTCGTTTCTGCCACACTGACGGTAATATTGGGCCCGTGACGTCTACAAAGCAGGACTTCTTGTGGACCATTCGGGTCTTTGAACTGCAATTCGAACTCCCGACTGTTAACGTAATGGACGCCTTCCATCCTTATGGCACTGTTCATGGACTTGTAACTGAACGATGGGCAAAATTTCGAACACACCCAGTTCTCGATGGCGTTCACCAGATAACCATAGTCCTCGATCGCCGTGTGCCTCCAGATATGCAGCTGACGCACAGTCTGTCATATACGACGGCCCTCTGTGGTCTATATCGGGATGCGGCAAGGAAGGGCACATTCGATTAGACTGTCTCCAGCGTCACATCACATAACTGCCGGCCTCTGACGAGGCGTCCGCACCACAAGCGATGACACTTCCAGTCTCCTACGCGACGTTGTCCCTGTAACTTCACACTACCGCCTGGATCCTGTATCGGCGCCTTATCAGACGCCACCGATACAGTCGTTGCACAACCGCCACAGCTTAAAATGGACATACCGACACCACTAGCAACATCACCTGTAGAAGCCAATCATATCTCAGAAGACCCGATGGACATCAACGATAATACTGGTGTCAGCTTTTGTGCCGGAAGGACACGATTCACCCCCTTCTTCTGATGTGGAAGGCCAGTCACGGAAGCACAAGTCACTCAAGCGTCATAAACACAGACGTTGCACGGTCTCAGATCAGGATACCCCGCTTCTCGACGACGCCTTGCTTGCAGTTCCATGGACGACGACCACGAGTCAACTGAAGTTGAGGACACCAATGTAGCCCTGACTCCCACAAACAAACAACCACCTGCCCGGAGAGGAAGTCCAAGGATTGTCGAATCGGGGGACACGTCCATCCTTTTGGATGTATCTTCATCAGTCAAGCACCCTATACCACCAGAGCGAACAGATGATTTGTTGGGAATCCACACTTCCGCGTGGAGCGTCGACATCGAAATCGATCCAGCCCCCCGGTCGGCAGCGACGCCACCCGTTGGCCACGACCAGCGTACCTAGGCTGCAACTTTGGGAGTTGGACGGGACAGTGTATCACTTCGTTGCTCACCTTCAATTACCTAGTACATGATACCACGTCGCCAATCATACAGGATTGCAATAATCAATACCATCCACATCAGTTCGTCCCCGAAATTAGCTCTGTTACAAGACGCGATCTAGGCATCTGAAGCTGTCATTACAGTCTTGGTTCAAATGGCTCCGAACACTATGGGACTTAACTGCTGTGGTCATCAGTCCCCTAGAACTTAGTACTTCTTAACCCTAACTAACCTAAGGACATCACACACATCCATGCCCGAGGCAGGATTCGAACCTGCGACCGTATCGGCCGCTCGGTTCCAGACTGTAGCGGCTAGAACCGCTCGGCTACTCGGGCCAGCCATTAAAGTCTTGCAGAAAGCACGACTGGGTGCTTTGCTTCACTTTGCCCGATATACCCTTTACACCTCTACCAGTGAACCTCTTGGCAGGCGTGTGGCTGCATACATTCATGAAGGAATCTGTTATGAATCTTATCATTCTCCCAACAGCATGAGGTATGGGCTTCACCACTATGGACATGTTTATCATCAACACCTATGCCGTGGCTGATTCCACTCGCTGGCAGGACAGAGCCACATTCTACTCCAAAGGCAATGCCCAGTTGCTCTTAGGGCGTTATGCTAATTGTGTATTTGAAGGCGACTTCAACTGTGTCTTACAACATGCACTCCCATCCTATGCATCAGACAGAGGACCAGTCCTGGGGCACCGTGGCCAGACCTCCTTTACGATACCTGCCCTCCTTGCCCTCGGGCTCCGCTGACTGACGAGTGTATGGCCCATGTGGTATCGATAGCAACGATGCAACGGAATAGTTTCTCAAGTTGGCACTACGAGAGACACAGACGGCAGCTCCCTCTAGCCGGTGCTGTCGAGGTCTACGAGCTCCGCGACTGCCTCAGCCCATTTGATCAGGTGCAGCCAGCCAGGACACTTCGCTTCAGCATCGCACCTACGTACAAAGTTATGTAATCGTTTATCACCTTGTTTTTGCACCAGAAAACCACTTTCTTGCAGTACCGACTTGTATTACCTTTTCCCGTTCCTACCCACGCGCCGCCTTCCAGGCGGGATACAAAAGCCCCGACTGTTTCTCTTCTCCCCTTCCTTTGATATACGGGGTAAATCACATAAAGATGCACCGCAGATACTGCGGAAACGGAAAGTTCTCGTGATGCATGGTTTTCACAGCATAAATTGGAGGTCAGGGGCTCGTAGTGTTAGCCAATAGGCCGGCCGGTGTGGCCGTGCGGTTCTGGTCGCTACAGTCTGGAACCGAGCGACCGCTACGGTTGCAGGTTCGAATCCTGCTTCGGGCATGGATGTGTGTGTGATGTCCTTAGGTTAGTTCTAGGCGACTGATGACCTCAGAAGTTAAGTCGCACAGTGATCAGAGCCATTTGAACAATTTTTTGTTAGCCAGTAAACAGAGTGTAATAACTTTGTGCAAACATCGTCCACTCACGATCTACTGCTTGGACTGTCACACACTAACTGGCTAGCAAGTCGCAGTGCTCACAGGGAAGACACAAGCACACTGTAAGCAAACTTAAAAACATCGTAGTTAGCAACTGCGCAGGTTGAATGGCACAGACTAGTGTCAGTGTGGAAACTTTTCAAAATACGGTATCTCTCACTAGAAACTTTGCCGGCCGCGGTGGCCGTGCGGTTCTGGTCGCTACAGTCTGGAACCGAGCGACCGCTACGGTCGCAGGTTCGAATCCTGCCTCGGGCATGGATGTGTGTGTGATGTCCTTAGGTTAGTTAGGTTTAATTAGTTCTAAGTTCTAGGGGACTGAAGACCTCAGATGTTGAGTCCCATAGTGCTCAGAGCCATTTGAACCATTTTTTGAACTAGAAACTTGCAACAGACACTACTGACATTCCAGCTTACCCTACTTTTAAAAAAGTGGATGTCTGCACAAAAAATACACTTTCTAAGTACTATTACAATCTGTTGATTGGATAACGATGCGGGCCCTTGACTTCCATTCTGTGAAAACCGCACATCAGTACCACTTTCCATTTCCGCAGTATTTGCCGTGCAAGTTTTAGGTGATTCACCTCTCACTCATATTTTTAATTTTGTCTTTCAAAAGTATAATTTTCAACACAGGTCATATCGTTTCGTATATATGACGTTTGTAAGATCTTATAACAGAAAAACACGCCTATTTACATGAACTTTTATTGGGTTTCCGACGTTTTTGACATTTTCAGGAGCACTTCATGAGTTTGGTTGTTCACTTGTCGATAATTACAAGTATAATATTTGTTCTGATATTTAAAATTAGTAAACAGCCAAATACCATCGGAAATTCGACAAAAATTCGTGCAAATACACATGTTTCTTCATTACGTTACCTATCAAATGACCTACATATATAAAATAATATGATCAGTGTTGAAACACATTTAGAAACAAATAAATTCAGCAGTACCTGATCCAGCGATCTACTGACTAGAGAGTTAGAACCCTAAACGCTTTACCGCTGCCATCTCGTGCTTAGAATCGCAACGCACCGGTACATATTCGACGTGTAAAACTTTTCTTGTGATCTCCTCGATACTGCCTAAGTAGTATGCCTTATTACTTGCTCATTATGTTGGACTAATGAATTACAAAAAGTGTACAGAGTCTGAAGTAAATCCGTGATCTGAACGTCGTGGCCTGCCCTTGTCACTTCGGCGATGTCGGGAGTATATCGCATACCGTGATACGTGTGGAAAACTGTAAGCTGGGGTCGATCCATCAATGCCAGGTTCACAGAACATAAACAGTACTGCAGGTTGGGACAGGTGGAGAAAACGGCTGCAGCGGATCTCGTGCAGTGTGCGACCGGCCACATAATAAAATTCGTGACAGAGGTTCTTGCTGTGGAAAAAAGCTACCAGGCCAGTTTCTTCAGGGAAGCCATTGCATTGATAAACATGCTAATAGTTTTAACCAGAAGAAAGAAAGCCTCAGAGTAAACAGATCCAGGATTCCCGTGCTGCAACGAACGATTGTTGCTGGTACCAAGACTCCTAGTCCCTCACATTTGGATGATTTGGTTGATGTTAGCTATCACTCATAAATGCTATAAACGTCGGCTTTTTTCGTTTCGGGCAAGGTGAAGTGCTTTACACGATTACATGGTAGACCAGATACCGGGAAATTTGTGCTCCATCGTCCTATCGAGATCTTCTTGCAATGTTGTGTATTATGTACAGAAGCTATGTCCGATGTACATCTAACAACAGAGATTATTCCCAAACGAGACTGTTGCCCACGAAAAGTAGTGTCGTTATGTGATTGTGAGGAGAAGCAGAACTATTGTGTAGTGTTTCAAATCTGTGTAAATGCAAGACAATACGCCTAAAAGCATGAGAAAGAGAGCAGTAATATCTGATGACAGCATTGTGGAAAACGCCTGGAGATCGTCTCATCATTTACATAACAGTACTGTGCAACATGAAAAAGATCGAACATGTAAAAACAATAGTTGCAAAAGCAGATAAAAGAGTAGCTTTAAGGTACATATCAGTCCAACCAATAAGACTGCTTTCAGACATCATTTACGAAGTACAAAACTTGGACCAGGTAGTATTCAATATACAACAGAAATTTTACATGTAACGCCTAAGGGAATGATTTTGGATATACAGGGTGAGGCAAATAAATATGGCCCGGTAACACAGCAGAGGAAAGGAAATACAGTACTAGCCTGACTAGAGCGGATGTTGAAAGTGACCAGCATTCATCTCTTGCCAGTTTTGGGTTCAAATGGTTCAAATGGCTGTGAGCACTATGGGACTCAACTGCTGAGGTCATTAGTCCCCTAGAACTTAGAACTAGTTAAACCTAACTAACCTAAGGACATCACAAACATCCATGCCCGAGGCAGGATTCGAACCTGCGACCGTAGCGGTCTTGCGGTTCCAGACTGCAGCGCCTTTAACCGCTCGGCCACTTCGGCCGGCTCCAGTTTTGGGTCCTGGTCAGCAAGTTGCTGAAGGCGGATCCAAGCTGGACTGCTGCCATCGCTCCAGTTTCATCTTAAATGTTCTGCTGCAGTTCTTGAAGATTGTGAGGGCTATTGCGATAAGCCTTAGACTTGAATGCTCCCCACACAAAGTAATCGCAATCTAACAAAAATGGCTCTGAGCACTATGGGACTTAACTTCTGAGGTCATCAGTCCCCTAGAACTTAGAACTACTTAAACCTAACTAACCTAAGGACATCACACACATCCATGCCAGAGGCAGGATTCGAACCCGCGACCGTAGAGGTCGGGCGGTTCCAGACTGTAGCGCCTAGAACCGCACGGCCACTCCGGCCGGCCGTAAAATCAGTAAGTGGGTCAAAATCATCTATTCATTCACTCAGTCACCACACTGGCACCGAAACGGAAGATAACAAAAAGAAGGCCGAAATACTGAATTCGATCTTCCGATACTGTTTCACCGTGGAAGATCGTGACACGGTCCCTCCTTTCAATCGTCGTACGAACGTCGAAATGGCAGATATTGAGATAATCAATAGCGGAATAAAAAAGCAACTACAATCGCTTAGTAGTGGAAAGGCGTCAGGGCCAAATTAGATACCTATAAGATTCTATGAAGATTATACGAAAGAACTTGCTCCTCTTCTAGTAGTAGTTTGTCGTAGATCGCTTCAACAACGAAGGATACCTAGCGACTGTAAGAAATCGCAGGCTATTCCTGCTTTTAAGAAGTGCCGCACACAGATCACACAATTGTAGACCTACATCGTTGACGTCAATCTGTTGTATAACTATGGAACATGTTTTATGGTGAAGAATTATGACGTTTTTGGAGAATGAATATCTCCTCTACAAAACTCAACATGGACTCCGCAAACAGAGATCCCGCGAAACTCAGCTTGCTCTGTTCCCCCATGAGATCCACAGTGCCGTAGACAACTGCGTTCAGGTTGATGCCATGTTCCTCGACTTTAGGAACGCACTCGACATCATCCCGCACTGCCGCTTAGTGAAAAAATACGAGCTCATCGAGTATCGGAGCAGATCTGCGACTGGATTCAGCACTTCCTTGCAGTAGAACTCAACACGTCGCTCTTAATGGTACGAAATCGACAGATGTATTTTCCGAAACACTCCGCCCGCATCTCGTGGTCGTGCGGTAGCGTTCTCGCTTCCCACGCCCGGGTTCCCGGGTTCGATTCCCGGCGGGGTCAGGGATTTTCTCTGCCTCGTGATGGGTGGGTGTTGTGTGTGATGTCCTTAGGTTAGTTAGGTTTAAGTAGTTCTAAGTTCTAGGGGACTGATGACCATAGATGTTAAGTCACATAGTGCTCAGAGCCATTTGAACCATTTTGAACCGAAGCACTCCAAGGAAATGTGATAGGAGCGTTAGTGTTTACAATATACAAGGTGAAGCGAAATTCGCGCACTCGGGCTACGCAGCGCGACTCCTCACATGCCAGCGATAAAAAAATGTCTGTCACAAAATTTCGTCCAGCGGAAAAATGACGTTAAAGAGTAGCAATCTGGCAACACCTAACCACGTGTGTAGTAACTACCTCTGTGAACACACACTAGTTGTGCTGTATAGTAGGTGCAGTGGATAGAGGGTAGGGTAAACATGCAGGAGATCGAGGGTTCCATTCTGGCACACGTTTTTTATTTCGTAAAGTAGTCCAAGTGGTACGTATTTGGCATCTTAATCGTCAACAGAAATTGCAGCGGGTCCTCTGGAAAACATTTGCACTTACATACGACAATCGTGGAAATGAAAGATTGGTCAGCTTTGAAAGATGTGGGTTCGAATTTATTCGCACCTGTTCCTCTACCAGAAGCGAACCTGTTTTCTTTGTACCCGTCTCTAAGGGTCCCATAGATCAGTGTGCCAACCTTTATTCTTACCTCATTCGGGTCCATTGCGAAAAATGGCTCTGACAAGGGAACCTCCCCATCGCGCCCCCCTCAGATTTAGTTATAAGTTGGCACAGTGGATAGGCCTTGAAAAACTGAAACAGATCAATCGAGAAAACAGGAAGAAGTTGTGTGGAACTATGAAAAAAATAAACAAAATATACAAACTGAGTAGTCCATGCGCGACATAGGCAACATCAAGGATAGTGTGAGCTCAGGAGCGCCGTGGTCCCGTGGTTAGCGTGAGCAGCTGCGGAACGAGAGGTCCTTTGTTCAAGTCTTCCTTCAAGTGAGAAGTTTGAATTTTTATTTTCAGACAATTATTATCTGTCCGTCCGTCCGTCTGTGCGAGGTAACTGCGCCATAGTATCGGACAAGGTAGAAGAATCTTTTTACCCATTCGCCAAGTTTACATGTTAGGTGGGTCGACACATATTCCTGTCATGTGACGCATATGACGTCACTAGTGTCGTATAGAATATATCAGACGTGTTTTCCTGTGGAGGAATCGGTTGACCTATGACCTTGCGATCAAATGTTTTCGGTTCCCATTGGAGAGGCACGTCCTTTCGTCTACTAATCGCACGGTTTTGCGGTGCAGTCGCAAAACACAGACACTAAACTTACTAAACTTATTACAGTGAACAGAGACGTCAATGAGCAAACGTACAGATCATAAATAAAAAAAATTAGACTTTTCACTCGAGGGGAGACTTGAACCGAGGACCTCTCGTTCCGCAGCTGCTCACGCTAACCACGGGACCACGGCGCTCCTACGCTTGAACTATCCTTCATGTTGCCTATGATGCGCATGGGCTACTCAGTTTGTATATTTTGCTTATTTTTTCATAGTTCCACACAACTTCTTCCTATTTTCTCGACTGGTCTGTGTTCAGTTTTTCAAGGCCTATCCATTGTGCCAACTTATAACTAAATCTGAGGGGGGTGCGATGGGGAGGTTCCCTTATGAGCACTATGGAACTTAACTTCTGAGGTCCTCAGTCCCCTATAACTACGTAAACCGACCTAACCTAAGGACATCACACACATCCATGCCCGAGGCAGGATTCGAACCTACGACCGTAGCGGTCGCGCGGTTCCAGACTCTAGCGCCTAGAACCGCGCGGCCACCCCGGCCGGCAGGTCCATTACTTTTCGTTAGGGCCTTACGTTACCAGTAGGACTAGCAACGTGCTTTGCGAATAATGTCCAAACTCGGTTACTATTTGTATGTGTTATCACCATGGTCCCATTAACTGTTTCAAATGTCTATTTCTTATTTGTCTAACCACGTATTTGTTGTGCTCAGCGTTACAAAATGTTGTAAATTTAGGATACATTTGACATACGAAACGGTGTATATTACAGTATGAAATGTTAGAATGTAATTAGCAAACAAAAAAAATGTACCCCAACCCAGAATTGAACCCTCGAACTTGTGCATGCTGACCCAAAACTCTATCCCCTGCGCCAATTTCTTTTCTTTTTTTTTTTTTTTTTTTTTGCATTTCGTTCGTTGTTGATCGTTGTGTTTGTTCGTTGCGGACGTCACATGACATCCGGTTCGTTCGTTTATCCTTCCACTCAGTTTTTTATTACAGAAGCCAACCAGCTCTCTGGCCGAACACGCTGAGCTACCGTGCCGGCGTCAATTGTACAGCACAATTAAAAAGTGCTGTCAGAGTTAGTTACCATATCTGTTCTTACAGTGTTGCCAGATTGCCTCTCTTTGACGTCCTTTTTCTGCTGGATGTACTCGCCAGACGAAACTTTGGGACAGACATTTTTTATCGCTTGCATGTGAGGAGTCGCGCTACGAAGCCCGAATGCGCGAATTTCGCATCACCCTGTATACAAATGATCTAGCAGAAAGCGCCGGATGCTCTTTAAGGCTGTTCGTAGATGATCCGGCTGTCTATAACAATGTAGCAACGCCAGAAGATAATAACGAATTGCAGAATGACCTCTAGAGAACTGATGAATGGTGCAGACTCTGGCAGTTGACCCCAAACGTAAATAAATGTAACATACTGAGCATACAGCAACACTGTTGACGACAAACCTCTGGAAGCAGTATCTACCCTAAAATATATTTGAGTTATTATCCAGAGCGACCCTAAGTGTAATGACCATATAAAACAAATAGTTGGGAAAGCAGATGACAGACGCAGATTCATAGGAAGAATCTTAAGGAAATGAAACTTATCCAGGAAGGAAGTGCCTTATGAGGCGCTTGTTCGACCGGTTCTTGAGTGTTGTTCATCTGTCTGGAATCCCCACCAGGCAGGACGAATAGAAGAGACAGAGGGAAAATCCAACGAAGACCGGCGAGCCTCACGGATTCGTTTTGCCGACCATAGATCGTTGCGGAGGTGCTCAACAGACTGCATTGGCAACCGTTACAAGAGAGGTGTTGTGCATCACGGAGAGATTTACGATTCAAATTTCAAGGGAGCACTTCTGGAAAGAGTCGGACAACATATTAATTCCCTCCACATACTTCCCGCGCAATGACCACGAGGAGAAAATTCGAGAAATACAGAGGATTACCGACAATCATTCTTCCCACGCATTATTTGCAAGTGGAACAGTGTTGGAGGGCTCAGTTAGTAGTACAAAAAGTACCCTCCGCCATACATCATTAGGTGGCTTACGGAGTATGATGTAGACGTGGAAGTAGTCAGCTAGGCGCCCGATCGAAGTGACCTCTGGTAACAAGTCTGTCAAACGTGTAAAGACAGTGTAAATGTGCTCCAAGTTTCGGCCAGCTGTACAGGCAGTTACCCCATTCTGTTGGAAGTAACTGTAGATCTCTTCCTCCACCGCTAATTACAAGATACATTCACGTTGAATCGTAAGCATCCTGTACTTGAGGAATGGGTAATATACACTGGTCTGCAAAACAGAAGGACGAGAGTAACATTCGCATGATGTTTTACTACTGATTAACATTGGACGTTGAAACCTGGACCTACATCCACATGTACTGAATACTCTGTAAACCACATTCAAGTGCCTGGCAGAGGGTTCATCGAACCAGCTTCACAATAATTCTCTATTACTCCAACATCGTACAGCACGCGGGAAAAAGAACACCTTTATCTTTCTGTGAGAGCTCTGATTTCCCTTATTTTATTACCATGAACGTTTCTGTCCGTGTAGGTCGGCGTCAACAAAATATTTTCGCATTCGTAGGAGAAAATTGGTGTTTGTAATTTCGTGAGAAGATTCCGCCGCAACGAAAAACTCCTTTATTTCAATAATGTGCAACACAAATACTGTATCATTTCAGTGACACTCTTTCACCTACTTCGGGATAATACAAAAAGTGCTGCCCTTCATTGAACTTTCTCTATGTACTCCCTCAGTCCTACCTGGTAAGGACCCCACACAGCGCAGCAGTATTCTAAAAGAGGACGGACAAGATCGATTTTACAACCATCGACACAAAAATAGCTGCATTGTTGAAGGCAGAAATATTGGCCGCATCCTTCGCGTGTACATTTGGTGAGTTTTGTCGTTTTATTTTCAACGTCCCGGCAGCGTTTTCGTTTACGGGCTTCAGTATCAGTTGTAGATTTTCTTGAAGTTTGTGGTATTTGGTGTTGGCGAAGAACAGAAGAGGCCATAGAACGTGGGAGGTGTCATCACCGAATCCAGTGATCCTATATGAGTTCTTTACCCAGCTCACGAAGGATCACTCGACGTGGTGGCACGTTTTGTCCATTCCCCAGGCAAATGACATGGCTGTTGATACCAGCTTCGTTCAGAATGGTGGGAAACACTACTATTGGCCACCTTTTCGTGCCTCTTGGGACATTGTAGGCAGGACACATTTTGTCACCCATTTCCTCACCAAGTTTATGTTTATCATAATACGTAACCATTTCTGGTTTTATTTTCTCTCCACTTCCTTCGTCAATTGCTCCATCCAAGTGCGTACTGGAAATCATGAGCACATCCCTTTCATTCTTTTTGTTGTGTGGCACATATGGAACCATAGTGCCTTCTCTATTGAAAGCAGAAACGCTGGAGAATGCCTCTCTGTTTCTCAAATATTTCGTTTCTTTTGGAATTTGCCATTTGTTCTTTTTCAAAGTTCCCACATAGGACAGGCCGTATTGTGTTGACAAGGTGTTACATCACTGAACCAGTTGTCAGCTGTCGCCATTTTGAACCTGACAATAAAAAATATTGGCCGGCCGGAGTGGCCGAGCGGTTCTAAGCGCTACAGTCTGGAGCCGCGCGACCGCTGCGGTCGCAGGTACGAATCCTGCCTCGGGCATGGATGTGTGTGATGTCCTTAGGTTGGTTAGGTTTAAGTAGTTCTTAGTTCTAGGGGACTGATGACCTCAGAAGTTAAGTCGCATAGCGCTCAGAGCCATTTGAACCACTGAAGAGCCGAAGAAACTTGTACACCTGCCTAATATCGTGTAGGGCAGCACGCAGAAGTGCAGCAACACGACATGGAATGGACTCGACTAATGTCTGAATTAGTGCTCGAGGGAACTGACACCATGAATCCTTCACGGCTGTCCATAAATCCGTAAGAGTACGAGGGGGTTGAGATCTCTTCTGAACAGCACGTTGCAAGGCATCCCAGATATGATAAATAATGCTCATCTCTGGGGAGTTTGGTGGCTAGCGGAAATGTTTAAACTCAGAAGAGTCACCTGGAGTCACTCTGTAGCTGTTCTTGACGTGTGGGGTGTCTCAATGTCCTACTGGAATTGCCCAAGTCCGTCGGAATGCAAATGGACATGAATGGATGCATGTGAACAGACACGATGCTTTAGTACGTGTCACCTGTCAGAGTCGTATCTAGACGTATCAGGGACCCTATATCACTCCAACTGCACACGCCCCACACCATTACAGAGCCTCCACCAGCTTGAACAATTCTCTGATGACATCCAGGGGCCATGGATTCATGAGGTTGTCTCCATACCCGTACGCTTCCATCCTCTCGATACAATTTGAAACAAGACTCGTCCGACCAGGCAACAATTTTCCAGTCATCAACAGTCCAATGTCGGTGTTTACGGGCCGAGACGACGCATAAAGCTTTGTGTCGTGCAGTCATCAAGGATACATGAGTGAGCCTTCGACTCCGAAACCCATATCGATGATATTTCGTTGCATGGTTCGCACGCTGAAACTTGTTGATTACGTAGCACTGAAATCTGCAGCAATTTAGGGAAGTGTTGCATTTCTGTCACATTAAACGATTCTGCTCAGTCGTTTTTGGTCCCGTTCTTTCAGGATCTTTCTCCGGCCGCAGTAATGTAGGAATTTGATGTTTCATCGGATTTCTGATATTCATGGTACACTCATGAAATGGTCGTACAGGAAAATCCCACTTCATCGCTACGTGGGAGATGATATATCCCATCGCTTGTGCACCGACTATAGCACCACGATGAAACTCACTTAAAAGTTGATAATCTGCCATTGTAGCAGCAGTAGCGGATCTAACAACTGCGCCTTACACTTGTTGTCTCATATCGCAGCGCCGTAATCTGCCTGTTTACATATCTCTGTATCTGAACACGCATGCCCATACCAGTTTCTCTGGCGCTTCAGTGTACTTATCCAGTTAATCTGTAGTCCCACCCGGTGTTCTATTCTAGATACGTCTCGACACCTTCGGGGTGACATGTATGTATCATTAACTGCAGCCATCAAATGTGTAAGTTGCTGCCTCTTCTAAGTTGGGCAGCTGTTCGCTCTAATCTTTGCATCTGTCGGCCCCTTGTTCAGTTGTTCTGGATCTCCGTGACATCCCTCTGATGTTCTGATACGAGGCGGCCGCGTGGAGTTGCGGGCCTTGGTTTTTGCGCGTTGCCTTTCGAGGCCCTGATGGCTCGGCATTTCCATATCGACTGTGGTTTTACAAAGGCAGTGTTATTTGCCACCGGACTTTGTTTCACTCCTGAGGGTGTTTATTGAAACTACTTCTCGAGTAGTGGTATGGAACGACATTAACACTCGCCGGAGAGTGTTCTAGTTTTGCCTGCGTGAGGGCCACGCCTTGTAGAAGACGACGCCTCTCTGACGGGGTGGAAGGACGCCCAGACCTGTGACAACTGAGGGAAGGTGGTTCGGCAGACGGCTCACCGTATCAACAGTTACGCAAAGCAATGGTACATTATTGAAACCTTGCCATTAAGGTGTACCTTGGGTGGGGGCTCTCAAATGTTTCTTTTTCTCAAACTATTGGTACTCTAAGAGTTTTCTTGTTTCTGAACTGAAAGAAATTTTAAAATTTTGTTAAGCATGGTAGAATCATGTATAATTTAATATTTTAAACGAATCATATATAATTCCTAGCTTGTCTTAAAAGTATATGTTGACGGTGTCTCTTAAATGTTTTTTTAAATGGTTAAAATCTTTTTCAAACAAAATTAGTTGCTTTCAACTGAAAGAAAAGTGTAAATTTGATGGTTAACATTTTCTTAAGAATTGGGTAAATGTGAACCTTCCTCAAGCAGTTGAGTTACGGGTTATGTTACGTGTTTTTATTTAAATTATATTTTTTAAAACACTGGGAATTTTTTTAATCGAAAAATCTGGAGTCTTGTTTAAACAAAATGTGTAAACCAAAGGGTGAAAGATGATTTCCCTGAAACCTGCCTAGCCATTCCACGTTCCCTTGGCCTTGTTTTTAAAACTGTCAATACGTTTTGTTTGGCCATGACACTCGGTCTTGAAAAAAGCGCCGGCCGACGTGGCCGTGCGGTTAAAGGCGCTGCAGTCTGGAACCGCAAGACCGCTACGGTCGCGGGTTCGAATCCTGCCTCGGGCATGGATGTTTGTGATGTCCTTAGGTTAGTTAGGTTTAACTAGTTCTAAGTTCTAGGGGACTAATGACCTCAGCAGTTGAGTCCCATAGTGCTCAGAGCCATTTGAACCATTTGAAAAAAGCAAACTATGTACGAGCAGCTTCGACAAAATGCAGTTACTCAGAACATTTGGAATAGTCAAAACAACGTAAGTTCATTCGTTGTATCAGAGAGATACATGAGTACGTATCAGGTACACAGATCCATCTGCACAAAAATAATTACAAATACAATGTACCACAGCGTATATTAAAAAGAAAACTAAAGGGTAAAATCATAAATGAAACATTTAGAAATACTTACATTCAAAACGCACGACGTATCTGTCAGAAAAAAATTAATCGCCTCTCGTGCGTGTGACGCGCGACAACGCTCGATTAACCAGTTGAGGAATACATGCTTGAGGAATAGTAGAGAGGAAGACAACGTCACCCTCTCACTGCTAAACCGTCACACGCTCACACCACTGTTCATGAAAGTGACAACGAGTACATAGCTGTTAAAAAAACAACTGTGAAATTTATAAATGCAGAAATGCAGTAGCATCTGCAGGCGATGGTAATACAATGTCACGTCACAGATACAATTTTCATATTTAATTTGTGATGTAATGTCAAAACCACAACTGATGATAAATGGAATAGTTTTAAAACGAAAATTTGTAAAAAAAATTTTACAACTTATTTTGGAATCTAAGTATGAAACTGTGACGTAATATTTACTGTAAGTGGAAACGTACCAGTACTGAGATAGGACGGCAATGCGCATGAACACAGTAAACTACTGAGCGCCTCTGTCAGGTTCTCCTATTCACTATGTCATGTTGACCTGGTGTATAAACCCCTCTTTAGAATTCTATCGAAATTATGTTACAGTAAAATATTAGAGATGAAAGTATGTAATAATTGATGCATTGCGCTATTGTGATTTGTGCATGTAGAGTATTTGAGAATCTATTTATGAGTTTTAACATTTTCTATTTTATGTTTTTAGTAAAATTGTACCTCTTGATATAGGCAGTGGTTTGAAAATGAACGCAAGCGTTCAAAATTACTCACACATTTAGATTACATGCAACTGTGACGCAAAAATAAATAAACAATAAGCAGACAAAAGAGTTAAAATTTTTGGCAGACTCGTGTTAAAGTGCAGTGAATCTAACAAAGAATCTGCATACGAGAAACCAGAGGCTCCCATTTTAGATTCCTCCCCAGTGTTTGGAGTCTTTACCGTGTACGCCTGGCAGAAGATGTCGAAGGAATTACGCAACGCACTGCGCGATCTTAACAAATATCTTCGGAGAAATTAAACATAACTCATTGTAAAGAAGCTAATAACGTTTCTATGAAATATTGAGTAAATTTATACAGATGTTAAATGTGTTAGGACTGTGCAACATTTCCATTACCCGAAGTGTATGAGGTCTGATCAAAACGGAACGAAGTTACCCGAATTACTAAGGAAGCATTTTTCGTGGCGTATTACTGCGTTCCTGTTTTTCGATTGTCAACCTTACCTATAGGCTGAGACATTTTCAAAGTTCTAGATAAACTGTTAGCGGCAGTAAGTCCGTTGGCACAGGCATTATTTTTTTTTTATTAATTTCGCCTGAAAATGTGCTCCAGGAAACGTCCACCTTACTCGTCTCATTTCCCAACGTGCGATTTTTTCTACTTGCGATTATCGAATCTGCTTTAGAAGAGACTCATTGAGCGACTATGGCAGAGATAATGAGAAAACGGACGAGTTCTTGTAAATATTCACACACAGATATATTTATTTTGAGCAATGGAAGGAACACACTAGAAGACGATCACCACTCAAATTTGCAGCACTGGTCATTATTATTTTGTCTCGAACTTCTGGCATCTCGCTCAGTATCATGGCAACAAAATAAAATTTTAGATCTTACGGAAGCATACAGATTTAGTGTGCGAGCAGAATATGATAAGGAGTGGCTAATATTGATACGACTTATGGCGTTCCCTAGTCAAGGAATTTGCAGCGGCTGGTGGAGCATGCGTTTAAATTTGGATTATCTCCCAGATTACAAGACCTGTGTACAGTTTGGATCAGCAGTTCATTCTGCCTAATATATTATTTGAGCAGACGCTCGACAACACCTGATAGAAATAACTGAACACTGTGCTAGGACGACAACAGTGATTTTACACCTACCTGTGTGAATATACGCAGAGTGTTATTGTTACTTGTCCTTTTGCTTTCCTTCCGCAAAGCGAAGAACAGTGCAAAGAGGAAAACGTTACATTCGATTCCTCGTTCGCTCCGAGTCTATCAATGACTGCACCTGCCTCTCTCCGAAGCACAGGGCAATGCGTACTGTACTTCCCTTTGTCACGAGGCAGGCATTGCCCTTGACAAGGCTGCTGAACGTTTTTCTACATGATCCCTTAAAATATGTCACATGTGCGGCTGGCTTCTACTGGGTGTTTGATTACACTCTGGTCACTGTTGCAAAAGTCGGACCCGATAGCTGAGCGGTGGCCAGCACGGTAACTCAGCGTGTTCGGTCAGAGGTTCAGCTGCCCTCTGTTATAAAAAAAACTGAGTTCATGGATCAACGACGAACTGAAACGGGTGTCTTGCGACGTCCGCCACGAGCAGATGCAACGAACGAAAACGAACAAAATGAAATTAAAAAAAAAGTGGTAAGCGTGACGGATTGCCGTCCTAAGGGAACTGGTTCGATTCCCGGCTGGGTCGAAGATTTTCTACGCTCAGGGACGGGTGTTGTGTTGTTTTCATCATCATTTCATCCTCATCCGGCGCGCAGGTCCAATGTGGCGTCGAATGTAATAAGACCTGCACCAAGGCGGCCGCACCTGCCCCGCAAGGGGCCTCCCGGCCAATGACGCCAAACGCTCATTTCACTACTGTTCAAACATATTCATATATTACATAATATTCACTTTTTTTTACCTAGCTCCTACACAGTTTTCAGTTCATCTTAAACATGTCGAATGACACATCCTCAACTATGAGAAAGTTGCTTGGATTTCCTTCACTGGCATTCGATTCCTATTAAATAACTCTACCTAATTACATAGTTTTTCATAAAGGGTCCACAATACGACACTACACAAATATTCATGACCTCAGACCCCTAAGGATCCGTCCAATCAGAATATTTTACCTCTCATGTACACCTAAATTTTCAAAACCATCCTCTTCCACGCACCGTTTAAATTAGCGGACGACATCGCCTTCTCCTATTTTCCTATCCTTTCCGAAAGCAGAAACCGGCCTCCATCTACTTACAATGACTAGGCGATTTCCATGGTTTCTTACCAAAAATCATTCACATCAATCGACCCAAGACTCATCATACCCACCTGTTCCATTAATGGTTGCATCCTACAACCCACACATTTGAATGAGGTGAATTGTGTAGCCGAGGATTTTTAAGTATAAGTCCCAGAGGCGGAAAACTCGTGTTATTTTCTCAGTGATCATTGTCTGGGCCATTTGAACTAAGAGATGGAGTATTGAAAGGCCGTTGAAGCAGGTGTTAGGTGTTTTCAGAACTGGAGGATGTAACGGAATTCATTAGTGGCTCATCTTTTGCTACATATAACACTTGTCGATACACTTAAGATGGTTCAAATGGCTCTAAGCACTATGGGACTTAACATCTGAGGTCATCAGTCCCCTAGACGTGGAACTACTTAAACCTAAAACTAACCTAAGAACATCACACACATCCATGCCGGAGGCAGGATTCGAACCTGCGACCGTAGCAGCAGCGCGGTTCCAGACTGAAGTGCCTAGAGCCGGCCGCGGTGGTCTCGCGGTTAAGGCGCTCAGTCTGGAACCGCGCGACTGCTACGGTCGCAGGTTCGAATCCTGCCTCGGGCATGGATGTGTGTGATGTCCTTAGGTTACTTATGTTTAAGTAGTTCTAGGGGACTTATGACCACAGAAGTTGAGTCCCATAGTGCTCAGAGCCATTTGAAGCGCCTACAACCGCTCGGCCACAGCGGCTGGCGATAGACTTAAGAACAGGGTTACCCGATACACTTCGTAACTTCAGTATGCAATACAGACGGATTCAAAATTATTATTTTACATTTCTTGTAGTATTAATAATAAGAATAATGAGAGTTTTATTATTTTTAAAATTCGAGTATATTTTATACAGACTATTGGATTTATTTCGAAATCTGTTTATTTAATATTATTTCGATTTGAAATCATCAACATTAAAAATCGTGAATTACAAACTTTCAAAATAATTACAAGAAATTAACGTTCAGTAAGTCACTTGTTATGTAAAATAATCTGATCTACATTTACATCTATATGATTACTCTGAAGATGTTTGCACAATCTTTGTCCTTCTTGGTTAGTAGCTCGAAGACGTATAATGTTGGCAGGAGTGGGATGTAGTTGATGGCGCATACTGCCGTATTTAACAGTTGTAACTTCATTATTTCATTTGTGGGGGTTAATTCAAATGATTCCGTATGATGAAAGTTGCGAGTGTAAGTATACCTGGTTTTGATGAGAAAATATGATTTTTAAATTGTGGTACCATTGTGACCGAAAATAATGAAAAAGTTATAAATTTGAAGACAATGTGGAAACCTGAAAGTGAAGGCAATGGATCAACAGATATAACCACATTGTGTTCTTATCTAAAATTCAAAACCAGAATCATATTACCTAGATGTAAATTATTCTTTCACTCAGTCACGTTTTTGCCGAGGAACCACAAGAACAAGATGACTATTTTTCTTGTGCGACTTCTTTTTCACTCATTTTGTGTGAACTACACAGGCACTATCGTTGCTAAGAAAGTGCACTTGATTTCAGCAACAACTAAATACGGTTGTCAGTGTATTTAATTGTTTAATGCATTAATGGAATGGAGATTCGTAGCAAGGGGTTGAACCGAGAGGTGAAGGAGATGGAAATGCCGTGTGGCTAGGGCCTCCCGTCGGGTAGACCGTTCGCCTGGTGCAAGTCTTTCGAGTTGACGCCACTGCGACGACTTGCGTGTCGATGGAGATGAAACGATGATGATGATAAGGACAACAAAACACCCAGTCCCTGAGCGGAGAAAATCTCCGACCCGGTCAGTAGGTATGACATTCCGTTGCGCTGACCATTCAGCTTGTAACTTCCCCTTTAGAAAAATTTATACACGACTGTGCTTAAACTGACACACAGTATTTTTTAGCGCAACGCAATCTGACTTTCAATAATCTCTACAAGAGAATGGCCCTGACTAACATTAACCTGTACTTTTCACAAATCACTTACCTCACAAAAATCTTGGTTACTCCCACTACTGCAATACAGCCAGCGCCACTACTGCCAGCTAAATAAAAGATTCAAACTATGGAAGGCCCTAACTACTGATAGGGATAGTTAGCAAATGAAAGATATTAATAGAGAACAAACAATGTATTTACCTTGATATCATCATATATAAATATAGCAGTTCATGACAAATTTCAAAACTCCGCCATCTCTCTCCCCACATCCACCTCTGCTGGCGGCTCACCTCCAACTGCGCAACGCTACGCGTTGTTCACAGCCAGCTGCCTAACACTACAATGGCGAGTATTACAACAATGCAAAGCAGCCACAGACTGCACACAGCACAGCCAGTGATTTTCATACAGAGGTGGCGTTACCAATAAAAAAACCTAAACAGCCTACTTACAAGCTACCAGGGGCGGACAGCTTTTGAGATGTGACTGAAGCAATCGATGTGGTTTTTCCTGGTCTGGAGAGATAACGTACAGTGTGGAGGGATAAAAAAAAGACAATGATTCATTGAAGCCACAAAGAACAGTAAACGCTCTAGAGGCTCTCTTCTGTACTCCCATCGCAGGATCAATGACTATGACGATACATGTCGAAATAAGAATCTGTACAGAAATTCACACGATATGATGAGTTGCTGAATAGGAAAGGAAAAAAAAAGTTCACGGCCGTCTCTAGAGTACATCCCAAAAAGTGCTACAACGCATTCAAAATACACCGATGAGTCAAATACAATGACTATGTCCTGAATAGCGTGTTATTCCGCTTTTGGAACTCAGTACAGCAGCTGTTCTGCGTAGCATGGATTCGATAATACCTTGGTACGTTTTACGGAAGTATGTGGTACCAGTTAATAGAACAGAGGTCACGGAATGTGTTGTGCAAGCGCGGAGCTGTTGCCTGATAGAAACCCAGATGTTTTCCTCCGGGTTAATATCAGGCATATACCTGGAGGCCGAGGCATCAATGTGAGTTTATCATCGATCTATTGGAACAACTGAAGCACGATTATGGTCTTTTGACGAGGACTGTTATCCTGCTTGAAGATGCCATCGTATGCAGGGAAAATGTCTAGCGTGAAGGGATGCAGGTGGTGAGCAATCGCGTTCACGTAAGCCACAGCTGTCATGGCGCCTTCGATTGTTGTTGCAAGTCCCACAGAAGCTCTGTTGAATGTTCCACATAGCATATTACTGCCCCCACCGGTCTACATACACAGTGCGGTGCACGTTTCGGGCAACTGTTGGCCTGGATGAGGACGTATCCAGACACAACCATCGACCTGGTATAACAAGGAACGTGATTCATCCAACCTGACCATACGATTTTGTCGAACCACAGATCTCTATGATCCCGTGCCCACTGTAATCGTAATGGAAGTGCCTGTTGCGAAGCCCCATAGTTGACAATATGCGCTGAACAATGACTTGTAAACACCCGTGTCTGCGCTAGCATCGTACTTTATCGTCAGATCCGCCACAGATCTCAATCTGTCACACTTTACAGAGCGGGAAAAACTCAGAACTCCAGGTTCCGTGATGAGACCTGGACGTCCAACATCTACATCTACATTTATACTCCGCAAGCCACCCAACGGTGTGTGGCGGAGGGCACTTTACGTGCCACTGTCATTACCTCCCTTTCCTGTTCCAGTCGCGTATGGTTCGCGGAAGAACGACAGCCGGAAAGCCTCCGTGCGCGCTCGAATCTCTCTAATCTTACATTCGTGATCTCCTCGGAAGGTATAAGTAGGGGGAAAGCAATATATTCGATACCTAATCCAGAAACGCACCCTCTCGAAACCTGGACAGCAAGCTACACCGCGATGCAGAGCGCCTCTCTTGCAGAGTCTGCCACTTGAGTTTGCTAAACATCTCCGTAACGCTATCACGCTTACCAAATAACCCTGTGACGAAACGCGCCGCTCTTCTTTGGATCTTCTCTATCTCCTCTGTCAACCCGACCTGGTACGGATCCCACACTGATGAGCAATACTCAAGTATAGGCCGAACGAGGCCACCTCCTTTGTTGATGGACTACATTTTCTAAGGACTCTCCCAATGAATCTCAATCTGGCACCCGCCTTACCAACAATTAATTTTATATGACCATTCCACTTCAAATCGTTTCGTACGCATACTCCCGGATATTTTACAGAAGTAACAGCTACCAGTGTTTCTTCTGCTATCATATAATCATACAATAAAGGATCCTTCTTTCTATGTATTCGCAATAAATTACATTTGTCTATGTTAAGGGTCAGTTGCCACTCCATGCACCAAGTGCCTATCCGCTGCAGATCTTCCTGCATTTCGCTGCAATTTTCTAATGCTGCAACTTTTCTGTATATTACAGCATCATCTCTGTCGCTTAATCGCAGTTTCAGCATCCTTCTCTTCCTTTTAACAGATGCTAATGATGTTAGCAAGGGAACAGATGACCAGCTTCGTCGTTTCTGGAATTCCTTAGGGCCGGGCCATTACAACATGCCCTTCGCCAAAGTCTCTTATGGCATTGGCTTTACCCATCAGTGGCCAGTATCGTCGTTAGAATGAATCGTCTCGTCTCCTGTCATACATTTCCCTTACTGCATCATGTGTACACAACGCCACCAGGAATCATTCATTTTCGCAATGGCTGGTTATCAGAAAGTTTTGGATAATCATTCTAGATTATGCAGTACGTTGCGTGCAATAATATGGTATAAATGAAAGAACTATCTACATCTGTATCCATACTCCGCAAAGTACCTTACGATATGTGGTGGAGGGTCTGGTGTGTACCACTGTCTCCTCACGTTTTTCCCGTTCCTGTCGCGTATAGTTAGTGGGAACAACAATTGCCGGTAGGCTTCCCTATCGCCTCGAATTTCTCCAATTTTACCTTCACGGTGCTTTCGCGAGATGTACGTAGGAGGAGGAAATATATTTTTGACTCTTCTACGAACGTACATCTCGGCACTTTCACAGTAAACCACATCGTGATGCAAAACGCCTCTCTTGCAGTCTCTGCCACTGGAGTTGGCTGAGCATCTCTGTGACGATTCCGCGCTTAGAAATGAAATTGTAACGAAATGCGCTGCTCTTCTTTGGATGTTCTCAATTTCCTCTGTCAGTCCTATCTGCTACGGATTGATAGACGAAATAGAGAAGATCCGAATTAGTGCGGCGCGTTTCGCAACAGTTTCATTTACTGTGCTTGAAATCGTCACGGAGATGCTCAGTCAATTGTAGTGGCAGGCGCTGCAAGAGAGACGTTCTGCATCTCATTGTTAGCTAAAGAAAGGAATAAGTAAAGGTATCAAGACATTCAGAAGACTTTAAAACGAAGGAGAATGACGAGGAGAGCATGGTACTAGGCGTCACAAATCATGTGATGCTTCAGGAAATCTGGGGGACACCACAACTTCAGAGCAACGCTACAAGGAGAAAAAATTACTGTATAGGACACATTTACATATGCAATAGTTAACTTCACATTGTTTAACAAGGTGCATTCTGTGAATGTATGAAAGTTGGAGACATTATACGGAATACGTCTGCCAAAAATTTCAAGACATGAGATGCTGAGCAGGTATCAAATTAAAAGTGCTAGCTGCCATCTATTCCAAAAGAAGTCTGACAGCAATCCATCTTTCCAATAAAATCTACATTTGCATGTTGCTGTTGTTGTTGTTGTGGTCTTCAGTCCTGAGACTGGTTTGATGCATCTCTCTATGCTACTCTATCCTGTGCAAGCTTCTTCATCTCCCAGTACCTACTGCAACCTACATCCTTCTGAATCTATCTCTTGGTCTACCTCTACGATTTTTACCCTCCACGCTGCCCTCCAATATTAGATTGGTGATCCCTCGATGTCTCAGAACATGTCCTACCAACAGATCCCTTCTTCTAGTCAAGTTGTGCCACAAGCTCCTCTTCTCTCCAATTATATTCAGTACCTCCTCATTAGTTATGTGATCTACCCATCTAATCTTGAGCATTCTTTGTAGCACCACATTTCGAAAGCTTCTATTCTCTTCTTGTCCAAACTATTTATCGTCCATGTTTCACTTCCATACATGGCTACACACCATACAAATACTTTCAGAAACGACTTTCTGACATTTAAATCTTTTCTTCTTCAGAAACGCTTTCCCTGCCATTGCCAGTCTACATTTTATATCCTCTCTACTTCGATCATCATCAGTTATTTTGCTCCCTAAATAGCGATACTCCTTTACTACTTTAAGTGTCTCATTTCCTAATCTAATTCCCTCAGCATCATCCGACTTAATTCGACTACATTCCATTATCCTCGTTTTGCTTTTGTTGATGTTCATCTTATACCCTCCATTCAAGACACTGTCCATTCCGTTCAACTGCTCTTCCAAGTCCTTTGCTGTCTCTGACAGAATTACAATGTCATCGGCGAATCTCAAAGTTTTTATTTCTTCTCCATGGATTTTAATACCTACTCCGAACTTTTCTTTTGTTTCCTTTATTGCTTGCTCAATATACGGATTGAATAACATTGGGGATAGGCTACAACCCTGTCTCACGCCCATCCCAACCACTGCTTCCCTTTCATACCCCTCGACTCTTATAACTGCCATCTGGTTTCTGTACAAATTGTAAATAGCCTTTCGCTCCATGTATTTTACCCCTGCCACCTTCAGAATTTGAAAGAGAGTATTCCAATCAACATTGTCAAAGTCTACAAATGCTAGAAACGTAGGTTTGCCTTTCCTTAATCTTTCTTCTAAGATAAGTCGTAGGGTCAGTATTGCCTCACGTGTTCCAACATTTCTACGGAATCCAAACTCTTCTCTCCAAAGGTCTCTTTAACTTTCTTGTAGGCGGTGTCTATCTTACCCCTAGTGAGATAAGTCTCTACATCCTTACATTTGTCCTCTACCCATCCCTGCTTAGCCATTTTGCAATTCCTGTCGATCTCATTTTTGAGACGTTTGTATTCCTTTTTGTCTGCTTCATTTACTGCATTTTTATATTTTCTCCTTTCATCAATTAAATTCAATATCTCTTCTGTTACCCAAGGGTTTCTACTAGCCCTCGTCCTTTTACCTATTTGATCCTCTGCTGCCTTCACTATTTCATCCCTCAAAGCTATCCATTCTTCTTCTACTATATTTCTTTCCACCATTCCTGTCGATTGTTCCCTTATGCTCTCCCTGAACCTCTGTACAACCTCTGGTTTGTCAGTTTATCCAGGTCCCATCTCCTTAAATTCTCACCTTTTTGCAGTTTCTTCAGTTTTAATCTACAGATCATAACCAATAGATTGTGGTCAGAGTCCACATCTGCCCCTGGAAATGTCTTACAATTTAAAACCTGGTTCCTAAATCTCTGTATTTCCGTTATATAATCTATCTGATACCTTTTAGTATCTCCATGGTTTTTCCATGTATACAACCTTCTTTGATGATTCTTGAACCAAGTGTTAGCTATGATTAAGTTATGCTCTGTGCAAAATTCTACCAGGCGGCTTCCTCTTTCATTTCTTAGCCCCAATCCATATTCACCTACTATGTTTCCTTCTCTCCCTTTTCCTACTCTCGAATTCCAGTCACCCATGACTATTAAATTTTCGTCTCCCTTCACTACCTGAATAATTTCTTTTATCTCATCATACATTTCATCAATTTCTTCATCATATGCATAGCTAGTTGGTACATAAACTTGTACTACTGTAGTAGGCGTGGGCTTCGTGTCTATCTTGGCCACAATAATGCGTTCACTATGCTGTTTGTAGTAGCTTACCCGCAATCCTATTTTTTTATTCATTGTTAAACCTACTCCTGCATTACCCCTATTTGAGTTTGTATTTATAACCCTGTATTCACCTGACCAAAAGTCTTGTTCATCCTGCCACCGAACTTCACTAATTCCCACTATATCTAACTTTAACCTATCCATTTCCATTTTTAAATTTTCTAACCTACCTGCCCGATTAAGGGACCTGACATTCCACGCTCCGATCCGTAGAACGCCAGTTTTCTTTCTCCTGATAACGACGGCCTCTTGAGTAGTCCCCACCCGGAGATCCGAATGGGGGACTATTTTACCTCCGGAATATTTTACCCTAGAGGACGCCATCGTCATTTAACCATACAGTAAAGCTGCATGCCCTCGGGAAAAATTACGGTTGTAGTTTCGCCTTGCTTTCAGCCGTTCGCAGTACCAAAACAGCAAGGCCGTTTTGGTTAGTGTTACAGGGCCAGATCAGTCAAATATCCAGACTGTTGCCCCTGCAACTACTGAAAAGGCTGCTGCCCCTCTTCAGGAACCACACGTTTGTCTGGCCTCCGAACAGATACCCCTCCGTTGTGGTTGCACCTACGGTACGGCTATGTGTATCCCTGAGGCACGCAAGCCTCCCCACCAACGGCAAGGTCCATGGTTCATGGGGGGAAGACATTTGCATGATTACTCTGTAATTCACACTTAGGTGTTTGGCAGGTGGATTATGGAATCACTTTCAAATTGTTTTTCGATAGTTCCAGTCGCAAACAGCACGTTGGAAAAATGTAGACCTACACCTTTCTGGGTGAGCTCTGATTTCCCTTATTTTATTACGATGATCATTCCTCCATATGCACGAGGAGGAAACAGATGCCTGAAATTTTAAATTCCTTCAAAAGATCTCTCTGCAACTTAACGCCTTTGTTTTAATTATTGGCATCCAAAGTCGCTAATTCTGTCACTCACTCCTACATCTCGCGATAATACGAAGCAAGCTACTCTTCTTTGTACTTTTACATCGTACTTCCCACCGTGCAGCAATACTCCATAAGGATGGGCAACCGTAGTGTACGCACTACCTTTCATAAATTTGTTGCACCTTCTAATTGTTCAGTCTTTGTGTCGCCTTCCTTGCAACGTTTTGTGTGTGGTGGTTCCATTTTAATTATTATACTATTTATAATTATAGGCCCTAGATATTTATTGAGCCGACAACCTTTAAATATTTCGATTATTATTGTCTTTACGTCTTAAGTTTGATGTAGTTTAACTGTATTTTTCACCACATACGATTGGCCATGCAAAAAGGATATTAACGGATTTTTTTGCGTTCATGTGGAACATCTCCCACTTTTTAGGTGTTTAGGGACGGTTTCCACTTTTCACAACATGCAGATATCTTGTCTAAACTAATTTGTCATTTGTTCTGATCTTCTCATTACTAGACGGAAAATGACAGCATCATCTGCGAATAATCTAAGAAGGATGTTCTGGCTGTCTAATCTGTTAACGTAGATTAAGAACGGTAGCGGATTCCTTTGGAAGAGTCAGATATTACTTCCGTTTCACTCGATGACTTCTAGCCAGTTACTGTCAAATGTGTGACCTTTCTGTCTGAAAATCACGAATCCAGTCACACAACTGAAACGGTACTCCAAAGCCGCTTCTGAGAAACGGTGTCAAAAGTCTCCTGGAAATCTAGAAATAGAGGTGAAATTTGAGATCCCTGTCGATAGCAAGCAATATTTCGCGTGAATAAAGAGCCAATTATATTTCACAATAACGATATCGTCTGAATCCTTGGTGATTACTTGTCGGTATATCGTTTTCTTCGAGGAGTTTCATAATGCTGGAACATAAAATCTTGTAGCAAATCGATGGCAATGATAAGCTCTATGGTTCAACGGATTACTTCTGTTTCCTTTTTTTGTGTATTGGTGTGAGCAGTGCAACTTTCCAGTGTTTACGCACAAATCTTTCGACCAGCGAGCGGGTGTATAAAACTGCTTAAAACTGAGCTATTTCATCAACATGCTACAAAGGAACCTATTTAGTATAAATCTGGATAAATATATATCATCTCACTTCCATCTTGGCGTAACCCTTTTAATATGACGTCATTCCGGCGGATTATATATCGATTTCCCTATTCATTTAGTGTGCCAGGCCTTCATTTGGCCTCAGGAAACACAGTGGACTCCGCTCCAGAACTGTCAAACTTACAAACATCGAAGGCGCCAGCGGGAATTGAGTTCCGGATTTCGCAGGCAGAAGCGAGCGAGACTAAGCTCTGGATCATTGAAGTCTATGTACCAAAAGAAGCAACACCAGTTAAAAAAAATGATTATTCCAAACATTTGTCAACTACAGAAGCATTTAACGCACGCAGGTACAAGATGGCAGCACTGACCTATGAAAAGTGCACCAAGTATTACGTATAATGCGACAGCGTTTCCTCGGGATCGAGTACAGAAACCCCATGGATTACCATATGCAAATACCTACTTACAAATGCAGGAAGAGTGAAACATTTCGCATTAGGCATTAATAACTGCGGAAGCTACTAGATGACGAGAATAACTCGAGGAGTTTATCAACATAATTTGCATTTTCGGAAAACTGTGTTATTCATTCTGTTAATGACGCTGTCTAATATGAATAACCGGCAACTGAGAGTGTGGTATCGATAGCTACGATGCCACGGCGTAGGTACAAGTTCTTAGGTTGGCACTACGACACCGACACCGACGACAGTGCCATCTAGCCGGCGCTGTGCTGCTCTACGAGCGATGCTCCAGATTTGCCCATTTGTTCGCAACCTGACGACCAACCAGCAATGTTTCATCTTCATAGTGGGCGAGTCACTACAGATTTTGCCTGTGTTAGCTTTGATACATCCGGCTTCGCACCAACGTGCTCATCTTTACCAAAAGCTACTTTTATGTCATTGACTAGTATTCTCTATTAAATGTACTTTTACGTTAAAAACAGTACCGAGATTTTTACCTCACCTGCTCCTACTCGCTTCCTACATTCGGTCTACCCTTCAGTTTACAGATGCAGACCCACGCGCCGCCTTTCAGGCGGGATACAAAAGAGAGGAACGCCAGTTTGAGGGTATGAGTGGGATTTTAATCCGTGCATTCTTCATCTTGGAATATCTAGTGGTTACCGTTAGGCATAATGTCAACCTCCACTGTTATGGCCCTGCGTTATATCAGTATTTAACACACTTTACAAAGACGCTGCATTCATTACCAGCCATTTGACATCGACTGCCGTATAAAGACCTCTTCTAGACTTCTTTGCAGCTGTACGCATCCATCTTCTCCTCCATATTTTCCAATGACATCAACGCGTTTTCTGTCTAGTAAGTCATCACACCTGACTTGCACCATGTCTTAGAATCCTGTGAAGATTTTCCTTAGTCCATGTACTATCCACTCTGAGGGTTGCATGTCCCGCCCACCTCCGTTTGTTGGGTTACCTGCTCTCCTAGTTATCCTGGAGAACTGTATCTCTAATATTCAGTGATGAAATCACAACTTTTGAATGGTTTAAAGCCCATGCCACACTAAATTAATCCTAAAGCGATAATACGCACTGATTGTAAACTTTCCAAGCTCTCGTTTTTCTTTTTACCTGTTGTCATACAGTCGTTGTCTGCAGCTGCCCTAACTACAGACACATTACTCGTTCTCTGCTTTCTACAGAGGCAAAGATAAGCCACTACAAGGCAACAGTGAGGAATGCAGTATTATATGCTGCTGAGACGATGACACTAGGAAGAAATGGGGCAGAGCAACTAGAGGAAGAAGAGAGGAAAATACTGAGAAAAACACTAGGTCCCAAAAGAGGTGGAGAGAGGTGGATGCGAAGACCTAGGGAAGAATTGTACCGGAACATGAGAACAATATCTGGGGAAATCAGACTCAAAAGGGCAAGGTTTGCTGGGCATGTAGTTAGGATGAGTATGGACAGAATGACGAAGAGAGTGTGGGAAACAACAGGGAGGACAAGGGGAAAGAAAGGAACCAAGTGGATTGTTGAACGTCGGAAGGACTGGTTGGAATTGGGGATCAAAGTCGAAGGAAAGGAAAATTGGAGGAACAAATATACACCGACAAATATACCGGAGATCAATGACAGAGAAGAATACAGGAAATGATTAAAATGTCACCAGTGGAGCCGCCAGGAGAAACGGAAACTGAAGATCTCTGAAGAAGGGCGGGAGAGGAGAAAAGAAAGAATGAAGAGGTTCTGGGAGAAGAAGAGGAAAATGCAGTCCACGAAGGGGCTACCCGTGGTCCTACAGAGGCCGTAACGAAAGAAGAAGAAGAAGAAGACATTACTCGTTCTATGGCTTCATTATTGGTTTACACAATTCTCCTTTCCATGTCTTCACTATATATATGATTGTAGTATTATTATAATTGCTTTTCACTACATGGTAAAGTACTTGTCTTGATCTTCAGAATAATTTTATTTATGGTCACTTAATTTATTTCGGAACAACGCGATCATCAGATTTATGACATTAAATACAGGATACAAGGAAAGTTACTAAGAAGTGTGAATTGCAGCAATGCAGTAAAACCGGGGGACATATCCAACGAAATGAATAAGGAGTATATTGTCATTCACTACTACATAACACCATTAGTGCCCTAGTGACAAATGGAGTTCAGCATTGTACGAGGAAAGCAATTTCACCAATGTCTGGCGTTAGTTTCCATATGACATCAGGCACAATCACTAGCCGAGCGGTTCTAGGCACTACAGTCTGGAACCGCGTGACGGCTACGGTCGCAGGTTCGAATCCTGCCTCGGGCATGGATGTGTGTGATGTCCTTAGGTTAGTTATGTTTAAGTAATTCTAAGTTCTAGGGGACTGATGATCTTAGAAGTTAAGTCCCATAGTGCTCAGAGCCATTTGCGCCATTTTGAACCACTATCACTACATGAAAATTATTTGTTAAAAACTACATAAATCAGGTGTTATGTTATAAGTGAAGTTATTGTGATCATTGGTAGCTTAACATGAACCCACTTTAGTGTGTTAGTTATTTCTTCTCTGCGTCTAGTAGTCTTCCCTCAAAAACTTCACGTAATTTACTACGTGATGCTTTCTACGCGTTCGTAACTGCACCACTAAGTGGACTATTCCTGTCAGTACAGACTAATCGTTTTGCACCCACATGTCCTCACTTCAACGACTGGCCTGCTGCGCAGGGCAGAATAAGCACTAATGACTTGCACTAGCCACATGTACCTGGAGGTACTAACCAACGTAAAAACATACGACTTGCAATGGCTATGATTATCAGCCTGCAAATGCATTAACTGCTGATGTAAGGTTGTTCAGTACACTGTCCTCGGACATCAACAAAAATTACTGCACTTATACCTCCAACACCCCGTATAATTTAGATTTTATACACACATCAAAAACAGTTTGCATCACCGCGGTTCCGAGAGTTCCGGAACCTGTACATATAACTGGAATATATATCAACATAAACATCATTTTCGCCCTTTTCATTGCTCATTAAAACCACACATTGCATGTTGTACCACCATACAGTGAGACCTTCAGAAGTGTTGGTCCAGATTGCTGTACACACCGGTACCTCTAATACCCAGTAGCACGTCCTCTTGCATTGATGCATGTCTGTATTCGCAGTGGCATACTATCCACAAGTTCATCAAGGCACTGTTGGTCCAAATTGTCCCAGTACTCAACAGCGATTCGGCGTAGATCCCTCAGAGCGGTTGGTGAGTCACGTCGTCCATAAACAGCTCTTTTCAATCTATCCCAGGCATGTTCGATAGGGTTCATGTCTGGGGAAGTTGCTGGCGACTCTAGTCTAGCAATGTCGTTATCCTGAAGGAGGTCATTCACAAGATGTGCACGATGGGGGCGCGAATTGTCGTCCATGAAGACAAATGCCTCGCCAATATGCTGCCGATATGGTTGCGCTATCAGTCGGAGGATGGCATTCACGTATCGAACAGCGTCTTCTATGACCACCAGCGGCGTACGTCGGCCCCGCATAATGCCACCCCAAACCAGCAAAACCAGCAGGGAACCTCCACCTCGCTGCACTCGCTGGACAGTGTATCTGAGGCGTTCAGCCTGACCGGGTAGTCCCCAAACACGTCTCCGACGATTATCTGGTTGAAGGCATATGCGACACTCATCGGTGAAGAGAATGTGGTTCCAATCCTGTGCTGTCCATTCGGCATGTTGTTGGGCCCATCTGTACCGCGCTGCATGGTGTCATGGTTGCCAAGATGGATCTCGCCATGGACGTCGCCAGTGAAGTTGTGCATCATGCAGTCTATTGCGCGCAGTTTGCGTCGTAACAAGCATTATTCAACATGGTGGCGTTGCTGTCGGGGTTCCTCCGAGCCATAATCCTTAGTTAGCGGTCATTCACTGCAGTAGCAGCTCTTGGGCGGCCTGAGCGAGTTCCTGTGTCTCTGTATCTCCTCCGTATCCGAACAACATCGCTTTGGTTCACTCCCAGACGCCTGGACACTTCCCTTGTTGAGAGCCCTTCCTGGCACAAAGTAACAATGCGGACGCGATCGAACCGCGGTATTGACCGTCTAGGCATGGTTGAACTACAGACAACACGAGCCTTGTACCTCCTTCCAAGTGGAGTGACTGGAACTGATCGGCTGTCGGACCCCCTCCGCCTAATAGTCGCTGCTCGCGTATCGTTGTTTACATTTTTGGACAGGTTTACTGACATCTCTGAACAGTCAAAGGTACTGTGTCTGTGATGCATTATCCACAGCCAACGTCTATCTTCAGGAGTTCTGAGAACCGGGGTGATGCAAAACTTTTTTGATGTGTGTATATAAGAAAAAATATGAAGAAAAGGGATCAAATTAGTACCAACAAGGCCGCAGCCGCATCGCTTCAAGCTGCTGGAATTCGAAAATAGGGAAGTGGTGCATATGGAAATGGCTCAGTATTCGTAATTCACGTTTCTTGATATGCCAAGTCGATAGTCATGTTCAGATACGCCATCATTCTTGCGAAAGTCCTCTGGATAAGCGTACTACATGTAACGTCTTGTAATAAACAAAGACAATATATTATGTAATAATTAAAATATTAGAAGTGTCATATTGTGTCATTATGTAAAATTATGTATTATTTTCTTTATTTTTTATTTTTGAGAACGTCTGTGTCGGCGAGTAATAAGACCGACACAGAAGATAAATGTTGTACAAAGATCACCAAATGAATTTGTATATAAGGCATGATGTAAAGCAATGTCTTT
This sequence comes from Schistocerca nitens, assembly GCF_023898315.1. Lineage (NCBI taxonomy): Eukaryota > Metazoa > Arthropoda > Insecta > Orthoptera > Acrididae > Schistocerca > Schistocerca nitens. The sequence goes on along the minus strand of NC_064621.1, from coordinate 339,313,851 downwards.
GTCTTCTTAATCTGAAAGCTGCGAGATAAAGATCTCCTGTTGTTGTCGTAGAGAGCGCGAAGGTAGCATTCTTTTGTCGAGATTGTGAATTGGACGCCATTGCGCGTGAATGTACACAGGTCTGTAATTATTAAGATATTTAAATGTTTAAATAGAGTTGTTTAAATGAAAACTTGTATTACTTAAATGTTAAAGTGTGCCTGCCTATTATCCCATCCTGTTAAGATATTTTTCAGCCATATAAAAATATTATCTGTGGAGCTGAGCTGTGTGGAGAAAGAAGAGCCGCTGCCGCGGCGTATTTAAACGACTTACAATATAGTCGAGTATACCGCAAGGAAGCGGTAAAATAATAGTAAAAAATAATATTATTTCTTTTAGCTCCCAGGCTGGCAGTGAAGATCAGCAGATTTTATGATGTGTTGCAGGTTGACGCGGGCTGCTGATAGGATATAATTTTCAGTGCAAATAATTTTATGTACCTAAAGAATCTGATAGGAAACTTGCTGTGCTCCGTTCTGATCTGGCTAAATTTTATAGTGAATACGTAATTTTCTTTAATGAGAGTCTCATGTTCTTGGGCTAGCCGTGGTATGAAATAGCATTTTAGTAAGAAATAAAATCCACTGCAAACTTGTATTTGAGAACGATCGTACGAACTGTAACATCAGAGATCATAGGACATTAATTTCAACTTTGAATAATTACGAAGTAGGAAAGATATATTGATACTTAGCATGAGTTGCAGTTACTAAAAAATCGTTCTTTAAATTGTAGGTCAGATTCAGAACAATAATACTTCCATCATTTTATTTTGCTAAAAAAGGTAACGATGATAAAGCAATTAAAAGCACAGCATTGTTAAAAGAATTTCACGTCACTCTTTCCATATATGCGTTGTTACGCCAATAATAATTAAAAATAATTAAATAAACCATTAAGAGCAAAAACAATTTTTATAAAAGCAACAATTAACGAAAGAAAGGTCAACAACAGCTATAATAGTTTTTTTTTTTAAGAGAGAAGACGTGAAATACACCACGGATACTGGCCAGTGGGGGCAGTATTATGCCATGGGAGATCCATGGTAGTAATCGAATGCACAGTGACAGCTGTGGACTGCATGGACATTATTGCGGATCACCTGGTTCCCTTTATGCTTGATTTCTTCCCAGACGGCGATGACATCATGCAGCAGGTTAGCTGTGCGTATCACAAGACCACAATCATGCTACAGTACTTCAAGGAGCATGACTGTCAAGAAGCGTTGATGTGCTCACCAAATTCTCCTGAACTATACCCTACGGAACACGTCTGTAATGCTATCAGACTCCAGCTCTTAGCCCACAAACGAACAGCCAGTAATTTACAGGAATAGTGTGACATTTGCATAAACATGTGGTACCAATTACATCCAGAGACCGTTGAAGCACTTTTAGAATTCATGCTATGCATAATCACTGTTGTACGTCCGCGTGCGGTCCAAAGCGTTATAAGCAGGTATACATAATGTTTAGGTTCATCAGTGTATAACTTGAATATGTTTGCCATTATCTCTTTTGGCACTTGCTATTGCAGTTGATTTACTACCTTCGATTCTATCAATGTTGTTAAACTAACCTTATTCTTCATTTTCCATCTTTTGCTTCTTATGTGTTTATTGTACAGTCAGCACAAAGAGAATGACAGACAGGGTGATTCAGCTACCCCTACCTATTGGTTTTATGCAACCTGCAACACATTCAAAAACCATGCACAAGATTTTCATATTCCCTTGCTCGCAGTACACAAACTAGTAGTCCTACAGACAAAATGAACAGGCCCTATCTGTAGGAAATTTAATTTAGTTAAATTTTGTGCAGCGATATCTTTTTGCTGAAGGCCATGGTTTTCGAGCTATTCAACAAAAACGCTTTTGAAAGTCACTTTGGTGCGTTTCTCTTGAATAATTGGAAAACTGTGACCTCTAGCGAAAACGTATCTCAGTACAAAATTTAACTACATTAAATTTCTTATCAAAAAAGTCTTCTTCATTTTTTCTGAAGGTTAATCGTTTGAACTTAGCAAATGTGAGAATATCAAAATCTTGCATGTGCTATTTGAAGGCGTTGCATGTTGCATAAAGCCACTGAGTAGGGGCAGCTGAATCACCATATATACTTGTACATAAAGTAGTACATTTTATCCACCGAAAACTGAAGTGTAAACTTTGTACAATATTATGCAATGCCTGAAGAATAACCTGCATGGCATTTCCACAGCATAAACCTGGGAAAATATTATTACTGAGAACATGGAATTGTAAACTATTTAATGTGAAAGATAATGTACAGTTTTGGCAACAAAAAAGATTTATAGGAGATTGGATGTTTTCTTAAAGAAGGTAAAGGACTCTCTGCACTCCATATACTGTGATTAATTAAAGACATAATGGTGAGGTAGAAGATAATGAACGAGTTGATGTAGCAAGCAGAGGACAATTGAAGATATTATATCTTTACTTTGTAATGATATATGTAGACTGAAATAGTGAAAAAGTATTGTAGTACTGATGATGTTACTAAGTCAAGTACTGAAATAATAATGATGCAGAAGTTTATGATTGATATTTGTAAAAATATAGTAAGTTTCGATGATACTGAATGTATAATAACGATGTTTTGTGGGTGGCTATTTTGTTGTGTGAATTGCAAATAGTGGCAAGTTGATGAATGATTAAGAACGTGAAACTATGTTGGTTTTGGTATGCAAAAATAACAAGGAAATTAATCCATTCCATGCTTCATGTTCATTCAGTAATTATGTTCGTATTTGCTACTGCACAGTATATTTATCTCGAAATCAGAGACTAGTAAGTGAAAGATTATTATAGGTTGTGCATGTTACAGCATTTGGCAGGCTTATGCAGCAACATTGTTGATATTGCTAATTAAATCTGCATACGAAAATTTTAACTATAGGGTGCTTGGGGTATGCAAAAATAAGAAGGAAATAAATAAGTGTCATAGTTAGTATTCATTCTGTAACTACATATATTTACAACCTACACAACATATTTATCTCGAAATCAGAGAATTATTGTAAAGTAGTAAATGAAATATTAAAATAGGGTGTACGTTTTACAGCATTTGATAAGATTATGCAGTAACATGGTAGATATGTCTACCTTAATCTTCATAGCAAAGTTTTAACTATAGAGTGCGTGGTGTTGCTTTATCCTGAGGAAATACCTACATAAAAAGCTAAATAATGAATTACTTCATGAATTCAAAAGTAAGTTGTGGATGGATTTGATTTGCTTCAGTTTACTATAGCACTTGAAGCTGAGAAAACATACAAAATGCGGGTTACCCTTTGTGTCCGTGCTGGCAAATAATTCTACTTCTTGAACCATATGGACCCGTATACAGGTTATCCAAGAAGGAATATTCAGTATTCAGGGATATAACAGGGACTATCATTTGAAGAAAAATTTCATATGGACGTACGCCCTATTTCAAATGGTTTCCAAGATAGGAATATGTAATGTATATCGTTAATTATTTTCTCTGTTATTATATACATTGTTCGGTTTGCACATGTATACATATACAACAGTTAGTAAACATCAGAACATGATTTTTACAATGTATCGATTGAAAAATACGTATTTTTAACATATTCATGTCTACGCATTACCGTATACATCACTTTACAGCAGTTGTGCAATTCACAGTAAATGATCCGATATCTCACGGTCAACTTCAGTGCATTTGTGCAATCTTGGGAAAACATGTTGTGTTACTTGCCCGAGTACATCTGCACCTTCCCTGATGAGGGCTGTAGCGTCCATGATGCGAATAAGCAACCATATAAACAAAAATCTAATGGTGATCTTGATGGCGAGTTAACTTTACTACCACGACCAATCCAGCTATGAGGGTAAATGCGTTGAGACTTTTCCTCACACGTCTAGTAAAATGTGAAGAGGCACCGTCATTCTGGAAATACATTGCAGCCCGCATGGCCAAAGGATCGCCCTCTAGTTGTTCAACAGACAATTTTTAAAAAAAGAGAAGTAATAATTCTGTCACGTCATTCGCTCTTTTAAAATGACTGCAGCTATAAACATGTTACCGATCATGCCACACCAATCACTGATCGAAAAACGAACTTGGAGATTGATTTCCACTCTAGCGAATGGACTTCCGTGCGCCTATCGATGATTGCACGTGTAAGTGTGTGTTGATTGCATTCATTGTAAACATGGCTTGGTCAATCAATAGCCATTTAATTAGTGCGGCACTGTCGCGAATGCAAAGGTTGTGGACACGCTTTATGCAAAAGAAGTACAATTTTTCCGCAAGCAGTGTTCCCCATACACGTATCGGTGGGTCAGTGATACGTGCAGAAATTCGCCATGTGCTTGTAGTAGCCGGCCGTGGTGGCCGAGCGGTTCTAGGAGCTACAGTCTGGAACCACGCGACCGCTACGGTCGCAGGTTCGAATCCAGCCTCGGGCATGTATGTGTGTGATGTCCTTAGGTTAGTTAGTTTTAAGTAGTTCTAAGTTCTAGGGGACTGATGACCTCAGCAGTTAAGTCCCATAGTGCTCAGAGCCATTTGAACCATTTTTGAATGGTATGATCGATTTTAGAACCATCGACACAAAAAGAGCTGCATTGTCGTAGGCATAAATATTGGACGCAACCTTTGCATGTACATTTGGTGAGTCTTGTCTATTTATTTTCATCGTCCCAGCACCGTTGGCAGTTTTCGTTTACGGGCTTCAGTATCAGTTGTAGATTTTCTTGAAGTTTGTGGTATTTGATGTTGGCGAAGAACTTCTCGAAGACGTGAGGCCATAGAGCGTGGGAGGTGTCATCGGTTAACCCAGTGATCCTATATGAGATCTTTACTCAGCTCACGAAGGAAAACTCGGCGTGGTGGCACGTTTTGTCCGTTCCCCAGGCAAATGACATGGCTGTTGATACCAGTTACGTCCAGAATGGTGGGGAACACTACTATTGGCCACCTTTTCGTGCCTCTTGGGACACTGTAGGCAGAACACATTTTGTCACCCATGTCCTCACCATGTTTATGTTTATCATAATACGTAACCATTTCTGGTTTTATTTTCTCTCCACTCCGTCAATTGCTCCATCCAAGTGCGTACTCGAAATCAGGAGCACATTCCTTTTATTCAACTTTTTCAAAGTTCCCACATAGGACAGGCCCTATTATGTTGACAAGGTGTGACATCATAGTGCTCAGTGCCATTTGCACCATTTTGCTTGCTAGTAGGACTACGCTATACCTTTTCAATAATATGTTGCTGTTCGCGCACAGGTTGGTGTATTACACGTTCAGAAGAAAAACGGGAACATGGAAGAATACTTGTTTCACACAGTGTGCTGAAAACTCTGGTAAAGACTCTACGATCGGTAATTCGACACCTCGGAAAGCATCGGCGGCATTCTTCGACAGCAGCAGGAGCACGAACATCGCAGGAACCGTAAACGTACACCATCTCTTCATATTCTCCATTAATGTTGATGTGTGGCGTTTTAGCCACAGCGTGTATAAAAACAGTTAGCCGACACTTGACGCTGATACACTACGAGTCCCTCGCATTACATTACTCACAACACACTGTGGACGACTCTGCGCTCAACGGGTTAGTTTAATGGCAGAAAGACATCCGAGCAAAGAGGCTGACAGGAATGAGGTTCGGCTACAATAAAACATCAAAAAGGTTGGGTGGGTAAGACACAAATGAGCGCGCTACTAGCCCAAAAACATATAAACGAGTAAAGTAAGTGTGTTCTGCCCCGGAAATCATTTGGAATACGGCACATGTCCAAATGAAGATTTTACTTCAAATGAGCGTTCCTATCATATCCCTGAACATTGACCATTCTTCTTGGGACACCTGTATATCTAAAACAGAAGATGAGTCTACAAAAAAGATTGCTTAAAAAACACTCACCCGACCCTTCCCACAACACTGTTCACGTCTGTGGTACACAAACCAAACAGGATTAACAGGGGATACTGAGCGGACAAAAAGAAGGGCGACCTAAACGGCCACAGGTTTGTTTGACCTCTGGGAGAGCTGAGATGCCGAAAATAACTTGAAGTGTCAGACGTTTGTAGGAATACGCTAACTATCCCGCAATAGCATACTTAGAAAGCTACAAGAACAGAAAAATCTAGCAATGTACTAAGGCCCCTACATAGCACTCCTACAGGGTGTAAGTAGGCTGTTTATGTTTTCTTATTGGTAACGCCACCTCTGTATGAAAATCACTGGCTGTGCTGTGTGCAGTCTGTGGCTGCTTTGCATTGTTGTAATACTCGCCATTGTAGTGTTAGGCAGCTGGCTGTGAACAGCGCGTAGCGTTGCGCAGTTGGAGGTGAGCCGCCAGCAGTGGTGGATGTGGGGAGAGAGATGGCGGAGTTTTGAAATTTGTCATGAACTGCTATATATATTATGACTATTGAGGTAAATACATTGGCTGTTCTCTATCAAAATCTTTCATTTGCTAACTATGCCTATCAGTAGTTAGTGCCTTCAGTACTTTGAATCTTTTATTTAGCTGGCAGTAGTGGCGCTTGCTGTATTGCAGTAGCTTGAGTAGCGAAGATTTTTGTGAGGTAAGTGATTTGTGAAAGGTATAGTTTAATGTTAGTCAGGGCCATACTTTTGTAGGGATTTTTTTGAAAGTCAGATTGCGTTGCGCTAAAAATACTGTGTGTCAGTTTAAGCACAGTCAGGTATAATTGTTCAAAGGGGAAGTTTCATATGTCGACCCTTAGCCGAGGATACCTCACTGGAATCTTCTGATTTTTTCTTGTAGTTTGTGTAATTAGTGTAGATTTTGTTTATTGCTAGCGCGTAATTGTAGAGAGAATCTCCTTTGTAGTTGCAGTCTTTCATTGTTGTACAGTAAAACAGGTGTGGCACGCATGTAAATTTGCACCAAGTATTTCGCAGCTGCGCTTGCAATTAACTAGGTATTCTTCAATAAAATTCTTCAGGGTATCAGACCGCATCGTCATGATTTAAAATGCGCCAACGTTTCGGCCAGCGTTGCAGCTAGCCTTCATCAGGGCCTTACGTTAACTGCTAAATGAACACACTTGGTTCCTTAAATAGCTGCACGAGAAAACCGTGTCGTTACTTGATTGGCTGTAAAAGGAGGAGGAGGAGGGGTGAAAGGTATGCTTTATTGGTGTTTCCTTTATTGTCTGTCATTGGCTGAAATAGCTGTTTTCTATTGGTCTTTATATTAATCCACCCCATTGGAGGAGACGGACGAATAGCGAACAGGTGATGGCTGTGACGTCACACTGTTTCCATGCTGTCCAGAAGCCGGCTGCGGCGTGCCATTGCTTTGTGTGCTCGCGACCACTGCTGCGGCTCTCCGTGTGTCTGCATGGGCCGCCACGGCTCTGCCGCCGCTCCGTAGCCCTGCTATTGCAGGCAGCCAAGACCTCGGAAGCTTGTACCCGTCCTCTCTATTCATGTTGGCGGGTCTTTTGGCTATTTCTATCGCCTCTCTAATCTTCCTTTTGAAAGTGAGAGGCTGTTTCGCCAGGACGCGGGTTTCTTGAAAAAATATTGGTTTCCCGCACTCGTCTCGGTGTTCCGCCACCGCTGACTTGGTGTGTTGTTTCAGGCGGATATATCTTTCATGTTCCGAGAGCCTTGTGCTGATCGGACGTCCCGTCTCACCTATGTAGACTAATCCACACGCACAACCAATTTCATACACGCCAGCTGTGTGTAGTTTGTCAACTGCATCCTTGGTAGAACCGAGCATGTCTGATATTTTTTGTTTCTGCTTCGGAAAATTGGTTTGATGTCGGCTTTTCGTAGAATTTTGCCAATACGTTCGGTGACCCCTTGTACATATGGTAACACAGCAATGCTCTGTGCCTCCTTCTCCTCTTCCCTATCAGTCTTCTCCCTTGTCGACATGGTGCTGTCTATCATCTGCTTCCCATAGCCATTAGTTCCGAAGATGGACCTGAGGCGTTCAAGTTCTGTCTTCAGATGTTCTTCGTCGCTTATCCTGTACGCTCTCTTCGTTAGCGTGTGCAGGGCGGACTTCTTCTGCGTGGGGTGATGGTGGGAGGAGGCGTGAAGGTACCTGTCCGTATTGGTTGGTTTCCTGTACACTTTGTGGCCAAGTTTACCATCAGGTTTTCGATAAACTTCCACGTCGAGAAAAGGCAGCACCCCATTCTTCTCTGTTTCCATTGTAAACTGAATTTTCCTATGCTGTTGGTTAAGGTGCTTGTGGAAGTTCTGTAACTCCTCTTCTCCGTGGGGCCAGATGACGAAAGTATCATCGACATAGCGAAGCCAACAATTTGGGCGTAATGGTGCGGACTGGAGGGCTGTTTCCTCAAATGCCTCCATGAAAATTTCTGCTGCGATAGGCGATAGGGGTGAGCCCATAGCTACACCGTCAGTTTGTTCATAAAATTGACCTCTCCACTTGAAATAGGTGGTCGTCAGACAGTGGCGCACAAGCTCACATATATCAGGTGCCACGCGTTCTTCTAGGATGTTCACAGTATCTGACACTGGGACATTCGTGAATAGGGATTTGACGTCGAAACTAACCATCAGATCTTGGTCCGTAACACGCATTTCCTTTAGGAGAGACACGAAGTGAGTGGAATCCTTAACGTAGGACTCGGTTTGGTACACTAGGTGTCGGAGCCTAGGTGCCAGTTCTTTCGCTAGGTAGTAGCTCGGTGAATTTATAGAAATAGCCAAAAGACCCGCCAACATGAATAGAGAGGACGGGTACAAGCTTCCGAGGTCTTGGCTGCCTGCAATAGCAGGGCTACGGAGCGGCGGCAGAGCCGTGGCGGCCCATGCAGACACACGGAGAGCCGCAGCAGTGGTCGCGAGCACACAAAGCAATGGCACGCCGCAGCCGGCTTCTGGACAGCATGGAAACAGTGTGACGTCACAGCCATCACCTGTTCGCTATTCGTCCGTCTCCTCCAATGGGGTGGATTAATATAAAGACCAATAGAAAACAGCTATTTCAGCCAATGACAGACAATAAAGGAAACACCAATAAAGCATACCTTTCACCCCTCCTCCTCCTCCTTTTACAGCCAATCAAGTAACGACACAGTTTTCTCGTGCAGCTATTTAAGGAACCAAGTGTGTTCATTTAGCAGTTAACGTAAGGCCCTGATGAAGGCTAGCTGCAACGCTGGCCGAAACGTTGGCGCATTTTAAATCATGACGATGCGGTCTGATACCCTGAAGAATTTTATTGAAGAAGACAACGGCCGCGGAAGCCTACGCTTACATTTAACTAGATATTATTTTCAGTGCTATGTTAATGTGTTCTCTTATTTTTGCTCTTCAAACTGTGTTTTTCTGTGTTGTTGTGTGAAACATTGTGACAATAATGGCGTGTGAAAAACGTAACACTAGGCTCCAAAGTAAACTGAGAAATAATAGTGACGACGAGCGTAACTTATCAGCACCGCTGTGTAATGAATTAACAGACATTCAAAGTAGTAATTTGGTAACTGTGCATAGGGAAATGGAGCGGGCGTCAAATAATGGTGTAGACAGTGAAACAGGTAGTGAACAGGGAAGCATTATCGATCGATCGGTCGGCAACAGCTCGCCTCAGGAATCGGGAATGACAGAGCACAATATTGCAAATACTGTACTGTACGTTTTGGGTTCTCACCGTTTTCTCAAATGAGTCAAGACACATTTTCTGCTTGTCAGAATGTGAATGTTGCCGGTGCAACTTCACTGCCTAAAAGCACTGAGGAACACGTTTAAGACACCAGTGCATTGTTATTACAATTAATGCAACAAATGGGACAAAGGCTACAAAAGTTAGACACAACGCTTGAACAAAATCAGAAACAAATGGGACAAAATCTTCAAAAGTTAGACACAATGGAACAAAATCTTCAAAAGTTAGACACAATGGAACAAAATCTTCAAAAGTTAGACACAATGGAACAAAATCAGAGACAAACACAGCAAAAGCTTCAAAAGTTAGACACCACACTTGAAAAAACACGTGAAGATTTAACTACTGAGTTACATAACATTGAATCGAAATGTCAAAAAGTCTGTAATGACGTAAAAACACAAATTTGTGAGCATTTTCGACCTATTTTTTCGCGGCATGAAAATGCATTACAGAATCACGAAGCAGCCACAAAAGAACTGCAAACCATTGTTCATGAAAATCATGAGACCTTGTCGGCTAAAATTGACTCAGTTGCATCCACCGATTCGGTTACGCAACTTGCAAAAACTCAAGAAAACTTAAAGGACACAGTAGATTCGATTTCAACACAAATGGACACTCTGAAACTTGGTTCAGAAAAACACACTCAGGAAATGTGTTCACTATCGGAGAAAGTAGCCGAACTTTCGGATCAGTTCACTAACTTATCTACGACACAGTAGATTCGATTTCAACACAAATGGACACTCTGAAACTTGGTTCAGAAAAACACACTGAGGAAATGTGTTCACTATCGGAGAAAGTAGCCGAACTTTCGGATCAGTTCACTAACTTATCTACGAAGGTAGATGATAATCTGAACGACACAAAACCGGTAGTCTTTAATGACACAGAAGAGTGCGAACAAATTAGAAAATTCAAACAAAATAAGAATCAAATTAATACGCAACACCAAAGAGAAATCCGGGAAGTACAAGATCAGCTGACTCAAGTAATACAAGAATTACGTATTTCAGAGGCCACTCGCGCTCCAATACGGGAAGAGGGACTTAGAAATACGGAACAACCACAAAATAATAACACAGGACACTTCGGAAATTATGAAAGAAATTGGCAAAGCACACCGAATTTTGAGATGGAACCGCCGAAACGACGTAATAATGACCGACATGCGACTCGCCGACATGATGATTTTGACTATAAGCTGTTCATTACTACGCGTAAATTCAAAACATTTAAGAATTCCGGCAACGACATTCATCCACAAGCGTGGCTTCATCAATTCTCTCATTGTTTTCCTCCCAACTGGTCATTAGAGCACAGATTAGAATTTATGTGTGGCTACTTAGAGAATGAACCAGCTGTAAGAATGCGGTCGGTCATTCACGATTGCCACAGTGAAGGAGAGTTTTACCATGCCTTCCTCTCAACATATTGGTCTCAAGCCACACAAGACCGAGTAAAACATAGCATCATAATGATGAAACGTTTCGAACAATCTGAATTTTCCAGTCTTATGAAATATTTTGAAGACATGTTGCACAAGAATCAGTACCTGTCAAACCCATACAGCCCCTCAGAACTCATCCGCATTTGCTTAATCAAATTGCCTGAACATTTACGACACATTATTTTGGCAGGACGTTGCAAAGACGACATTGAAGCTTTTCAGGGACTGTTACAAGAATTGGAAATTGGCACTGACAATCTCGGAATGCGGAAACAGGAACACAACAATTACAGGTCACATCGTCACAATTCCGCGCTAACTGGACGCGACAAGGCTATTCTCACAACACAAATCGTGACCAAAACAGACACCACCCGTATGACAACCGTTGGCAGAGTAGTAATAATTACAGGGAAAGATCACCTCTCCGCGGTAATATCACAGAGACAATCAGAGAAACAGACAATATGGGAACCAAAATAAATATTATCAGGGGAGACAGAATAACTTTAGACGCAACGGTCCAGCGCGCAGTTACGATTCAGGGAGAAATTCTCCACCACGTGACCGACAAGAAAGAAACTATGGAATCTACCGACATGACGACACACAATATGATCGTAACGACAGACCTGTATTGCGTCAGAACTGGCGGGATTCAAACAGAGCAGGGCCCTCTCGACAAGGCGAATTTGTAGACGTTAGGTCTCCAAATCCCAATAACGACGCGCGCCACCAAAGAGACAATAGGCAATGACTCATACCGCTGGCAGCCACAAAACGTACGTATGAAACTGACGACGCAGCTGCCGTAGCTAGTAATTACGTAAAAATGGAAGACATTAGGGACATCTTACTCCAGGAACACGACGTAAAACATAACAACATTGCATATCCTGTGATTCACATTACAGTAAATGACGTAAAATTTACGGCAGTACTTGACTCTGGCAGTCCCATTTCAGTAATTAGTGAAACAGCCTTTAGCAAAGGTAACAAATCGAACGATTGCCCCACACTTCCGTTACGTAAGATTAAATTACAAGGTGCAATCTTTGGAAAAAGTGTAGATGTACGCCAACAAACCAATTTAGAATTCTTTTGTCAAAGCCACAGCTTCTCTATGAACTTTCTTATTGTTCCATTATTGTCGACGGAAATTATACTGGGAGTAGACTTTTTGAATGAATGCAAAGCAATCTTAAGCTTTCACATTGCTGAAATAAGTTTAGAAAAAGAAGGTAAGTCAGTAGCTTTGAAATTTGAAGATCGGCTCTCAAACCATGACGAAGAAATTAATCGGCTTTACCTCCTGTTAGACAACAGTTCGGAATTTTCGACGGAACTTGACACTAACAATCACTCTGCAAGTACTGACAGGGGTGATATCGACGGCGCATTTGATACTAATGAGTTAATTCAGAATAAAATTCAAACAATTGAGAATTGTAATGACAATGATAGGCAAGACCTTTTTGAGATTTTACAAGCACATTCCACAGTTTTTACTCACAAAACAGGAACAATCAAGGGATTTCAATACCAATTTCGTGTTCGTGAGCATACTAAATTTTGTGTTAGACCATACGTAATTCCGGCGCATTATAGGGACCGTGTTAGAACAGAAGTACAATCTATGCTTGACAAGGGCATTATTGAGCCTGCAGTAAGCTCATACAACAATCCATTACATGTTGTTGAGAAGAAAAATGGATCGATCAGACTTGTCTTAGATTCGAGACAAATCAATACTATTATTATTCCTGAAACAGACAGGCCGCAAACGTTGGAAGAACTTCTTCAAAATTTTAATGGTGTAAAAGTGTTGTCTTCCATTGATCTCAGATCCAGCTTTTATCAGATCGAACTTCATCCAGAATGTAGAAAATACACAGCTTTCCTTTGTTTCGGCGTTTGTTATCAGTTTCGGAAACTTCCCTTTGGTTTGAACATTTCTTCAGCAGCATTCATTCGCGGGCTAAATTCCATATTACCTGAGTTCTTAAAACGTCACATCACCTTATATGTGGACGATATTCTAATAGCAGAAGCTTCATGGGAACAACATAATCGCATCCTCAACAGTTTGTTACGTATTTTTGCAGAATCTGGAATCACAGTTAACTTGGAAAAGTCTGAATTCGGTAGGTCAAAGGTGAGGTTTTTGGGACATATTATTTCTTCTGAAGGCATTCAGCCGGATCCTGAAAAGTTAGAAGCAATCAGAGCCATTCCAGTTCCATCCACAAAAAGACAAGTCCGCAGTTTTCTGGGGTCTCGTAAATTTTTACCGTCGTTTTCTGAATATGCAAATTCATGTTACACCAAAACTTTGTTCTCTCACTGGAAAAAACACTATTTGGAACTGGGACGAACAAGCACAGTTAGAATTCAATTCTTTGAAAGAATCGCTACTTAACGCGCCAATTCTAGCTCATTCAGATCTGTCACAAGATTTCTGCCTTAGCACGGATTCTTCTAAAGTCGGACTTGGTGCCCATTTATTTCAAGAAGCCATAGAAAATGACACTACTGTTCAGCAAACCATTGCTTTTGCTAGCCGAGTGCTAACAAAATCTGAAAAAAATTATTCCGTTACTGAATTAGAAGCTTTAGCTGTCGTTTGGGCATTTAACAAATTCCGTTTCTTTCTTTCTGGTAAGCACGTAAAAGTATACAGTGATCATCGTGCATTACAATTTCTTATGTCTTCAAAATTAAATCATGACAGGTTAAAACGTTGGGCATTGTTTCTGCAAGACTTCCGCTTCACAATAGTCTACATTCCCGGCAAGGAGAACATTGTTGCGGACGCACTGTCACGCGCACCAGCTGGGCTTGAGAAAAGTAACACAGAAGGTAACCTCGAGAAAAATTTCAGTATTCTTTACATTCAGAAAGTCGCCTTTGAAAACTTCATCACCACATCTTTAAAGGACATTGCTCATGAACAAGATAAAGATCCGATTTAGAAAGACATCAAAAGCAAATGGCATGAAAAGACACACACACAGATTCGGCATTATTATCTGGTTAGAAACAACATACTGTTCAAACGCTGCACTGTTGATGACAAGCTATGGGTACTTTGCATTCCTGACGATTTTGTTAATAAGCTCATTTGGTACATTCATTTCAGCTACGCACATTTTGGTCCACGAAAATGTTATCATATTCTTCGAACGACTTGTTATTTTAACAATATGGAAAAGAGAATTCGAAGAGTCTTGTCTATTTGTAAACTTTGTCAAAAGGCGAAACCATCTACTGTCTCACATCGTGCCCCGTTGTTTCCTATTATTCCTTCTAAATTAAAAGAATTTGCTGCTGTTGATCTCTTGGGACCCCTTGTCAGAACATCGAATGGATTTTCGTACGTTCTAGTCGCTGTTGAACTTACTTCAAAATTTGTTTCTTTAACTCTGTTACGTAAAGCCACTGGACGGTCTGTATCCAACGCCTTTGTTAAAAAATTTTTACGTGAAGTTGGACACGTTAGTAAAGTCATTTCAGATAACGGACCGCAATTCAGATCTGCTGTTTGGTCACGCATGCTTCGCAATAATAAAATCAAACCTGTTTTTATTTCATTGTACTCACCACATTGTAACCCATCTGAACGGATTATGAAAGAAATCAATAAGCTTTGCAGACTTTATTGTCACAGAAAGCATCAGCATTGGGACAGATATTTACACTTATTTCAAAACGTGCTGAATGAAATGCCTCATGACTCCACTGCTTTACCACCTACTCTTGTACTGAAGAATGAAAAACCACCGAACAGAATCAGAGAGCTTGTACCTTTCCCGAATACACGTAAACTTCGACACAAAGACATAATTGATTTGGCTATTAAAAATATAAAATCTGCAGCAGACATAAGGAGAAAACTACACGGTAAAGCAAATGCAAAGAAATTATGTATTGGTCAGAAAGTTCTCATTAAAGCTCATTCATTGTCACATAAGAAGAAACACTTGAGTCACAAATTCTTTCTAGTTTACAATGAACCTTACAGAATCCGACGTATACCACATGATAATTGCGTTGAAGTTGAAACTCTGCGTACTAGGAAGAGTAAAGGTTTACACCACATTTCACATGTAAAACCGTTTATTGAAAAATAATCTGCTTTTTAACTTTGTCTTTGACATATAACTTTTCACTTTACATTACTAGTGTGCCTTGTAAGACTTAAGAAACTGTTAACATGCAATAATGTTTGAAGTTAAATATCCAGTCAAGAACCAAGAGAACTTATTTAAACAGAAATTACGAATGCATTGTTATTGTGAACAGACGACACAGTGTTATTGTGTGTGTGCATTCTTGCTTGTTTGTTGCACGATTACGTAACGACTATAAGGCTCACATACTTAGAACATTTACCAGTACTGCTAATGAGATTTTAATGCAACATTTTGGTTTATTTGAAAATACATTCTGAATTTAAAGTGCTTTCTGAGAGATACCAGATGACACAGAGGTTAGTTTATGTGACAGCTACACGATTTTTATCACGACGCTACTAATGAGTGACAATTTACAATGTTGCTTTTGCGGTGTATCTGTTTTATATCTGCACAGTTTTCTGAATTCTTCTGGAAAGAAAAACATGTTTTAGTAGTAACTTTTGTGGTGTAGCTACAATGAGACAGCCTTTTCGGTAGCACAACAATACGTTACAGCACAGTACTTTCCTCATCACGGCAATAAGCGTAATAACTAAGATATCTATACGCAAAGCATTTCACTTTTGTTTATCATGAGGTAAGTACATTGACATCTGCATAGCTTAGCTTTCGGAGGACGATAACTACGAGACTTCCACAGAGATTATCTTACAACATGACGCACAGTTTAGTGCTACAGTACACGTATTTGAGTGATTAATTTCGCACTTAAAACATTTATTTTTTTAAGATATTTGAAGTACAATGATACAAGGGTTTTCCGTGATATATTTCATTCCATTGCTGTAATCTGTAACACCTGAGGGTATTATTCATTTATCCTCAGGGGGGTACACGCCTACTTTGTGTACCATGTGTTTGGCAAGCACAAGGAGCCCTAGCTAATATGGCATTTGCTTATACAACTTTACACATCGATACCATATTTCTCTAACACACAAATCACACAGCTATCTGATCATTTAACTGAGAGATAAACGTTTTTTTTTACTACATCAGTGACACATGTTAACGCAGTTACACAGTTGGGTAACTTCACACTTATGAAATTGTATTTTGTCTGTACTTTGTGAACTGTTCATATTTTTTGGAACCATTGTGATACTATGAGAGCTTTGAATGATGTGTTTGGTATGGGATCATGATATTTAAAGTACGTTTGAGGTAGATGACACTATTGAAATGAGCAGAGAATTTTTTAGGTTTTGAAATTATTGCAGAAAGCTACGACGTTTTCAAGATTTGACTGAGGTGTTATGATGTTATTATTACGACGACGATGTGTATTATGCTATTGAGGTATGTTTATGATCAATAAGATGATGCTACCGTATATGAGGAATTTGATTATGCTAAGTATTTCTTATGATGAAATACTGAAGAAGTGTCGACGAATATGTATATGTATAATAAGGTAAGGAATAATGAGTAGTGGTTAGGGACTCTGACTTGTGAAAAAGGATGTTGGAAACCAAGAATCGTACTTTAAGAGTTATGAAATGTGTGTATATGCGTGAATGTATCACAATGCCGGCGAAAATTTTTTGGACACTGTTATATTTACAGGATTTTGTTTCTACAGATTTGTAACGCAAATTCTTGACCTGTGAAATTTTTTATATGAGACTGCCACTGTAGCGGAAACTGCTGTCGTAAATATTTCAGTAAGAAAGATAAGTGACCTTGACGTAATGCGTTGTGGCGCCCAGCTGGGCCAGCCGCCTGGAGAAAAAGCCATTAGGTGAAAAAAAAAGGAGGCCATTAACCTCGCTTCTGACATTCCTTTGTAGAAAGCATCGCAAATACGACACGCTAATTACTTGGAAACGTATCGTACTTTCTGATATTTACTGAAATGCCTGATAAAATGACAAGAAATAGTTTGTCTACACACCTGATTATGACTACTGTCTTTCTAGATGAGAGATTTTTTTACTACTTATGAAATGCCATATGGCTAATGAATGATGTTTCATGCCGTCCTTTGTACATATTTGCTCATTTTCTTTAATATCTAGTTTCTAGCTGCACTGCAGCAGTGGTTACAATAAAATGTAATATATGTACTAATATAGATATTTTATGCCTACAGATCCAGTCAATAAGAAATTTATGATCTACTTCCAAGAAAACGAGGGCACATAAATAGACATTTCCCTTCACAGGAATTGCATAAATAATTTCCTTACGATTTGGTAACTTATCTGCTAGTGTAAGTTCTCGTGATGCATCACTCTAGTGTTAGGATGTGACATAGGTATTAGACATGGCCATTTTTAGTGTAATATTTTTTTCTGCTTGAGCTATGTCATGTTTAGATATCTGCTGTTTGCCAGGCATAGTGTTACTGAATTTGACTTTGTATTATTCTGTTAAGCCAGTTTTACTAATGATTTATTTTTATTGTTTGCTGCACATTGCCTTATATTAGTTGTAATATTGCTGCTTGCTTTGCGAATTTGAATATTTTGTCATTGCTGTTTGTGTTAATTGTTTTGTGCTGCTGCATTGCCTCGTCCCTTAGTTTAGCATCTGACCTCAGTAGATTTAAGTTAGCTTAAGAGAGGGTAGACTATATAAGAAACTGAAAAAATGCATTGAGAAGTTATATGAAAAAGATTTGGGCCAAAATGAGTATTGTACATATGAGAAATAATTATTTTGAAAGAAATATGAATAGAATACAGAAAGGAGGTATAGGTAGGACTTTTTGGGAATAAGGAAGAACGAAGGGAGATCTCCAAGAAGTAAAGAAAGTTTTGTTTGCAAAATACTGCAGTAAAACAAACCCTGTCCTTTCCTTTTGTATTATTATGCTATGTGTTTGTGTACCCTTGTGTATTTGTGTACTTCCTGTCTTTAGTTGTTTATCTGATAAGACCTATGTTGTAGAATTTTTCTAATACTATGTTATTTACTTTGTAAAGATGTTTAGACATTATTTATTCTGGTTTGTTGCTCACATGTGAAGGTGATGTTTCAAAAGTTCTTCTGATCTTTACGTATTTACTTATGTCATAATTCCTGTAACACTGATGTATATGTTATTTCGATTCTTTTGTAAAGCCGGTATTGCAAATGTTCTCTGTATTGTTATGTTCTTTAATGATGTATTTTGTACCTTTGTAATTGTATTCTTATGTTATAAAATTGTAATTGACAGCAGTTCATCAGATTAAGTAACTTGTAAGTTACATTTCACTGCACACGTTTCTGTTGGTCATAGTATATGGACAATATGTGAGAAGTTGGGACTGTTAGTGTTTACACGTGTGTTAATAATTCAGCAAGAGACTGGATAACAGCATTGCTGGTTCTAAGGACAATTCCAAAAACTTTGTGAGTGCACAAGTGGTGGTTATGGACTTGCTATATTATCCGCAAGACTCTTCAATGGTGATTGTGCACCTGCACAGTCACAACAGATGGCTGCTGGCCACTCCTACAAGGACTACAGTGGGTCTACACCTTTGCTGACTCACCAGTACCATTATTTCACAAGGACTGCAGTGGGTCTGCACCTCTGGTGGCCCACCAATACCGTAATCTCTACCAGGACTACAGTGGGTCTGCTCTGTGATGACCTACCTACCAATACTCTTCAAAATTTCGACTGACTCTGCTGTGGGATTGCTCTGTTGTGGACCAATTCCTGTCTGCATGTCAAGAGTCAGCACTGTCTTTCCGTTGGAAGGACAACACTACTTCTTCAAGATTGCATGGAAATCCACTACTTCCGTGTGCATTTTCTTTTACTGCTCAGACTTTGAGAAAAACACTGCAATGTTACTGTGATGAATGATCAGGACTGTCTTTATGGACTGTGAGAAAATTTTAGCTTTTGACCAACATTGTATCAAGAAGTGTGTGCATTTGATATATTTCTTACTGTAATTATGAAAAATTTTTTCAAATCTGTATTGGCCTGTGCCCAAAACAATTCGTAAAATTTTTTGTGGGGAGCATGGGGGCTATGTAAGTAGGCTGTTTATGTTTTCTTATTGGTAACGCCACCTCTGTATGAAAATCACTGGCTGTGCTGTGTGCAGTCTGTGGCTGCTTTGCATTGTTGTAATACTCGCCATTGTAGTGTTAGGCAGCTGGCTGTGAACAGCGCGTAGCGTTGCGCAGTTGGAGGTGAGCCGCCAGCAGTGGTGGATGTGGGGAGAGAGATGGCGGAGTTTTGAAATTTGTCATGAACTGCTATATATATTATGACTATTGAGGTAAATACATTGGTTGTTCTCTATCAAAATCTTTCATTTGCTAACTATGCCTATCAGTAGTTAGTGCCTTCAGTACTTTGAATCTTTTATTTAGCTGGCAGTAGTGGCGCTTGCTGTATTGCAGTAGCTTGAGTAGCGAAGATTTTTGTGAGGTAAGTGATTTGTGAAAGGTATAGTTTAATGTTAGTCAGGGCCATTCTTTTGTAGGGATTTTTTTGAAAGTCAGATTGCGTTGCGCTAAAAATACTGTGTGTCAGTTTAAGCACAGTCAGGTATAATTGTTCAAAGGGGACGTCTCATAAGGGAACGTAAAGACAACATTTAGTCCAATAACAGCGGGGATAGAGTGTGTAAATATCGATTGTTCCTGCGATGCATTAGCGAATGGAACAGGAAAAAGTCTTAATATACGTGTACAAAGGGACGTGCTCTCTGCCTAGGACTTCGAAGTGGTCTTCGGAGTATGGATGTATATGTATCAGACGTAGATAGCTGCTGTATCAAACATTTACACTGCAGTAAGACAGATGTGGTAAACTACACGGTCCAGTCACATTAAGGGCAGGTTTACTATCTCTGTCCCGAAAAATGCAAGTTCTTTGAGAATTTTTTTCTCTGGATCTGTAATATATGACAGTGTCAAATTTGGTCAAAATGTTTATTGATATTTCCTCTACGAAATGGAATTTTTTCGACCGGAACTGTCGAAGATCAAAGGCGCAAGTGCCGTTGGAACGAAACAAAATTTCAATGTAGACCTCCACGCGCGGTATGTCACAGATCAGCCGGCTCGTCTGAAATCAAAATTGAGTTGACGTTAGCAAAGTATATAAGATTATTTAGGAGTTGTACCTCGCTTAAGTTATTTGTACCATAGGAAACAAAATGGCGGCCATTTGAAAAAGAATAAGGTTTTTTCATCGATGTTTCGACTTCGTCGACCAAGTAAAAATATTTATAGTTGATGGATCGGAATAAAAGTGGTACAACTCCTAGACAATTTAGTTAGCTTCGTCTGAAACAAATAATCATGCCAATCGGTTCAGTAGATTTGAAATTACCATACTGCGCAATAAAAAAAATGTCATTTCTAGAAAAACGCGTTTGAAGTTTTGACTACTTATAAACGCAATATTATGCAACTTACGTTGAATCTGCTACTGCGGGTCGATAAACTAATCCTTCCTCCTCCCCCTAGAGGGCGTTCTGCTCGATATGGGCCATCCTGCGCTGCTCCAGAGCCGCTCGTACGGCCGGAGACAAGCGGTTTTCGGCCGCTTGAATCCGGTGGTCGTCCGAATGCTCGGCGAACTGCGTCGAATAGAGTCCCACGGCAAATGCTTAGGGGCTAACTTCCAAGCACACGCGTTCAAACTCTCATTTGAATTTTGTGTCTTTCCTCCCAAGCACCTATACAATAACTCGTCCTCCGAAAGAAAAAAAAAAACTGGTGCGTGAAAAGGGCCGATTTCAGGCAGGTGCCTTTTTTTTGTTCAACCGCAAATAACAAACTTTTCTGTTCCGTATTCGGAAAAACCGTTTCAGGGGTGGATTCTAAACACTTTTATGGATCCAAAAATGCAATTTAAAAAAAATCGATTTTTTGAACCAAAAGATAGTAAACCTCCCCTTAAGGTGTCCACAGCCATGTTCGACGTCAACTTGCAATAACTACTCGCATACGACAGGCGCCAGCACGGGCTGTGGAGGGTGCAGGGTGCACAAAGCGTATCGCGGGGAGGGGGGGGGGGGGGCACGCACAACAACAGTGCGGTCGTTGTCGTAATGCGAAAACGGAGCAGTTTATGTGACATGGAAGGGCGTGGTCACTGGGTTTCGGGCAAAGGGTGGAAGCATTTCCGAAATGAGTAAGTTTGTAAAACGTTCACGTGTCGCGGTGGTTAAAATGTACCGTAATTAAATTATACCTTGCATAGAAAAATGGCGCTGACCAATTCATTCGCCAGGTCAATTGTGGTGCACCGTGGGCCATAGATGACAGGAGCGAGCGACGGCCTCCTGGTTCCTACTCCCATGCTGACGAAGGCTCGATTTTCCACTTCAGTACCGCAACTGGACGTCGTTATGGAGAGGAGTTAGTACTATACACTGCCAACGGCCTTGACGCAGTGGTAACACCGGTCTCCATCAGAACATTGAAGTTAAGTGCTGTCGGACTTGGCTAGCACTTGAATGTGTGACCGTCCAGTCTGCCGAGCTCTGTTGCCGAAGGCGTCTGGTCTGCCGAGTGCTGTTTGGCAAAAAAGATGCACTCAGTTCTTGTGAGGCCAATTGAGGAGCTACTTGACTGAGCAGCAGCGGTGCTGGTCACGAAAACAGCCGCGAGAGCGGTGTGCTGGCCACGTGCCCCTCCAGTGACCCCTATCGTCTGAGGACGACACGACGGTCGGTCGCTACCGTTAGGCCTTCCGAGGCCTGTCGCACAGAGTTCAGATTTTTACCACTACATACTAATTCTTCTTCTTTTCACCGTGGCCGGTGGCTGTGGCCGAGCGGTTCTAGGCGCTTCAGTCTGGAAACGCGTAACCGCTACGATCGCAGGTTCAAATCCTGCCTCGGGCATGGATGTGTGTGATGTCCTTATGTTAGATAGGTTTAAGTAGTTCTAAGTTCTAGGTGACTGATGACCTCAGGTGTTAAGTCCCATAGTGCTCAGAGCCATTTGAACCATTTTTTCCCCGTGCCTTAATCCCTCATCGGTTTTGCATGAATAATTTAAGGGATGGCCGGATGCCCTTGTCACCACCCCGTTGCTCCCAGCGCCGAATATGTGTACTCCAACTGTTCAAATGTGTGTGAAATCTTATGGGACTGAACTGCTAAGGTCATCAGTCTCTAAGCTTATACACTACTTAATCTAAATTATCCTAAGGCCAAACACACACACCAATGCCCGAGGGAGGACTCGAACCTCCGCCGGGACCAGCCGCACAGTCCATGACTGCAGCGCCTTAGACCGCTCTACTACTCCAACTGTCTATGTAAAGCGTTATTCATGTGAAAGCGATCGAAAGTTTTAAAAGTGTGCGAATCGTGTAACTTAGGCTGATCTTGGGTTTGGTTGGGGTTGGGTTGTTTGGGCGAAGAGACCAAACTGCGAGGTCATCGGTCTCATCGGATTAGGGAAGGACGGGGGCGGAAGTCGGCCGTGCCCTTTCAAAGGAACCATCCCGGCATTTGCCTGGAGCGATTTAGGGAAATCACGGAAAACCTAAATCAAGATGGCCAGACGCGGGATTGAACCGTCGTCCTCCCGAATGCGAGTCCAGTGTGCTAACCACTGCGCCACCTCGCTCGGTGCTGATCTTGAGTACCAGCTCGGTATTCACCTAGTGAGTTGTGAGAAGCAGCCCAAAAGGCCACACCCAGGATGGCCGGCACAACGACACTCGCCATTAATAGGCCGGATGGATTCGATTCGAGGTCGGTACGCCTCCTGAACCCAGAAGCGGCGCTTTAATGGCACAGGTATCTGGGCAGGTAATACTATACAGTATAGGCTCGTACGAATGAAACATTCCGTCTAACGTGTATCTATTTGTTATTGTTTACAGAGATACAGCTGTAACCCAAACAAAGTATTCACAAAAGGTCTTCTGCCACCGTCTTGGCCATCTTTTATGAGGGGCAGAACTATTCACAATCCGAAAGATCAATTAGACTCTTGTGTTTGTATTTTCTTTGCAGACTTTATCTTTCAAGCATCTTCGCAGGCGAAAACCTGAAGGAGTAAGGCCCCGAGACCCTGCTGGCCATTTCTTCCGATCCATCTTCCGGAGAATGTTAGGTCTAAATGATGTGTCAGCCGACGAATAGAATGTGTGGGGGCTCCGTCATGCTGAAAAAATAAAAGAGCGTCAACATGACGATCTCGGAAGATTACACTTGATACTGTAAAGAGAAATCTAAAGTGCTTTGAAGTCGGAGGTTGAAATTATGAAAATCAGATTCGAACTTAATCATTCGCTTTGCTAGACAATGGCGAAAGATGGATGAGTGTCAATCCTTTTGGGGAACCCTGAATGTATTGATACTGGAGTAGGTGCAATTCGAAAATGGAATTGAACATCCAGACTAAAATGTGCTCTTACGAAGTACAGGTTTTGTAAATTTTAGCTGCTGCAAGAAATGTGGATGATGCGCACTAAAGCGTTCGGAACAGCAGGTGCTGATTAAGTATTGAGTAGAACTTCCCAGATAAGATGCTCGGCTTCCAAAGATCCTGATGGGTGGACCGGTGGGGCAAGGTATTCGAGCAAACAAGTTTTAGCGAGACGGGAAGCAGCTCCACTACGTTAATTCGACAAGTTCTGATTCAAATTCCGATTGACAAGTCTGCTGGTTATACTACCTCTGAGGGAAAGCCTGTTCGAAAGAACGTCTCTCCGTATCATACACTAGTCATTGCGCATTTTTTCATTGACTAAACTTTGTTACGAAATGTGCAGATGAATCAGCAATTCCTTGAAATGTTTTTGAAGGATCTAAGGAAGTATAAGCCCGTTCTTCAATGATACTGCCTTTATTAACGTATTAATCTATTATAAGGTGAATGAAATCAAATTTTTAGCCTTTTGTACACTCTCAAGTTAAATATTGCTAAATGCATTTTGCGGATGAAATTCCATTTCTGGAGGACAGTACTTACAAACTCTTGCAATTCGTAGTATCTTGCTCATGTTACATCCATACCCCAAACTCACTTTGAGCGATATAGCTTCCACCTGACTTATATTACCTAGGTCTCACTGTAGTGGTAGTAGCATCTCAGAGTACAGCACTCTGGTGAGACGTATTAACTATTACATATTTTTGCTTACATACTTCAATTCCAGGCGGTGATTCAGCTTGTTGTTAAATGTGAAGTAGTGCAATGGACTTATTTTTCCATGTTCGCTACAGTACACTGTACTTGTTGCTACTAAAATCGTTGTTTCTTCTCATAACAGTTGCATCCCTCTTTCTCTTACGCGTATTTTAAGTTCAAAAGAACTGACGCTGTATTACTTCTCCAAGATTCCACTTCAGTTGTAGCAAACTAATTTTTAATCGGTATTATTCATACCAGAAAGTAGTTTATTTTCCAGCAGTTTTGCCCGCATACGCAAAAGGCCTACTGTACATATTTCGCATATTTACAGGGTGTAGATTAAAACTGAAGAAACTGCGAAAAGGTGGGAATTTAAGGAGATGGGATCTGTATAAGCTCAAAGAACCAGATGTTGTAGAGAGTTTCAGAGAGAGCATTAGGGAATGATTCACAAGAACTGGGGAAATACATACAGTAGAAGAAGAATGGGTAGTTTTAAAAGATGAAACTGTAAAGGCAGCAGAGGATAAAGTAGGTAAAAAGACGAGGGCTACTAGAAATTCTCGGGTAACAGAAGAGATATTGAACTTAATTGATGAAAGGAAAAATATAAAAATTCAGTAAATGAAGTAGGCAGAAAGGAGTACAAACGTCTCAAAAATGAGATCGACAGGAAGTGCAAAATGGTTAAACAGGGATGGCTAGAGGACAAATGTAAGGATGTAGAGGCATATATCACTAGGAGTAAGATAGATACTGCCTACAGGAAAATTAAAGAAAACTTTGGAGAAAAGAGAACCGCCTGTATGAATATCAAGAGCTCAGATGGAGAACCAGTTCTAAGCAAAGAAGGGAAGGTAGAAAAGTGGAAGGAGTATATAGAAAGTCTGTACAAGGGCGATGTACTTAAGGGCAATATTATGGAAATGGAAGCGGACGTAGATGAAGATGAAATGGGAGATATGATATTGTGCGAAGAATTTGACAGAGCACTGAAAGACCTAAGTCGAAACAAGGCCCTAGGGGTAGACAATATTCCATTAGAGCTACTGATAACCGTGGGAGAGCCAGCCCTGACGAAACTCTGCTATCTGGAGAGCAAGATGTACGAGACAGGCGAAATAGCCTCAGACTTCTAGAAAAATACAATAATTCCAATCCCAAAGAAAGCAGGTGTTGACAGATGTGAAAATTACCGAACTATCAGTTTAATAAGCCACGGGTGCAAAATACTAACACGAATTCTTTACAGACGAATGGAAAAACTGGTAGAAGCGGACCTCGGGGAAGATCAGTTTGGATTCCGTAGAAATGTTGAAACACGTGAGGCAATACTAACCTTACGACTTATCTTAGAAGAAAGATTAAGAAAAGGCAAACCTACGTTTCTAGCATTTGTAGACTTAGAGAAAGCTTTTGCCAATATTGACTGGAATACTCTCTTTCAAATTCTGAAGGAGGCAGGGATCAAATACAGAGAGCGAAAGGTTATTTACAATTTGTACAGAAACCAGATTGCAGTTATAAGAGTCGAGGGGCATGAAAGGTAAGCAGTGGTTGGGAAGGGAGTGAGACAGGGTTGTAGCCTATCCCCTATGTTATTCAATATGTATACTGAGCAAACATTAAAGGAAACAAAAGAAAAATTTGGAGTAGGAATTAAAATCCATTGAGAAGAAATAAAAACTTTGAGGTTTACCTATGACATTGTTCTGTCAAACAGCAGAGGACCTGGAAGAGCATTTGAACGGTATGGGCAGTGTCTTGAAAGGAGGATGTAAGATAAACATCAACAAAAGCAAGACGATGATAATGGAATGTAGTCTAATTGAATCACGTGATGCTGAGGGGATTAGGAAATGAGACACTTTAAATAGTAGTTTTGCTATTCAGGTAGTAAATTAACTGATGATGGTCGATGTAGAGAGAATATAAAATGTAGACTGGCAATGGCAAGGAAAGCATTTCTGAAGAAGAAAAATTTGTTAACATCGAGTATATATTTAAGTGTCAGGAAGTCTTTTCTGAAAGTATTTGTATGGAGTGTACCCATGTATGGAAGTGGAACATGGACGATAACTAGTTTAGACTAGAAGAGAATAGAAGCTTTCGAAATGTGGTGCTACAGAAGAATGCTGAAGACTATATGGGTAGATCACGTAACTAATGAGGAGGTACTGAATAGATTTGGGGAGAAGAGGAATTTGTGGCACAACGTGACTAGAAGAAGGGATCGTTAGGTAGGACATGTTCTGAGGCACCAAGGGATCACCATCATAATATTTGAGTGAAGCGTGGAGGGTAAATTTGTAGAGGGAGACCAAGAGATGAATACAATAAGTAGATTCAGAAGGACGTAGGTTGCAATAGGTACTTGGAGATGAAGACGCTTGCGCAGGTTGACACACAGTCAACATGGGTTTAGAAAGCATCGTTCCTGTGAAACACAACTAGCTCTTTATTCACATGAAGTGTTGAGTGCTATTGACAAGGGACTTGAGATCGATTCCGTATTCCTGGATTTCCGGAAGGCTTTTGACACTGTGCCACACAAGCGGCTCGTAATGAAATTGCGTGCTTATGGAATATCGTCTCAGTTATGTCACTGGATTTGTGATTTCCTGTCAGAGAGGTCACAGTTCGTAGTAATTGACGGAAAGTCATCAAGTAAAACAGAAGTGATTTCTGAGGTTCACCAAGGTAGTGTTATAGGCCCTTTGCTGTTCCTTATCTATATAAACGTTTTTGGAGGCAATCTGAGCAGCCGTCTTCGGTTGTTTGCAGATGACTAATAAAATCATCAAAACAAACTGCAGAACGATTTATAAAAGATATCTGAATGGTGCGAAAAGTGGCAATTGACCCTAAATAACGAAAAGTGTGAGGTCATCCACATGAGTGCTAAAAGGAATTCGTTAATCTTCGGTTACACGATAGATCAGTCTAATCTGAAAGCCATAAATTCAATTAAATACCTAGGTATTACAATTACGAACAACTTAAATTGGAAGGAACAAATAGAAAATGTTGTGGCGAAGGCTAACCAGAGAGTTCGTTTTAGTGGCAGGACACTTAGAAAATGTGACACACCTACTAAGGAGAATTCCTACACTACGCTTGTCCGTCCTCTATTAGAATACTGCTGCGCGGTGTGGGATCCTTACCAGGTAGGACTGATGGAGTACATCGAAAAAGTTAAAAATAAAGGCAGCACGTTTTGTATTATCGCGAAATTTGGGAGAGAGTGTCACAGAAATGATACAGGATTTGGGCTGGAAATCATTTAAAAAAAGGCGTTTTTCGTTGCGACGGAATCTTCTCTCGAAATTCGAATCACCAGCTTTCTCCTCCAAATGCGAAAATATTTTGTTGACACCGACCTACATAGGGAGGAACGATCACCACGATAAAATAAGGGAAATCAGAGCTCATACGGAAAGATATAGGTGTTCATTCTTACCACGCGCTATACGAGACTGGAATAATAGAGAATTGTGAAGGTGGTTTCTATGAACCCTCTGCCAGGCACTTGAATGTGATTTCCAGAGTATCCATGTAGATGCAGATGTAAAGTAGTATGGAGGGCTGCAGCAAACCAGTCTCAAAAAATGGTTCAAATGGCTCTGAGCACTATGGGACTCAACAGCTGAGGTCATTAGTCCCCTAGAACTTAGAACTAGTTAAACCTAACTAACCTAAGGACATCACAAACATCCATGCGCGAGGCAGGATTCGAACCTGCGACCGTAGCGGTCTTGCGGTTCCAGACTGCAGCGCCTTTAACCGCACGGCCACTTCGGCCGGCAAACCAGTCTCAGGACTGAAGGCCAAACACTAGGGTGTTAGGGGCATAAGTGCAGATGATGTGAACAGTGGTACTTTTATATGTAACCACTTCAGCGTGTTAGTTGTTTCTTCTCTGTGTCTAACAGTCTTCCCACAATCACAGCACATAATTTACTACCTGACGTTTTCTGTATGGTCGTAACTGCACCTCTAAGTAGACTACGCCTGTCGCTATAGACTAACCGTTTTGCGTCCATGCTTTACAGTTCAACACCTAACCTGCTGCCTAGGGGATAAATGAGCATTAATGGCTTGCTCTTGCCACATGCACTTGGTTGTACTAACCAACCTAAGAATATACACCTTGTAATAGCTATAATTATTAGTCTGTAAATCAAGTTAATACTGGTGTAATAAATAAATACTGATGTAATGTCCATCTGTATTTGTAGTGTATTTCACTCTGCAGTTTCATCTGAATCCTGAGGAAATGTTTGTATGATATTCCTCCTGCGTCATCGTCTTAGACTGCAAAAGACGCCGAAGAAATTATTGGCTTACTGCAGTGCTCTTTCTCACGACCAGACTGAGATACTAAACAACGCAAATAAGAGACAAAATGCGGTTTCTATTTTTCGAGTTTCGGAGACGAAATATCAACAGATCATTTTCGTACATTCTTATGTGCCACTTCTTCTCGTTCCCACAACCACCCCTATGGGTAGTGGTACCTTGCTCCCACAGTGTTTTTACACATATAAATGAGTAATGAATAGAAAACTAAAATAGTTACAAACTACGTCGTACACACACTTCATTCAGCAAAAATGGTTCAAATGGCTCTGAGCACTATGGGACTCAACTGCTAAGGTCATTAGTCCCCTAGAACTTAGAACTAGTTAAACCTAACTAACCTAAGGACATCACAAACATCCATGCCCGAGGCAGGATTCGAACCTGCGACCGTAGCGGTCTTGCGGTTCCAGACTGCAGCGCCTTTAACCGCACGGCCACTTCGGCCGGCCTTTATTCAGCATCTAAACGTCACTACAGATGTTCGAATTTAGGTTATGACATGTTCTATATGCCTGCCACCTTTGGCGATGATGTGGCGCAGACGAATAGCGAAGTTCTGCATGATCTGCTGACGTGTCGGGACATCGATGCTGTCGATGACCTTCTGAATGGCTGTTTTCAGCTCAGCAATGGTCTTGGAGTTATTACCGTACACCTTGTCTTTAATATAGCCCCACAAAAATGAGTCGCACGTGTTCAGATCCGGAGAATATGTCGGCCAATCGAGCCCCATGCCAGTGGCCTCTGGGTACACCACAGCAAGAATGCGGTCCACAGAGTGCTCCTCCAGGACATCAATAACTCTCCTGCTTCGATGGAGTCGAGCTCCGTCTTGCAAGAACCACATCTTGTCGAAATCAGGATCACTTTGGATAATGGGGGTGAAATCATCATCCAAAACCTTCACGTAGCGTTTGATGGTCACCGTGCCATCATGGAATATCGCATCGATTATTCCGTGACTGGACATTGCACACCATACAGTCACCCGTTGAGAGTTGCGGATTCCCAGTCCCACAAATGCACCAATTTTGCTTATTGACGAACATATCCAAACGGAAGCGGACTTCGTCATACTGCGCACACTAACTCCTATCATGCTTCGCGGCCAACCGTGCAGTTTGAACGTCTTAACGCAAACCGTTCAGCAGTTATGTGGATTTTATTTCATGTAGTTCAACAATTGTCACCATGTAGGAACTGTGATTAAAAACTAATGGCAATTTTTTAATTTCGCGGACTTTATACAGCCGATTTTCAATTTTTCTAATATTGTTAGTACACATTTCGCGATGCATGTTTGCATTTTCAGCTGTTTTGAACATTTAGTTTATTATTGGTAGTCGAAGTGGTTATACGGTTACTGAGTGCTGAGTAAATTTTTACTTTCGAAAGAGATAGATCAAAAATTTGCATTAAATTTTGTTTTAATAATGGAATAAAGTGCAGCACCGCATTCGAACTGTTGACCGTGATTTTGGCGAATCTACTATGAGTAACACAAGAGTTTTCGAGTGGTATATACGTTTCAAAGAAGGTCCGTAAGAGATTGAAGATGACGCCCTAGCACATCAGTTACTGATAAAAATGTGCAAGTAGTAAAGAAAACGGTTCTGTAAAATTGCCGAATCACCATCAGAGAGGTCGATGATGATATTGGTATGTCCTTTGGACCATAAAATGCAATCTTTTTTCGGATGTTTTTGGCATGAAACGTACAACAGCGAAGTTTTCTCCGAAACTGTTCAATTTCGATCAAAAACGACGTCGCCTAGACATCGCTCAGAAATTCCCGAATAAAGTCGACAACGATCCAGAACTTCTAAAGAAGGTTACAACATGTGACGAAACATGGCTATATGGGTATGACGTAGAAACAAATGCGTACTCGTCCCAATGGAAACTGCTTTAAAGAGCCAAGGCCGGAAAAAATTCGACAACTCCTATTACATGCGAAGGTTCTTCTCACTCTTTTCCTCGATTTCAGTGGATAGTGTATCATGAGTTCCTACCTTATGCTCGTACGGTCAATAAGGAATACTATCAGAAGTTACGCGCCGTTTGAATGAATCAATTCGAAGGAAACGATCAAACTAGTGGCAAAACCACTGGTGGAAATTGCATCACGATAATGCTCCCGCTCACACCTCAACGTTTTTTCGTGATATTTTGGCAAAAAAACAAAAACTTTAGGTTGCCTCAGCGACCGTATTCATCGGATAAGGTCCCCTGTGACTTCTTTTTATTCCTGAGGCTGAAGAGAACCGTGAAAGAATGTCGTTTTGCCACCATTGAGGAGATCAAAACAGAATCGCTGAGGGAGCTTAACACCAAAACTAAAAGTGAGTTCACTATAGTCGACATAATCGTGTTGAGAGATTCAACAACTTCTTAGATATGTGGTTCTTTGTAGACAAGATGGGTTGCTGATACAAGTTGTAGGGTGGACAAGTCATTTTAATTTTTGTAAGTTATCGATGTGCACGTTAGAGAGAGAGCAAGTTATGTTACTGTCAAGTTATGTTACTTGTTGCGACACAGACTTTGACCCTGCGTAGTCTGATACATTCTTAGTTGAAGTGTGGTAGGTGACGGACGTATTCAGTGGTGCTGTGTTAAGTTGTGATTGTATCTGTCAGATGAAGAAAGATTTATTGTACAGCACAGCAAAGTTGAATGTAACGTCTATATTGGAAGACGAAAAGAATAAAAATTTTGAATAATGTTATTATTTTTGAAGAGAAGAAATTTGAAGTACGACTGCAGCACTGCGCAGCTAGTTTGTCGGAATGATTATTGTCAGTCAGTTAACTTGCTCAGAGCTGAGACAAAGACCACCTCACTTTCCTGAGTCATGCGTTAAGATACTAGCTGATTAAGCTGTTTGGTTTCCACAGAAATTCTCTGTAAACGTTATATCCTTTTCAAACCATTGTTCACTTTGTTAAGTATAGTTTTGTTCAGACCAATGTTATATGTGAAGATCACGCGAAATTTTACTCGTCTTTTTGAATACATAATTAATGCTAAAACTTCCGTCTTGCAGTGTCATTTCTTAGGAATAGTTACACTCCCCATCCCACTGTTTAAAGAAGGTTTATCATTACGCATTACAACATTGTGCCGTTTGGTATGCAACAGTTTGAATACTGTTAGGAAATTTTATTTAAAAATAGAAATCTGGCTTAGCCGCTACCTGCTTGCTGTTTGCTGTTGCGCTTTGGAAAAGTCCTCAACAATGTTGTCAACACGCGATGTAAGTGGAAGTTACGATTAGGGCCAGATAATTGTTCTACTGCAATTGCGCAGTTAATGTACAGGCAAGTTGTGTACCGGCCAGTTACAGTTCGATTCAAATTAGGTTCTGTTTAGCCAAAGGTTAGTAGACGAGTTTAAGTCGGATAATAAAAGTTTTGGGTGCATAGTGTTGGTAATACGTAGAGTTTTTATAGAATGAGACATACACTACTGGCCATTAATATTGCTACACCATGAAGATGACGTGCTACAGACGCGAAATTTAACCGGCAGGAGACGATGCTGTGATATGCAAATGATTAGCTTTTCAGAGCATTCACACAAGGTTGGCGCCGATGGCGACACCTACAACGTGCTGACATGAGGAAAGTTTCCAACCGATTTCTCATACACTAACAGCAGTTGACCGTTGTTGCCTGGTGAAACGTTGTTGTGATGCCTCGTATAAGGAGGATAAATGAGTACCATCACGTTTCCGACTTTGATAAAGGTCGGATTGTAGCCTGTCGCATTTGCGGTTTATCGTATTGCGACATTGTTGCTCGCGTTGGTCGAGATCCAATGACTGTTAGCAGAATATGGAATCGGTGGGTTCAGGAGGGTAATACGGAACGCCGTGCTGGATCCCAACGGCCTCGTATCACTAGCAGTCGAGATGACAGGCATTTTATCTGCATGGCCGTAACGGATCGTGCAGCCATGTCTCGCTCCCTGAGTCAACAGATGGGGACGTTTGCAAGACGACAACCATCTGCACGAACACTTCGACGAAGTTTGCAGCAGCATGGACTATCAGCTCGGAGACCATGGCTGCTGTTACCCTTGACGCTGCATCACAGACAGGAGCGCCTGCGGTAGTGTACTCAACGACGAACCTGGGAGCACGCATGGCAAAACGTCATTTTTTCGGATGAATCCAGGTTCTGTTTACAGCATCATGATGGTCGCATCCGTGTTTAGCGACATGGCGGTGAACGCACATTGAAAGCGTGTACTCGTCATCGCCATACTGGCGTAACACCCGGCGTGATGAAATGGGGTGCCATTGGTTACACGTCTCGGTCACCTCTTGTTCGCATTGACGGCACTTTGAACAGTGGACGTTACATTTCAGATGTGTTACGACCCTTGGCTCTACCCTTCATTCGATCCCTGCGAAACCCTACATTTCAGCAGAATAATGCACGACCGCATGTTGCAGGTCTTTTACGGGCCTTTCTGGATACAGAAAATTTTCGACTGCTGCCCTGGCCAGCACATTCTCCAGATCTCTCACCAATTGAAAACGTCTGGTCAATGGTGGCCGAGCAACTGGCTCGTCACAATACGCCAGTCACTATTCTTAATGAACTGTGGTATCATGTTGAAACTGCATGGGCAGCTGTACCTGTACACGCCATCCAAGCTCTGTTTGACTCAATGCCCAAGCGTATCAAGGCCGTTATTGCGGCCAGAGGTGGTTGTTCTGGGTACCGATTTCTCAGGATCTATGGACCCAATTTGAGTGAAAATGTAATCACATGTCAGTTCTAGTATATTTGTTCAATGAATACCCGATTATCATCTGCATTTCTTCTTGGTGTAGCATTTTTAATGGCCAGCACTGAAAATTTGGACCAAGTTTCATACAGAAACATATAGTAGGGAGAAGCTTACAAACTGCGTAAATGTGAAAATGGTCCACATTGATCTAAACGTGTAACCTTGCTAAAAATGTGTAACGGAGACGGAAGAATAAATGAAAATTGTTTTAATTGAAAAATAAGCTCTAGAAATGCTTCCAAGATTGGAAAAACCGTTGGCACAGATGTTTTATATCTGAGGGGGATTACTGTGAAGGGTAAAAAGTTGACGTTGATGAATAAATAAAGACTCTTTAAGAAAAACAAGTATTCTCATTACTTTTTGATCACATCTCGTGTGGGTATGGGTATGTTAGTGGAATTTGGAGAGTGTATTTTAGCAACATTGATGGCGAGTGAGTGTGGGATGTTGGCACTTCAATAATTCACCCAGGCTAGTGCAGTGGCGCGAGGTAGGTTAGCTTGTTGAAACTGTGAACTTAGTGGTACGGCACTGAGCAGCACAGCAAGGGCCGAGTCAGATTTCCCGACTGATAGTGGCAGTAGTGTTTTAAGGAACAAGACTGGTAGTGGCGCATATGCACAAGTGCGCCACTGTCAAGTATAAGTTCTGGACATTTTTGTTAAAGAATTATCCTGCGACTCACAGCCCAGCCAGGAGGACAGGGCTGTGTTGGACGAGGACACCACATGGACCTGCCAGTGGAAGTAAATGGCTTGAGACCACGGCAGGGTAACAGCTCTGTGCACTAAGTCCATACAGAGAGTTAGTGCCAGCGTGCAGGTGGCCAGACCACGCCATCTCCAGTAGCACGCCCAGCTCCTGCCCAGGGGACAGTTGATCATTTTCCTTGCCATCCACCACTGTCAGAGGGGCGCCTCAGTGCCGTGTGTTTCTGATGCCACCAGACGATGCCGTCGGCTGTAGCGGCCACAGCAACATCGAGATCAGACACCACTGGCGCCGGGTTCGCTCAGCCAGCTTCACGTCTGCTGTGCAGCGAGCTACCTTAATTTAAGTATTAACTGTATTTTTCTTACTTGTCACTTCTTCTTCCGTGTGTTTTTGCTTTTAGGAAGCTTTAATTGTCGAGTGCTATTAATAGTGTTCCATAGATTTCGCGTTTGTTTTGAATACAGTCAGAGAGAGTCCCTTTAGTCAGCCATAGTGCCAGTAGTGCTAGTGTTTGTTTTCAATGCAGTCTAGAGAGAGGTAGTGCTATCTTCATTGTTTTCTACAAGAAGTGGCTAGCAATCACAGCTTGGTCAATAATCAGCCGTCTTTAGTGAATCAGCAGTCTAGTTAAAAGTTGATTAACTCTTTTCAGTAAATTGAGTCCTTAGGATGGATAGGATGTGTGACTGCTGTGTACGGACGCAGGAGGAGCTGGCCACTGTTCGCGAACAGCTGAGCGTGTTGATGGCCGCGGTCAGCCGTCTTCAGGCTGCTGCCTCGGAGTGTAGCGGCAGTGGGGAGCCTGGAGCGTCGCAAGGTACACCACAGGTGTTACATGCTTCACCCACTGTCCCTGCTGTCGAGACATCTTCGCGGGTACCGGGCGCGGTTGGGACACTCTCCCCAAGGGGAGTGGCGGGTTCAGCGGCGTTCGCGGCGCACGAGGCGGAGGGTAAATGTGGAGGCTGGCCGTGTGGCATCGCCCGCTCTGCCTGTGAGTGGACTTGTGGCTGCTCCTTCAGCAAGGTCCGAGTACGCACACGGGGGGAAGGGTTTATTAGTTATTGGGAGCTCCAACGTTAGGCGGGTGATGGAGCCCCTTAGGGAAATAGCGGAAAGGTCGGGGAAGAAGGCCAGTGTTCACTCTGTCTGCTTGCCGGGGGGTCTCATCCGAGATGTGGAAGAGGCCCTACCGGCGGCGATAGAGAGCACTGGGTGAACCCGACTGCAAATTGTTGCCCATGTCGGCACCAATGACTCCTGCCATCTGGGTTCAGAGGTCATCCTCAGTTCGTATAGGCGGTTGGCGGAATTGGTGAAGGCGGAAAGCCTCGCTCGCGGGGTAGAATTAGAGCTAACTATTTGTAGTATCGTTCCCAGAACCGATCGCGGTCCTCTGGTTTGGAGCCGAGTGGAAGGCTTAAAACAGAGGCTCAGACGATTCTGCGGAGATCTGGGATGCAAATTTCTCGATCTCCGCTATCGGGTGGAGAAATGTAGAGTCCCCCTGAATAGGTCAGGCGTGCACTACACGCCAGAAGCGGCTACAAGGGTAGCAGAGTACGTGTGGAGTGCACATGGGGGTTTTTTAGGTTAGAGAATTCCCTCCCTAGGCCCGACAAGACGCCTCCTGAGACGCGGCAAGGTAGGAGTAGGCAAAATGCAACAAGGAATAACAATATTATTGTGCTAATAGTAAACTGCAGGAGCGTCTATAGAAAGGTCCCAGAATTGTTCTCATTAATAAACGGTCACAACGCCCATATAGTACTAGGGACAGAAAGTTGGCTGAAACCAGACGTAAACAGTAATGAAATCCTAAACTCAGATTGGAATGTATACCGCAGAGACAGGCTGGACAGTGAAGGGGGAGGCGTGTTTATAGCGATAAGAAGTGCAATAGTATTGAAGGAAATTGACGGAGATCCGAAATGTGAAATGATTTGGGTGAAGGTCACGGTTAAAGCAGGCTCAGACATGGTAATTGGATGTCTCTATAGGCCCCCGGGCTCAGCAGCTGTTGTTGCTGAGCACCTGAAGGATAATTTGGAAAATATTTCGAGTAGATTTCCCCACCATGTTATAGTTCTGGGTGGAGATTTTAATTTGCCGGATATGGACTGGGAGACTCAAACGTTCATAACGGGTGGCAGGGACAAAGGATCCAGTGAAATTTTTTTTAAGTGCTTTATCTGAAAATACCTTGAGCAGTTAAACAGAGAACCGACTCGTGGCGATAACATATTAGACCTGGTGACAAACAGACCAGAACTACACTCCTGGAAATGGAAAAAAGAACACATTGACACCGGTGTGTCAGACCCACCATACTTGCTCCGGACACTGCGAGAGGGCTGTACAAGCAATGATCACACGCACGGCACAGCGGACACACCAGGAACCGCGGTGTTGGCCGTCGAATGGCGCTAGCTGCGCAGCATTTGTGCACCGCCGCCGTCAGTGTCAGCCAGTTTGCCGTGGCATACGGAGCTCCATCGCAGTCTTTAACACTGGTAGCATGCCGCGACAGCGTGGACGTGAACCGTATGTGCAGTTGACGGACTTTGAGCGAGGGCGTATAGTGGGCACGCGGGAGGCCGGGTGGACGTACCGCCGAATTGCTCAACACGTGGGGCGTGAGGTCTCCACAGTACATCGATGTTGTCGCCAGTGGTCGGCGGAAGGTGCACGTGCCCGTCGACCTGGGACCGGACCGCAGCGACGCACGGATGCACGCCAAGACCGTAGGATCCTACGCAGTGCCGTAGGGGACCGCACCGCCACTTCCCAGCAAATTAGGGACACTGTGGCTCCTGGGGTATCGCCGAGGACCATTCGCAACCGTCTCCATGAAGCTGGGCTACGGTCCCGCACACCGTTAGGCCGTCTTCCGCTCACGCCCCAACATCGTGCAGCCCGCCTCCAGTGGTGTCGCGACAGGCGTGAATGGAGGGACGAATGGAGACGTGTCGTCTTCAGCGATGAGAGTCGCTTCTGCCTTGGTGCCAATGATGGTCGTATGCGTGTTTGGCCCCGTGCAGGTGAGCGCCACAATCAGGACTGCATACGACCGAGGCACACAGGGCCAACACCCGGCATCATGGTGTGGGGAGCGATCTCCTACACTGGCCGTACACCACTGGTGATCGTCGAGGGGACACTGAATAGTGCACGGTACATCCAAACCGTCATCGAACCCATCGTTCTACCATTCCTAGACCGGCAAGGGAACTTGCTGTTCCAACAGGACAATGCACGTCCGCATGTATCCCGTGCCACCCAACGTGCTCTAGAAGGTGTAAGTCAACTACCCTGGCCAGCATGATTTCCGGATCTGTCCTCCATTGAGCATGTTTGGGACTGGATGAAGCGTCGTCTCACGCGGTCTGCACGTCCAGCACGAACGCTGGTCCAACTGAGGCGCCAGGTGGAAATGGCATGGCAAGCCGTACCACAGGACTACATCCAGCATCTCTACGATCGTCTCCATGGGAGAATAGCAGCCTGCATTGCTGCGAAAGGTGGATATACACTGTACTAGTGCCGACATTGTGCATGCTCTGTTGCCTGTGTCTATGTGCCTGTGGTTCTGTCAGTGTGATCATGTGATGTATCTGAGCCCAGGAATGTGTCAATAAAGTTTCCCCTTCCTGGGACAATGAATTCACGGTGTTCTTATTTCAATTTCCAGGAGTGTATTTGAAACAGTTAACGCAGAACAGGGAATCAGCGATCATAAAGCGGTTACGGCATCGATGATTTCAACCGTAAATAGAAATATTAAAAAAAAGGTAGGAAGATTTTTCTGATTAGCAAAAGTGACAAAAAGCAGATTACAGAGTACCTGACGGCTCAACACAAAAGTTTTGTCTCAAGTACAGATAGTGTTGAGGATCAGTGGACAAAGTTCAAAACCATCGTACAATATGCGTTAGATGAGTATGTGCCAAGCAAGATCGAAAGAGATGGAAAAGAGCCACCGTGGTACAACAAACGAGTTAGAAAACTGCTGCGGAAGCAAAGGGAACGTCACAGCAAACATAAACATAGCCAAAGCCTTGCAGACAAACAAAAATTACGCGAAGCGAAATGTAGTGTGAGGACGGCTATGCGAGAGGCGTTCAATGAATTCGAAAGTAAAGTTCAGTGTACTGACTTGGCAGAAAATCCTAAGAAATTTTGGTCTTATGTCAAAGCGCTAGGCGGATCAAAACAAAATGTCCAGACGCTCTGTGACCAAAATGGTACTGAAACAGAGGATGACAGACTAAAGGCCGAAATACTAAAAATCTTTTTCCAAAGCTGTTTCACAGAGGAAGACTGCACTGTAGTTCCTTCTCTAGATTGTCGCACAGATGGCAAAATGGTACATATCGAAATAGACGACAGAGGGATAGAGAAACAATTAAAATCGCTCAGAAGAGGAAAGGTCGCTGGACCTGATGGGATACCAGTTCGATTTTACACAGAGTACGCGAAGGAACTTGCCCCCCTTCTTGCAGCGGTGTACCGTAGGACTCTAGAAGAGCGTAGCGTTCCAAAGGATTGGAAAAGGGCAACGGTCATCCCCATTTTCAAGAAGGGACGTCAAACAGATGTGCAGAACTATAGACCTATATCTCTAACGTCGATCAGTTGTAGAATTTTGGAACACGTATTATGTTCGAGTATAATGACTTTTCTGGAGACTAGAAATCTACTCTGTAGGAATCAGCATGGGTTTCGAAAAAGACGGTCGTGTGAAACCCAACTCGCGCTATTCGTCCACGAGACTCAGAGGGCCATAGACACGGGTTCACAGGTAGATGCCGTGTTTCTTGACTTCCGCAAGGCGTTCGATACAGTTCCCCACAGTCGTTTAATGAACAAAGTAAGAGCATATGGACTATCAGACCAATTGTGTGATTGGATTGAGGAGTTGCTAGATAACAGAACGCAGCATGTCATTCTCAATGGAGAGAAGTCTTCCGAAGTAAGAGTGATTTCAGATGTGCCGCAGGGGAGTGTCATAGGACCGTTGCTATTCACAACATACATAAATGACCTTGTGGATGAGATCGGAAGTTCACTGAGGCTTTTTGCAGATGATGCTGTGGTGTATCGAGAGGTTGTAACAATGGAAAATTGTACTGAAATGCAGAAGGATCTGCAGCGAATTGACGCATGGTGCAGGGAATGGCAATTGAATCTCAATGTAGACAAGTGTAATGTGCTGCGAATGCCTAGGAAGATTGATCCCTTATCATTTAGCTACAAAATAGCAGGTCAGCAACTGGAAGCAGTTAATTCCATAAATTATCTGGGAGTACGCATTAGGAGTGATTTAAAATGGAATGATCATATAAAGTTGATCGTCGGTAAAGCAGAGGCCAGACTGAGATTCATTGGAAGAATCCTAACGAAATGCAATCCGAAAACAAAGGAAGTAGGTTACAGTAAGCTTGTTCGCCCACTGCTTGAATACTGCTCAGCAGTGTGGGATCCGTACCAGATAGGGTTGATAGAAGATCCAACGGAGAGCAGCGCGCTTCGTTACAGGATCATTTAGTAATCGCGAAAGCGTTACGGAGATGATAGATAAACTCCAGTGGAAGAGACGCTCAGTAGCTCGGTACGGGCTTTTGTTAAAGTTTCGAGAACATACCTTCACCGAAGAGTCAAGCAGTATATTGCTCCCTCCTACGTATATCTCGCGAAGAGACCATGAGGATAAAATCAGAGAGATTAGAGCCCACACAGAAGCATACCGACGATCCTTCTTTCCACGAACAATACGAGACTGGAATAGAAGGGAGAACCGATAGAGGTACTCAGGGTACCCTCCGCCACACACCGTCAGGTGGCTTGCGGAGTATGGATGTAGATGTAGATGTAGATGCAGATGTAGATCACCGGTTTGGCGTACTACTGTGGGGTGAGCGGGCAGCTAGCACAATAGAATTAAGTGGCCAGCCAGACACCGCCGCAGTGTGATCAAGCACTGCTGATGCGTGGATAAAAGAACTTGTTACATTTGCGACTGCCTTTCTCTGGAGCCACCTGGGCTCCCAACGCGCCTTCACCACCTGCTCGCCCTAACCTGGCTCATAGCCACCCCACCCAGATCAGAGGGCGCTTTAATATACTTATACATACACAGACATTCATAAAAATGCAAAGATGTTGCAGAGCACAGGAATGTGAAACACATATACAAGCGACACACATGAACCCGTCACTAGTGTGCAGGTGGATCTAAGGCTTTTCCCACGCATGTCTAAACAGATGCCATGCAGGTTCAGAGTCGGCGCTTCAGAATTACAACATACAGACAGCAAAGACGCAGGAAACAATACACTATTGGACATTACAACTGCAACATCACGACAACCAGAAAACAGAGAAACCTGCAGGAAGAACGCACGATTAAATTTGTACGTGATTTGAGTTTATGTGGGGTGCGAAATTTAATACACAGAGTTGCCACTCGTAACAAACACGGCTTCCTCCCAGCTGGGCATCAAGTGAAACTGAGCTTGGATGACAGATACAGGCGCTTCATTTCATCCAGCTTCGACTTTATGCCAGAGTCTGTTAGTCATAGTGGCTGGCGAGTGCCGGAGTGCCAGTCTTTTGTCAACTCATTACCAGATGTTTTCTGTGGGTGAGAGATATGGTGCTGGCCAGAGCAACAGTCGTATACGCTCTGTGTCGAAGTAGGTCAGAGCAGCACAGGCAACATGTGGTCTTGCGATACCTTGTTGAAAGATGACATCGCGGACACATCAAAAATATGACATATCAGAAATGTAACATCTGCTGTCCAGATAACCGTCAATGCGAATTGAAGGTGGACTCAATGTTGTGTACCCAATGGCATTCCATTTCATCACAGTAGGGGCAATGCCCGTATGACAAAAAAGAGGCCGTCAAACTGCTTCTCCTCGGGGCCTCTACAAACAGATGCATCCGTCCTGATACTGTATCCTGAAATGGGATTCGTCTGAAAAGACGAAATTGTTCCATTCCTGTGTCTAGTGTTGTAATTGTATGTATCTATATCCGCACACGTCACTCTGCTTCCACCTTAATGGAAAGGTCGCCGGATCTGAGCCCACTACAGAACGTTTGGAACATTGCGGACAGGGCTCTCCAACCACCTCGGGATTTTGACCATATAACGCGCCACTTGGGCAGAATTTGGCAAGATATCACTCATGAGGGCACCCAACAATTCTTTCAATCAGTGCCAAGCCCAAAAACTGCTTGCATAATGGCCAGACTCATTATTGACTTGCTCAATTTGTAAAGCTCCTTCTCCCGGATAAATCAACCAGTTTTTTTGAAATTGTAATCATTTGTGATTTTGTACATGCACATCACATCTACCGATTTCCCACCCATTCGAATTATTTCTTTGTGGTGCGACGTTTCTTCTTTTTCTTTATAGTCTTGGAGTGTGCTATAGGAGGTGTTATTGGAGACTAATTCGAATAAAATATTCCGTATAATATATGTCTAGTTTTTACACATACAGAGACGCACCTGTTAGAATATTCACAGAAAGTCTTCAACAATGGCAAATGATTAAATTCGAAGTTGATTTTCGTAAATTTCATCTCTGATTTCACTTTCTTTTACAACACTAGATGTAGAGCTTTTGACGTCGACATGGCGTTCTTTTATTAAGAAAGCGCTATTCATATTCCGAAAGATCAA
The DNA here is from genome assembly GCF_023898315.1 of Schistocerca nitens. Classification (NCBI taxonomy): domain Eukaryota; kingdom Metazoa; phylum Arthropoda; class Insecta; order Orthoptera; family Acrididae; genus Schistocerca; species Schistocerca nitens. The sequence continues at coordinate 339,271,841 of NC_064621.1, read as the reverse complement.
TTTGCCTCTTATGTTTACTATTTCTTTGTAGACTTCGGCTTTCAGCCATTGCCATTGTCAAAGATGTAAAAATACTTTACATTTCTGTCGATCCATCTTACAAGGAAAGTTTCATTTATATGATGTGTCACCTGATGACTATAATTTGTAGGGGTCCCGTCATGCTGGAAGGACATGTCCATCTTTGAGGCCAAAGGAACCTTTTCCAGTAACGCTGGAAGCTCTTTTTCAAGAAAATGTAGGTGAGGGGACCCTGTAACACGATGTGGCAACAGGTCCAGCGAATACGGAGAAGTGTTGGGACTGTGTCTCCATAAAGGCTTGTGAATTTTCGTCGAACCTCCGATGTAAGTTGCGAGAGTAACTCCTACCGTCACGAATGAAAATTTCATCGGCTAATAATATTAATGGAATTACTTGACGATTTGCGACTGGCCAGCGACAAAATTCCAGTTGTCTAGTTTCATCTTTTTCTCGAAAGATCCTGAATAAGCTGTAAACGATAAGGACAGAGCCTGTGCATACGTACTGTCCCTCATATTCTCGTATGTGGAACACCAATATGTGTAGAGATTTTGCCTGTGCTTGTTGGAGGACTGCGTTTTACCAGCTGAATAATGTCTTCTGCTACATTCACACTCTGTTCATTTGCACGTACAGATGAGATAAGAATGTTGGGCACTGTGCCAGTCCCATGCAGTTTAGTGTAAACACGAGTAAGCACTCTTGAACCTGGTTCTCTGCGGGTAGGAAATAGTCTCCTGTATTCTCTACAAGAAACAGCAACGTTTCTATTGCAAAAGCTGTACACAAATGACATGTCGGCATACTCATCGTCTGTAAGGGGGCATGCTTAAACGATAAAGTAGAGTTAGGCAACAAATCACAGTCATAGCTGAAAAATTCAGTTACGTAAATCCAAACACAACGTCACAACTTGAGCTTCAAAACAATAACGACAATCGACAAATAAACCCGTAGCAACTGGAGTACCAACACGAGAAATGAAAATTTATCTCTGTAACGAGCTGTATCTCTCTCACCGATAGAAATTCGAATTACTGTATTGTACAACATGTGTGTGTGAATTCCTAAGGGACCAAATTACTGATGTCATCGGTCCCTGGACTTACACACTATTTAAACTCACTTATTCTAAGACAACACACACACCCATGCCCGAGGGAGGACTCGAACCTCCGGCGGGAGGGGCTGCGCAATCCGTAACACGACGCCTCAAACTGCGCGGCCACTCAGCGCGGCATTGTACCACTTCCTAAAATATTTACCATTCCTACTGAAACGCCCTTGCGTTACACATGTCTACTTAGTGTGACTGAGCTGTAATGCTGATCATTTGCATATACAAGCAGGTATTACACTTCTTGTCAGTTTGACGTTTCTTGTAGCCTGTGTTTATGATGTCAAAATTTTAATGGCCAGTAGTGTATGTATACTATTTACAAGACAATAAAATATAGTATTTTCCGTCTCGTGTTATGCTTAGGCGATACTAAAGTGATAAAACGACGTCGCAAATTAAACTGCTACATCCACGGTAATTGTCTAGGAGCGAAACACGAGACTAGTGTTGTAGGAAAGAAATAGGTAAGGAACATCATATCAGAAAGCAACTTTCTATGCTTAATATTTTGAAAGAACTGTAATTGGCTTGGAGAAACTTTTACTTTGTTTTGAATGGCGAATGCTTAACTTTACCTTCACTTCTCAATCTGTTAGGGGGAGACGCCACCCTAAAACTTCAATTTGTTTCAAAACGTTTTAATTGCTATTTCACGTCTTAGGAGTATTTACTCCTATGTCCCAAAACGGCTTGGCTGTATTCGAATTACAAGTTCGTATAAGAAATATTTGAAATAAGGACTACGCAGGGAGCCGTGGCAGGATCGAGATAGTACCCGGTTATCAGAGACTTGCATCTGATGCACTACTGGTAAACTGCACCGATGACAAGACACAAAATGCAAATGGAAGTCTGCATAGCGTCATTTGGTCCAAGTGTCTCAAAGAAAACAAATATATATTTTTCGGTCTTGTAAAAGTTCTGTCTCAGTCCATTATAATATGTCTGAACATTCAATAAATCAGGACTCTCAGTCCTCCTTTATCACCCTCCTAGAAGAATATATGCTTATCTACAGATCAGTGACGGATCAAGCACACCACAACATGCTGCCTCTAGAACGAAAAATTCAAGAGAAAGGCTACCCTTGTCTTCAAATTACAACAGGTAGAACACCTACAGGAGCAGAAAGTGGAAACGTACTGTGCTGGAGAATTTTAATGGATATGTCTTATATTAGCTCTCACTGTTTATAAAATTTTACAATTCATTTTCCTCCAAGTACGTTTTCTAAGTTCAATGTCAGTTTTTTTATCATAAATATTAGCCAATCTCAAGGAAATATATGCGGGAAGCTGTCTTGACGTTTCCGCATACTTCCATGCATTAAATTAACCGAAAAGGTAGTATTTCTATTTTATTATCACATTTTTGTAACTATAATTAAAGAAAATTTAAGTCTGAAACTTGAAAAAGATACTGAAAGTAAATTAATAACAAATCTCATAAAATAAATACATAGAACTGTTAAAGAAAATCTCGATGTACCTCAAAAATCTGGAATGCAAAAACTGGATCTTAGAACCAAAAGTTAGTTTTCAACAATAGCGGTAGAAACCGTAGTAAAACTTCAAAACTCGAAAACCAATTAAGGTGTGGACATCAAAGCTTGCATATTGCTATACATTTACGTGATGGACATTATTTTAAAATTCGGTTGAAATCGGAAAAGTAGAAAATAAGTTTAACTTTTGGGTGGAGCCTCACTGCAAAATTCTGGAGCCTGCACATTTAGTGGTAATGCTAAGAAGCGATGTCAAATGATAAGACCGCATAAAGTCGGTAGAAGATTCGATATGAGGTTTATGGTAAAATGTAGAGCATCTATAAACTAAACTACATACAGGAAGATAGTGCTATCGAATCTAGAGAATAAGTTCTGCTTTTGGAGTCCCGTAGCCCTGGCAGCAAATGCAACGTTAGAATCTGATCTTCTTATCTTTCTTTCACTATTGACAGTAATTTCACCAAAATTTTAAGTACATTAGTTTTCTTAAATGATACATGGTTGCCTAAGCAACGTCTGAGATGTGGCTCAGGATGACTGTGGGAGTGGAAAATGAATGCGGGCTGTGTAGACGTAGATTCAAATCACCTTTATTAAACAATGTGAACAATATACACTGAAGAGCCATAAAAACTGTCCTAATATCGCGTGGTACCCCGCAAGCACGCAGAAGTGCCGCAACACGACGTGGCATTGACTCAACTAATGTCTGAAGCAGTGCTGGAGCGAACTGACACCATGAATCCTGCAGGGCTCTCTATAAATCCGTAGCAGTACGAGAGGGGTGAGATCCCTTCTGAACAACACGTTGCAAGGCATCGCAGATATGCTCAATAATGTTCACCTCTGGGGAGTTTGGTGGCCAGCGGAAGTGTTTAAACTCAGAAGAGTGTTCCTGGAGTCACTCTGTAGCAATTCTGGACGTGTGGGGTGTCACAATGTTCTGCTGGAATTGTCCAAGTTCGTCAGAATACATAATGGACATAGATGGATGCAGGTGTTCAGACAGGATGCTTATGTACGTGTCACCTGAAAGAGTCGTATCTATAAATACCAGGGGTCCCATATAACTCCAACTGCACACGCCCCACACCATTACAGAGCCTCCACCAGCTTGAACAGTCTCCTGCTGAAATGCAGGGTCCATGGATTCATGAGGTTGTCTCCATACCCATACACATCCATCCTTTCGATACAATTTGAAACGAGACTCGTCCGACCAGGCAACATGTTTCCAGTCATCAACAATCCAATGTCGGTGTTGACGGGTGCAGACGAGGCGTAAAGCTTTGGTCGTGCAGTCATTAAGGGTACACGAGTGATGGTTCACACACTGACACTTGTTGATGGCCCAGCATTGAAATCTGCAGCATGTTGTGGTAGGGTTGCAGTTCTGTCACGCTGAGGATTCTCTTCAGTCGTCGTTGGTCCCGTTCTTGCAGTATCTTTTTCCGGCCGCAGTGATGTCGGAGATTTGATGTTTTACCCGATTCCTAATATTCACGGTACACTCGTGAAATGGTCGTACAGGAAAATCCCCACCTCATGGCTACCTCGGAGATGCTGTGTCCCATCGCTCGTGCGCCGACTGTAACACCACGTTCAAACTCACATAAATCTTGATAACCTGCCGCTGTAGCTGCAGTAACCGATCTTATAACTGCGCGAGACACTTGTTGCCTTATGTAGGCGTTGCCAACCGCACCACCGTATTCTGCCTTTTTACATATCTCTGTATTTGAATACGCATGCCTATACCACTTTCTTTGGCGCTTCAGTGTAATAAATCAGAACTCATGCACGGGAAAGCGCAAACCACGAACCAACGCTCAGTTTACCAAATGACATTGATATCTAGTGCAATAAAATAATACAAAACACTTGCCCCACTGGAATAATCAGCAAAGGGTCACAAACAAACATACAAAATCAGGAAGCCTTAACCTAACACGCAGCATTAGGTATCGGTATTTCACCCCCTGAGATCAAAACCGTACAATGAAGGTGGTATGAATTACGATGTAAAATAACAACAGACATATCGTCAGATGCAAGACACCCAATCAAAGAACTTTCTACGGAAACTAATCATAAAAAGTATCTAACCAAGGCCGACAACTTAAGCAAACACGAAACAGACAACATAGCCAGACAGAGAGACACAATCTACAGAAACACATTAACCAAAAGTACTTGCTATAGCAACGACACAAAGGAAACGCACATCAGTAACAGGCAAACTTATCCCTAAAATACGATTCGTTCAGGTAAAGCAATGCTCTACGCATTACAGGCCTAACAATTGCCTCACCATGTTCCACCAAAATAAACTTTTGGTTACTTAATTATGCCCGCACAATCTCAACGGTTTGCACGATAAGATAGCACATGGCATCAATACATAGTGCCTTCCACTTGTCATAACGGAAACCGCACTTCAGTTAGCACTTCTTCACTCCCAACTGTGTTGCGTTCTCTAGACGTACGAAGGTAAATACCATACGTTGCTCCATCTGAAACGATGCCTCGCGTTCACAGCAGCCCGCTGTCAGCCCAACTGCAGTGCTACTCTACAAGTTCCGTCTTTACGCGGACGCTCTCGAGCTCCAACTGGCGGGCTGTTTATGCTTTCGATGGCCAATTCCAGCTCTCTCTTATCCGCCGCGGCTGTCTCTCCCCGATGGTAACAGAGCCCGCCCATCTTCCGTCTGCAAGGGATCGCTCTGACACCAGCGCTTCGTGGTCCAGCCACGCTGGTACTCAAACAAGATCGGATGGGACACCATGCTTGGCCCCGGCGACACGCCGAAGACTTGTCAGCCGCTGCCCACGATGAGTCAGCGCTGGATCCAAGTTGAAGTCAGCTATCCAGTTCCACACTCCATCCCCTCTGGCTACACACGGCTTCTAGCCTCGCCATGGCGCTGCATTCGCCAAACTCTCAGAGACTCACGTCCTCTACTAATTTACGGCACGTAGATATTAAAGGTTATGGTAGCGAATTTTTGTTTAAATTTTGTCTCTGACTATCAATGTCTTTTTGCTGTTCGTCTTAGCAACAACGTAAAACCCTTGACGTAACTCAACAAATACGGTAATCGAATAGTTAGATGGAGTTATAATTTGGGAACAGTTGCCATTTAATGTTCTGTCCAATTGTTGTGATTTACACGGTTTATAAATTTCCCAACTCTGTGTAGTCGAATACTAGGTTATTTCCACCCCTCCTAATCAATTAGAGCAAGTTGTTGATCAGATATGATCAAATTCCCCTTGAGAGACTTGTTTCTACAAAAGGGGCAAATTCACCAAAGATTAGAATACCACTGCATCCACAAAGAAAACAACGACAGTGGATTTTATAGGAAGGAACTCAATAAGGTCAAACTTAGTTGTGAACAGTACGTTAGTAGAACATGTCAGTCATTTTAATTGAATGGGTATCACAGAGATATAGACAATTAAGTAGCAAAATTTGGCAGCATATGTGAAACAATACACTAGCCTTTTAGAAATAAGACACATAAATGATACGGATGAAGTTTGATTAACTAATAGCTGTCCCCACAGTGCTCTACAGAAGTGAATCGTGGGACGAAAGTGATTCGTAAGTAATTTACAAACGACAAGAAACTAAAATCCACGCAGTTGAAATGAACCATCTTAGGGCCGTGAAAGAGTGTACCAGAGTAGACAAATTAAGAAACAGCGACATCAGGAAGAAATAAACATATTTAACGTAAGAAACAAATCTGAAGAGAAGAGAAGAAAATAAAGTGAACTTCTCGACAAATTTAACAGCGGCAGACTACCTTGCAGAGTCAGTAATTATCATCCAATAAACCGAAGAAGTCTGGGAGAAATAAGTAAGAGATGGACACCATAACAGAAGAAGGCCTAATACCCGGGGTGCAGACGAAGAAGAAGAAGAAGAAGACGAATAAACGTATCAACAGATTCAACAGGAAGTTTATCGTTTTGAAAGACGTAAGTTTATTTTAGTACATCTTTCATTAGAGTTTATCCTATCAACTAGGTGCGGTATTTTATTATTTTCATAGGCCATCTTTATCAAATTCTACTCGGACAATTGCCTATTTAAGCCTAACTTTCACTTTATGATCAGCAGCCTCTATTTCATGCACACTCTCTGTCTTGTTTGAAATTCATTCTGTTAGTGGCTGTGGGCTAAGGAGAATTTTTTGGTGCCTCAAAGCTTGGAGGGCTGAACCGTTGGAATGCAAGGGACAAGAGCCGGGGAGAGGGGGTGGGGGAATCGAAGAACAAGGAGAAAAATGGTGGCAGAGGATCCCAGCAATTTCTATCTTGGCGTATGTGACTTGGAGCGCGTAGGTGGGACGCTCAATTCGTGGGCGTGTGTTTCCATTGGTTGCTGGAAGTTCGCGGTAGAAGCTTCGAGTTCTTTCTAGAAAATCTGTCAGTTCAAACGGTCGAACAAGGGATCCGAAGGCCGCGCTTTTTGATGCGAGCCGATCGGGGCGCTGTGTTGCACCTGGAAGCTAGGCCAGTGATTGGCCGGAATGTGTGCCAAAAATGTGTGGGTGTGCTGAGGAACGAACGGTGGGCCGTTGAAGACGGGGTGATCTACAATCTAGATGTGTTGGAGATCCTGTGGGCCGGTAAGGATACGCTGAGCGACTGCACCACGAGGCAATGACGGTCAGGGCCGGCCGCGGTGGTCTAGCGGTTCTAGGCGCTCAGTCCGGAACGGCGCGACTGCTACGGTCGCAGGTTCGAATCCTGCCTCGGGCATGGATGTGTGTGATGTCTTTAGGTTAGTTAGGTTTAAGTAGTTCTAAGTTCTAGGGGACTGATGACCATAGTGCTCAGAGCCATTTGAACCAATGACGGTCAGGAGCAATGCAATTGCTTGCTAGCGTACTGCTAGTTATGTAGCGATCAGAGTTTGTACTTTGTCACAATTTTTTCCAAAATATTTCCGAATTACTGAAATCTTTGCCACATATGTCGAAAATTAAACTCTTTACACCGTCGTGTTTTAGATTGACTAGTATGTTCGTTCTCTTCCTTCAATAACTGTAAATCATATCCATTTTTCTCTCATTCTGCTCTCGTCTCATGCAAGTCGCTTAACGAAATTGAAAGTTTATCAGTCGCGCGAATCTCTGTGAACGAGTAATACCAAGTTCTCTTTTTTTCTTTGCCCTCATCAACTCTTATCTTTGTTGCAGCCTGTTGGATCACGCACAAGCTTCTAAAATCCTTTGCTTTGTACACATAGAGACACCTCTTCCCCTCCAGGCTGACCATTTTGTCTGCTAAGTTATTGTCAAGTCTTCATTTCGTAAGGGACAGTAACACTTAACAACATTGCTTGTTATCCAATTCATTTCCTTAATGTAGAAGCAACTGATAAGAAAACCAAAAAAGGTTTGAAATTAGTCTTTTATTTCGAGCCCTCAGGACATTTTCAGATGCATCAGGCAACAGAGTTAGAAATATATGAGGTACAGCTACACATTGTGTTTATCTCAATAAGGCTGTACTATGCTGCTTGTTTCCGTTGCATTAGGTCAAAGAAATTGTTTTACCTGTTTTTCAGAGCAAAAATTTCTCCTGTTTTAATTAACCACAGTGTGGCCATTGCAGTTACGGGACGCGACACCATCGTCATTGGATGTGTTAAAAGAACAATAGAAATCAGTGATTAAAGGATTACTGTCACTTTTTTGCTTATTTTCAGCCAGAAATATAGATTAAGATCACTAGGTTACCAGCAAATCGTTCCATGCTAACAAACGCTAAAATCAATCATAGTCTGACCTTATAATTTGAATGCGTTCGTTTTCTACAAACGATGCCAAAGCGTTACGAATTGAAACATTTGAGCAGGCCTGTGGACTGCTCGGTAACTGCACTGTAGACTAGTAAATAATTTAATGTCTTGTATCAAGCAAAGAAGAAAATGTGACGAATGAAAAGAGAGAGGGGGTGGTGAGGGGGAAGGGGGAGAAAGTAAGAGATTAAGAATCGAAAAAGCCACAGTGAACCAGCACGGAAATACTCAACTAACAGCACAGCGGGTACTGCACTTCACTACGCCTTAGCTAACTGGAACTTAACTGGTTGCCTGTTCCATACATCACACATATGCCAAATGCTGTAATACATAATTTCCCTTTTAAACTAAACTTGCACATTAAAAAAATTACAAAGCCAACACTGGTCTTCCAGTACTTTAGACTAGTTTATTTGCATTGAGCAATTCGTCTATCGAGTAGAAGACGTAGTTAAAGAGAAAAGGCCGGCCGAAGTGGCCGTGCGGTTCTAGGCGCTGCAGTCTGGAACCGCGAGACCGCTACGATCGCAGGTTCGAATCCTGCCTCGGGCATGGCTGTGTGTGATGTCCTTAGGTTAGTTTGGTTTAACTAGTTCTAAGTTCTAGGGGACTAATGACCTCAGAAGTTGAGTCCCATAGTGCTCAGAGCCATTTGATTTGAAAAGAGAAAAAATTATAATAACATACGACGAAACTCTCCGTAGACGTAGGCAGCTACGTTTTGTTCGGCGTTCAGTGGCACTCAGGAACAAACCCGGATAGCTGACCGCATTAACGCGCCACTCTGTGATTCGCGGAGCCGAGCCTGCCTCGGATGGCATACAGGTCGCGGATTAACGACGACGGCCGGTGAGCCGGCTAGTCTCTATGTGGCTTTTAGGCTGTTTCCCACATCCAAATAAGTAAATACTGGGCTGGACCGATGTTTTGCTTCAGATACACGTTACGTAAACATCGAGAAAAAGTTCTCACTGAAGTTGCACGTTACCAAAACTACGGTTCAGTACTTTTGGTATACTTCATAAATGATGGCGTAAATGATAGGATTAACGTCAGTATTGGTAGCATTGGTAGGGCAAGAAGTGTAAATGAATGTCTAAGAGAGAAAATTTGTTTGTTTTAAGCGTAATTAGAACTGCACATCACTCAGTGTTAGTCTATTGTGTATTTTATACCCTTCTAGTAAGTTTCCAAGTAATAAAAAGTCGTTGATGGCGCAACTTCTCCGCTTTTATGTAATCGAAGCAATTACTTTTGATGCAAGTACAGTTTACATGAAGAGACGTAAAAATGTATATAATAACTACTGTTGTTCCTCATGACCAAATGCAATAGATTTCTATTATTATTCATAAATGTGAAAGTTGTTTATGAATAACAGAAATATGTTTTATGCAAGTTTGACGAAGTATTGAAGCTCTATATTCGATATATTTTTGTTTTGCGGTTTTTTATCTTACCTTGTTGTTGAGGAAATAGCGTTTTCTAGCGCTGTATGATAAATTTGTTTTGTTTTCTTTATTTCTGATACAACATCCTTCTGTTCCACGTTACATGTCACAAGTTTTACAATAATAGCTGAATTAAACATTGATATTTTCAATTTTGCTGTAAATACTGTTTATTTTTAAGTAACAGACAGAAAGACAATTATGTGGAACGAAAATGTCCCATAGGTTACCTGGACCCTTTATAAGCCCTCTCTCAGTTTCTAGACGGAATACTGCTTCCGATTTTTAGGGGAATCTAGTAAGACACTGATCGCATGTGTAAAGAAAGCGATCGTTATGATGTAACGTTCGATAGGTATGCAACACACCGAACGTGTAACGCACAGGTAATGCGGGTACAACCTTAATTGACCAAAGCTACATCGGGAGACCTACATGGGGAGAAACTATCACCATAATAAAATAAGGGAAATCAGAGCTCGCACGGGAAGATATAGGTGTTCGTTTTTTCCGCGCTCTTTACGAGATTGGAATAGTAGAGTATTGTGAAGGCGGTTTGATGGACCCTCTGCGAGGCACTTAAACGTGATTGGAAGAAGAGTCATGCAGATGTAGATGTTTTAGGTTTGTGAGGTTTTCTGCTTTTCATTTCATGTGTGCTATCTTTTTGTAGTGTGTATAATGTGTTGTCTGGTATATTATGATTCGTGTCTTTTGGTTTTGGATGTATATCTACTGCTTCATTTAATATTATCTTCGGCATGTCGAAGGGATATATATATATATCCAATTAGACATATCCATGTAGATATACAAAGCTACTAGGAAAACTACCGTAGTCTACTCTTACTAATGATAGTCTACAGCAGTTTTAAAACTCTGATCCTCACTCTTAAAATTGAGATTTTCTGTAGACGCAGACAGGTGGTGTGTACAAATTCGGTCCCAAAAGGAGTAGGTGTCATTCATCAATGTTTTGGAAACGCACAGCAGTGTTCGAAATGGTTCAAATGGCTCTGAGCACTATGGGACTTAACATATATGGTCATCAGTCCCCTAGGACTTAGAACTACTTAAACCTAACTAACCTAAGGACATCACACAACACCAAGTCATCACGAGGCAGAGAAAATCCCTGACTCCTCCGGGAATCGAACCCGGGAACCCGGGCGCGGGAAGTGAGAACGCTACCGCACGACCACGAGCTGCGGGCCACAGCGGTGTTGCTGTTGACATCATCGTGTGGGAAACCATCAGGTATGACTTCAGGTCACGGCTAGTAGAGATTCAGGGCACTCAAAAGGCATAACTGTATGTCACAGACATCTTCCATCCTCATTTGTTATCTCTAATGTGACAGTATCTTGATGCCATTCTTCCGCCGGACAGTGCTCTGCCGCGTATGGAACGTGTCTCTGTCCACTGTCTGACGTTTCCTTCTGTACTGCATTTGTGAAGATATTTATTACTACGAAACACAGATTGTTGAAAATATACGTTTAGGATGCTGTCACAAATCCACTCGTTGCGGTTAAAAAAAAAGACAGAAACCTTCGATTAAACGCTACTTTGCGACAATACTTCCCAGTTGTTACGTGTGCGTCGTAAATCAATGATCGTTCCTTAAAATGGAAGACAAATAGCTCCGTACAATTTTCGAAAGAATATACACACAATATTAGCAAAGAACTATTGTATGCAGAATGAAATTTTCACTGTGCAGCGGAGTGTGCACTGATATGAAACTTCCTAGCAGATTAAAACTGTGTGCCGCACTGAGACTCGAACTCGGGGCCTTCGCTTTTCTCGGGCAAGTACTCTACCGAGACGAGACGAGGTACTAGCAGAATAAAAGCTGTGAGTACGGGGCGTAAGTCGTGCTCGGGTAGCTCAGAGGTAGAGCACTTGCCGGCGCAAGGCAAAGGTCCATAGTTCAAGTGTCGGTCCGACACACAGTTTTAATCTGCCGGGAAGTTTCGTAGCTACTGTATAGTTTTACAACTATTGTATAGCTTAAAGCACGGTACGATAACCTACGAAACAGGAACGTGAACGAGACACCAATAGAACGCGCCCACACCCCCTCGGAATAGCGCAGTGATGGGGGCAAGCCGGAGTGTTAAGCAAACTGGCCATCGGGCAGCCCGGCTGTAGATGTTATGCAGTTTCCCTCACTCGTTTAGGAAACCACTGCTCGCTAATCTCCGTCTTCGGAAACACACCATATATACAGTTGAAATATGGTAACACAGCAATCAAAGATTACACAGTTCACTGGTAGGTGGTGGACGTGACTATCCTCTCTTTGTTTAGCTCAGACCTAGCCAAACAGCGCTCCGGCCGCCTTCCTAGCGCTCCGAGAGCAGTGGTGATTAGGGCTGAGGGGGTGAGGAGGAACGGGAAGATACACTATTGGCCATTAAAATTGCTACACCACGAAGATGACGTGCTACAGACGCGAAATTTAACCGACAGGTAGAACACGCTGTGATATGCAAATGATTAGCTTTTCAGAGCTTTCACACAAGGTTGGCGCCGGTGGCGACACCTACAACGTGCTGACATGAGCAAAATTTCCAACCGATTTCTCATACACACACAGCAGTTGACCGTTGTTGCCTGGTGAAACGTTGTTGTGATGCCTCGTGTAAGGAGGAGAAATGCGTACCACCACGTTTCCGACTTTGATAAAGGTCGGATTGTAGCCTATCGCGATTGCGGTTTATCGTATCGCTACATTGCTGCTCGCGTTGGTCGAGATCCAATGACTGTTAGCAGAATATGGAATCGGTGGGTTCAGGAGGGTAATACGGAACGTCGTGCTGGATGCCAACGGCCTCGTATCACTAACAGTCGAGATGACAGGCATCTTATCCGCGTGGCTGTAACTAGTCGTGCAGCCACGTCTCGATCCCTGAGTCAGCAGATGGGGACGTTTGCAAGATAACAACCATCTGCACGAACAGATCGACGACGTTTGCAGCAGCATGGACTATCAGCTGGGAGACCATGGCTGCGGTTACTTTGACGCTGCATCACTGACAGGAGCGCCTGCGATGGTGTACTCGACGACGAACCTGGGTTCACGAATGGCAAAACGTCATGTTTTCGGATGATTCCAGGTTCTGTTTACAGCATCATGATGGTCGCATCAGTTTTTGGTGACATCGCGGTGAACGCACATCGGAAGCGTGTATTCGTCATCACCATACTGGCGTATCACCCGGCGTGATGGTATGGGGTGCCATTTGTTACACATCTCGGTCACCTCTTGCTCGCACTGATGGCACTTTGAACAGTGGACGTTACATTTCAGATGTGTTACGACCCGTGGCTCTACTCTTCATTGGATCCCTGCGAAACCCTACATTTCAGCATGATAATGCACGACCGCATGTTGCAGGTTCTGTTCGGGCCTTTCTGGATACAGAAAATGTTCGCCTGCTGCCCTGGCCAGCACATTCTCCAGATCTCTCACCAATTGAAAACGTCTGGTCAATGGTGGCCGAGCAACTGGCTTGTCACAATACGCCAGTCACTACTTTTGACGAACTGTGGTATTGTGTTGAAGATGCATGGGCAGCTGTACCTGTACACGCCATCCAAGCTGTGTTTGACTCAATGCCCAGGCGTATCAAGGCCGTTATTACGGCCAGAGGTGGTTGTTCTGGGTACTGATTTCTCAGGATCTATGCACCCAAATTGTGTGAAAATGTAATCACATGTCAGTTCTAGTATATTTGTCCAATGAATACCCGTTTATCATCTGCATTTCTTCTTGGTGTAGCAATTTTAATGGCCAGTAGTGTATTAAACACTTGTCTTCTGACGACCGACAGTGAATGCTAGCTGAACGGAAGACAACCAGTGGAGAAAAAACTGAGGTGACAAAACCTTTTATCGCCGACGCCACCAGTTATTTGAATTTTTTAAGTGTCTTAGTGCAAGGGAAGAGTAGCTTGGTAACATAAGTGGAGGATAAAATTAATGCTGTCAAACTAAACTCAAACCTATGGAAAAATCAGCTGCAGTTGGTGATATGGAGCATTTACCAGAACTGTAGGCAGTAATTTGTGGACTATGTATGACTAACTACCTCTCAGTAATTCAAACATTTCATCATGAGTTCTCAACGAAATTCGAAGATTTTGCACGACTGTAGACTGATTTCGATTTATTTGTCAGACCGTTCTTGCTTTCGGCTGCCGATGATGCACCTCACTACTTCCAACTTGAGCTGACAGACATACAGTATAGCACCCAGCTCGTCGAACTGTCTGTCCAGTCCAAGAATTCACAAGACGTTTATAAAATGTTACCCCGAGAGCAATATCCTTGACTCCTCACAAAAGCCATTTAAGGTATTTCAATGATTGGCTCAATACATGTGTGCGAACTATTTTTTTCCGTTATGAAATCGACGAATTTCCACCAAAGTTCAGGTTAAACAGATTTTAATCTGCATAGATCCATGTATTTGACTGTATCAAGAATCATAATTCCAGGTTTGTTACATATCCAAAATCTAAATATGTATAAATTTATAAACATCGCAACTTAATGTTAAGTTCTGTATGAAAAGCTCTTTGTAGTTCTGCTTACTGTATTAGCACTATCTAATGTACTTATTTAATCAAATAATGAAATTTATTGTTCTGGCAGAAAAGTAAAAGGTTTATAACAAACACTATGCTGCAATATTCGCCTGTTAGAAGTAGTTTCACTGAGTTGGAAATACTTCTTTTTAAGTTTCCCGCGCATCCACCATTCAGAATGTAGCCATCTCACTCGCACACCCTCTCGGAACAGCGCAGTGAAGGGAGGGAGCCGCAGTGTTACGCAAATTCAGCTGCGCTCACGGAGGGCAAGCGTGCTCCAGGAGCCATAATCTTGGCCAGAACTGGTATAGCTGAAGAATGTTGCAGCAGGAGTGGCATCCAGCCACACAGAATCAAATAATTTCCATATCATGAAAAAGCAGACTAAATACCTCTCATATTATAAACAAGCACACTAAATAATTGCTATATCATGAAAAAGCAGACTAAATAATTGCCATGTCATAAAAAAACAGACTCCACCAAAATATGGCAATAAGGAAAACATTTACGCAATATTGGTTCACAGGTTGAAAGTGTGGAGTGGCAAGATTCTCTCACAGTACGATTGCGTCGTACGTAGTGTTGCATTCTCTAACACTCAAGAATGAGCCAATTACACAAACTATTGAACACACAAAAAAGAATTTTGTCTTGTTTCCTTTTCTATATACACTGAAGAGCCAAAGAAATTGGTACACCTGCCTAATATCGTGTAGGGCCCCCGCGAGACAGCAGAAGTGCCGCAACACGACGTGGCACGGACTCAACTAATGTCCGAAGTAGTGCTCGAGGGAACTGACACCATGAATCTTGCAGGGCCGTCGATAAGTGCGTAACAGTACGAGGGGTTGGAGATCCCTTCTGAATACCACATTGATAGCCCCCCCCCCCCAGATATGCTCAATAATGTTCATGTCTGGGAGTTTGGTGGCCAGCGGAAGTGTTTAAACTCAAAAGAGTGTTCCTGGAGCCACTCTGTAGCAATTCTGGACGTGTGGGGTGTCGCATTGTCCTCGTGCAATTGCAAAGTCCGTCGGAATGCATAGTGCACATGAACGGATGCAGGTGATCAGACAGAATGCTTACGTGTCACTTCTCAGACGCATCAAGGGTCCCAAATCACCCCAACTGCACACGCACCGCACCATTACAGAGCCTCTACCAGCTTGAACAGTCCCCTGCTGACATGCAGAGTCCATGGATTCATAAGGTTGTGTCCATACCTCTGCACTTCCATCCGTTCGATACAATCCGTCCGACCAGGTAACATGTTTCTAGTCATCAAAAGTCATTTTCGCAACCATCAGCAAGCCAATGTCGGTGTTGACGGGCCCAGGCGAGGCGTAAAGCTTTGTGTCGTGTAGTCATCAAGGGTACACGAATGGGCCTTCGGCTGCTGAAGCCCATATCGATGATGTTTCGTAGAATGGTTCGCACGCTGACACTTGATGATGGCCCAGAACTGAAATATGCAGCAATTTGCGGAAGAGGTGCACTTCAGTCGTGGTTGGTTCCCTTCTTGCAGGATCGTTTTCCGGCCGCAGTGACGTCGGAGATTTCATTTTTACCGGATTCCTCATATTCACGGTACGCTCGTGAAATGGACTTACGGGAAAATCTCAACTTCATCGCTACCTCGGAGATGCTGTGTCGCATCGCTCGTGCGCCGACTATAACACCACGGTCAAACTCACTTAAATCTTGATAACCTGCCATTGTAGTTTCAGTAACGATCCAACAACTGCACCAGACACTTGTTGTCTTATACAGGGTGATTCACCTAACATTACCGCTGGATATATTTCGTTAACCACATCAAATAATAACGAATCGATTCCACAGACCGAACATGAGGAGAGGGGCTAGTGTAATTGATTAATACAAACCATAAAAAAATGCACGGAAGTATGTTTTTTAACACAAACCTATGTTTTTTTTAAATGGAACCCCGTTAGTTTTGTTAGCACATCTGAACATATAAACAAATACGTAATCAGTGCCGTTTGTTGCATTCTAAAATGTTAATTACATCCGGAGATATTCTAACCTAAAGTTGACGCTTGAGTACCACTCCTCCGCTGTTCGATCGTGTGTATCGGAGAGCACCGAATTACGTAGGGATCCAAAGGGAACGGTGATGGACCTTAGGTACAGAAGAGACTGGAACAGCACATTACGTCCACATGCTAACACCTTTTTATTGGTCTTTTGACTGACGCACTTGTACATTACCGTGAGGGGTGAAGTACACGTTCGACGGTCGTTTCATAGGACGTGGAGGACGGATAAATTGGCCAGCTCGTTCTCCTGATCTTACACCTCTGGACTTCTTTGTGTGGAGTACGTTGAAGGAGAATGTGTACCGTGATGTGCCTACAACCCCAGAGGATATGAAACAAGGTATTGTGGCAGCCTGCGGCGACATTACACCAGATGTACTGCAGCGTGTACGACATTCATTACGCCAGAGATTGCAATTGTGTGCAGCAAATGATGGCCACCACATTGAACATCTATTGGCCTGACATGTCGGGACACACTCTATTCCACTCCGTAATTGAAAACGGAAACCACGTGTGTACGTGTACCTCACCCCTCATGGTAATGTACGTACATGTGCGTCAGTGAAAAATACCAATAAAAAGGTGTTAGCATGTGGACGTAATGTGCTGTTCCAGTCTCTTCTGTACCTAAGGTCCATCACCGTTCCCTTTGGATCCCTATGTAATTCGGTGCTCTCCGATACACACGATCGAACAGTGGAGGAGTGGTACTCAAGCGTCAACTTTAGGTTACAATATCTCCGGATGTAATTAACATTCTACAATGCAACAAACGGCACTGATTACGTATTTGTTTATATGTTCAGATGTGCTAACAAAACTAATGGGGTTCTATTTAAAAAACATAGGTTAGTGTTAAAAAACATACTTCCGTGCATTTTTTTATGGTTTGTATTAACCAATTACACTAGCCCCTCTTCTCTCGTTTGGTCTGTGGAATCGATTCGTCAGTATTTGATGTGGTTTACGAAATATATCCAGCGGTAACGTTAGGTGACTCACCCTGTATAAGCGTTGCCGACCGCAGCGCCGTATTCTGTCTGTTTACATATCACTGTATTTGAATAAGCATGCCTATATCAGTTTCTTTGGCACTTCAGTGTATATTTGTTACAAAGATTCAATGCTCGTAATATATCCTTTTCTTTCTAACCGCACACACACACACACTGTCTGATCACTTGCATCCGTTCATGTGCACTATGCATTCCGCGCGCGCACAAAGCCCAAACTGACAGATATGATGACGGAGACAACAACAAACATACGTCGTGAAGCTAGCAGGTGCATATGGAGCTGAGTGCAGAGTTTTTTGAAACTTGACATATTGTCAACTAAAGTGTGCTACCTTTGTATATGTCTGTATAATAATTTATTACGTAAACAGTCGCTTAAAATATATATGAAATATTCACATTACCGATTTCCTCAAACAACTGCCCTCTTCAGATGTGACAAAATTCACAACAAAGCATCGTACAGATACTGATTCAACAAAAATAGTTAATCACTTCGACCATCACAAAGATAATTCTAATTTTTTTATGAACATACTTCATATCATCACACGGTAAGTATATTATCTGTAAGTATATCTCGAAACTGAATGGTTCGAAGTTTGCCCAGGAAAATCAGCGCGCAGTCGCAGTTAGTTCTGATACAGCTATTTTCGGCAATGTTCGACTGATTCATCCATTTAATAAACAGAAGGTCGCTATATAAATGGCTGCGCGTAGCGTCTCGTAAATATCCTCGCTGAGCTGTCGAAAGCAGCAGCTGGCGTCATGGACTACTTTAATTTGTGTGTTTTTCGCTGTCTCTCCATTCGCCCCCGCAACTGGTGTCACTCATACTTGATTCGTAGTTCTGGCTGTTCATTCCTGCTGTTGCAACCCACTTTCGCCATGTTTAAAAGTCTCAACTCTTGCGTTCAAAACACAAACACTTACGGATTCCTGCAACTTTATGACCTTATTGCACGAGAGAATAAACACCTAGAAAAATTATTTACCTACTTCACCAAAAATGTCACCAATGTTAATTAACTATCCATTTATAGAATATGAGATGTCTAGAAGAAAACATATCACGTTAGATTTGAAATTTGCTTTGCCACCGATCAGACATTTTATATTATTGCGAAAATGATCAAAGATTTTTGTAGGTACATATTGAACATTTTTCTTGGCCACTGACAGCAGACACTGCAGAAGAAGGTATACACTAGCTGCGATATAGAACACGGTGTGTCAACACGAGCTGCAAAATTCATTTGATGCTGTTGCGCTATGGGCCGGCCGAAGTGGCCGTGCGGTTAAAGGCGCTGCAGTCTGGAACCGCAAGACCGCTACGGTCGCAGGTTCGAATCCTGCCACGGGCATGGATGTTTGTGATGTCCTTAGGTTAGTTAGGTTTAACTAGTTCTAAGTTCTAGGGGACTAATGACCTCAGCAGTTGAGTCCCATAGTGCTCAGAGCCATTTGAACCATTTGTTGCGCTATGTTTGAATCTCTGTACTTAAGGAAAACTGCAACGAAACTCAACAACTAGTGATGTAATAACATGCGATCGCCTGTTACGTCCCCTTTTTGGACAGTTCGAAGCACTGGTCCGTCGTAAACCGCTGTGAATACTAGCCAAAGGGGCCGGAGTTCGATTCCCGGCAGGGTCGGAGATTTTCTCTGCTCGGGGACTGACGTTCGTATCGTCATAATTGACATTCCAGTGCTGTAAGAGCGTGTACCGCAAGCCAAAAAATTAAAAAAAAAAGTGTTATGAATGCAGCATACAGGGTTAGGTAAATATCGTGAATGCCCATCTTACATAGCAATTGTCGCATGTCGCATTCAGATCATCGGGAATAAAGACACAGATATTTCAAATGCTTTTCAGTTGAACTTTGTAAGTATATATGTATCTATTAAACCGGGGACCTAGAAACGACGGAGAGGCTTCGTCCCCCCGTAGCCCTCAGTGGTTCACAACCCACAACAGACCAAATCAGTCCACTCATCCCACCGCCGCCGCACACCGATCCCAGGGTTATTGGGTGGTTCGGCCTGCAGTGGAACCCCCAGGAACGTCTCATACCAGACGAGTGTAACCCCAGATGTTTGCGTGGTAGAGTAATTATGGTGTACACGTACGTGGAAACTGTGTTTGCGCAGCAATAGCCGACACAGTGTAACTGAGGCGGAATAAGGGGAACCAGCCCGCATTCGCCGAGGTAGATGGAAAACCGACTTAAAAACCATCCACAGGCATACCGGACCTCGACACTAGTGCGCTGGGTGGATTGGTGCCCGGACCCAGCACGTCTTCCCTCGCGAGAAGCAGCGTGTAAGACCGCGCGGCTCGCCGGGTGGGCATCAGTTGAACTTTACTCAAGTCTCTCGCAGAGAAATTGTTCAAATACTTTGAGATGTGTTAAAGGAGGTAACGGGATATTAATCATTTATCCGATAATATGACAATGGCTCGATAACTTTTAACCTGATGCTTGTGTAATCTAGGGAAAAAGTATTGTTTCACCTTCATGATGGTGGAACCTATCTTGAACACTGCCAGCCTGCAAAGGAAAGTGTCTACACCTACGTCGACATCTGTGCTCAAGAGCCACCTTGTGGTGTGTGGCGGTGGATCCTTTAGCATACCAGTATCTGTTTTCGCAGATGGCATGCCGAAGAAAGACTGTCGTTATCACTCTTTGTACAACTCTAATTTCTTATATTTTAGCTTTGTGGTCAACAGACAAGACTGATGTTGGAAAAAGTATTTTTTTTCCTTTATTGTCATTTCATGACGCAGCTGAGGTGGGCTGGAAGCGTCCTACATACGCCGCTCTTCGGCCAAGAGACACAACATATAGACATAGAAGACAGAGAAACATAAAAACCATGGTAAATACATGATGAACATTGCACAATATATTAGAATTCGTTCGACGGAAGGCACAGTACATAAAGGGTGTCACCAGTTGAACAGACGAAGACATCCAGGTGGAAACGCAAACATAGGAGAACACTGATGAAAACACTGTAGCCCACAACGGAGAAACACTGATGCACGGAAACACTGCACGATCATCGGCGAAGCACTGACAAACACACTGATGGGGGGGGGGGGGGAAGGGCTGCCTCCAGGTGGAAGGGAAAGGTTGGAGGGTGGGAAGGAGGGGGGTGGAACCAGTGGGAGAAAGAAGGGAGAGTGGGGGGAGGAGAGAGGGGAGGGGTTGGTAGCCCGGGGAGGGGGGTGAAAGAGGAAGTATTATGTTGCTTCACTCGTTTGGCATGTGAGCTACCGGAATTTTGTATGTCCCCTGCTGCACACAACAGCAGTTTGTTAAGAGTTCCTGTCACACTCTCAAGCTGACTAAATAAATCCATCCATTCATTCTTTCTTTCTTTTCCTCATCGTGTTCCGTAGACCCCATCAAGAACGAGAACCAGCAGGGATGCAGAACCAATGACAGTGCACTATCTGATCGAAAGTATCCAGGCACCGCTATACAAGTCGGAACTGACCACTAGACGTCACGAGAAGCGGCCCCGCTGGTGTAAAAGGAGGCGGGGAATATTGTGTTGCCAGCCAGTGCTGGAGTACGTGGTCGTGGTGTGAGACAATGCCACTGAGTCTAGGACAGCCACCCTTCAAAGGGCCCAAAGCAGGGCGCTTAAACACGCCCTGCGTCCACTCAGGAGTTACCCCACGCATCGACTACATGAAGACATGGCATCCTGCTGATGAGGGACCACTTCCGGTCTACATCACGCAAGTTCCACGAGAAAGCAGGTGAATCCCGTAACAGGTCATCAGGGACCTGGGCCACTAACCACACCACCGTCCAACAATATGTTGGCGAACCTGCTGCGGGAGTGATCCACTTCCCAGCTGACTCAGGACAAACCCAAACCACCTGCTCAAAATGTTCAAATGTGTGTGAAATCTTAATGAGACTTAACTGCTAAGGTCATCAGTCCCTAAGCTTACACACTACTTAACCTAAATCATCCTAAGGACAAACACACACACCCATGCCCGAGGGAGGACTCGAACCTCCGCCGGGACCAGCCGCACAGTCCATGACTGCAGCGCCCTAGACCGCTCGGCTAATCCCGCTCGGCCCAAACCACCTGTTACGACCCTCAATCTGTCAGGTCACAAATCCCGATCCCATCAGGTACTGCAGGAACAGCACACTGTGCTTAGCCTGCTCCAGGCCGAGCTAAGGAAGCTTGTTCAGCTGCTGCATCTGCCTCTGGTGCTGCCAGCAGAATGAGTCCTCAGGAGAGCTCAGTGACTTAGAACGTGAACTAGTCACTGCATGTCACTGGCGTAACAAATCCATAAGGGACTTTTCAGCCCTACCGAAGCTGCACCAGTAGACTGTTAGTGATGTGATTGTGAAGTGGAAAACATAAAGAACAAACCACAGCTCAATTCAGACGAGACAAACTTCATGTGCTGACGGGCAGAGTCCGCCCAGCATTTCGGTAGGTGGTTGTAAAAACATCGCATGGAATCAGCAGAAGGAACCACTCGTGACTTCCAAAGTGCTACCGCCAGCCCAACCGACGGTGCGTAGCGAGATGAAAAGAATGAGATATAAGGAGCGATCAAAAACTTTTCATTCGACGGTCATACAGTGTAGAATCGGTATGCCAATCGGACAAATCCGCCGCGTGCACTGAGGCAGTAATCCCCGCTACGCACCTAGTTGAAGATATCAGTGTCCAGCTGCCTGAAGAAGTCCGTAACTGCCTGCTGCACATCCTCGTCCCACAGAAATCGTCGACCCTTCAAGACCATTTTTTTTTTTTAAGAGACCGAAGGCGTGGTAAACCCACGGGGAGAGATCAGGACTACAGGGCGAGTACTCGAGTGCTTCCGTCCACAGCTCGTGGTCTCGTGGTCGCTTTCTTGCTTCCCGAGCACGGGGTCCCAGATTCGATCCCCAGCGGGGTCAGGGATTTTCACCTGTCTCGAGATGACTGGGTGCTTGTGTTGTCCTCATCATTTGATCATCATTAATGAAAGTGGCGAGACTGGATTGAGCAAAGATTGGGAATTTGTACAGGCACTGGTAACCGCATATGCTGAGCGCCCCACAAACCAAAGATCATCATCGAGTGCCTCCCACCAGAGTTGCCGCGCGGGGTAGACGCGAAGTCTGTGGCGCCTTGCCATGGTTCGAGCGGCTTCCACCGTCGGAGGTTCGAGTCCTCCCTCGGGCATGAGTGTGTGTGTGTTGTCCCTAGCGCCGTAAGTTAGTTTAAGCTAGATTAAGTAGTGTGTAAGCCTAGGGACCGATGACCTCAGCAGTTTGGTCCCATAGGAACTTACCATAAATTTCCAGTTTCCACTAGAGTTGTAACTTCTGAGCTCAGAAACTTGCAGTGTGGGGACGTGCGTAATCATGAAGCAGCAGCACTCCTTGACGCGCACCATTCCACCACTGTGGGTTTTGAGAGACATGCTGTGTCATACACATTCATCATTCTGCGGTGGATGTCTTCCGGCGATTGTCCTTCGGCAGCCATGAAAAGAATCACAGCACGTTGGTTCTGTTTGGGCGCCACATTTCCGCATTTACCGCACGCACGTCAGATCCAAGATGGCCGCCGAGTAAGTGACGCCAGAAACTGTTTCCAGAAAGTAAAGTGATTTAGACAGGAATATAATTTAGTTTAACGCCGATAACAAATTAAATACGTTCATTAGTGTATCTTTTAGTCTTGCCGTTGAAGGTTTGACTTTTCTTTGCGTATTTTTTCGGAAAACACGAAAAGATCGTAACTTCGCGAAGTCGCGCTTAGGCTTAAATTTTGTAAACGTGTTTGTTTCTTGTTTCACGGTAATTTAACTAGTTTCTCGGTAGCAAATAAGTAAACTACCGTAAATAACGTACAACTTCATTGTTTTAAAACAGATTTCAGAAAAACAGCGTAACTTTATATCAGAAACTTGCTTATATACATTAGTTTATAGACCTAATTCTCGTAACGTTTTTGGAGAATCAAACTTTAAGTATCTCGTTTAATTGTCCTTTTTTTCATTCCATCGAGTGAAATATATAATAAATAGCGTATACCTTCATTGTTTTATTACAGATCTCAGAAAAACAGCGGAATTTTAAATCAGAAACTTGCTTATATACATTTGTGAATAGGCTTAAATCTTGTAACGTCTTTTTTTTATTTTCGGTAATTTAATTGATTTATTCTAGCTAAAGTATTATTTTTGCCATGAGTGAGAAGTGCCTGACTTGCCATAGAATTGTTAGTTCCGGGGTTTGGTGTGATGGATGCAGTAGTTTTTTTCACTGGGGGGACTGCAGTGGCGTGGGTGTCGGGGAAATGGATCAGGCTCATCAGTGGTTATGTAGAATTTGCAGCAGAGATAGGAAGATAGTGGAACAGGAGGGGAAAATTGCTGCCCTTCAGGCTGAGCTAGATCAGGCTAGGGAAGATCTGGACAGGTTAAGGAAGGAGAAGGGCAAAGAGAGGTGGGAAGTGGCAACAGGTAGCAGAAGCAACAGGCCTAGAACTAAGTCTGACAGTTTTGTGGTGAATGTCAAAAATAAGTTTGACCTGTTGCTTCAGTGAGAAACTGATGAGCCTCAAGCAGAGGTAGGTGTAGACAGGACACAACAAACTTTCAATAGGAAATTGAAAAAGAATGTAGGAAAGTCATCGAAAAGGAAGAAAGTTTTGTTGTTAGGCAGTTCTCATGCCAGAGGTGTAGGCCAACTTCTGCAGGAGTAATTAGGACCAGAATACCAGGTCACAAATTTTTTCAAACCAAGTGCTAGTCTGGATCAGGTGACAGAGAATTTAGGTTCACTCTGTAAAGGATTTACCAGGGAAGACACCGTGGTTATTGTGGGAGGGCCAGGGAATAGCATCGACAGAGATCCTGGGTACAGTATAGAGTGTGACCTGGTAAAGATTGCGTCGGCATCGAGACACACCAATGTTGAATTTGTATCTGTCCTGAGACGCCATGACCGGCCTCATTTGAACTCTTCTGTTGGGAGAGTTAATTTGGAGTTGGAACAGCTGCTTGGGTCGGGTGCGGGGGCTCATATTGGTGTGGTTCCTGTTGATTCTCTCAGTAGGTGGGACTATACCAGGCACGGCCTACATCTAAACAGGAAAGGGAAGGGAAAACTGGCTGTGGTAATAGCAGGAAATTTAAGGGGGGGAGGCACTGCCATGAATGGTAAAATACCAGTGGTTACAGGTGATGGAGCAGCACCTTTTTTAGGATAGGTAAGACAGAACGATGTCAAGTTCTACGAGAGGTCAGGATTGAAACAAATCTTCAGTTTAGGAAAGAAATTAAACAGCACAATTTTAGCACATTGGATCACCAATCACAGCTGTCAATTATAAATTTTCACCAGTCACCAGAAATTTTATCTCCACCAAGTTGTATCTCAGTCCTAGGTAATTGCATTGATGAATTAAAGTCACCCAACCCAGTTGACATAATCTGCCTCTCTGAACACCATGTGACCACTGGTATAGAAACTAGGCCTAAGCACAATGAGAAACTCAGACAGGAGAGTACTGCAAATGTTAGAATAAGGAAAGGTTCTCATAAAAGTATAATTAAAAATAATGTAAGTATATTTCATCAAAATATTGGGAGTTTAAAGAATAAAATAGATGAGCTTCTGGTTTGTTTAGAAGATTTAGAAGTTGAGGATGAAATGGATATACTATGCCTGTCTGACCATCTCATTGTTACTGATATGGATAAGGTAAATGTAAGTGGATATAAGCTCTCTGCACATGTAATGAGAGAAAATATGGAGAAAGGAGGAGTTGCTATATATGTCAAAAGTTATCATTGTGCAAAAAGTATAGAAACAAAAAAGTTTTGTGTAGAGAAACATATAGAAGCATGTGCCTGTGAGCTTAAATTAAATAAAGGCACATTTATAATTGTAACTGTATATAGGTCCCCATCAGGAAATTTTCATCTATTTCTGAAAAATTTGGACTCCTTGTTGTGCTATCTGTCAGACAGGGGGAAGCAAATTATTATTTGTGGGGACTTCAATGTAGATTCTCTGAAAGAGGGTAATAGGAAAAATGACCTTGAAGTATTACTCGGTTCTTTCAATTTGACACCCGTTATTGATTTTCCTACTCGGGTGGTAAAGGATAGCAGCTCACTGATAGATAACTTCTTTATAGACCAAGATAAGTTTAACCAGATAAATGCTCAGCTTATTGAGAATGGTCTTTCTGATCATGGTGCACAGCTAGTTACAATATATGACATAGCTCCATTCAGCAATACTAAACAGTCCTCCAAAGTAGTACGTTCAGTCAACGATTTAACAATTGCAAATTTCATGGAAAGCCTACAGCAGTTAGACTGGGATGAGGTGTACCGTGAACCTGGTGCCAATTTAAAATATAATTTATTTCATGATATTTTTGCAAATGCATTTGAAAACTTCTTCCCCAAGAAAATAGTTAAATATACTCGTAAGAAACCTTATAACAAACCATGGCTTAGTAAGGGTATAAAAATATCTTGTAACTGGAAAAGGGAAATGTATCTGACAGCAAGAAAGAGTAGTGACCCAGAAACTATCAAACATTATAAAAACTACTGTGTTATATTAAGAAAAGTTATTAAAAAATCCAGAAGTATGTGTATCATGTCTGAAATCAGCAACTCTGATAATAAAACTAAAACAATTTGGAATATTATTAAAAGAGAAACAGGTCAACCAAGAGCACAGGAAGACAGTATTACCATCAAATTGAATGAAAACTTTATGAACAAAAAGTCAGAAGTTGAAAATATTTTTAATAATCATTTTCTATATGTTGTGGATATAGTAGGATCCAGGTGTTCATTAGAAGATGCTAGGCTGTTAATGGAAGAGGCCATACCTATGCAATTTGATACAATTGAAATCTCATCCACTTCTCCCTCTGAAATTAGGAAAATAATAAACTTGCTTAAAAGCAAAAACTCACATGGAATTGATGGCATTTCCAGCAAAATACTAAAAGCTTGTTCTCAACAGATAAGTAAGATTCTCAGCCACCTGTGTAATAGCTCTCTGGAACAGGGCATTTTCCCTGATAGACTGAAATATGCTATTGTTATACCTTTGCATAAAAAGGCGGATAGATCTGATGTCAACAATTACCGTCCAATCTCCCTTCTAACAGCTTTATCCAAACTTTTTGTGAAAGTAATGTATTCAAGAGTAGCTTCACATATCTGTAAAAATGAAGTACTAACAAAATGTCAGTTTGGTTTCCAGAAAGGTTTTTCAACAGAAAATGCCATATATGCCTTCACCAATCAAATTTTGAATGATCTGAATAACCGAACACCACCCATTGGGATTTTTTGTGACCTCTCAAAGGCTTTTGATTGTGTAAATCATGAAATTCTGCTAGACAAGCTCAAATATTGTGGCATGAGTGGGACAGTGCACAAATGGTTCAATTCGTACCTAACTGGACGAGTGCAGAAAGTTGAAATAAGCAGTTCTCATAATATGCAAAGATCAGCACACTCCTCAAACTGGGGAACTATCAAGAATGGGGTTCCACAAGAGTCAGTCTTGGGTCCTTTGTTGTTCTTAATATATATTAATGACTTGCCATTCTATATTCATGAAGAGGCAAAGTTAGTTCTCTTTGCTGATGATACAAGTATAGTAATCACACCTGACAAACAAGAATTAACTGATGAAATTGTCAATACTGTCTTTCAGAAAATTACTAAGTGGTTCCTTGTAAACGGACTCTCACTGAATTTTGATAAGACACAGTACATACAGTTCCGTACAGTGAATGGTATGATGCCATTAATAAATATAGACCTTAATCAGAAGCATATAGCTAAGGTAGAATATTCCAAATTTTTAGGTGTGTCCATTGATGAGAGATTAAATTGGAAGAAACACATTGATGATCTGCTGAAACGTTTGAGTTCAGCTACTTATGCAATAAGGGTCATTGCAAATTTTGGTGATAAACATCTTAGTAAATTAGCTTACTACGCCTATTTTCACTAATTGCTTTCATATGGTATCATATTTTGGGGTAATTCATCACGGAGGAATAAAGTATTTATTGCACAAAAGTGTGTAATCAGAATAATAGCTGGAGTCCACCCAAGATCATCCTGCAGACATTTATTTACGGATCTTGGGATATTCACAGTAGCTTCTCGGTATATACACTCTCTTATGAAATTTGTTATTAACAACCCAACCCAATTCAAAAGTAATAGCAGTGTGCATAACTACAATACTAGGAGAAAGGATGATCTTCACTATTCAAGATTAAATCTAACTTTGGCACAGGAAGGGGTGAATTATACTGCCACTAAAGTCTTTTGTCACTTACCAAATAGTATCAAAAGTCTGGCAGATAACCAACAAGTATTTAAGAAGAAATTAAAAGAATTTCTGAATGACAACTCCTTCTACTCCATAGAGGAATTTTTAGATATAAATTAAGAAAAAAAATTATTAAAAAACTTTAAAAAAACAAAAAAATAAAAAAGTTGTTATATTAACTGAAGTATGTTGTTAAATTAAATTAATTATGTCATGTATTGGAAAATTTGACTCGTTCCACATCATTACAAAATATCGTATTCATGATCCATGGAACTAGTATTAATCTAATCTAATCTAATCTAAAGACACGAATTTCACAGTAATCTCTTGCCTAAATGTCGGTGCATATGTACACGCATCGCATTCGCGCCGCGTTGCATTTACGTAAAGTTCTCAAACGGAAACTTTTAGATCGTCCCTTATAAGCCATAAATATTATAAAAATAGATGCGTGTGTGTGTGTGTGTGTGTGTGTGTGTGTGTGTGTGCGTGCGTTTCCCACATCTCCTAAACTACTGGACCGATTTCAATCAAACTTGGTACGCCTGTCCCTCATTGTTATGCAACAATCGAACCTACCTTCATAGTTTAGGAGATATTACGTCAAAAAAATGACTTGCCTGAAAGACGGCATGTCGTTTACAATTCCACTAACTCTATTCACAATAAATTTCACAGACACTATCTACATATGCCGCCAAACGCGCCTACAAAATTATATCATGGTACCGCACCTATTTCAGGAGATTCATATCACAAACACTGAGATGCGCGAAAAATGCTCATCGTGCTTGAAATTTTAGTAGTTTTATTCTTTAGTACTAAGACACTCCTACGGTCGACATCTTAAGGAAATCCATGACACCTGACAGCGCTTTGCATAGCTTTCAACTGCGAAGAGCAAACGGCTGTAGGCGAAAACCATAGCTCTCTACAGAGCTATGAAGATGCGTTGCATAGAGACGTTTAGTAAATCGCGGTGTGGACACGCGAAACTGCTTCGCCGAGCTGCCTGGACATGTAGCTAGCGGTGCTGAGTTAAATGACACGTTATAGAGAATTTGTGTTTTGCATACTATGTTTCTTATTTTGGATACTGTACTTACACGCTTGTACATTACAGTCACTTCTTTGTACGACTGTTTAATAATTTCAAAGGCATTTTCAGGAACACTTGAAAACGAAATTTTTTCGGTATTACTCTACAAACATAATTTTTTTGTTTTCGTTTTTAATAGAAAATTAGCAAAATGAATACCTGGATAATGCCGGGATAGTCAGCTATATGCTCTATTCACTCTCTTATTATCTCACCAAGTAAACAATTTTACCGTGCAACTGTAGTGGTTTTTTTTATGTCTGAAACATTTTCCGAAGATTTAAAATTTAGAAACAGATTTTGCACTTCACTTCATTGTTACCTAGTTTATTAAAATACTAATAAGTTTCACATTTGGTAGGCGCCGATCTGTCTGGTGATTCAGTAATCCTTTTACTCAAACTGTTTTCAACAACAATACACAAACAACAAATAAATCGAATCGTGAAAACACTTCTCGTTCAATTGTTGGCCTGTTAGTGCTCACGAGTTCAATTGTCGAAAATACTGTAACTGTTTCCTGCGGCCAAAATTCTGAGTAAATAAAAAAACGTAATAAATTATTTGTAGAATCATTTGATAATATATCTGCTATGAAGTACTAATATGAGTTAAAGGGTCAGTTGAAAAGTATCGAGTAAGAGAAGTGTCGGTATCGAGGCGAAAGTATCCGATACCTAGAACCATCGATTTTTTGTCCTGTCTCTACCTGGAGGTAAACCGGACACTAGCATCGTTTCCAACGCTTCCTTTGCGTTAGGAACGAAACAATGAGCGCTCTTTCCATACTTATTTATTTTTTTTTTTTTGAGTAATCAGTTTTCTGATGCCACCCTCCAGGGATTGCTCTCCTGTGCTAATTTCTTCGTCTCAGAGTAGCAATTGCAACCTACGTCCTCAATTATTTGTTGGATTTATTCCAATCTCTATCTTCTTCTACAGATTTTACTCTCTACAGCTCCCTCTAGTACCATGGAAGTTGTTCCCTGATGTTTTTACACATATCCTATCATTTTTATCTCCTCTTCTTGTCAGTGTTTTCCATATTTTTTCCGTTCTCACCATTTCTAGGGAGAATCTCCTCAATCCTTACCTGTTCAATCCATTTAATTTTCAATATTCATCTGTAGCACCACATCTCAAATTGTTCGATTCTCTTCTTTTCCGGTTTTCCCACAGTCCACGTTTCACTACCATACGACGCTGTGCTCCATTTCTATTACTTCTCACCACTTTCCTCTTTCTTCGATTTATTCTCAATCCATGTTCTGAACTCAATAAGCTGTTCGTTCCATTCAACAGATCCTCTAATTCTTCTTCACTTTCAGTGAGAATAGTAATGTCATCCGCGAGTCTTATCATTGATATCTTTTCACCTTGAATTTTAATCTGACTCTTGAACCTTTCTTTTACTGCCGTCATTCCATCTTCGATGTACATTGAACAGTAGGGGTGAAACACTACATACCTGCCTTACACATTTCGTTTTTGGTCTTGTAGTTTTCCCTATTGATTCTTGTACATATTGTATATTACCCGTCTTTCTCTGGGAGACCTTAATTCCATTTGCGCAGCCGTTCATAAATTCCAAATGCACGTCTTTTGTTCGCTGGTGACCCTCTTAAATACAGATTGTCCGGTCAGAACAATGCACAGGTTGAGGCAACTGAGAGAGGGTACCCCCAATATATCTAGAACGAATAAATATATCAAGAGGCGATTTTCGCTAATTTATAGAGGACAATATGGATGGGCGATCGAAAAAGTGAATATCGTTTTCATTTATAGCGGATGACACCAGACTGTCGGAGTAGCGCTGTTGTAACTGCAGAACGTATGGCGACATTTTGTCCCATCCCCCACTCCCCTCCTGCCGAGAGCGCACAGACTGGGCGCAAATCTAACTGAGAAAAAAGAAACAAGAGGGAAAGACGCTTTAATAATCAACCGGGAGACTTATTTGAAGACTCCTACCCCTTATGTACCCGTCTTCTACCTATGAGAAGAAGGCTTTGCTTCCTCAAGCGACTGTAAATGCACTCTGTTGTCAGAGCATCAGATCTATAACGACATTTCGTCGGAGCAGCAATTTAAAGAAACGACTAGTACCGAATATACGATTATCGCTAACGCTTTGTGTGTGGCAGCAGTGCATTCTGTTCTCACAGCTGCCGCGTACGCGTCTCACTCAATTGCAGAAGGAGTTCTTCCTGCTACTTCGCTACGATATTATAGGATCTGAAAGCTCGGTGAACAGAAGCTGAAGTAAATTTGCTATTTGAGCGAAGGCTTCAGAATTTTACCGGCTGAAAGTTGAAGAGAGCAAGAAAAGGTGGAGGCGAAATGTAATCAACTTTATCCCAACCAGTAGTCTTGCTGATCCCAAATTGCACTTCCCACCGTCGGCTGTGTAAATGGAAAAAGAATTCAAGAATCTGGCTTTTGTAGCTGATTAATAGTATTGCGGGAATTGTTATTCATCAAATTTAGCTACCTTGTTTACAAAATGACTTGCCAGTAAAATACAACACAGCTGCTAAACTTTACTTTGATGACACAACCACTTAGTGCTACTCTCAAAGCAAGGAAATGTAGAGTAAAATTGTAATAAAAACTGATTTCTGGAAACGGATTTTTCTCAGCTATTAATCATAGCCTGTGGTGTGCATACTGTAAGACCTTCTGTACACACACCATCAGATTATTTGACTTGTCGCTCTAACGAAGTAGGCGAGTGTCAGCAATATGTCTCGTGGTCTTATCGTGGCGTGTTTATCTTCTGCCGTTAGGTCAGACGATAGAAATGCCACTTGCACGCTTAGAGTAGCAGATTGACGGTGACCAACATTAAACAGAACTTGATTAATTTTCACACACATTTATTAAAATAATAAATATCGTAGATATTACGTAACTTGATTCTGGATGCTGTTTACAATTGACAATCTGAAGTTCCTTTGGTCTTGGTACGTTAATCTTATTCTCACATATCTCTGATACTTGACAAAGTGTCTGTTCATTTTTCTTCATGGCTATGTACTGGAATATGATAATCTTACTAGGCGCAGACTGAAACTTGACTACAGACTAGTGCAGACTAATGCAGACTGACTAATCGGAGGTCTGTACACTCGTTATAATACCTCGAGCGTTCAGGTATCACTGCGCGATTGTGATCCGCGAGGAGAAATGGTTCTACGTTAGCAGCAATCTATCTCATTGGCTGCGTTACATATTAATACGCGGATCGGCGGAAGCAGAATTTGGTCCGTCTTTATGGCAGCGCCATCTCGTAGTGCGGAGACGGACGAGCGCTGCGCCTGCGCTGTTGTGCTTAGCGGGGCGTGCTCTAGTGGGAAAGTTGTGTACGCGCTGACTACGCGGAACTATGTACACAACATAGTCGATATTCTGTTATTACTAATTCATAAGTAACACACTATTAACACATTAAGAGGCGCAAATAAAAGCTAATCTGCCTAAAACTACAAGACTTTTTCTTGTTTTAGCTCTAATTCTTTCAGAAAGTTTACACAATTTGTAACTAATTTACCACAATGATACATTTAATTTATTGTGTGTAGTATTTTGCATTTAACTAGTATTTTTCAGTAATAATTAATTTTTATAAAACCTACTTACAAATTATAAAAGTTGCTAAATTTGCATTGCAAGAAGTTAGTTTCAAAGTGAAGGGGGAGGGGTAGGGGGGGGGGGTCTGTGAGTAGAGAATCTTAGGCAATTATGCCAGGGGCGCAGTATCACCTCAGTAAGGCTCTCCGTGGCTGTATGCTGAAATACAGGGCGTATCAAAAAGAGTCACACGTGAGATGAATATCGGCCAGCTCTTCGTAACTAAACCTATCCGTAGTACTGCTATGTATCACTGTTAACGCACAACTAACACTGCCGGGCCGGCCGCTGTGGGCGAGCGTTTCTAGGCGCTTCAGTCCGGAACTGCGCTGCTGCTACGGTCGCAGGTTCGAATCCTGCCTCGGACATGGACGTGTGGGATGTCCTTAGGTAGGTAGGTTTAAGTAGTTCTAAGTGTAGGGGACTGATGACCTCAGATGTTAAGTCCCATAGTGCGTAGATCCATTTGAACCATTTTTGAACACTGTCGGAAAACAAAATCCTAGACAGCAAGAGCAGTATTGAACGCACAACTGAGGACAACGACTTAAAAGCGGCATTACTGTTGTCAACAGCAAGCGCCGTGAGCGACTGGCAACAAGACACACGGCGCATACTGCCAACATTTGCACTGTTGTGAACTACTTTCAGGACAGTACAGATAGAACTGGGGCAAGAGACCAATTAAAACGCAATAACTTCGTATCGAGCCCTCGTAGACCATGGTACCCCCATGCCAAA
Source organism: Schistocerca nitens (assembly GCF_023898315.1). Lineage (NCBI taxonomy): Eukaryota > Metazoa > Arthropoda > Insecta > Orthoptera > Acrididae > Schistocerca > Schistocerca nitens. Next base: position 339,238,395 of record NC_064621.1, on the reverse strand, counting down.
ATACGCAGAAGGTACCACTGAACAACCTATATATCAAGAAAAGCATCTTACATTAAGAATAATTTCCTCAGTATTTTTTATTATTTACATGAACACAGGTTCAATTTGTGTTTTACATAAATAATGCTAACTGGCTGCGTTTATTAATTTCACACTCTGTCTTACGAAATGTATTAACACGCACGAAATGTACAATGTACAACAGTTAAGTTGTATCCTACAATTGTATTTTTGCTTTTGCCCAGTAACACATCAAATATACAGAAACGTATTAAGTTGGCGTCTTTTCTGTTTTAATTATTCTCTTTATTTTATGTTGGGAGAATCTCATTTACATTGCATCAATGTACTGGCCAGTAACTTGGCCACATGTTACGTGATTGACTATGTAACCTTCCCATTGGATCCTCTCTACTCTTTTACGTAGTTTTATGTTACATTCTTACCGTCGCTGAGAAACTGCACCTTACAGCACTGAGCATGAATGAATTCATGATGCTTTAAAGTTATTTTTAATACCATTGTCGGTATTACTTACAATGTTACAACACTTGCGTTATTTTTATATTCTCGCTCGTCATTTTTCATTTACCCAGGTGTTATCTGTAGGTGATCTACTAGTCGAACCAAAGCCGATCATCATTAATCAAAAAATAGTGATCCCGACAGGTTTTCTCTACACTGTATGAGTTAATTTTTAGCAGCATAATCTAATTACTGTAGCGTAATCCGATGAGTTCGGAAACAAAGTTCTTTTTTATTTGTCTCGAGTGCATCGCTTAACACGAAATTCTTTTAACAGGTAAAAAGGTCTCGAGCCCGTCACTTTAGTGTTAAACATTTTTGACGTAATATGTTTCTCGTATTTCTGTCAAATATACTCCTGGGGGCGTGACACGCCTTCACATTCAGCAACAAATTTCTGCAGACAACCAATATGAATGACATTATTCGGTGTGAACTCTACATGTTCATACATTTTCCGTTCCAAGTAACCCGTAGCATCAAGTCCTCGTAATGTCTGCTCCCTCTTACAGCGCTCGAACAGGAGTGCCACTACCGGAGGAGGTTCGAGTCCTCCTTCGGGCATGGAGTGTGTGTTGTTCTTAGCACAAGTTAGTTTAACTTAGTTTAAGTAGTGCGTAAGTCTACGGATCGATGATCTATGCAGTTTTGTCCCTTAGGAATTCACTCAAATTTGAACATTTGAACAGGAGTATCCAACCCGTGCCCAGCAGGCTGCATGCGGCCAACAGCAAGTGTCATCGCGGTCCAAGAAGTCAACATCTATCACACGAACGGAAAAAATTGCATAAAATTCATTTTATGTAAATTTATGATAAACTGAATTATAAATTCTCAATTTGGAACCCCCGCCACAAGATGGTATTCCCTCATTAGGATCGTCCCATTCCCCCCTTTTTTTTAAAGCCCGCACACACACACACACACACACACACACACACACACACACACACACACACACAATATGGGGAACATTAATAAAACCAACAAACTGCAGCGACGGATTCCTGACGGGAAAGGAAGGAAAAAAGGTACTACAAACATATGTCCAGAAATGGATGGTATACGTGCAACAACACATCTTTCCGTAACAAAATACAGAGCTACATCGCAACCACATCACAACAGATGTTCAAATTACCCTCCATGGGTGCAAAGTCGTGCAGGCTACACGTAATCGTACTTTGGCTGATACCACGCTGGTGAACCCCTTGCCTGGAGCATGTGGTAGGGTTCGTCTCAGTTTCCTGTGGAACGCGGTGCTTCAAATCTGGTGTATGGACAGTCCGCCGCTTCCATGCACGTTCGTCTGTCTGATAGGACCCATGATTATTTTCAGTCATAATGGCTATGTTTGTGAACCGTGACTGTGTGAGATAATTATTTATTTCAAGTTTCTGCTACCAGTCACTTTTTATTTTATGCTTAATCTAACATAATGCAACTCGTTTGGAACATGTTCTTTTCATATTCAAGCGTTTGTACATACATACATACATATATACATATACAATAACATCGAAGCAATTTGTGCAGTGGCAATCAGTGACAAAATATAATGTGCAATAGTGTAATGTCAGTCAACAGCTCCGCCATTACACCAGTGATGCAAGTGAAGTAGCAAGATGATGTAATTGCTGTGATATACATAGTCAACAACAAAGAAGAAAACCAGCAGAAGACATCACTAATTTCGAGTTCTAGATATACACTGCCCCCCTCCTTCCCCCCCAAATGCCACACTAGCAGCTACAGTAAAAAACAAAGTGTTCTAGATTAATCTAGTTTAAGACTGTTTATTTTTAAGTAACATTTCTCTATGTATGTATGTATGTACGTATATATGTATGTATGTACAAACGCTTGAAGGTGAAAAGAGCATTTCGAAACGAGTTGCATTATGTTAGATTAAGCATAAAATAAAAAGTGACTGGTAGCAGAAACTTGAAATAAATAATTAAGGACCCATGATGACACAAGCGCCCAAAAAGGGCTTGAAATGTTGTGTGATGTGGTTGGTGTCCATGAGGGTACTTCTTGTGGTATAACCGTGCCGCCTCTCGACCGTTTCCATCTGCTTGACCGTTGAGTATGATGCACCATTGATGCAGCCTGCAGCACACAAAGAACACACGGCATCTGGTCAGAGAAAATTTCATTCGTCGGTGCCATCTAAAGTGGCAACAATGCATTTCCGAACACACGTTGATAGGATCTTTTTTCTCAATTTCCCGTGAGCAATTCGTCCCTACAGTTTGTATGTTTTATTAATGTTCACCCTGTATGTATATGTGATCACCCGCCGAAGCTGTCAGTAGCGATTTATCGGATTTGAGCCTCACTATTCGCCGCTGGCTGAGCACCGACTGAAGTGCCACCTCTCACCTGTGCCTCCATCATCAGCGCTGCGGCCATGCTGGCGGAGGCGGCGTCGTCGCACAGACGGAAGCGTTACGTCGCGACGCGGACAGGCGAGCGGTGAGCGGTGGTGGGACCACGAGCCGGAGCGGCTGTACGCGACGCGCTGAGCGTCGCCGGCGACTGAGGAGGCCGACGTCAGGTCGGGCGTCTCGGCTGGTCGCGTGGCTGCGAGCCGGCCCGGTGGTGGGGAGGGCGCCGGCCGCCACTGATAAACAAGCGACGCCCGACCGCGAGCGCGCACTCCGCTCGCGGAGCCGTCCCACGCTGCGGATCACTTTCCACCGTAGGGGAAATTTGAAAACTGAACAAATCACGGAATAATGCAGATAGAGAGCTACAAATTGACACAAGTGCTTGGAATGACATGAGATTTTATTAGAACCAAAAATATACGAAAGTTCAAAAATGTCCGACAGATGGCGCTTCATCTGATCAGAATAGCAAAAATTAACATAACAAAGTAAAACAAAGCAAAGATGATGTTCTTTACAGGAAATGCTCAACATGTCCACCATCGTGCTGTAGTCGAGGAATAATGTTGTGAACAGCACTGTAAAGTATGTCCGGAGTTATGATGAGGCATTGGCGTCGGATGTTGTCTTTCAGTATCCCTAGAGATGCCGGTCGATCACGATACACTTGCGACTTCAGGTAACCCCAAGGGCAATAATAGCAGGGACTGAGGTCTGGGGACCTGGGAGGCCAAGCATGACGAAAGTGGCGGCTGAGCACACGATCATCACCAAACGACGCGCGCAAGACATCTTTCACGCGTCTAGCAATATGGGGTGGAGCGCCATCCTGCATCATCGTACGTTCCAGCAGGTGTTTATCAGCCAGGCTGGGGATGATGCGATTCTGTAACATATCGGCGTCCCTCTCACTCGTCCTTGTAGCAGTTACAAAACCAGAATCACGCATTCCCTCGAAGAAAAAAGGCCCGATAACGGTAGATGTGGTAAATCCAAACCATACCGTGACTTTCTTGTCGTGCAATGGAGTTTCCACGACAGTTCTAGGATGTTCGGTAGCCCAAATTCTGCAGTTCAAATGGTTCAAATGGCTCTGAGCACTATGGGACTTAACATCTATGGTCATCAGTCCCCTAGAACTTAGAACTATTTAAACCTAACTAACCTAAGGACAGCACACAACACCCAGTCATCACGAGGCAGAGAAAATGCCTGATCCCGCCGGGAATCGAACCCGGGAACCCGGGCGTGGGAAGCGAGAACGCTACCGCACGACCACGAGACAAATTCTGCAGTTGTGGGCGTTGACAGACCCTCGGAGCGTGAAATGAGCTTCGTCGGTCCACAACACGTTACTCAGCCAATCGTCATCTTCCGCCATCTTTTGAAACGCCCACACCGAAAATGCCCTCCGCTTCACTAAATCGCCAGGTAACAGTTCATGATGCCGATAGATTTTGTACGGATAGCATCGAAAGGTACGCCTCAGTGCCAACCAAACAGTAGTGTATGGAATGCCGGTGCAACGTGCGACTGCACGAGCGCTGACTTCCCCGTGCATAGACGAACCCGCTACAGTCTCCATTTCTTCCTGAACTGTCTCAGCAGCATTACGCCTTGTGCTCGGTCGGCCACTACGGGGTTAATCGTCTAAACAACCCGTGACTTCGAACTTCGAAATCATTCTCGCCACAGCTGCATTTGTCAAAGGACCTTTACCCGATCGAATCCCCTTCCTATGCCGATAGGATCGTAACGCTGAACTAGCACATTCCCCATTCCGATAATACAGCTTCACTAAAAGCGCCTTTTCACGTAACATCAACATGCTGCGACTCCTGACGCATCTGATTCTCTCTCTCATTACAGATCCTTTTATACACGATCGTCATGTGCAATCACTGACGTTTTGCTGTCCAGCGCCATCTGTCGAAATTTTGTGAACTTTGTTTTGTTTTTTGGTTCTAATCAAACCCCATGTCATTCCAAGCATGTGTGTTAATTTTTACCTCTCTATCTACATTACTCCGTGGTTTATTAAGTTTTCAAATTTATACTGACTTTTTGATCACCCGGTACACTGAAGCGCCAAAGATACTGCATGCGTATTCAAATACAGAGATATCTATCAGGCAGAACACGCCGCTGCGGTCGGCAACCCCTATACAAGACATCAAGAGTCTGGCGCAGTTCTTAGATCTGTTACTGCTGTTACAATGAGAGGTTATCAAAAGTAACGAGGTGTTATAGTCGATGCACGAGCGATGGGACACAGTATCTCCGAGGTAGCGATGAGGTGGGGATTTTCCCGTAAGAGCATTTCGTGAGTGTACCGTGAGTATCAGGAATCCGGTAAAATATCAAATCGACATCGCTGCGGCCTGAAAAAGATCCTGTAAGAACGGGACCGACGACGACTGAAGAGAATCGTTCAATGTGACAGAAGTGCAACCCTTCCGAAAACTGCTGCAGATTTCAGTGCTGGGACACCAACAAGTGTCAGCGTGGGAACCATTCAACAAAACGCCATCGAAATGGGCTTTCGGAGCCGAAGGCCCACTCGTGAACCCTTGATGACTGCACGACACAAAGCTGTACGTCTCATCTGAGCCCGTCACCACCAATTTTGGACTGTTGATGACTAGAAACATTTACCTGGTCAGACGAGTCTCGTTTCACATTGTATCGAGCGGATAGACGTGTACATAAACGATCTGGTTGATGGTATTGACAGCAGTCTTAGACTGTTTGCGATGATGCTGTAGTCTACAGGAAAGTAGTATCACACGAAAGTTGTGAACAAATCAATCAGGATTTGCAGAAAATGAATGCGTGGTGTAATGACTGACAGTTATCTCTCAATATTAGTAAGTGTAACCTACTGTGTATAACAAGGCGAAAATCCCCATTAATGTACGAGTACAAAATAAATGCCCAATCTTTGGAAGCGGTAACGTCCGTCAAGTATCTGGGTGTGACTATTCGAAATGATCTGAAATGGAATGATCAGATTACACAAGTAACGGGTAAGGTGAACTCTAGATTGCCGTTTATTGGTAGAATCCTGAAGCGATGCAGTCCTTCAACAAAGGAAATAGCTTACAATACGTTAGTTCGTCCAGTCTTGGAGTATTGTTCGTCTGTATGGGACCCTTACCAGTTGCGTCTGATTCAGGAGATTGAGAAGGTCCAAAGAAGAGCGGCAAGATTCGTGACTGGTACATTTAGGCATGGCGCGAGCGTTACAAATCTCATAGAAAGTTTGAAGTGGGACACTCTTGCAAATAGACAGCGCGCTAAACGGAAGGGGCTGCTCACTAAATTCTGAAATCCGATCTTCACCGAGGATGTAGAGCATGTATTATTACCACCAATTTTCAAATCGCGCAATGATCACCAGTCAAAGATAAGGGAAATAAGAGCTCGTACTGAGGCGTTCAGACAGTCGTTTTTCCCTTCGCCGGCCGAAATGGCCGTGCGGTTAAAGGCGCTGCAGTCTGGAACCGCAAGACCGCTACGGTCGCAGGTTCGAATCCTGCCTCGGGCATGGATGTTTGTTATGTCCTTAGGTTAGTTAGGTTTAACTAGTTCTAAGTTCTAGGGCACTAATGACCTCAGCAGTTGAGTCCCATAGTGCTCAGAGCCATTTGAACCATTTTTTTCCCTTCGCGCGATCCGTGAGTGGAACAGTGGGGGGGGGGGGGGGGGGGGGGATATGACTTTGGCGCGAATTGTGCCCTCCGCCACACACCGCTTTGTGGCCAGCGGAGTATATATGTAGATGTACAGGTATGGAGACAACCTCATGAGTCCATGGACCCTGCAAGTCAACAGGGGACTGTTCAAGCTGTGGAGGCTCTGTAATGGTGTGAGGCGTGTGCAGTTGGAGTGGTAGGGAACGTCTAGATACGACTCTGACAGGTGACACATACATAAGCATACTGTCTGATCACCTGCAGCCATTCATGTGCATTGCGCATTCCGACGGACGTGGACAATTCAGCAAGACAATGCGACAGCCCACACGTCGAGAACTGCTACAGAGTGGCCTCAGGAACACTCCTGAATTTAAACACTTCTGCTGGCCACCAAACTCCTCAGACAGGAACATTATTGAGCATATCTGGAATGCCTTGCAACGTGCTATTTAGAAGAGATCTCCACCCCTTCGTACTCTTACGGATTTACGGACAGCCCTGCAGCTTTCAAGGTGCCAATTCCCTTCAGCACTACTTCAGATATACTCGAGTCCATGCCACGTCGTGTTGCGGCACTGCGTGCTCGCGGGGGCCTTACATGATATTAGTTAGGCAGGTGTACCAGTTTCTTTGGCCCTTCAGTGCATAATCTTTGACCAGAATTTGGCCACTTCCAATGCATTTTCCGTTGTCTGGTGAAGGTCGTCTTCTGCGCAGGGGGCTGGACACAGTCAACACTGAAGCGTATCTTGAAACGTCTGCTCTTCCCCGCAGTCACACTGGGTTAGGTTTTCTCAACGTATCCCCATTTTAGCAGGTTAACCCGTGTTCTGCACACTCAGCATATTCGAGGACAATTCTCATTATGATCAGGAGGTAAAGATTCTGAATCTTTTTCAATCAGGAGGGTGAGATGTCTCAGCCCTCCATAGTTGCAGCCTGGCTTCTTCGCAGCGGTTGTCAGTTTCTCCGATATTCTGAGGGAACTTTTCCTTGACCTTAGTCGTTGTGGGTAGGGTTGTCGCCCTCGCATGGGATGCGTTTTTTCTGCTCCAGCTTCGTTCTTTACCTGTTTGCTGCTATTTCTGTTCGAACAGGAGGCGGAGCAATTCCTGCAAGGTATTGAGATAGGTGGTCGTGGGATAGTGAAGGAACCAGAAATACCGGTAAGAGTCTACAGAAATTACATGAATAACTTAGAAATAAATTTCCTCGGTGTAGTGAAGCAGCTTGAAGCACTTAATACGGGCAAGTCTTCGGTCCAGGTAGCGTACCAGTAAGGTTCCTGTCAGGGTATGCCCATACACTTAGGTGACAATACTCATTGGATGGCGAGATGCACGTATACAAATGGAGATAAAATCGCATGCGCTAGGTATAAAAGGGCAATGCGTTGGCGGAGCTTTCATTTGCACTGTGATTCGTATGAAAATGTTTCTGACGTGATTATGGCAGCACGACGGGAATTAACAGACTTTGAATGCGGAATAGTAGTTGGAGCTAGACGTATTGGACATTCCATTTTGGAAATCGTTAGGGAATTCAGTATTCCGAGATCCACATTGTCAAAATCGTGCCAAGATTACCAAATTTCAGGTATTGCCTCTCACCGCGGAGAACGCAGTGGACAACGGCCATCACTTAACGACCGGGAGTAGGGCGTTTGCGTAGAGTTGTTAGTGCTAACAGACAAGCAACACTGCGTGAAATATCCGTAGAAATAAATGTCCCCACGCGGGTTAGCCTCGCGGTCTGGGGCGCCTTGCCACGGTTCGCGCGGGTCGCCCGTGGGAGGTTCGAGTCCTCCCTCGGGCATGGGTGTGTGTTGTCCTTAGCGTAAGTTAGTTTAAGTCAGATTAAGTAGCGTGTAAGCCTAGGGACCGATGACCTCGGTAGTTTGGTCCCATAGGAACTTACCACCACCCCAAATCAACATCGGACGTAAGACGAACTTATTCGTTAGGACATTGCAGCTAATGTCGTGGAATTAGAGTTGAGATTTGCAACAATAGAGGAGGGTGAAAAGAGCTTATAGGAATTGACGTTTTTGCCGGATTGTGGCGGGAGATTTTTAACAGCAAAACCATTATGTCATTGGGCAGAAAATGTAACTTTGTAAGGGCTGGAAGACGTAATTTTCTAGGTGAAAAACGCAGGAGACTTCCGTTCTAACTTCTAAAACGAAAAAGACTCAGGCTTGGGGCGCAGATAGAGGAGGAGAACTTTGCCTTACGAGGCGGTACAGCACGGTTCGCATCGCTCCCATCCGGGACGGCAGGCTTTGGAGGCAGCTCTCCTCGGCGGCGGAGACTGACAGAATCGAGTGAGCGAGTTCATAGCAGGGCACTTAGAGGTGCACATTTGACGGCAGCCAGACACGCCATCAGCGGTCCACTCACGTTACATCAAAGAGCATGGTGAAAGCAACTCGCAGTACTGGCCCCTTAGGTCAAAGGGAACTTAGGAATTCAATATCATTTTCGATCTAGTCTTCCCATTATCGACCTTACAGTCTAGAGTTGTAAAACTATCGTAAGCTACCGTAGACTATAACAAGTAAGTGTAGACTAAGGTAGTTTCGCTGGTAGCCTTAATCAGTTCCGATCGTAACCATGTTACCTGTACGTTAGGTGTGTTGCATACCTGCTGGGCGTCGCCTCATTTCAATCGCTTTGTTTGTGCGGCGACTGTCGACTGTCTATAAACTGGGTGAGATTACGTATAGCGCCACGTAACCTGTGGAACGTTTTTGTTCCACATATATCTCTTCCTGTCTGTTACTGATCAATAAAGAGTTTTTATAGCATACTCGACAACGTCAATGTTTCAATTATTCAAAAAACGTTGATTTGCAGGGTGAAACGGATGGTGTAGCAAAAACAAAAAACAATGTTGATTTATCATACAGCGCTAGAAAACGGAATTTCCTAAGAAGAAGTAAAGTTTTTTTTTAAAAAAAAAGAAAGAAACATTGCTTCAGTATGTACATCGTCGAGCTTATATAAAACAAACTCGACAATGTCAATGTTTCAATTATTCAAAAAACGTTGATTTGCAGGGTGAAACGGATGGTGTAGCAAAAACAAAAAAAAAAGTTGATTTATCATACAGCGCTAGAGAACGGAATTTCCTAAGAAGAAGTAAAGTTTTTTTTTAAAAAAAAAAGAAAGAAACATTGCTTCAGTATGTACATCGTCGAGCTTATATAAAACATGTTTCCGTTATTCATAAAGAGCCTCACACTTATCAATAAAAACAAGAAACTCTTGCCCTTTATCAGGATGAAAAACGTTCTATTGTGTACAAAAAACAACAATAATTATCCATATGTAGACTTGTTTATGATTGTGCGTGTAAACTGCACGTGCATCAAAAGTAACTGCTTTGGTTACATAAAAGCGCAAAAGTTCCAGGATATCTTGATTTTTGTACCGTGCTTATAAATTGCAATTTACATTTTGGAAGGACATAAAATATACAATGGAGAAATACTGAACAATATGCGGCTCTAATTATATGCATAACAAACAAACAAGAAAAGAAATTGAAGTCGTCGGCTCCCATTATCTCTCTAACACATTCATTCATGTTTCTTTCCCCACTAATGCTACCAATTCAACAGGTAATCGTTCCCGGGTTCGATTCCCGGCGGGGTCAGGGATTTTCTCTGCCTCGTGATGGCTGGGTGTTGTGTGATGTCCTTAAGTTAGTTAGATTTAAGTAGTTCTAAGTTCTAGGGGACTGATGACCATAGATGTTAAGTCCCATAGTGCTCAGAGCCATTTGAACCATTTCAACAGGTAATCCTACCACTTACTACCTCATTTATGTCCTGTACCAAAACTACCGAACCTTAACAGAGCGCAACACTGGACAGTCACACTTGCATGAATAACTTCAGTTTCCCTTTCGGGCCACACAGTCACTGTTATTAACGTGCATTTAAATTTTGGTAATGAATGCAGAGTCACACAATATACACTCCTGGAAATTGAAATAAGAACACCGTGAATTCATTGTCCCAGGAAGGGGAAACTTTATTGACACATTCCTGGGGTCAGATACATCACATGATCACACTGACAGAACCACAGGCACATAGACACAGGCAACAGAGCATGCACAATGTCGGCACTAGTACAGTGTATATCCACCTTTCGCAGCAATGCAGGCTGCTATTCTCCCATGGAGACGATCGTAGAGATGCTGGATGTAGTCCTGTGGAACGGCTTGCCATGCCATTTCCACCTGGCGCCTCAGTTGGACCAGCGTTCGTGCTGGACGTGCAGACCACGTGAGACGACGCTTCATCCAGTCCCAAACATGCTCAATGGGGGACAGATCCGGAGATCTTGCTGGCCAGGGTAGTTGACTTACACCTTCTAGAGCACGTTGGGTGGCACGGGATACATGCGGACGTGCATTGTCCTGTTGGAACAGCAAGTTCCCTTGCCGGTCTAGGAATGGTAGAACGATGGGTTCGATGACGGTTTGGATGTACCGTGCACTATTCAGTGTCCCCTCGACGATCACCAGTGGTGTACGGCCAGTGTAGGAGATCGCTCCCCACACCATGATGCCGGGTGTTGGCCCTGTGTGCCTCGGTCGTATGCAGTCCTGATTGTGGCGCTCACCTGCACGGCGCCAAACACGCATACGACCATCATTGGCACCAAGGCAGAAGCGACTCTCATCGCTGAAGACGACACGTCTCCATTCGTCCCTCCATTCACGCCTGTCGCGACACCACTGGAGGCGGGCTGCACGATGTTGGGGCGTGAGCGGAAGACGGCCTAACGGTTTGCGGGACCATAGCCCAGCTTCATGGAGACGGTTGCGAATGGTCCTCGCCGATACCCCAGGAGCAACAGTGTCCCTAATTTGCTGGGAAGTGGCGGTGTGGTCCCCTACGGCACTGCGTAGGATCCTACGGTCTTGGCGTGCATCCGTGCGTCGCTGCGGTCCGGTCCCAGGTCGACGGGCACGTGCTCCTTCCGCCGACCACTGGCGACAACATCGATGTACTGTGGAGACCTCACGCCCCACGTGTTGAGCAATTCGGCGGTACGTCCACCCGGCCTCCCGCATGCCCACTATACGCCCTCGCTCAAAGTCCGTCAACTGCACATACGGTTCACGTCCACACTGTCGCGGCATGCTACCAGTGTTAAAGACTGCGATGGAGCTCCGTATGTCACGGCAAACTGGCTGACACTGACAGAGGCGGTGCACAAATGCTGCGCAGCTAGCGCCATTCGACGGCCAACACCGCGGTTCCTGGTGTGTCCGCTGTGCCGTGCGTGTGATCATTGCTTGTACAGCCCTCTCGCAGTGTCCGGAGCAAGTATGGTGGGTCTGACACACCGGTGTCAATGTGTTCTTTTTTCCATTTCCAGGAGTGTAGATATCAAACACTCTATCATGGTCTATGTTTTTGACGAAAAGAATTGTAAATACCACAACTGAAATTTCATTGGTATGGCCAAAAACTTCTCAAATGTTAACTTAATCCGTTGTGCACATTCAGTCCAGCACTGATTCTTAAGTGTAGATCTGTCTCAGAGTTCGTTCCGCCATAGATTGGTTTTCACAAGACAGGGATTTCAAAATACACTCCTGGAAATTGAAATAAGAACACCGTGAATTCATTGTCCCAGGAAGGGGAAACTTTATTGACACATTCCTGGGGTCAGATACATCACATGATCACACTGACAGAACCACAGGCACATAGACACAGGCAACAGAGCATGCACAATGTCGGCACTAGTACAGTGTATATCCACCTTTCGCAGCAATGGAGGCTGCTATTCTCCCATGGAGACGATTGTAGAGATGCTGGATGTAGTCCTGTGGAACGGCTTGCCATGCCATTTCCACCTGGCGCCTCAGTTGGACCAGCGTTCGTGCTGGACGTGCAGACCGCGTGAGACGACGCTTCATCCAGTCCCAAACATGCTCAATGGGGGACAGATCCGGAGATCTTGCTGGCCAGGGTAGTTGACTTACACCTTCTAGAGCACGGGGGCGGAGGAGAAGGGTTGAAGTGGACTGCAGTACTCGTCGTGGGGCTGTGTATCACTGCAGCTGCGGCGGGGTCGGAGCCTCTCCGTCGTTTCTAGGTCCCCGGTTAACATACAATACAATACAATACCGGGCATGGAGAAACGCTTTCCATTTCCGATAATATTTTACGGAGATGTTCACAGGCTGCCTAAGGGGAAAACTGTGCGTGTATCGAAATTCTTTTGCTTCATTTCTCTGCATCAGTTCTCACTAATAATATCAAAATCGGTACCAACTTCTTCGTAGGTCTTTACAACGACTTTTGTTATATACGTACCAGTTATGGTTACGCCCAATTTTCCACATTCTAATGGTTTTTGTTTTAGTGGTTCAAAAATGGTTCAAATGGATCTGAGCAGTATGGGACTTAACTTCTGAGGTCATCAGTTCCCTAGAACTTAGAACTACTTAAATCTAACTAACCTAAGGACATCACACTCATCCATGCCCAAGGCAGGATTCGAACCCGCAACCGTAGCGGTCGCTCGGCTCCAGACTGAAGCGCCTAGAACTGCTCGGCCGCGCCGGCCGGTTTTGTTTTAATGTAAATTATTTTTACGTTTATAGGTACTCTCTCTTTACACTGGACTTTGAAATGTCACGTCCGTTTTTAGTTATGTAAAATCGTATTTTTTCCCCTTTTTTCTTTGTTTTCAGCGGCAGAGAAATGTTGCCAGAAATAGCTGTAATTGAAGTACGCTCTTGTGGACTGTTTATTAACTATTATATTTGTGGTGGCTGTTCATACCGACATGTTTGAAAGAGCAGACGTAACACGTCCATGATTTCACGGCCATACATATACATGATCAAAGAGAAATACTGATGCAACTGCATGAGAGCAATCAATTAATTCAATGAAAATTGCCATATTTGTATTTTTCCTTTAGGAATGGTCAGTTTCCTGAATGATTTAAGTACTCAGTAGTAAAGCCGCTTTATAAAAAGGGAGAAAAGGATAATGCAGACAATTTTTGAACTATTTCTATGTCATCAGTGTTTGCCAAAGTTATTGAACAGGCTGTGTATGTAAGGATACTTGATCATTTTATATCACACGATTTGTTATCAAATGTACAGTTTGGCTTTACAAGTCGTTTAACAACTGAAAATGCTATATTCTCTTTTCTCTGTGAGGTACTGGATGGTTTACACAATAGGTTTCGAACGCAAGGCATATTTTTTGATTTAACTGAAGGCGTTTGATTGTGTTGATCACAAAATATTGCTCCAGAAGTTGGACCATTACAGAGTATGGGTGGTAGGTCACAATTGGTTCACCTCTTACTTTAGCAACAGACAGTAAAAGGTCATTATTCACAATGTTGAGAATGGCTGTGGTGTGGGGTCTGAGTGGGGTATGGTCAAATGGGGAGTGCCCCAGGGATCAGTGTTGGGGCCACTCCTGTACCTTATTTATGTAAATGATATGCCCTCTAGTATTATGGGTAACTCTAAAATATTTCTGTTTGCTGACGACACTAGCTTGGTATTAGAGGATGTTATGTGCAATACTTGCTCGGTTTCAAATTGCGCAGTTCATGACATAAGTTCATGGCTTGTAGAAAATAAACTATTGGTTAATCACAGTACGACTCTGTTTTTACAGTTTCTAATACATAATTCAACAAAACCTGACGTTTTAATTTCACAGAATGGACATTTGGTTAGTGAAACGGAACAGTTCATATTTGTGGGTGTTCAGATAGATAGTAAACTGTCGTGGAAAGCCCACGTTCAGGACCTTGTTCAAAGACTTAATACTGCCACTTTTACTATTCAAACGGTATCTGGAGTGTTCGTTCAACACGAAAATTAGTCTACTTTGCTTATTATCATTCGCTTATGTCATATGGTATTATAAATTGGGGTAACTTTTTCCATTCTAAAAGGATATTTTTGGCTTAGAAACTGGCGGTTCGGGCAATAAGTGGCGTAAGATCACGAACCTCTTGTCGACTCCTGTTGACGAGTCTGGGTATTTTGACATTGACCTCTCAATATCTATATATATATATATATATATATATATATATATATATATATATATATATTCCTTACTGTCAGTTCTTGTTAATAATATTAGCTTATTCTCAAGAATAAGCAGCTTTCACTCAGTTAATACTTGGCAGAAATCAAACCTGTATATGAATCGGACTTCCTTAACTCTTGTGCAGAAAGGTGTGCAGTATACTGCTGCATCCATTTTCAATAAGCTACCGCTCGAATTCAAAAATCTTAGCAGTAATCCACTTGCTTTCAAATTGAAACTGAGGAGTTTCCTCATGGGTCACTCCTTCTATTCTGTAGAGGAGTTCCTTGAAAAATTAAGCTGATTCTTGTTGTATTGTTGATTGCGTTTACTTAAACTTATGGATTGACTTTTTCGGGTTCATCAACATTTTATTTTCTTCTGTTATTACTTTTAAGTTATAATTTAATGTACTAACATGTTCCATGACATCGGAGATGTGCTCCTCAATTTGGTCCTACGGAACTTGACGTGTAAATAAAATAAAAAATAATAACATCCCTGTAATGGACTGTCCTGTACAGAGTCCTAACTTGAATCCTATTAGGATGTTTTGGAACGCCGACTTCCTGCCAGGCCTCACCGACCGACATCGATACCTCTCCTCAGTGCAGCACTCCGTGAAGAATGGGCTGCAATTCCCAAGAAACCTTCCAGCACTTGACTGAAAGTATGCCTGCGAGAGTGGAAGCTGTCATCAAGGCTTAGGGTGGGCCAACACCATATTAAATTCAAGCATTTCCGATGGAGGGCGCCACGAACTTTTAAGTCATTTTCAGCCAGGTGTCCGGATACTTTTGATCACATAGTGTACATAGCATCCCCTACCTTTTACCCTCATTGCTCGTAGCTTCACACTGGTTGCCGCAAGAGGCCGGACGAATAATACATCTGCACCGAATGATCGTTAATTACTGTCAAGGCGAATATGTTTGTATATGTGGTTTCTGATGTTTCTGACGTTTCCGAGAGAACAACCAGCACCCATATAATGGTAATAAATACGCCTTGACGACATTTCATGACATCTTTAGCGTGGGTGCACCATAGGTCCGACATACTGCTGAAAAGGATCATGGTCAGAGGGGCGCTACAGAAGTAGTGTGCAACACGTTGGGAATTTGGGTTGGACAGCAGCGTGCACGGATAGCAGAATCAGTTAAGGGGGTCGCTTGCGTAAAGTGAAAAATCCGGATCTGAGTTCCAATTCGGCACAAATTTTCCCTTGCCGCTATTGGATTATGTAAGAGCCATCGTGGTCCTGATATCTGTATTTCTCTTTCATCATTTTTATGAACAGCTCTAAGGAGGCAATGTTGTGGAGTGGTATCTGGAAAAGACTGTTGAAAGAAATACTTCATCTGTGTAGAATAAATATGAATTGGATTTGAGAGGTACAGCGGAACTTGTTGTCATTACATAATGACGATGCGTTAGACCCATTTGGTGGACTTTATATTTAATTATTGTGTATTTAATGTATAAAGAACTGTGGAGTTTTAGAAGGAAGTCAAAGAAGAGAACTAAATGTCTCTGAGCACTATGGGACTTAACATCTATGGTCATCAGTCCCCTAGAACTTAGAACTACTTAAACCTAACTAACCTAAGGACAGCACACAACACCCAACCATCACGAGGCAGAGAAAATCCCTGACCCCGCCGGGAATCGAACCCGGGAACCCGGGCGTGGGAACCGAGAACGCTACCGCACGACCACGAGATGCGGGCAAGAGAACTAAATAGCTTGAAGAGTAGCCAGAGGTGTTTACTGGTGAGCATCCACGAGCAAGAAGGGAAGAGCCGATGGTATTTTGGAAATGTATAGTGACCGATATCGTCTGCGTTAAATACGACAAGTGCAGTGGCAATTGAACACTGAATTAAGTCGTACTGGCGGAAGAAGAATAAAGAAACACTTACTGTCAAGGGTTGGTAATCTTATTGGAGAAAGAGGAAACGCGTGTACAGACTGTCGCATGTGAATGTCTTATGTCGAAAACATCAAATTTTACGTGAAAATATTGGGCTTAGGAACAACATTAGAATAGAAATAAATACCTGAAGGATAGCAGCGTGAATTTTGTGTGAAGTTAATAAATAAATATAATTGGTCGTGTACTCTTTACTAATCGTGTTTTCGCTAACATGCCCGTCAAATCCCATCCAGAAGTTTTCGCCCATTTTTCTTAAGACTTTTATTTATATCGTTTTGAATGGAGTACTTTCCGTAGCAATGTTCTGGTTGCACAAATTTCCATCGAAATTTATTCATTCTGAACGCCGAGGGCAGCCATTTGTAGCAGATAGTGATGATCTCCTCCACCAGCAGGAGGACTAGGGATAATGCAGAATCCAACCATAGCCTGTGATACCAGAAAAGTATGAACCTCTCATAAATAAATCCCTGGTTACGTGGAACAATAACCAGCGCTAAATTCTCCTGTCGGAGAACAAAAACGGCGAATATGTTCCTCTTACTTTTCCCCTGTACCTAAGTGTTTACAATTTCCGTCTAAAATGCGCCCTCCCCTATACCTACGTGTCAAAGTTCGCCAATCTGGGAGCGTAGAGTTCTCCCAAGCCTATATATGGTCTCCACTTACCCGTACTTTTCATTTCCACTGCCCCCTCTCTCTTTTGCTCCCACTGCTTCTATCCCTGTCAATCTTTCTTTCTGTTTTACTGTCACTGTACCACACTGATCATCAATGTCTCCTCTCTCTCTGGCTAAAACTGCTATTGTCTACATCCTTCTCTCTTTCTCTGTCACTGCCACTTTTTACCTCCTATAATCACTGTCTCTCCTACAATTTTCTCTCAGTAGCATTGTCTTCTCTCTCTTCCTCCTCACTCTCCTACTCTCTTTCAGCACAAAAAAGCGCGAATATGTTCACATACCAACATTTTTTTTTTAAGGGAGGCGGAATGAGGACTGTCGCCGCTGGTTTCCCATTTCTCTGTCACAGGCTTTTAAAGAGGAACATATTGGCCTTTTTTGTGCTCCGACGGGAACATTTTTCCGCTAGTTCCATCGTTTTCCTTGCTACAGCAGAGTGTGCTGCATGTATCACAGGAATTCTATAGATCAGTACAGTTTATTTATATACTTGGGTACATTTATATGCTTTGACACACATAAACAGCAAAAAAGTACGCATAACATAAGGTTAGCACAAAATCGTTTGTTTACATTTTTTTCTGGTTGCTTTGCTCATTGATCCTAATTAATAGAAAGCGCCCGGCTTATGATTCCTATTTTAAAAGAGTAAAAATGTTATTAGAAATATTTTACTCAATTTTCAGTCTTTCCAATTATACATAATTTTTGGCAGTCTTTTAACTTCTTTTCAGGCATGTTTAGGTCCTACATAGCCTATTCATTGTCACGGCAACACCGCTTTGGTATATTTACAGAGGCGAGAAGTGCCCATTATATAGATACAGCGCTTTAAAGTTTTACTGGAGAAAAAATATTGACTAGAAACATAGCTTGGCTACCTGAGAACCCTTACGATAACCCTAGAACACTTGCCATGTGTTCAATACATCAGTCAAAACTAAATTTACATTTTAGACCGGATATTACACGTGTATTTTACATGCGTAAATACGATAACTTTGAACCATTGTAGCTCGGTAACTGATAATGATGAAGAAAAAAGTTTCAAGGTTCAGGGATAACATCATCTTAAGAACATTTCGACGATTTACCATAAATATAAATCAAAGAAGTGACCATCCCCACAACTGACACTTCTGATACCCAAAAAATCATAGTTTTTCGGGTGTCTCTTGGTAACAGATACAGATATGGAAAATGGCGTTTCTAGGAAGTCTAAGGGATGTATAGTTAAAATTTGAGGCGTTTCCGCCGCACGGTGCAAAAACGGCTGAAACCTGTTTTTTTTTTTGTTTTGTTTTGTTTTGTTTTGTTTTCCGCGTACGTGTGGTAAATCTGAAGCGCTGGATCTCTGTAACAGATGTTGTTGTTGTGGTCTTCAGTCCTGAGACTGGTTTGATGCAGCTCTACATGCTACTCCATCCTTTCCTAGCTTCTTCATCTCCCAGTACCTACTGCAACCCACATCCTTCTGAATCTACTCAGTGTATTCATCTGTTGGTCTCCCGGCGGGGTCAGGGATTTTCTCTGCCTCGTGACGACTGGGTGTTGTGTGCTGTCCTTAGGTTAGTTAGGTTTAAGTAGTTCTAAGTTCTAGGGGACTGATGACCATAGATGTTAAGTCCCATAGTGCTCAGAGCCATTTGAACCATTTTTGTTGGTCTCTCTCTACGATTTTTACCCTCCACGCTGCCCTCCAATACTAAATTGGTGATCCCTTGATGCCTCAGAACATGTCCTACCAACCGATCCCTTCTTCTAGTCAAGTTGTCTCACAAACTCCTCTTCTCCCCAATTCTATTCAATACCTCCTCATTAGTTATGTGATCTACCCATGTAATCTTCAGCATTCTTCTGTAGCACCACATTTCGAAAGCTTCTATTCGCTTCTTGTCCAAACTAGTTATCGTCTATGTTTCACTTCCATACATGGCTACGCTCCATACAAATATTTTCAGTAACGACTTCCTGACACTTAAATCTATACTCGATGTTAACAAATTTCTCTTCTTCAGAAACGCTTCCCTTGCCATTGCCAGTCTACATTTTATATCCTCTCTACTTCGACCATCATCAGTTATTTTGCTCCCCGAATAGCAAAACTCCTTTACTACTTTAAGTGTCTCATTTCCTAATCTAATCCCCTCAGCATCACCCGACTTAATTCGACTACATTCCATTATTCTCGTTTTGCTTTTGTTGATGTTCATCTTATATCCTCCTTTCAAGACACTGTCCACTCCGTTCAACTGCTCTTCCAAGTCCTTTGCTGTCTCTGACAGAATTACAATGTCATCGGCGAACCTCAAAGTTTTTATTTCTTCTCCATGGATTTTAATACCTACTACGAATTGTTCCTTTGTTTCCTTTACTGCTTCCTCAATATATAGATTGAATAACATTGGGGATAGGCTACAGTCCTGTCTCACTCCCTTCCCAATCACTGCTTCTCTTTCATGTCCCTCGACTCTTATAACTGCCATCTGGTTTCTGTACAAATTGTAAATAGCCCTTCGCTCCCTGTATTTTACCCCTGCCACCTTCAGAATTTGAAAGAGAGTATTCCAGTCCACATTGTTAAAAGCTTTCTCTAAGTCTACAAATGCTAGAAACGTAGGTTTGCCTTTCCTTAATCTATCTTCTAAGATAAGTCGTAGGGTCAGTATTCCTCACGTGTTCCAATATTTCTACGGTATCCAAACTGATCTTCCCCGAGGTCGGATAATGTCATCGAAAGTTTCGAACTTCCTCGAGAATATCTTTTTAGAACGAATGGTACAAAATTCGACGATATGTCATGATTAGGAATCATGCAAATGGCCATCCCCACACGTAAATCAGCATTTATATGCTAGATGGCTGTACACAAGTTTGTTGGACTTGCACTTAAATGTAACGGAGGGTCGCCAGCGTGTAGGTGATGTTTGCAATGGGAGAGAATAGTTAACGTGAGAAAAGTAATGGACCCAATACTGCTCCTTATGGGTCATCTGATGCTACGTACTTGCACGGTGACATTTGCTTCTAATCATTACACATTGCTGGCTGGATGTAGGCTATGCGTGAAGCCAGTGTACAGCAGTTGAAGAAAATTTTGACTTGTGAATTTCGGTACTGGAATGTCAAAGTCGACAGAAATCCATAAAGCACATAATAGTCGCCTTTTGTTTGTGCGTAGCTTGTTTCAGTTCGTGAGTCACTTTTATAAAAACAGTCGTCGTGCTGCGATTTAGCCGGAAACCTGGTTGTTATTCATCTAAAAGGTTATCTGATGTTAAATAATTATTAAGCTGTTCGAGGACTATGTATTCCAAAGCCTTGGATGATGCTGATAGAAAGCAAATGGGCTTGTAGTCAGAACGCTATTTGGCAGATTCCTTCATGAGTAATGGTTTTGTGAGTCCCTGCTTCCACGCTGTTGGTAATATACTGTAGGGTAGAGAAAGGGAAAACATGCCCATTATATTGGACAGTAGTGGATCGACGAGAAAACTGAGCATTTGCACTGCTGTACTATTGTATCCTGCAGATGCCGAAGGAATTCACGCAATTGACTTCTGACCGTGGTAGGATTGCAGAAAAAATTTACTTTAAGGGAATCGATCGTTTGCGCCCATGTGTGTTGGTCAAGTAAAGATGTTGGCATGATGAAACAGTCACTTAGGTCCTTAATAGGAAGTAGAGGTTCAGCTGCAGGTTTAGGTTTGCCTATCCTTAGACCTCGCAGATTTTTCCACAGGACGGCGAGTCTGTGAAAGTCCTCATTTAGCGAGTGGGCATACCAGAGTTTTGCATTTCTCACATGTTAACTAACTCGGTTGCGTATATATTTTGCTTCTACATAAATAAATGACTGACTGAATAAGTGTTTAAGGATTGGATTCAAATTATTTTTAATTAATGGCCATTATCACACTTTTTCTGTAAAAGCGGAACGCAGTCGCTAAAATTTGGCAAGGTTCTTTGCTTTCCCCTGCGGGAACTTTTATGCTTAACTTTGTTCCCCAGCGATACCCATCTTCATAGAGTTTCATGTTAGTTACATGTAGAATAACTTAATTCGCGGTAATATATTAATCAGATTTAAATGACGAAAAGACGAATTAGACTATTCACTGCGTAATTAAATGAATATGTATAATAATTAATATAACTTTTGTGTATACCCTGAGATGTCTTCATACATCCCCAGAAGTAGGGCTGCCCTCCGGGTATCCCAATTTTAGTCAACTTAAAAAATAAAGAGTAGTTTGAGTTAAAAGAATGAATACATGACTCACCCGACAGAAAAACTACAGACCGGTTTCACTCAAAAAGGAAGAAAGAATGATTCTTTCAGTATGCAAAATTACAACTCACTGTGTCAACTGTTTTCATTCGGTGGCCCCCAGTGACTATTTGCACGTGAAACAAATGAATGAATAATAAGCCCAGCGGTACGTGAAACTGCAACCGACCGAATCGATTGCTTGCATTCGATTGTTCCGATAACTACTTGCGCCAAATACGAGTTTAATAGGTCTCCGTCATTTGACAGTCCATTTAATTTACAATCGAGCAAATGCGGCTCGAATCTCACCACAATTCTGAACTTTAGATCACAAGACGAAGTGTCTCTACTACGGGGGAACATCGGTAAGGGAAGTCGTCGCGGCAGCAGGATTTGAAGTGTCGCTTTATGCTGTAACCAGTTATGCTGCCCACCATTCTGATTGTCTAGAGCCAGTTAAAGCTCGCTCGTCCCATCAAGAGAAGCCAGAGATGTACTCCGCCAGGAGACAGATAGGTGGCTGCAGATCTTTGAGACCAATAAGTGATTGATGAAGCTTAACCATTGCCGATATTTTAGAACCCGTGACTGTTAATTGAATGTATGTACATAAAACTGCAACCAGTCACTTTTTTGAATAGTTATTTATTAATTCATGAACCGGTTTTCAGGTTCATCATAAAATGATTTTCTGTAGGTTACATTACTATGCCAGAAATAGTGATGTAGCTTCCAGAAAACCATCTGAATATAACGAGAAAAGACTCGAAAACCGGTTCATGGAATAATAAATAACTATTCAAAAAAGTAACTGGTTGCAGTTTCATGTATTCACATTACAATAAGTGACTGTTGTAATCCGCACGAATATGCTGTGTGAAAGGCATTCGCACCAAAGCACAACCCTTTCAGATTCAGAGTTAAACAAAAGACGGTCGCATTCCTCTAGAGTCGACAGGTAAGAAAATACTACGACGCCGTTATAGCAGCAGAAGGACCGATGATAATGGAAAACATCAAGGAGCAACATGCGTGCATACAGTTTAACCCCGCGAGTAAATGTCCAGAGGAGACCTCCATCCAGCAGTAGACGTTAAATAGCTGATGCTGGTAATATTCTGTCACTGCGATTCGCATTCTACAAAGTTTTTCTTGCAAATTGTTGTTGAAATGAACCCTTTTCACAGCAGCAAGAAATGAAGATGAGAATATAATGCCTCATCCAAAATGAGGTTTCCGAACAAAGCACTAGCTCGGAATGGATGAGAACCAGAGGAATCACCTTGACGATTTAGAGAAATCATTCTCATATCTATTTGCACAAATGTACTAATTGTACAAATCTGGAAACTAATGGCTTTCCACATCTCCACCTAAACCACTGGATTCATCCAAACCTGGTACACATATCACTTATTGCCTGAAAAGAATCACTGCAGGTGTAAGAACTACCTTGCTATCAAAGGTGTCGAGGTGAAAAACTAGTGCAGCTCACAACGCGCAAATAGCCAGACTACATTCATCCAGTATTTGAGAATGAGAGCACATAGCGATTTCCAACAAACTGTACACATAAGTTCATACCTGGCGAAACTTATTCTTGCTGACAACCCATACAAAATGCTGAAAGAAAATTAGTTTATCGTTTACTACTTTTTTGCTGTTCATGCAGTAAATCTGCCGCATAAAGCAAGACATTTTAACTTGTTATTTCTTTACTACTAACTGTATTCGCGACAAGTTTTGTAGACTGTATTCATATACGCCATTGAATATAACAACATATTTATATTATTGTATTAAACATAGCTCAGGATATATGACGTCATAAACACTGAGATGCGTGGAAAAATGCCGCATCATGCAAGACGTTTAAATTTATTACTCCGTTGCTAGTAATTCTGTTCTCAACACATTTCGCAGAAAGTATCCATGTATGCCGCTGAATGTATCTACAAAAATATTATACGACACCTAGTTCAGGAGATATTACTTCATAAACACTGAGATGCGTGAAAAACTGCCTCAGGCAAAGCCACCGGTAAAACGCCCATCCTAAACCCCTGGAGCGATTTCAGCCAAATTTAGTACACATATTACTTACGATCTGGAAAGAACTGCTATAGGGATAAGAACTATCCGCCTTGTATTGGGGTGACATGATAACGTGGAGAGAGAAGGGGGAAAAAGCAGATGAACAGGAAACGAGGGGAAGTAGGAGATGGATGAGACAGGGAGGGGAAGAGATGGACAGAGGCAGGGTGGGGAAGAAATGGGAAGAGGAAGGAGAGAGGAGGAGATGGACAGAGAAAGGAAAGAGGAGGAGGTGGACAGGGAGGGAGAGGAAGAGATGAACAGAGAGAGGGGGAGGAGATCAACAGAGAGAGAGAGGAGAGGAGGAGATGCACAAAGGAAGGAAAGAGTAGGAAATGAGCAGGGAGAAGGGGAGGAGGAGATGGACAGACAGAGAAAAGGAGGAGATGGACACAGATAAAAGGGGGAGAAGATGGACGAAGAGAGGAGAGAGGATGAGACATAATTAGAAGGAGAGGAGGAGATGACAGAGAGGAAAGGAGCAGATGGACATAGGGATAGAGAGCAGATGGACAGACTGAGAGGGAGGAGGAGACCGACTATGAGAGCACACCAATATATGGACAGCGAGTGGGAGACAGGTGGAGGAGGAGGACACAGATTGCAGGAGATGAAAAGAGAGATGGACAAAGAGAGGGGAAGGAGGAGATGGACTAATAGAATAAATACACACACCCAAACAACGCTGGGTGCTCATATTTTGAAGAACGTATTTTATTTGTGTGTGTAGGTGTGTATAAAAGCTGCAGCCGCACCTCATTTATCGAATGACAACAAGTTGCAATTTGTGTTGTTAAGATCCTTGTGACGTTGAAGAGCTACATTGACAAGTTATATCTACTCTGTACTTTCAGTCATAGAAGAAGCATCATTTTGCATAGCATCATCTTAGAGGACGTACTGAAAAGTTATGCAGCCAAATTTTTTATGTGAAAATGTTTTAATTAAAACAAACGTTGTTAACGTTCCACATCTTTGTTCCTCTTGTCTACATACTTGTTTCTCACCGTAGTAACACTGGCAACGAACACATTTCTTCCAACGAGGGACCAGTTTGTTGATACTGCCACTCCAGAATGTTTGACTTTGTTGGAGGAGTCACAACCTCACCTCTGCTTGCACCGCTTGATCACTATCAAAGAGAAGCCTCGAAGGGGTTCTTTAAGTTTTGGAAACAGATGAAAATCGGATGGGGCCAACTCGGAACTATATGGGGGATGATCGATGACAGGGAACTCAAGGCGTCGGATTGGTGCTGCTGTCACAGTGATCGTGTGTGCTCTTGCATCGTCATGGTGAAGGAGAGGGTGTTCCATGTGTGGAGTGAACTCTTCGAATTCGATACTCGGTTATAGCACCCTGTTACTCACGCACCGGCGTAGTTGCGTTACACACACACCGTGTTACTCTCTACAGGTCGGAGGCCCCTAGGGGCACAGGACTGCAAATATGCAGACGTGAGGAATAAAGATGTAGAATGTTAATAACGTTTATTTTATTTAAAAAGCTATAAGAATTTTCACATGAAGAAGTCAGAGGCATACCTTTTCAGTACGCCCTTGTATGTCAGTACTGTTTCCCTCTGAAGTAGCTTTCTTCCTCCACTTTTTCTGGGGAGATATTTATGGTACTCTTGCCAACTAATATGAATACTTCATCTGGTCTGACACCTCATCTTTCTCTTCCCATATGATCAGATTTACGACATAAACATACAGGTTCACTGGAAAAATTATTTTTCAGAGTTATTACAAGACAGCTTTTACTTCTGGTGATCCGTGTCACAGCCTACACGCCAGAAGACATTAACGTGCTTAATGTTATACACAATGTGATGAAAAGTATCCGGACACCTGGCTGAAAATGACTTACAAGTTCGTGGCGCCCTCCGTCGCTAATGCTGGAATTCAATATGGTGTTGGCCCACCCTTAGCCTTGATTACAGCTTCCACTCTCGCAGACATACGATTAATCAGGTGCTGGAAGGTTTCTTGGGGAATGGCAGCCCATTTTTCACGGAGTTCTGCGCTGAGGAGACGTATCGATGTCGGTCGGTGAGCCCTGGCACGAAGTCGACGTTCCAAAACATCCCAAACGTGTTCTATATGATTCAGGTCAGGACTCTGTGCAGGCCAGTCCATTACAGGGATGTTATTGTCGTGTAACCACTCCGCCACAGGCCGTACCTTAGGAACAGGTGCTCGATCGTGTTGAAAGATGCAATCGCCATCACCGAAATCCTCTTCGACAGTGGGAAGCAAGAAAGTGCTTAATACATCAATGTAGGCCTATGCTGTGATAGTGACACGCAAAACAAGGGGTGCAAGCCCCATATATGAAAAACACGTTCACACCATAACACCACCGCCTCCGAATTATGCTGTTGGCTCTACACGCGCTGGCAAATGTTCACTGGGCGTTAGCCATACCCACATCCTGCCATCGGATCGCCACTTTGTGTACCATGATTCGTCACTCTACACAACGTTTTTCCGATGTTCGATCGTCCAATGTTTACGCTCCTTACACTAAGCCAGGCGTCGTTTGATATTTTCCGGCGTGATGTGTGGCTTATGAGCAGCCACTCGACCATGAGATCCAAGTTTTCTCACCTCCATCCCAACTGTCATAGTACTTGCAGTGGATCCTGATGCAGTTTCGAATTCCTGTGTGATGGTCTGGATAGATGTCTGCCTATTACACATTATGACCCTCTTCAATTGTCGGCGATCTCTGTCAGTCAACAGACGAGGTCAGCCTGTACGCTTTTGTACTGTACGTGTCCCTTCACGTTTCCACTTCACTATAACGCCGGGAACAGTCGACCTATGGATGTTTAGGAGTGTGGAAATCTCGCTTACAGACGTATGACACAAGTGACACCCAATCACCTGACCACGTTCGAAGTCCATGAGTTCCGCGGAGCACCCCATTCAGCTCTCTCACGATGTCTAATGACTACTGAGGTCGCTGATATGGAGTATCTGGCAGTAGGTGGCAGCACAATGCACCTAATATGAAGAACGTATGTTTTTGGGGGTGTCCAGTGTAATGGTTCTTTATTTACGTGACCATTACGGCACTCCAACCCCAGTTCTCGATACCAGTAATATCGTACTACTTTTCTGCGAACTAACAGACATATTTTTGTGACAATATTCACATTTGGTTTTATTAATGTATTGGTACTCCGATGTAACGATATATTACAGTGATATGGTTCTTGTGTGTATTCATTTGTGTGAGACTGTCATAATCTTTGACTTACTTGTAACCGTTTTGGCGTGAATGCGCACAGAGCAGTCTTTGTTTCAATTTGCAGAAGTTAAGTTGTTATTTCGCTTTGTAAAAGAACAGTCAAGTCTTGTGTTTGGTTAATTAAATATATGAAGACTGATACAAAACTGTTTTCTTGATGATGTGACAATTAAGAAGAAGTGTATGTGAATTTACAAGAAGTTTTATAAAAATCTGGATCGTGAACACCAAGTCAAAAATTATTTCTACCATACCATTGTTCTGATCTGGGATTGTTTGATCATTAAGAATTTCCTGAAAAACGCATTTGTTGGGTCTTCAAATATTGCTGAAAGACAGGTCTGGACCTTCTAGCAGTCAAAGTGGAATCGCCCCAGAATCAACAAGATGAGCCATAACAACTTCGACGAAATCTACGTGGGAATCCATTCAAGGTAAGTGCCAAAATTAATGACTTTCCTACAGTGACTTCGTTATTTCCATTCTGACGATACCATCCACAGTCAACATTGCCCGATAAAGCGAACATATGTTGCGTGAGCAACATTATTAATCTGATTTCTAACCTACTTTGCAAGTGGTGGTATTGTTAGACCAGATACTTTTGATCACTAAGTGTATGTACTTCGAGTAATACGGTCGAAATGCTTAGACAAATTACCTAATGTAAAAGCATATAGATCTGGGCTACAAGAATATTAATGGATGTCTCCATCGCACTCGAACAACCCTGTAGTTTCCTGACGTACTGCAATAGCTAGAAAAACGTTCATACTGGTAGAACAGAACAGTAGATTATTGTGAAATCCGTGCTTACTTACAAGTAAGAAGGACCTTAAATGTAGTTTGCGTCATTATCTTATGGCGACGATTTAAATCGTTTTAAGACTGTTTGACACAATCTGCACTATCTGATCAAAAGTGTCCAGACAACCGTTGGTTGACATTACACGGAATGTGCCCACCTTTCACCTTTGTGTGGCAGGCCTTTCCATTTCAGGAATGGTATTATCCACAAGTCACTGTCTCACATTTGCTGCCTAATGACAGGGTGCATTATCATGCTGATCGATTCCGAATTGTTCCTCTATTGTACGCAGTACTCAGTGCGGTCAAATACATCCATATCTTTCGATATTTAGCCTTTTCTAAAGTGCGATACTGAGACGACACTCTAACCACAAAAAACACCAGCATTCAATAACACCACTTCCTCCTTACCTCGCCGGCCGGAGTGGCCGTGCGGTTCTAGGCGCTACAGTCTGGGGCCGAGCGACCGCTCCGGTTGCAGGTTCGAATCCTGTCTCGGGCATGGATGTATGTGATGTCCTTAGGTTAGGTAGGTTTAAGTAGTTCTAAGTTCTAGGGGACAGATGACCTCAGAAGTTAAGTCCCATAGTGCTCAGAGCCATTTGAACCATTTTTTGTGCTTACAACAGCACACAATTCCGCATTTTGTAGGAATGTCCAGACACTTTTCATCATATAATTTTATGGCTTATCTTCCTGTTTTATCAGTTTCCTTCTTGTAACATTTCCCTTGCAGTGGATTTTTTTATCCACTCTGTTCTTTGTTTTCCTTGACTTTCTAGTTTTATTATGTTTGTAATGATTCTATGGCAGCATACTTTTTGGAGGCATTTACAATGCGAAGTATTAGTGAAACATGCTTTTTGGACCTTGAAAGGTTGTTGTTGTTGTGGTCCTCAGTCCTGAGACTGGTTTGATGCAGCTCTCCATGCTACCCTATCCTGTGCAAGCTTCTTCATCTCCCAGTACCTACTGCAACCTACATCCTTCTGAATCTGCTTAGTGTATTGATCTCTTGGTCTCCCTCTACGATTTTTACCCTCCACGCTGCCCTCCAATGCTAAATTTGTGATCCCTTGATGCCTCAAAACATGTCCTACCAACCGATCCCTTCTTCAAGTTGTGCCACAAATTTCTCTTCTCCCCAATCCTATTCAATACCTCCTCATTAGTTACGTGATCTACCCATGTAATCTTCAGCATTCTTCTGTAGCACCACATTTCGAAAGCTTCTATTCTCTTCTTGTCCAAACTGGTTATCGTCCATGTTTCACGTCCATACATGGCTACACTCCATACAAATACTTTCAGAAACGACTTCCTGACACTTAAATCTATACTCGATGTTAACAAATTTCTCTTTTTCAGAAACGATTTCCTTGCCATTGCCAGTCTACATTTTATATCCTCTCTACTTCGACCATCATCAGTTATTTTGCTCCCCAAATAGCAAAACCCCTTTACTACTTTAAGTATCTCATTTCCTAATCTAATCCCCTCAGCATCACCCGATTTAATTTGACTACATTCCATTATCCTCGTTTTGCCTTTGTTGATGTTCATCTTATATCCTCCTTTCAAGACACTGTCCATTCCGTTCAACTGCTCTTCCAAGTCCTTGGCTGTCTCTGACAGAATTACAATGTCATCGGCGAACCTCAAAGTTTTTACTTCTTCTCCATGAATTTTAATACCTACTCCGAATTTTTTTTGTTTCCTTTACTGCTTGCTCAATATACAGATTGAATAACATCGGGGAGAGGCTACAACCCTGTCTCACTCCTTTCCCAACCACTGCTTCCCTTTCATGCCGCTCGACTCTTATAACTGCCATCTGGTTTCTGTACAAATTGTAAATAGCCTTTCGCTCCTTGTATTTTACCCCTGCCACCTTCAGAATTTGAAAGAGAGTATTCCAGTTAACGTTGTCAAAAGCTTTCTCTAAGTCTACAAATGCTAGAAACGTAGGTTTGCCTTTTCTTAATCTTTCTTCTAAGATAAGTCGTAGTATTGCCTCACGTGTTCCAACATTTCTACGGAATCCAAACTGATCTTCCCCGAGGTCCGCTTCTACCAGTTTTTCCATTCGTCTGTAAAGAATTCGCGTTAGTATTTTGCAGCTGTGACTTATTAAACTGATAGTTCGGTAATTTTCACATCTGTCAACACCTGCTTTCTTTGGGATTGGAATTATTATATTCTTCTTGAAGTCTGTGGGTATTTCGCCTGTCTCATACATCTTGCTCACCAGATGGTAGAGTTTTGTCATGACTGGCTCTCCCAAGGCCATCAGTAGTTCTAATGGAATGTTGTCTACTCCCGGGGCCTTGTTTCGACTCAGGTCTTTCAGTGCTGTATCAAACTCTTCACGCAGTATCTTATCTCCCATTTCATCTTCATCTACATCCTCTTCAATTTCCATAATATTGTCCTCAAGTACATTGCCCTTGTATAAACCCTCTATATACTCCTTCCACCTTTCTGCCTTCCCTTCTTTGCTTAGAACTGGGTTGCCATCTGAGCTCTTGATATTCATACAAGTGGTTCTCTTCTCTCCAAAGGTCTCTTTAATTTTCCTGTAGGCAGTATCTATCTTACCCCAAGTGAGACAAGCCTCTACATCCTTACATTTGTCCTCTAGCCATCCCTGCTTCGCCATTTTGCACTTCCTGTCGATCTCATTTTTGAGACGATTGTATTCCTTTTTGACTGCTTCATTTACTGCATTTTTATATTTTCTCCTTTCATCAATTAAATTCAATATTTCTTATGTTACCCAAGGATTTCTATTAGCCCTCGTCGTTTTACCTACTTGATCGTCTGCTGCCTTCACTACTTCATCCCTCAGAGCTACCCATTCTTCTTCTACTGTATTTCTTTCCCCCATTCCTGTCAATTGTTCCCTTATGCTCTCCCTGAAACTCTCTACAACCTCTGGTTCTTTCAGTTTATCCAGGTCTCATCTCCTTAAATTCCCACCTTTTTGCAGTTTCTTCAGTTTCAATCTGCAGTTCATAACCAATAGATTGTGGTCAGAATCCACATCTGCCCCTGGAAATGTCTTACAATTTAAAACCTGGTTCCTAAATCTCTCTCTTACCATTATATAATCTATCTGATACCTTTTAGTATCTCCAGGATTCTTCCAGGTATACAACCTTCTTTTATGATTCTTGAACCAAGTGTTAACTATGATTAAGTTATGCTCTGTGCAAAATTCCACCAGGCGGCTTCCTCTTTCATTTCTTCCCCCCAATCCATAGTCACCTACTATGTTTCCTTCTCTCCGTTTTCCTACTGACGAATTCCAGTCACCCATGACTATTAAATTTTCGTCTCCCTTCACTACCTGAATAATTTCTTTTATCTCGTCATACATTTCATCAATTTCTTCATCATCTGTAGAGCTAGTTGGCATATAAACTTGTACTACTGTAGTAGGCATGGGCTTTGTGTCTATCTTGGCCACAATAATGCGTTCACTATGCTGTTTGTAGTAGCTAACCCGCACTCCTATTTTTTTATTCATTATTAAAACGACTCCTGCATCACCCCTATTTGATTTTGTATTTATAACCCTGTAATCACCTGACCAAAAGTCTTGTTCCTCCTGCCACCGAACTTCACTAATTCCCACTATATCTAACTTTAACCTATCCATTTCCCTTTTTAAATTTTCTAACCTACCTGCTCGATTAAGGGATCTGACATTCCACGCTCCGATCCGTAGAATGCCAGTTTTCTTTCTCCTGATAACGACGTCCTCTTGAGTAGTCCCCGCCCTTGTCCTTGTCCTTGTCCTTGAAAGGTACAGAGAGGAAATAATAGTCAGAAGGGGCTATGATTTGGTCCACTAGATCTGTTCACAGAATTCAAAGCCAAGGAACAAGCTTCCTGACACCCACCTAGCACACAGCCTTAACTTGTCAGAAATATTCATTGCAGCTTATACTGCACTTACAAATAGTTCCTCCAATGATAGGTAGCACATCGGACAATAAGTTGCCTCCAACAAACTCTATCAACTGCCAGGTTTACACTTTCCTCCCAGTGAAGTCCATGCACTGAAGATCCTTTGCAAAAGTTCGTTTCCAGGTGTTACCAGATCTTCCTCTACTTCTGCATCCACCTGTTAGTTTCCGGAACAGTGCTGAGTAGGGGATTCTTCCATCTTTAGTGCGTAAAACATGCCACGCAAGCTTCAGTTTTCTTTCAGCAACTTCTTCTCAGAATTTCATCATGTGAGACGTGGTCGCGATAGCTGATATTCAAAATTCCATCGTTTATAAAAAAAAACACTTAGCTTGTGCGCCGACTTTGCTGATATTTCCAGGTCTCACAAGCGTTATATGGGCATCGGCAGGATGATAGAGGAGTACAGCTGAAGTCTAATTGTCATACGGACCACATTCTTTGGAAGACTGTAAGTTTTTCTAAATTTTGCTGGTGATGCCTTCATCGACGTCCCCGTTATTACACATAAGGTTGCCCAGATGTGGAAACCGATCAACATCCCTTACTGCCTATGGTTGCGCTATATTTGAGTAGATACATCTCCACTTTCGCTTTGTCACTGTTTATCTTTAGCCCTATAGGACCGGTCATTCCATCTTTCCATTCAGCTTAGTAGTCATAAGTTATAAACTTTGTGGTGTTTCTGACCGCAGCAAAATCCAGATCTGTAAGCATAAGTTGCCCATTCAAACGTATGCCCATGTTGGAGTCGCCCATAGTTTTACTCGTTATGAAATCTGTGGCATCGATAGCAACGATGCCACGGCGTAGGTGCAAGTTAAGTTGGCACTACGTCATACACCGACGACAGCGCCCTCTAGCAGGCGCTGTTGAGGTCTACGAGCGCCGCTGCGAATTCAGCCCATTCCATCAAGAGCAGACGGTCTGGAAACATCGCTTCAACCTCAGCTTGCTATTGAGCCTATGTACTACTTACGACGGGTCTAAGGCTTCGTACCTATGTGCTCATCGTTACCAAAAGTTATGTAAATGTCATTGGCTAATATTCTCTATTAAATGTACTTTTACATAAAACGTTGTACCGAGAGATTTTCACCTTTTCCTGCCCCTACTCACTTCCTTCTACGATTAATATGAAAAACAATGTTGCCAAATGCATCCATGTCTAGCGCCTGCCGGAATTCTAAAGAAAGGAGCTTTCCCATGTTCTGTTCTTATAAAGAACTCCAGTCTGGATAAAGTATTTTTTAATGCAGTAAACAGTTGAATTATATGTATTGTTCACTACGTTTCGCAGAACAAATATTTGAATATTTGTTCGGAGCAGTATCTCCCACTTCGAAAGCCTCCACTACAGAGTAAAGACACATTAATCCCCGTAGTGTCCCATTAAACTCCGGTTTACTCGTTATCCCAACTTTATTCCTCCCAGGACAGCTCGACGCAATTCCTAGCAACGCAGTAAAATGGACGCATTGTAGACCTTGAAATCATAAAGAACCAACATCCGTACAATATTTCGTCAATCTTTTACTTCAGTGACGCTGTTCAGAAATTTCTGTGTTCCTCTAAAATGCCAGCACCAGGCAGTATATGTCTTGAAAAAGGAAGGAAATTCAATGTGCTATCGACTCCCGAAGACATGAAATGCTTTTTTAAATTTATTGATTCATTTATCTTCGGAAGATTATGGTCATCTGACCATCTATAACATTTAACCAGGGATTCTACATATTCTATATATTTTACATAACATTCATTACGATAAGCGTCTTGTGTTGTGGACTGTTAAGGCAGCCAGTCCACAGTGAAGTAGCCGAAAGGGCACGCGTCAACTCACGCCGTCTGGAACAGGATTCGTAATGAATGTGATAAAGAAAAGAACGTAGCTACTAGAACACTTAACTTTTATATTGTCCTTTGGTATACAGCATTCTGGATGATACAAGTGAGACTCTATCTTGAGGTACATGCAATGGTACAAATGGCGCCTTGCTAGGTCGTAGCCATTAACTTAGCTGAAGGCTATTCTAACTGTCTCTCGGCAAATGAGAGAAAGGCTTCGTCAGTGTAGTCGCTAGCAACGTCGTCGTCCAACTGGGGCGAGTGCTAGTACGTCTCTCTAGACCTGCCATGTGGTGGCGCTCGGTCTGCGATCACAGTGGCGACACGCGGGTCCGACATGTACTAATGGACCGCGGCCGATTTAAAGCTACCACCTAGCAAGTGTGGTGTCTGGCGGTGACACCACATTTTGTATGTTACATCTAGTGCAGAATAAAACATTTAGGAATTACTATAGCGCAGTGTAACCTCCCCACAAGAATTAAATAAATAATAATATGAGTATGATTCTAATCTAGTGTAACCTCAAAACAAAATTCTTTCTCATTTGTAACCTCCCTACAAAATTCTTTTCACATTTAACCTCCCCACAAAATTCATTCACATTTAATGTAAGCTCAAAATTCATTCACATTTAGCGTAACCTCAAAACAGAAAAATTCCTAAACCTCTCAACAGTAAAAATTATAATTATGTCGTTCACATTCAGTGTAATGCCCCAATAAAAAAATAAATTCAGTAACCTGGTAATAAAACAATGTAACTAACCTCTCAATTAAATTGTCGCTCACTTATGACTTTTCAATAATTCACTGTCAATTTAACCTGGTAAATTTTGGACGACAGCAGTGCTGCGTCATGGCCCTGAAAGATCATTCTGAATAAAAAAAAGGAAAAATTCTTACCTCAATGAAGTCGCCGGATATATCTGCTCTTACAATAACTTTTTCCGGCACAGCCCTGTGCAACGCTGGCCGACCTATCTGTCATTTATGAAAGGAAGCAACTGATTTTTCTATTGCAATAATCGGGATGATCATGGATGGGAGAAATTAGTAAATTCTGTAAATTGAAATGAATGGTTGTTAAAAGTTACTTTTTATGAGGAAAATTATTATTACGAGATTTTTAAAACATTTACATGGGACTTGAGATAACATTACTACATATGCGCGAGGCTGCTTTTTACCTTATACATTAATACTCAGGCTCCGGCATCGCTGCACCGCGACCGGGCCAGCCAACACGATACACCAGACCAACACGATACACCAGACCAGACCAGAGCAGACTCCAGACTAGCAACAACTTACTGCTACTGCTACACTTCCTACTGCAGTCAACACTGCTCTCTGGTCAGAGACCTTGCATATCGCAGGCAGCGCATGAGCAGTACATCGAAATTACATCTACTCGGACCTCTTACATAACCCTCCACTGGGGGGGGGGGGGGGGGGGCAAAAATTTGGCAGCGATGGTGAGTCAATTGGACTTGCCATGAGCAACAAATTTTTCTAAAATCTACTTAATTAACTAAGGTCACAGACACAGAATATATACATTTATATAAGTGCAGAACATGAAATGAAATAGAGTGCACATGCACTGAGTACAGAACATATCAAGAAATGACAAAATGTATACGCAATGAGTACAAAACATATTAACAAATGACATAAAGTGCACACGCACTGTATATATTTCTACCATTTTACAGGAACTAGGATACGCAATGAGCACAAAACATATTAACAAATGACATAAAGTGCTCTACCATTTTACAAGAACTAGGATACGCAATGAGTACAAAACATATTAACAAATGACATAAAGTGCATACGCACAGTATATATTTTTTACCATTTTACAAGAACTTGGATACGCAATGAGTACAAAACATATTAATAAATGACATAAAGTGCACACGCACTGTATATATATTTTTTTACCATTTTACAAGAACTAGGATAGGAATGGGAAGGATTGCATCATGGTTGTAGCACAGTAGGTTGCACGTAGCTGCACTGAAAGTCCATAACTTTCTACAGAAGCACAACACCAAGTGAGACAGTCTGAAGTTCTCTTCCATGAAGTATTAATCAGTGTAGCCAAGACACTGAAATGTCGTATTAGTATTCAATGTTATCATTTTGGTAGTACATTAGGTACACCAAACAGTGGGACCATAATAACATCTCCATCGTTGAAGGTGGTGGACAGCATGATGTGTCAACACCACATACTTTTTCACCAACGTAGAATTAGTGCAAAACCCAAATATAGTGCTCCATGATCATGAGGATAGACAGGACAAGCGGATATTGCAGTAATTTCTGGTAATTAGGTCAGAAGGTGAAGGACATTAAGTCTTATGCCAGTCATCATTGAGAATTACACTAGTCTATCAACCGATTTGAGTAATTGTTGGCACTCATTGCCTAGTTGCTAAACATTTCTGTACTATGTATGGAGTATTACAGAACATTATTCATAAGTCATCTGATTATACTAAATATTGGCACTCATTGGCCAGTTACAAATCATATTTATGCATTGTTCAGAAGTCATCATTGAAAACAAGGGTTAATTAATGGTGTAGCATTAACATAATTCATCTAGTTATAGTAATCATTGGCACTCATTGGCCAGTTACAAACCATTTTTTATGCATTATTCGGAAGTGTTCATTCAAAGCAAGAGTTAATTAATGGCATACCATTTACATAATTCATCTAGTTATAGTAATCATTGGCACTCATTGGCCAGTTACAAACCATTTTTATGCATTGTTCAGAAGTCATCATTCAAAACAGGAGCTAATGAGTGTAGCATCAAGCTACTGGTATTCATATATAATAGCATGTAAGTGACATAAGACAAATTTAAAATATAACAAACAGTGGCATTCATTGGCCAGTTACAAAGTATTCATATACTTTTATAAAACATTATTCAGTATTATTCAGAAGTCATCATTCAAAATGAGAGTTAATTATTGGCATAGCATTTATAGAGTATAACAAAAATATTATTTACAGAAATTATTGGCATAGCATTTATGCATTATTACAAAGCAGCATTCAGTATTACCCAGAATTCATCATTCAAGTCACATAGGACATATTTAAAATGTAACACACTATAACTATTACTCAAGGTCTGTGGTTAGAAAACATCATTCAGTATTACTCAGAACTCATCATTCAAGTGACATAGGACATATTTAAAATGTAACATACTGTAACTATTACTCAAAGTCTATGGTTAGAAAACATCTTGAGAAATTCGCATTATATTTAGAACTTTTATGCTGGTAACATTATTTGGGACTAGTAATACATTTATTTTTTTGTGTGCGAGCAATGCATTGCGTTGGGATCGATAATTAATTGCTGGGGCATGAAAGTATTTGCTTTTGACTTATTGCTGTAAATAAGGATTAGTAACCTAATCGTTATGAGTCAGCTGTAGCAAGGTTATGAACAAGTAGAGTACATGTGATCACATTCATGAATGACACACACAAATGGGTAAAAAAATGCAAGTACTAGAACAGGTTTAATGACTAACTGCTTATAGCACATTAATTTCATGAATAGCTTCTCCTGGAAAAAATACAAAACGGATTATTAAGGTGAAAGAAGAAACGCATATTATGCTGAAAAGTAGTGAACTTCGAATTACCAGGTAATGAAACGTGTACTCAGTATGTATGTACTCTAGCTGTCCTTTCCAAAACATTCAGTCATTATACCATGCGATATAAGACATACTGTCAAAACGAACTGCAACAAATACTTAAATAACTACATAGCATTTCTTAACTAACAGTAAATATATAAACTTCATCATTATTCTCATCTGCAAAGAAAAACTTCATTATTCATATTACCATAACTTCATCCCTATCATCAGCTTCAAAGAAAAACCTCATTATTCATATTAGCATATTCTTCATATAACTATTCATCATCATTCATTATCATCTGCAAAAAAGACACTTCATTATTCATTATTCATATTACCATTTACTTCATACAACTATTCATAGTATAGAGTTTCTTATTTCTAGCATATTTCATCACTAAAACTAAGATGTGTAGTTCTGTCCAACAGCCTGCATCAATCACCTCATATTCTGAAAGAAAAATAATTAGTTAAGACTGCTATCATACGATGTGTATAGTATATTCTTGTTAATGCTTGTTAATTCTGATCCATTTACTCTTCATGACGAGGTATTGCATTTTATTTCGTTCATTCCGAAGGTGAAATTCCCATTTCATAGTAATCCACTGCGATTTGTTTAAGTTATTTCTTTTACACGTTATTGCTTTCTGAAAATGATGAATAAGGATTAATATCTTGCATTTAAATCATATACCCATTAAATAAAAATTTGTTTCTAGTCATATAATTAAGCATACAGCATAGCATGACAGAAAATGTATTACGTCAAAAACATAGACAGTTTTCAAGTGCAAAAAAAAATGTACACAGGGTATCATAATGTAGTAGCAAAAAAAATGTAAAATAGTCAAGATATTGAGATATCATAAGGAAAAATGTCAAAGTCAACTGGTGTTTGTTATATCTTAAAGATTTCGTAGTGCATACAAATAAAACAGGAAAACAATCATACATACACGAAAAATGGAAAATGTGCATGGTCTGATACATAACGACAAGAAAAGCGAACTGCTAACCTTACCTTGCCGGGCACTTGCCAAGAAAAAATATGATAATCATCAGCAAGTAGTCATATAAATATAATTGCATAAGTGGTCATAAAAAAAATCAGGAAATGGCATTACAGTGTGATAAATCATAAAGTATGTTCATTCAATAAAGGGTTTAATATTGGAGACATGGTGATTGCCTTTACTTTTTCTGGTTCTCAGAGTTTCGACGTGTACTACATTGGGGTGAGGAATGCTGCGAATTCTGTATGGACCTGCGTATAGAAGCTCAAATTTACTGCATCTACTCTTTCTTCTGTTGGATAAATTGTGTGTGCGTACTGATATCTTCTGTCCAATGTGAAAGTCACGGCGTGTACAAACCTGTTTTTGCTGTCTTCTCCGGCGCTCTGCGGCACGTTTGATATTGTTCAGCGCAATGTCAATTATTTCATGGTGTCGTAGTCGACGAGATGTAGGAGAGGATACTAATTCTTTAATTTTATTAGGTGGTTCAACATTTTTCAATATAACAGTCGGAGATAGCATAGTAGATTCATTTGGTATGGAGTTAATTACATCCTGGAATGACAGTATGTGTGTATCCAAATCAATATGTTTTTTTATAGCAGTATATTCTACATAGTTTACCAATTTCTTTCATTAGTCGTTCACAAGGGTTCGAAGAAGCGTGATTCTTGGATATATAGATCGGAGAAATGTTTCTTGCTCGTAACATACGTGTCCATTTAGCAGATCGAAACTGTGGTCCATTGTCGGAAATTACTTTCAAAACATGCCCTACATGAAATAGAAAATGTTTTACAAATGCTTTCGAAACAAATCTAGCAGTAGCTTTGCGTAACGGAGTGAAGGTAACAAATTTCGAAATGAGTTCAACAGCAACAAAGATGTAACAAAAACCTCTATTAGTTCTGGGAATCGGACCAAAAATGTCTACAGCGGCCATGTGTCTCAATTTAACAGGTACAATGGGATGTAACGGAGGAATATGTGAAGTCGTGTCTGACTTAGCTTTCTGGCAAATTTTACATGACGCTAAAACTCGTCGAATACGTTTCTCCATGTTGGCACAGTAACAGTTCTGTCTCAGTATAAGAAAACATTTTCTGGCTCCGTAATGTGCGTAACTTAAATGAGTATACCAAATTAATTTGTTAACAAGTTCGTCAGGAATGCATAGTAACCAATTGTTGCTGTCAGGGTGAGAGCGGCGAAACAGAATGTTATTGCGTACAGTGTAATGGTTTCT
Organism: Schistocerca nitens; assembly: GCF_023898315.1. Lineage (NCBI taxonomy): Eukaryota > Metazoa > Arthropoda > Insecta > Orthoptera > Acrididae > Schistocerca > Schistocerca nitens. The sequence continues at coordinate 339,198,855 of NC_064621.1, read as the reverse complement.
GATGGTAACATTATTCCTATCTTGCCAAAGGTGTTTAATTTCTTTTCATACATTGTCTTTACTCTGCTCTTGTGCTATATCTTGTAATGACGCCGAAATGAAATTTTCAAATGCAACTTGTTGAATATACATGACGCTGAAATTTGCTTGGCAGAAGTTGGTTGCGATGTCTTGCTGATTGTTGCTGAGAGAACGGGATAGTGCGTCTGCTACAATATTTTGCGTACCGGGAATATGAACAATTGTAAAATTAAATTCCTGTAAATAAAGTTTCCATCTGCTTAATCTGTCGTGTATAAATTTTGCTGAAAGTAAAAACTGGATAGCTCTATGATCTGTGTAAACGGTCGTATGTCTTCCATAAAGAAAATGCCGAAATCTCGTAAATGCCCATACAACACATAATGTTTCAAGATCTGTGACAGAATAATTGCGTTCAGCAGGTGACAGATTGCGACTCGCAAAGGCGATGTTTTTAATTACTGTAGAACCATCTTCTTCAATTTCCTGAAAAATTTGTACGCCTAAAGCGGTGTTAGAACTGTCGGTGGCAATGGAAAAATTTCTAGTAAGATCTGGGTGTGATAAAAGTGGTGCATTCAACAAAGCTTGTTTCAGATTGACAAATTCAGACTGTGCTTGGCTATCCCAGGACCAAATAGTGTTTTTACCCGTCAATTGACATAATCTAGGGGTGTCTAAAGCAGAGTAATGAATAAATTTACGAAAAAAGTTAATTAAACCCAAAAAGCTGCGTAGTTGTTTCTTCGTCGTAGGAACAGTAATGTCACGTAAAGCTTGAAGTTTTTCCGGCTCAGGCGCAATACCTTCTGCTCAAATTACATGTCCAAGATATTTTATAGAAGTTTTACCAAAGTGCGATTTACTGAGATTAACTGTGAGTCATTGGGCACGATAAGTTTGCAACAGTTGATCAAGAATCAGATTGTGTTCAGACCAGTTAGCTTCTGCAATAAGAATGTCGTCTACATACTTTGTGATTCTGTCTTTTAATTCTGTCGGAAGTATAGTATTCAAACCGCGAATAAATGCTGCTGAAGAAATAGTTAAACCGAACGGTAATTTACAAAATTGATAACAGACACCAAAACAGAGAAAAGCCGTGTACTTTCTGCAGTTCGGATGGAGCTGAATTTGCCAAAATCCCGATTTCAAATCTAACGTGGAATAAATAGCAGTACCATGAAATTTCTGTAGAAGTTCTTCTAGTGTCTGTGGGCGATCTGTTTCATTAATAATAATGTCATTGATTTGACGCGAATCAAGTACGAGGCGAAGTGAACCATCCTTTTTCTTAACAATATGGAGCGGGTTTATGTACGGACTAACTGCCGGTTCAATAATTCCTTGGTCAAGCATAGCTTGCAATTCTTTCTTAACTTGTTCTCTGTGAATATACGGAATGGTATAATGTTTGGCTTTAAATGTGTCGTGCTGTTTAACTTGAAATTCATACATAAAACCAGACGTAGTACCAGGGACGTTGTCAAAAACTGGAGCTTGCTGTAAAAGAATTTTGAGTAGCTCTGAACGTTCGTCGTCTGTATCTGCATTGCTCTGTTTAACTTTATCAGAAATCATCTGTATAACGTCATAGTCGGCTTCGTCTGGAGTATTATAGTTGTGTACGTAGGTATCTCTGAACAATGTGGAATGACAGTCTATGTTACATGTTACAGAAATGACCTCTGTCCGATTAATTGTTTGTTCTTCTGCAGATGAAGAGTGCTGAAATTCTAATGCCAGTTGTACATTTTCATCCTTTAATATTAAATACGAATTTTGAAAGTCAATAATTGCGTCGTCTTGTACCAGAAAATTCGTACCTAAAATAACGTCTGTTGTCAACAAGGGAACAATCCAAAAATTTGAGTGAAACGTATGACCTGCAATAGAAAACGATAAGTGTGTCTGTAATTTTACATCTACTCCTTTACCAGATACTGCTCCTTTTACTTTAGTTTTGCCTAATGGTAACGTAGGATAGATATTCTTTTTGTTACATTCGTTGAAAGTTTCCTCATTTATAACTGACAAAGGTGATCCAGAATCGATTACTGCTGAAAATTTGGATGATCCAATCTTTACTTCAATGACAGTGTGTGAAATGGTCTTTTGAATAACTGGTTTTTCCTGCAAAAGAGTGTCTCGGATGTCGTCAAAAGTAATAACATTTTCGTGAACAAGATTCTCTGTGTCAAAAGTATTGCTTACGTTGCTGGAAGATTCATTCTGTACTGTATCTAGTCAAATTCTTTCTGACGTGCCGTTATTTGCGGGAGGATGCTGTGGCATTTCGACTATTTGTACTGTTCTGTTATATCGTCCTGACGCATTAGGTTCGCGATGATACCGACTGTCTGGTTCATTCATGATAATCTGTTGTTGCGGTTGATTTTGCTGCTGGTAATACCGACTGTTATTAAACGTACGCTGAAAATTGTGCTCATTACTTTTACGTCTGTCATAATAACCATTGCTATACGGTGCGTTGCGATATGAGTTGAAATGCTGTGTTTTCCGTACGTACTGATTTCCTTGTTGCTGTGCGTTACTATTTGGCGGAGCCGACGCTATACGTGTAGGCGACGAAACATTAAAGCTTGGTTGACCTTGCACATTACATTGTTGGTTAGGTATGCTAACCGGTTGGTTTTGTTGCTGTTGTGGAGAAAAGCCCCTATTGTTATCAAAATGCTGTTGCTGATAATTTTGACGATTGCTGAAAATGTTGTACATACTGATGATTACAATTTTATCTGTTATTAAAATTATGCTGGTATTTGTCATTTCGGGAGTGTCTAAAGAAAACTGTCACTTTCAGGTAAAACTTGCCGTATCAGGTTTTCTTTACTCGTTTCTAATCCTAGATAGATCGATAGTTGAAGAGCTGTTTTGATAGTTATAAAGGATAGTAGAAGAGAAGGCAGCAGTGCAGATGAAATAGCACTACTACGGCTCGGGGCCCTGTGCACGCTACGGCACATATTCATCGAAGTGTAATGAAACCCCTGAGGTCATTTACGCGCTGCAAATAAATTTTAGTTTCTGTGTTACAGGCCAAACTGATGAAAATACAAAAGCAAATTGTCGTATCCAGTCCAAAGCGTGAATCTGTGTTCTGTCATTATCAAATACCTTAAATTTTCTTACGGATAAAAATTGCTTATAATCAAAATTTTCGTCTCTGAATGTCTGAACAGGTTCATGATTGTATCCTAGTCTGTTTGTCTGTGACTGTTCGGAATCTAAGTCACGTACTCTCTGTAAATTACCTAAATTATACTGGCTGTGTGAGTTTGAGAAATGTTCGGAATGTGGCGTATGCTGTGATGTGTTAAAGGCTGAAATATTTTTCATCTCCGTCACTTCGTGCTGTAAAGATGACAATTTTCTACGTAATGTATTATTGGACGAACATATCTCACTGATCGTCTGCTGTAAATTTTGGAATTCGGGTGTTTGATTAAACGAAACTGGTGACGTATCGTCTGATTTGGTCTCATTATTACTTTCGATAACGTCAATACGACTGGCCAATTCATCATATTTTTCAGTCAGTGTTTTTACCTGATCATCGTTTTTAGTATCACAAGCATTAATTTGTTTTTGTATTTTACGTGTGGTTTTGTTCAATTTTTTAACGTCTGCTTTGATGACATTCGGATCCTGTATTAGTTCCAACTTTCAAGTCTGTTGGTCATTGTCTGAAACTCTAATGTGTGTGTGTCTGTTTTTGTTTTAAGATCGGAGATTTCATCATGCAATTCGGTGTTCAACTATTTGATTTCGTCCGATACTGTAGCAATATTGTTGTCTACGTATGTTTTTGCTTTCGTAAATAATTTACGCTTATCTTCCTGTCTTTGTGCATTAATTGTTTCCATGACATGTTGCTTTACTTTATTCTGTTCCTGTATAAATTTACTGTAACGCGTTTCACTGTTTTGTAGGTGGTGATTAAAACGTTCGTCAATTTGACTGTTTTGTTGTTCAAGTTTCGTATCTATTTTCGCATCCAGTGTGCGTGAAAGTTCTGCTTACATTAATTTAAACTCGTCGCGTAACTGTGTTGCGTTTTCAGAACATTGTTTAGCGACTGCACTAATTTCATCTCTAAGTAATTTAGTTGTGGCTGCATGTGTATTACTTAATTTTTGAGCCACAGATCTAATTTCTTCACTACTGCTCCTAGCACAAGCCTTAATTTCCTCACGTAATTGTTCTTTAGTATCATGACATTGCACGGCAACGGCTGTAATCTGTTCACTAAGTTGTTTGTTCTGTTCCTTAAGTTGTTTGTTCGATTCATTAAGGTTGTCGTATTTTTCATTCAATTGTTTAAGATTTTCATTAACTTGTTTGAAGTTGTTGTCTTGTCTTTCAGTCTATTGTTTGAAATTGTCGTCTTGTTCTATCTTCGACTGTAGCAATGCTGCCATAATTAGATCCAAGCCAAAATTAGCGACTCTATTTTCTATGCTGTGTAATGGTGTATGTGCATTTGTCGCGTTTTGTATAACCACTTGGTCATCCTCTGATTCATGAACAGGTTCGCCAATTGGATCTGCATTGTTAGTCACTACCTCGGAATCAAATAAATCTGACGTATTTTGACTACATTGTTCATCTTCGTGAGAAAAATTTATCTGTTCACAATTCAAATTTTGCAAACCGGGTGTGTCAAACTGGGCAGCGTTCATTGTATCGGAACGTGCCGCGTCATCAGTTGTTACATTTACTGTGGAAATAATTGAATTTGTTTGCTCATCATCTGGAATAAAATCATTACTAGTGGTCGGTAGGCACTGATTGTCTGTAAATGGAGGACTATCATTAAGACATTGAGTGTCGCAAATATTATCGGTCAAACTATTCGAGTCGGCTATTTCACTCATTGCACATCGCAATGTACTATTAACAGTTTTTAGCAGCATTTTTCACAAATCAAAATTAAGCACAAAAATGAAACAAAACGAAATAAAAATCGAACAAACACAATTACAACAAAGAGCAACAAATTGCCGATGATCTGTGAAAGAAAGAGTGACAAATTAGTAAATGCGTTCCACCAGATGCAAACTACATTTAAGTAAATAAGAGCAGATATATGACTACTTCTCAGAGATTCACAAAGAAATCCAAGTGTAACCTCCCCACAAAAGATAAAATAAATAATAATGACTATGGATTCTAATTTAGTGTAACCTCAAAACAAAATTCTTTCTCAATTGTAACCTCCCTACAAAATTCTTTTCACATTTAACCTCCCCACAAACTTCATTCACATTTAATGTAAGCTCAAAATTCATTAACATTTAGCGTAACCTCAAAACAGAAAAATTCCTAAACCTCTCAACAGTAAAAATTATAATTATGTCGTTCACATTCAGTGTAACGTCCTAATAAAAAAAATAAATTCAGTAACCTGGTAATAAAACAATGTAACTAACCTCTCAATTAAATTGTCGCTCACTTATGACTTTTCAATAATTCACTGTCAATTTAACCTGGTAAATTTTGGACGACAGCAGTGCTGCGTCATGGCCCTGAAAGATCATTCTGAATAAAAAAAAGGAAAAATCCTTACCTCAATGAAGTCGCCGGATATATCTGCTCTTACAATAACTTTTTCCGGCACAGCCCTGTGCAACGCTGGCCGACCTATGTCATTTATGAAAGGAAGCAACTGATTTTTCTATTGCAATAATCGGGATGATCATGGATGGGAGAAATTAGTAAATTCTTTAAATTGAAATGAATGGTTGTTAAAAGTTACTTTTTATGAGGAAAATTATTATTACGAGATTTTTAAAACATTTACATGGGACTTGAGATAACATTACTACATATGCGCGAGGCTGCTTTTTACCTTATACATTAATACTCAGGCTCCGGCATCGCTGCACCGCGACCGGGCCAGCCAACACGATACACCAGACCAGACCAGAGCAGACTCCTGCTACAGCTACACAGTTCCTACTGCAGTCAACACTGCTGTCTGGTCAGAGACCTTGCATATCGCAGGCAGCGCATGAGCAATACATCGAAATTACATCTGCTCGGACCTCTTACAGCAGAAAGAAGAAAAACAGCTTTTTTTATTTAGCCTTCAATGGTTATATTACTTGGCCATCAACAATCACAAAAAATTATTTTTTAAATCATAACTAAGCAATTTCTCTTTACTACTAGCAAAAAGGAACATTTGCTCAATTTTCAAACACAGGAGCAACCTAAAATTTTATTTACAAAAAAATCGTGCAAACATGTTTGTACTCCGTATATATAAAAGTCTATCTCCCGACTTACTCACTGACTCATCATCCAGACCAACCCGCTAAGAACATAAAATTGAAATTTGCAGCGGGTGTTGATCTTATACCATAGGGATTTTTCAGTATTCGATCCCTAAGGGGGGTCAAATAGGGGATGGAAAGCTTTTTTAAAAAAAATATATGTCGTTATTACGGCAATTTTGAAGATAGACCTACGAAAATTGGTTTTTGATTTTGTGGTTAGGAACAAAGAAATACATGTTTAAACATTTTTGGAAATTTAACCTCTATGGGGGTGAAATATTTGGTGGAAGTTTTGTCTCGAAAATAAGTTATTATTCAAGAACTTTGACTTCTCCGTTACGAATCTAAAAATGCGTGTTTCAGTGGTTTTGGAAATTCAACCACTAATGGGGTGAAATAGGGGATGAAATGTTTTTAGAATATATTTCGTCATGAAAGTGTTGTGTCCTCGCCAGTGGACGCAGCCGGAGCTCGTATTCTGAAACAGTTTGAAGTTCACCACCAACCACAAATATGGTCCAACGAGCAATCTCCGCGCCGCCGCTATTGAGATGGTCTTCCGCCCTGTGATGAGTGACGGCTACAGGCAGTGACGATTCATGTTGGGCGTTGGAGCACAACGGTTCTACTACGGAGTCCCAGGGTTACTGTTTGTAGCTACATTTCGTAGTGGAGAGCAGCCTGGGAGACTTAATCTGCAAGTGGAGTCGCCTACAGTCTTCGCATAGCGGAGCACCTAAGCCTAATACGACGTGTGCGAGCGATTCCACTCAGACGACTCATACACATCATCTGGCGATGAGAATTCCGAGGTCACTGCACTGCATCATTTCCTGTGTCGCTTTGCTATTCGTTGCTTGCTTATTCGTTAACTTCTCGTGCTTGTGGAAATTTTACGTTAGACTGGTGGTCCTCGATTTTACTGTTTACTTGCCCTCCTGCCATAGTTCATAAGCTAACTTAAGAATTCCTTGTGTGTTTGTAATAGCATTAGTTTACAGTGTCAAACCCACCGTTCCAAGTCCCTCATCGGCCTGCCCCACAATCAGCGGCGGTACAAACGCAAACGCCCAACACACCACCACTCGATAAATCAGTTTCTTCAGTTACAGACGCAATCAATGAACCACCTTACGGAACTGATGAATGGGTTCATCCAAAAGCAGATGGCAGCAACTGAGATACGGAATAAGACTCTGTCACGCACTGGACCGCCACAAGCAGCTCAACCTTCGCTGCTGCCTCCGTTCCGACATTCTGAAGAATAAGAGAAGGAAGATTGGTTGGAATTTTTGCCAAACTTTGAAGCACACCTGGCCTCTCACCAAATTCAAGGTATTGTGAAGCAGTCTTTGTTTTACGTTTTCGTGTCCACCGTTGGTGTCGCCGTTTACCGCATTTCTGCGAAGTTATTCCCAACTACGATGCCCGATCCTGTTAGCTATGAGGAGCTTATTCAAGCATTGACCAGATATTACGACGATAAGATCAATATGGCGACTGCCGATTTAAATTCCTTAGACTCAAGAAACAACTGGGTCAAACGTACAGGCAATGGCTGACTGATTTGCAAGGGCTCACGAGACAGCGCAAATGTGAATGTGGAAAATACTATAGTGACTTGATGATTCGTGACGCTATTATTCAAATCGTGGCAGACAGTAGAATCCGTGAACAAACCTTAAAATAGCCTGACCCTATGTTGCAATATGTTCTGCAGATTATTGGCTTTGAAAATTTGGACGACAGTGAACTTGATAGTTTTCAAGCGTAGCCCCAAGAGGTAACATTGTGCGGCGACGTAAGCAGCCCACTTCGAAGGCAAACACACAGCGGCCCAGTTTGATAACGCTACAGCTCGCCATGTTAACATCTACCGGCGTGAAACCTTGCCCGTGCTGTTTCAAATCTCACACACGTGACCGGGTGCTCTTCGCGTTACGCTACTTGTTTCGCACGTGGTAAGAACGGGCACATTCAAGCTGTTTGCCTGCAGGGGACAAAGACTTCCGCTCAGAACAAACGCTCACTTCTTGAAAGACATCATGTTTACGCCAGTGACTGTTAAACTTTTTGTTTCCACTATTGCAATTTCGGCCTTAGGCCATTATCAAGTGCAGATGTTTTCGCTTTAAGCCATATCTACTTTATACAAGCTGACACATTTATATGCAAAAGTTACTAGTGATGGTGAAAGGAACATATGTATGTACAGACTGTGCTGTCTTACGATATATGGACATGTTTGTTTGCACTACTTACGAATGTATATAACAGCAAATGACAACGACATATAACCCCCTCCCGGATAATGCCCTCTTTCCCTCCATTTATCCCTCCTATCAACTCTGATCCTCACTTCCCTCTCCTTTTCTCTGTCCTTTCCCTGGGCTCCCTCTTCCCCCCCTTTCCATCCTGTTTTTTCCCCACCTACCCTTTCTCTGCCTCCCTTCTCTCCCCCGAGTCCTTTTGCGTTTCCTTCCTCTGCTGTTCCCCATTCCCTCTCGCATCTGCCCTGCTTCCCCCTTCTGAGCCCTCTCCCTTCGCCGATCCCCCCCTCCTCCCCCCTTTTTTCCCCTCATCTGTCCAGGTCCCCCCCCCCCCCTCCATCTGCCCTTGCCTGTGGTGTATCATCTTCGTGCCGACTTTTTAGTGCAGTGTTTTCAGTGATTGTTAAGTGTTGTGCATCGTCTTTTCCGAAGTGTTGCGAACGGACATCATACTGTTGCAGGGTGTGATTTTTATCTCTCTTGCGAACAGAAACCAGACTGTCGCCGTGCTTTTTAATTGTCTGTCTACTGTTTTCCCTGTCTGCTTCATGTGTATTTTATTATCATCGCCCACCATTTGTTTTATGTTTTAACTTTCCACAATTTTCCTCCATTTTACAGTTTAAGTCACCGTTTTATCGCCTGCTTTTATTGTTTCTTATCTTCTTATGTTTTAAAAATTCTGTAGGCTGAAGAGCGGTGTACTCAGCTGCTGCGAGCCCGCCCCCTTCGGAGGGAATCGAAATCCAATAAAGGAAAAAAAACGACATATACATGTGTGAGCTTGTATAAAATAGACAAAACATCTGCACTTGATAATGGACTAAGGCCAAAATTGTAATAGTGCAAATAATGAGTTTAACAGTCAATGACCTAAACATGATGTCTTTCAAGAAATTTCGCATAACTATGAATCCTAGCTATGAAAAGTTAATTAAACGCTCATGTAACTAGAACTTTCGAGCGCTTGTTGTTCATTCTGAGCCGAGCTGTGATGCTAGTGTAGAACATAACAGTGAAATTGTGCAACACAAGAAATCAGTAGTTTCTTCAGTGTAACGCCACTCAAACAAACTTTTTGTGACTTTTCACTGCTGGCCGGAGTGCTCCTGCTTCATTTAGATACGAGAGCTTGAGTGTCACTGTTAGGTCGTAATACTCATTATCTGCTTGGCGAAACCAAGTTACAGAAGTCAGCAGCTACGCTGACATCGTATAACGGACAGGGTATTCCAGTATTAGAATCTTGTAGCCTTCCTGTCGTCCACCAAAATATTGCAAAAGACTGTGTCCGTCCAAGTTTTGCGTTCATGGGACAGTGCTAATATATTTTACTTTGATTTGTTTGACTTGTCTGAATTGCGTGTTGTAGACAATGTGCTAACAGTTACTTCGTTTGATTCTAGAGACAGTGTTGCTCAGTCGTGTGACGCATTTAAAGATTTGGTTGCTGAGGGATCAGGTAAAGGTACCAGTTTTGTTGCTCATTTGACGATGAAAGACAATGCATAGCCCCGCTTTTGCAGAGCGGTACAATACGCGCACCGTGAACATGTTGGAAAGGAACTAGATCAGTGACAGGAAAAAGGCGTCACTGCACCCTTCGCAGCCAGTTTTTGGGCATCCCCGATAGTTTTCGTGACATAAATCTGCGCAGACTTCACAGACAATGAATCCTCAGACACTAGTTATTTCATTCCCACAGCCACGACCTGATGAGCTTATGGACCGCTTAGGAGCGGGTCGCTACTACTCCAAGATAGATTTACGCGATGTATATCTACAGATTACATTAAATCAACAATCACAGGAAGTGTTTGTGATTAACATACACGTGGAACTCTACAAATTTCTTCGCTTGCCTTTCGGTAGCGCAACCACACCAGCGACCTTTCAACGCTGTCTGGAACAACTAACTTTATCTGTGCCTTTATGTCCAAATTACTTGGATGACATTTTGGTATCAGGCCGCACAGCGGAAGAGCACCTGTTCAAAGTGTTAACAGAGGCAGGTCTCAAATGTAACAAAGAGGAGTGTGTGTTCTTCCAGACTGAAATTGAGTACTTGCGTCATATGATCAGTTCCCAAGGCTTTCATCCGACGGGGTCGCACTTGTAGGGTATTCGTAACTCAGACCTCCAAGAAATCTCTCTGAATTGCAATCCGTACTAGGGAAGCTGACCTACTACAACCGCTTCATACCTCATGCAGCTCAAATCGCTGGTGTCCTTGCATTGTTTTGGACGCAAGAATGTACCTTTCGTGTGGTCCCACAAACATGACATTGCTTTTCAAATTGAAATAAGCTTTGCTCGGCAGTCGTTGTCTGATCCATTTCGATCTTGGCAAACCCTCTGTCAGACAGACCAATAGCTTCCGCCTTCAACCTTCTCAACAAGGGTCAGACCAATTATTCGCAGATAGAGAAGAAGACTCTTGCAATCATTTATGGAATGACTAAATTTCCCCAATACCTGTATGGAAGGAAACTCTACTTAGTTACTGACCAAAAACCACTGCAGCCACTTTTCAACCCAGCCGATCCTGTTCAAAACCATATTGCACAGAAATTGCAGTGATGAGCTCTTATTCTCTTACATAATCACTATTAGATAATTTATAGACCCACATCCAAGCATGCCAATGCAGAGACAGTCTCGCGTCTTGCCATGGGACTGGATACAGATTTTGACATTGGAAGCATCATGTTGTCACGTTGATGCCCAGGAGTTAGATGCTCTGGAACAATTCCCCTTAGATCACCAAAAGGTCGGCCAGGCAGTGGAAGCGGACTTGCAGATTTTGTTGCGCTACGTCTGCATGCGTTGCCCTCGCTCAGTGAAACAAATCATTAGCCGGTGATCCGCTGATACTTTGCATGCCGACATGACTTGTCAGTACTTCAAGGTGTTATTTTGCTATGCACTGAATCAGAACAATTGCTTGTGGTGATCCCAAAAGCTCTCCAGAGACATGTACTCAGCTTGCTACATCAGGATCACGGGAAGGGTCTGCACAAAACAGTTATCTTGCAGACGCTACTTTTGGTTCAGGAAGGACACTCAAATAGACCCGATAATGATACGTTGCCATACTTGTGCGTAACACCAGAAAGCCCCTCCTCAGCATTTCTTTGACTGACCAAAAACAGAAGCGCCTTGGCAGCGCATTCATTTTTACTTCGCTGGACCCTACAGAAATATTTGTTGGCTGATTGTAATCGATGCATATAGCAAGTTTCCTTTTGTCGTCCCCTTGAATACAACATCGACACGTTCCACACTCCAGTTTTTGCAGTCCATATTTTGCATTGAAGGTCTTCCGGAGTTGCTATTGACTGACAATGACACTGGAGGTCTTAAGGAGTTACTAGTGACTGACAATGACCTCATTTTGTATCGGCAGAATTTGAGGACTTTTGTGCGAACAATGGCATCCATCACACCACCAGTGCACTTTTCCACCCTCAAGCAAATGGAGAATCGGCGTGCTTCGTGTTCACTTTCAAATAGCAGATGGACAAACAACCACCCACCACACTTGGGATCAAGCTTTGCTGCTCTTCCTCTCGTTTTAAAGCTCCCGCAACTGCTCTTCACCAGCAGAGTTGCTCCACGGACGTATTGTTTCAACTGCTGCACCCACCACAGTGACCGGCGCCTACTCCCCCTCTCAGGCAGTGTACAAAGCTAATCTACATACTTTTTTGAGATTTTATGGCAGACGGAACACTTGGGAGCACGGCAGTATCGTAAATTCATTAGGTAGATCCAAGTTTCTTCAAAAAATGTTCAAATGTGTGTGAATTCCTAAGGGACCAAACTGCTTAGGTCATCGGTCCCTAGACTTACACACTACTTAAACTAACTTAAACTTACTTATGCTAAGAACAACACACACACCCATGCCCGAGAGAGGACTCCAACATCCGGCGGGAGAGGTCTCGCAATTCGTGACATGTCGCCTCTAACCGCGCGGCCGAAGTTTCTTCTACAGTGTCAAGGAGGTTTGCAGTGGCAGCACCAGAGCCAACTTCGCCCTTGTAATTTGCGTGATCCTGCCGCCAAAGCTTTGTTTAGAGATTCGTTGTCTGCACCCTGCCCTCCATCCAGTGGCCTGGGTTTCTGCATCACCACTACAGGCCCCAAATCCATGGACCTGGACCCGACTCCTCAGCCAGCACCGAGTGGACTACATCTTCCGGGCTTGGTCCACTCCAAGCCGCTGCCTACGAAGGGACCGCTATCGCACATCACGACGCCATTGTGGGTCAACACGTTGAAGATTGCGCTCCATTTTCGAATGCAGAAGTATGTCCTCCGCCTCGTTTTCGGCTGGCGTTCCGGGGCGGTCGCAAGGCGAATGTTGGGGCACAGCAGGGATCAGCACCAGCTACAGACTCGGCTCCCATTCCCTCATCACTTTCTGCATCCGCATCTCCCAGCCACTGTCGTAGCAGCAGCTGACACTACACAATGACGTGTGGTGGTTCCGGGGAGGGGGGGAGGGGGGTAGGAGTGTTGCGTCAATGGACGCACCGGAGCTGGCACTCAGAGTCAGTTTCCAGTTGGCGACAAGGGTGGCACTTTGAAGTTCGCGTCAACCACAAGCGCAGCCATAGACACAAGTTCCCAGGTAGATGCCGTGTTTCTTGACTTCCGCAAGGCGTTTGATACAGTTCCCCACAGTCGTTTAATGAACAAAGTCAGAGTATATGGACTATCAGACCAATTGTGTGATTGGATTGAAGAGTTCCTAGATAGCAGAGAGCAGCATGTCATTCTCAATGGAAAGAAGTCTTCCGAAGTAAGAGTGATTTCAGGTGTGCGGCAGGGGGGTGTCGTAGGACCGTTGCTATTCACAATATACATAAATGACCTTGTGGATAACATCGGAAGTTCACTGAGGCTTTTTGCCGATGATGCTGTAGTATATCGAGAGGTTGTAACAATGGAAAATTGTACTGAAATGCAGGAGGATCTGCAACAAATTGACGCATGGCACAGGGAATGGCAATTGAATCTCAATGTAGACAAGTGTAATGTGCTGCGATTACATAGAAAGAAAGATCCTTTATCATTCAGTTACAATATAGCAGGTCAGCAATTGGAAGCAGTTAATTCCATACATTATCTGGGAGTAGACATTAGGAGTGATTTAAAATGGAATGACCATATCAAATTAATCGTCGGTAAAGCAGAGGCCAGACTGAGATTCATTGGAAGAATCCTAACGAAATGCAGTCCGAAAACAAAGAAGTAGGTTACAGTACACTTGTTCGCCCACTGCTTGAATACTGTTCACCGGTGTGGGATCTGTACCAGATAGGGTTGACAGAAGAGATAGAGAAGATCCAACGGAGAGCAGCGCGCTTCGTGACAGGATCATTTAGTAATTCGCGAAAGCGTTACGGATATGATAGATAAACTCCAGTGGAAGAATCTGCAGGAGAGACGCTCAGTAGCTCGGTACGGGCTTTTGTTGAAGTTTCGAGAACATACCTTCACCGAGGAGTCAAGCAGTATATTGTTCCCTCCTACGTATATCTCGCGAAGAGACCATGAGGATAAAATCAGAGATTAGAGCCCACACAGAGGCATAGCGACAATCTTTCTTTCCACGAACAATACGAGACTGAGAGTTGCTGTTCGTAACTATACAGTTCGTAGTAGAGATCAGACAGCGAGATTTAGTCTACAAGTGGAATTGCCTATAGCCTTCACATAGGGACGACAAGTGTTTCCTACAGTGACTGACACTGTGGCGCCCAGGCTGGACATAGTCTTGTTGACATTGTATTCAGTAATGCACTCCTTGACAGGCCACTGCTTAGCTGTATCTGTTGGCAAGCGCATCCAGCGAGTTGCTGTACAACTTCAGTTGGGTCTCGCAGCCCAATAAGGTGTATATTTGTGTGTCACTATTTTGCTTGCACTGCCACAGTTCCTCCATCCACCTAGGAGCACCTAATTCTAATATGAACTGTGCGAGCCATTGTACCCAGAAGACCCGTACACATCAGAAAGCAACGTTAAAGCTAAATGTATTTCACTTCTCGGTTACAGATAAAAAATGCATGTTTCAGTGATTTTGGAAATTCAAATCCTAAGAGGGGAAAATGGGGGATGAAATATTTTTTGAACATATTTTACAGTATAATGAAAGCATTTTTAAAGCTAAATCTATCAAAATTTGAATTTGGTTTGTCACTTAGGAATACGAAATACGTATTTCACTCTTTTTGGAAATTCAGCCCACAAGGGGATGAAATAGACGATGGAAGTTTTTATTGAACTATTTCCTTATGCAAACATTTTTGAAGGTAAATTATGAAAATTTATATTCGACTTCTCTTTTGGGAACAAAAAATACACCTTTCAATGTTTTTCGAAAGTCAACCCCTAGGTAGGTGAATCAGGGGGTGAAATGTTTTATGAACGTATTTCACCGTGGAAGCATTTTTAAAGATGAATCTACAAAAACTGATATTTGACTTGTCAGTAGGAAATGGAAAAAAAAAATCACTGTTTTTGGAAATTCCGCCCCTAAGAGTGTTAAACAGGCCCGGAATGATTCACTGACTCATTATCGCCCAGCCCAATCCGCTAAGGACAGAAACTTGAAATTTCGAGAGGGTGTTTATCTTATACTGTAGGCAGCGTTTAAGACGGGTCGGCTCGACATTCCACTCCTAAGGGGATGAAAGGTTTTTTTTTGAAAATACGTCGCTATTAAGACCATTTTGAAGCCAGAACTACGAACATTGGTATTTAATTTTTCTGTCAGAAATAAAAAAAATACGTGTTTTAGCAGTTTTGGCAATTCGACCACTGAGGGGTAAGATAGCGGGCCAATGTTTTTTGAAAATAAATCATCATTGAAGAACAACTAATACGTTATTAAAGATACATCTGTGAAAACTGGTCTTTGACTTCTCGGTTAGAAATTAAAAACAAAAGTGTTTCAGTGTTTTTGGACATTCAACACCCTAAGTGAATGAAACAGGGGATGAAAATCTTTATGAAATTATTTTATTATGTAAGCATTTTCAAAGCTAAATCTATGAAAATTTGTATTTGGCTTCTGTCAGAAATAAAAAAGTACGTGTTTCACTGTTTTTGGAACTTCAACCCCTAAGGGGGTGAAATAAAGGATGAAAATTTAAAGAAAGTATTTCATTATATTAAAAGAAATTTTAAGCTAAATTCATGAAAACCGATATTTCACTTCTCGGTTAGATATAAAGAAATATGTAGTAGGGGATAAAAGTATCTGTGGAAATATCACCACAAGAACACAAAAGGCATGGTTAACAAAAAGTTTGGACTCCAGCTACTAGAACCGTTTTTTGGTCGGAAGCATGTCCTTTTATAGCATTAATTAGAGTGAAAAGTTTAGGTGCTGCAAGTCAAAAACATCTGTGCAGACCATACAGTCCAGGCGCGCGAAGCAGCGGGTGCTAAGCTAATTAGTCCCTAAAGATGTGATTACACTTTCTATATAGATCCGTAATCAAATTTTAAAATTACTAACTAAAACATATTTTATTGGAAATCTAAGAACTGCCTTATCACCCTTTACTAAAAGACCAGTAATGTTTGTAGGAAATGGTATCCTTAGCTTTTCCATTTCTTTGAGGAGTTGTTCTCTATGCTGCTGGAACTTGGAACAAACGAACATTAAGTTGTTAATAACTCAAAAGTCGGAATTACTGCAGTCATAAGAACCTTGTTTACTGTCAGAAGCGTATGAATTTCTTGTTTGTAGCCGATATGACTGAAAAAAGAAGCTGCTGTAATTGAATCTCATCTGGGCGATCGTGGAAAACTCTGCGGTTACTGTCAATTTATGATACCAAGGTAAGAGATGTATGTGGAGTAGAACCCAATCATAAAATTTTCCTTTATTTACGTTTAGTGTATCCCATTGTTCTTCCCACTAAGACCTGCCATAGATTCTTACTTGATGATACCTCGACACAGGGGAAGCTCCGGATATGGCAACTGTCTTGCCCAACTGGTTTACTGTTTCCTTATACAAACTACCTTCGTGAGTTTTTATCCAAAGCATATAAAGTTATTTATCTCTTCGAGAACATCTCATACTTTCTGGTCTTTGTTGGTAACAAGCTTACTACCGCTTCTTCACTAGTCCTTGCTGTCTATGACAATGGGGATGCTTTTTGAACCATAAATAATAAAAATCTTTTCGTCGTTCTGATTTAAGCAGTACTTGAGGGTCAACATGACTGCCATTACTTCCGCCGTGTAAGAAATAGCTGATAATGGGTTCAAAGTGACCGTTCTTGGACACTGGAAAGCGGATCCAGCGTTACCTTCTGACGCGAATCTTGAACCATCTGTGTGTACTAGGTGTTTGATTACTATCGCTGCAAGCGAAAGGGGAGTGGGGAGTAGAGGACAATGAAATAATCAAAATAATAACCTAGGTCTGGAAAGTGGCCTTTCCAGGATCCCGGACTTGAACCCGTTTTGTAATCGAAAAAGTAGACCAGTTGGCCGAGAAAGGAGCTACACCTGGACTTTCCTTTTATCCATTTACCGTTTTTCGTATCAAGTAAAAATCGATACCAGGTCCAGATAAAAAACGGATGGCAAACAACCAACGTAAACAAAGGAAAATATTATGGTTGGGTTCAACTTCATATACATTGCTTACCTTGGTTCCATAACTTGTCACCCGCAAAGCTATTTCTATAGTCACTCGGATGAGATCCAATCAGTTACATTACTTACAACTAAGAAATTCAGAGGTTCGCCGATGACAATGCAATTCTGTCAGAGACAGCAAAGGACCTGGAAGAGCAGCCGAACTGAATGGGCAGTGTCTTGAAAGGAGGATATAAGATGAACATCAACAAAAGCAAAACGAGGATAATGGAATGTAGTCGAATTAAATCGGGTGATGCTGCGGGAATTAGATTAGGAAATGTGACGGTTAAAGTAGTAAATGAGGTTTGCTATTTGGGGAGCAAAATAACTGATGATGGTCGAAGTAGAGAGGATATAAAATGTAGACTGGCAATGGCAAGGTAAGCGTTTCTGAAGAAGAGAAATTTGTTAACATCGAGTATAGATTTAAGTGTCAGGAAGTCGTTTCTGAAAATATTTGTATGGAGTGTAGCCATGTATGGAAGTGAAACGTGGACGATAACTAGTTTAGACAAGAAGAGAATAGAAGATTTCGAAATGTGGTGCAACAGAAGAATGCTTAAGATTAGATGGGTAGATCATATAACTAATGAGGAGGTATTGAATAGAATTGGAGAGAAGAGAAATTTGTGGCACAACTTGACTAGAAGAAGGGATAGGTTGGTAGGACATATTCTGAGGCATCAAGGGATCACCAATTTAGTATTGGAGGGCAGCGTGGAGGGTAAAAAACGTAGAGACCAAGAGATGAATACACTAAACAGATTCAGAAGGATGTAGGTTGCAGTAGGTACTGGGAGATGAAGAACCTTGCACATG
Organism: Schistocerca nitens; assembly: GCF_023898315.1. Taxonomy (NCBI): domain Eukaryota; kingdom Metazoa; phylum Arthropoda; class Insecta; order Orthoptera; family Acrididae; genus Schistocerca; species Schistocerca nitens. Next base: position 339,180,770 of record NC_064621.1, on the reverse strand, counting down.
ATAGAGTAGCATGGAGTGCTGCATCATACCAGTCTCTGGACAGAAGACCACAACAACAAACAAGAAATTCATACATTTGTCTTTGCAGTTCTGACGTTGTAGATATTAATCATAGAATCTCCGCTTGTTCCAAGTTCCAGCAACGTGGAGAACAATTCCTCGCAAAATTGAGAAAGCTAAGGATACCATTCCCTACAAGCATTCTTTTATCAACGAATGATAAGGCAGTTCTTAGATATCCGATAAGCTACATTTTAGTTAGTAATTTTAAAATCTGACCGCAGACCTATAAGCTGCAATTACCGTTTTTCGCGGAGACACATGCTGTTTATCAGGCTGGTGTTTCTGTCAATGTTAACACCAAGTTGCAGGTAGAACGCTGGAGTGGCAGACGTGCAGAGGCGAAAACGCCATTCAATGCAGGAAGTCCCCTCGTTATTAAGATACTTTTGGATAGATATTTCAGTGCCTGAAAATTTCCTGTTATCCAGAAGAATGTGTAGGATTTTAGATATCTTAGTGATCGGACGGCTCGATAGCTTTATCCGTTACACTATGTACAAGAGGTGGACAAAAATACGGAAATTTCAAGAATACAACACTTTACCGTGGCTAATACTGTGTCGGAAAAGCGTTAGCATTCAAAACAGTCGTCTCAGAATGGATAAATAAAGGTCCTTTATGATTTTCAAGACGGACTTACACCACTTTTCCTGAGAAATAGCTCCAAGTTCTGTTAACGATTATGGAAGTGGATACCGATCATGCAACCTCCTCCCCAAAGCAGTCCACAATGGTTCAAAAATATCGACAGCTGATGATTGTGGTGGCCATGGGAGATGCGACAGTTCATCCTGGTGCTCACAAAATCAGTCCCGGACGATGCGAGCCTTGTGAACAGCGATCCTGTTGTCTTCAACAAACCATCACCACTGGGGAAAAAAGCATTATACCATAGGATGGCCCTGAGCAGTCTGAATGGTCGCATAATCGTTGGCAGTAATGCCAAGTTTCTTGGCAGCAAGCAATCTGTATCGTAGGCTTGGAACGGCCTACCTCAGACGTAAGATGATCCAGAAGTTGAAAACAGTGTGAAACAAGACTCATCCGACTGAATGATTTTCATCTGTTTCTTCACAGCCCAGTTGACGTCTTCCTCTTCCGGGCATTTGCATCACTGATGAGTAGTTTTGGAATTGCGGGTCGCCCTGCAGTTCCCTGTTCATTAAACTCCTTTCCTGTTGTTTTGTTGTTAACAGGTTAGTGAGTGCGACATTCATTTCTGCGGCTACTTTTGCAGCTGTCACCGTATTGTGTGCTGCAGCATTTGAGTTGTTAATAGTGTTAGTGTCATCACTTGCCATTAGGCGCCAGTAGTGATACAGCGACACAGGTTTAAACCGCAACATCAGCATGCACTGCAGTCGCAGACAGTCAACATCAGTCTGGACTAGAGATGGGGGATACGCTCCTGAACTGATTCATAGAGTTGAATCTTTCAAAGGAGTGAACAATCAGTGATTCAGAAAAAAAGAACGGTAGCTCCAAACGTTTCACACAGCAGAGATAGAGAGAGAGAGAGAGAGAGAGAGAGAGAGAGTCGGAGCAGGTCAGCGGGGCCTCTGCTGGTCAGAGCACACTGCACGCCACACAACACAGCTGGCGCCGGCCTCTGCCCTGCTTCTGCCTTGGCTGCCTGCACTGTGCAGTGCCCCATTGGATTTTGTTTCGCATATGCCGTGCCATCTCTGTGCTTCCTCTGCCGCGTGCAGTGTCTGGCGCACCTTAACTTAGTATCGCAATCCGTCGGCGATCGTTTCAGCCGCAAGTCCTGCCCTCTGGGCAGTTGATGCGAGCAACAGGACAGAGAGCCTCCTAGCGGAGAACATAAGAACTACTTGCAACAACCTGCTCGCAAGAGAACGGACGATTTGTCTCGGAGCGGGTGACTGGTGGCCGTTCACCGCTCCCCCCACCCTCGGAACTCGCCCGCTCAACGCTCATCCCACCGTTCTCGACTCTAGCCAGAGCGTTGAGCAAAGCAACTCAGGTGTCACTCTGGTCTCTGCGGTCTTAGCTCACGCAGCAATACAGCTCGCGGCTCGACCGGCTTGAGTCAGCGCCTCTGCATCGGAGTTCGTCTATACTGGATATTGTTCTTCGTACTAATACCGATATGTATATTACATAATTATGTTATGTATACATCATTTGTTTTTATTTTATTTTTATTTGTTTAAACTGATCAGATGAGGTTCCTGACGACTCCTCTTACTATAGGATTTTTTATTATGGACACTCGAATTTACACTTTAATTACGAGCGAACCAATAAACGTATCGCAAAATGTGATACACCAATATTTTCCTTGTTTTATTCTGCGTAAGGCTATATGCAGCACTTTGGTCTTACAGTCAAATTTATATTTTTTTTCTAATTGTAGTACGGATTTTGCGATTTTGGGCGTCTTCGGAAGGAAACGTTCACTTTAAAAATATATGGCTTGGGATGTATTTGTACGAGGTTAATGAAATTTTAATACACTATAGCCAAATACATTGTTAATGTAAATCTCAAGTTGCAACATTTTCCGATCACCCAAAACACCACGATAGTGCAAAATAAATCGATAATCAAAAACTTTGTCATATCGTGGAAATTTCAATAAACAATACAAAATTCTTACTCATTATCTGTGTTACTTCAAAATAGGATCAAATAAGATCAAAATACAGGTATAGTACTGGAATAAACCAAGTTTAAATGGCAATGTGCCTTCCATTTATTTTCTATTGTGAATGAGTGGTGAGTCATGAAAAAGACCTAGTTCATTTCAGGGAGTGAACAGTTCTGATCCGATCTCTGAAAAGAACAGTTTTGCCTATCTCTAGTCTGGACAAGGTGGCCAGGATTTCACTCGTAAAGCTGTTTTATCAAAACAACACAAATAGAGCTGCTGCTCTTTGCAGGTTTAGAGGAATACGGAGAGGTCCTCTTTCTGCACTGGTGTTGAAGAACATGGTTTGGAAGTTCGAATTTCCGGATGTCCTTACAAATGTTTGCACGAAGTTTCATTATACTACGCCCACTCGTTTTTCGTGGAGACAATCTGAAGTAGCGAAAGTTTAATTATAACCACTTCATCATCATTAAGCGCGTTAAGTGCAAATTTTGTCATCTTTAGGCTATGTATGCATTCCGTAACAGAAAATAAATATATTTCGTCTGGAGAATGCAGTTAAGTGTAGTTCTCAGTCTAAGAAGTGGTAGGTGTGGTAGAAATCTGTTTAGTGCATAAATGAATATTCTGTACAGCAAAAATCACTTAGGTTCTTGTGGTGTCACCGCCAGACACCACACTTGCTAGGTGGTAGCTTTAAATCGGCCGCGGTCCATTAGTACATGTCGGACCCGCGTGTCGCCACTCAGTGATCGCAGACCGAGCGCCACCACACGGCAGGTCTCGAGAGACGGACTAGCACTCCCCCCAGTTGTACGACGACTTTGCTAGCGACTACACTGACGAAGCCTTTCTCTCATTTGCCGAGAGACAGAATAGCCTTCGGCTAAGTCCATGGCTACGACCTAGCAAGGCGCCATTAACCATTTCAAGATAGAGTCTCACTTGTATCATCAAGAATGCTGTATACAAATGATGGAATAAAGTTAAGTATTTCCGCAGCTACGTACTTTTCTTTATAGCATTCATTACGTATCCTGTTTCAGACCTAAACTAGCCTGCGTGAGTTGACGCGTGCCCTTTCGGCTACTTCAGTGTCGCGTAGCTGTCTTGTTACGCCACAACAGTTCTCTTATATGATTTTTCCTGCACTTTGTCGACAGGCTTGGTGAAGTTATTCGAACAACAACCTATCAAGATCACTTAATGAATTTCAGCAGAAAAAGGTACGCGATATAACGGAGATAAATTTTATAAGTAGATTGTGGTATGCTTATGTTTGTTAACTACAGCTTCCACAAAAGTGATCTGTAGTTGGTGTACTATAATATTACATTTCGTAAACAGTGTGACAGAAATATTACTGTTCGTTATTTGAAAGATATCGAAGGTGTTTTTTGTTTGCAGACTCTGATAAATCTCTGTTTAGTGTTATTATCAACAGCCAGCGACAATGGAGGTGATTTATTCTAATAATATCACATTACCTCAACAATGTGAAGTCAGTATTATTGTAGATTATTGTAATTGACGAGCACGAACAGCTAAACGTCCATACCTAATTCTTGCAATTCACTGACATTTCAAAATGCATCAAATACTTTTCGTTTTTTTATTTTAAGGAAATGAATTTGAATCACCAAATGCATCAGCTGGTAGCAGAGCAGATGGTGCAAGCAGAGTATACGATGAAGCCCCACACAGACAACAGAACAAGTTAAACCAAAGCAGAAATAGTATCAGAGGGGCCTGGGGGAAGTGCTTTTAGTGAAATGGTCAAGCATAGTGCAGAAGGGAATGATTTTGACTCTGATTGTTTCGTCAAGCATCCTGACCAGGAACCAGGTTCCAGCCGGCCGGGGTGGCCGAGCGGTTCTAGGCGCTTCAGTTCGGAACCGCGCGACCGCTACGGTCGCAGGTTCGAATCCTGCCACGGGCATGGATGTGTGTGATGTCCTTAGGTTAGTTAGTTAAGTAGTTCTAAGTTCTAGGGGACTAATGACCTCAGAAGTTAAGTCCCATAGTGGTCAGAGCCATTTGAACCAGGTTCCAATGATACACATCGTCTGATTAAAGAAATCAATGCTGTAAAAGAGAGGAACAGTGCTAAACTGTCAAGATGGAATAAAAGTGATCCCAAAAGATGGAAGAAGAGTACAAAATTGAATCTAAGCTACTAAAGCCAGTTAGTTGTGAAACAAACAACAAAAATTTTTCAGTTGAAATGAGGTAGTCCTTTTGTAGAACCTTATCAGCCTTCTGCGATTGTACAAGGCAGAAAAATTTCATTTTTGGTAACACAGTGAGTCTAACTCCAGCCCAAAGAGAAAATACTGATCAGCCACTGAAATAACGTGAGGATTCTAAGGTTTACTACTTAGATAAAGACACTAAAAGAAGTCAGAGTCTGTAACAACTTCTTCATTAAAACTTAATGTATTTCGGCTGATGTCTGTATACTGTATACTGCACACAAAGGGAAAGGTGTTAATGGACTTTTCATACGAAGTGATAAGAGAGGCAAAATAATTCCATGTAGTAAAACTAAACCACATGATACGTAGAGAGTTAAAGAACACACAGTAAAGTTTCCTGCAGTGGAGTGTGACTAATCAAAGAAATCCACAAAACGGCTGTTCATAGACCCAAACGAAGCACATCTAAAATGTACAATCTGTTCAAGGAAGAACTTAAAGATTTCAAGCCAGTCAGCAAAATAACTTATAGAAGAACATTTTGTCAGACCTACGATTTCTCCTTCTACAAACCTAAAAGTGTTCAATGTCAAACATGTGTGAGTTACGAGTAAGCAAAGAAATATGAAGAAACAGAGTATAATGAGCATATTGCAAGAAAAAATGAATGTAACCATCAAAAGCTGCTGATAAAGAAAAATGTAAAGCAGACAAGGCATTTATGTGTTCCACATTTCATTTACAGCTTGTCTTGCACATACCTTCAAGGGAAGTCAGTGAAATGTACTATACGAGATGTGTTCAAAAAGTAAGGTGACTTTATACACACATCAAAAAAAGTTTTGCATCACCCCAGTTCCCAGAACTCCTGAAGACAGACGTTGACTGTGGATTGTATCACAGACACACAGTCCCTTTGACTGTTCGGACACCTCACTAAACCCGCCCAAAGATGTAAACAACCATGTATGAGCAGCCCCTATTAGACGGGAAGGGAGTCCGACAGCCGCTCAGTTCCAGTCATTTCACCAGGCAGGAGATACAGGGCTCGTGTTGTCTGTGGTTCAACCATGCCTAGAATGTCAATACCGCGGTTCGATCGCGACCACATTGTTACTTTATGCCAGGAAGGTCTCTCAACAAGGGGAGTGTCCAGGCGTCTCGGAGTGAACTAAAGCGATGTTGTTCGGACATGGAGGAGATACAAAAGGACAGGAACTGTCGATGACATGCCTCGCTCAGGCCGCCCAAGGGCTACTACTGCAGTGGATGACCGCTATCTACGGATTACGGCTCGGAAGAACTCTGACAGCAACGCCACCACGTTGAATAATTCTTTTCGTGCAGTCACAGGACGTCGTGTTACGACTCAAACTGTGCGGACTACGCTGCATAATGCGCAACTTCACTCCCGACGTCCATGGCGTGGTGCATCTTTGCAACCACGACACCATTAAGAGCTGTACAGATGGTCCAACAACATGCCGAATGGACTACTGAGGATTGGCATCACTTTCTCGTCACCGATAAGTGTCGCATATGCCTTCAACCAGACAATCGTCGGAGACGTGTTTGGAGACAACCCGGTCAGGCTGAACGTCTTAGACACACTGTCCAGAGAGTGCAACAAGGTGAAGGTTCCCTGCTGTTTTGGGGTGGAATTATTTGGGGCCGACGTACTCCGCTGGTGGTCATGGAAGGCACCGTAACGATTGTACGATACGTGAATGCCATTCTCCAACCGATAGTGCAACCATATCGGCAGCATATTGGCGAGGCATTCGTCTTCATGGACGACAATTCGCGCCCCATCGTCCACATCTTGTGAATGACCTCCTTCAGGATGACGACACCGCTCGACTAGAGTGGCCAGCATGTTCTCCAGACATGAACCCTATCGAACATCCCCTGGGTGGATTGAAAAGGACTGTTCATGAAAGACGTGATCCACCAACCACTCTGAGGGATGTACGCCCAATCGCCGTTGAAGAGTGGGACAATCTGGACTAACAGTGCGTTGATGAACTTGTGGATAGTATGCCGCGACAAATACGGGCATGTATCAATGCAAGATGACGTGCTACTGGGTACTAGAGGTACCGGTGTTTACAGCAATCTGGACCACCACCTCTGAAAGTCTCGCTGTATGGTGGTACAACATACAATGTGTGGTTTTCATGAGCAGAAAAAAAAGAGCGGAAATGATGTTTTATTGATCTCTATTCCAATTTTCTGTACAGATTCCGGAACTCTCGGAACCGACGTGATGAGAAACTTTTTTTATGTGTGTATTTTTATGAAAAAATATTTATTTATTCATCAATATTCTTGTTGTCTCCTTCAAAGTAAACTCCCTCAGATACAATACACTTGTGCCAACGCTTCTTCCAATCGTCGAAGCACTTGTCCTAAGCACATTTTGGTACAACCTTGAGAACTTACACTGCATGAAAACAAAAGACTAGTTCGAAAGTTTCTAAATAAAATAACTTTGGACTTTTTACTTGACGAAAACAATGATCCTCTTTGTCGGTTTGTAAATAGTCTTTACGCCGTGTTTGCAGAACATATGGCCAATAAATTCTATGCATCACTTTGGGAATGTATGGCAGAAAGGCCGTACCAGATATTTCTTTTCCTGATATGTCATTTCGCCGAGTGTTTGAATCTGGTATACTTCTAATAGAACTTATGAAGTATCCATTGCCCCTCAGAACACTTTCCAGGTGCTGCATTTCGCGTCTGAGGTCCTGCAGCTCACATATTCGTCTTGCTCGCGTTACGAGCGAATTAATCGTGCCTATTTTGTGGCTCGGGTGGTGATTTGATAGTTTGTGTCGGTTTTCAATACACGCTGTGTCCCAGGTTTTCACCATCCCTTGTGACCAGCACATCTAGAAATGGTAGTTTTTGTCCTTTTCTGCTTCCGTGGTAAATTTAATGTTGGCATGGAGGCTGTTCAAGTGTTTTAGGAAGTCATCGAGCTGTTCTTCACAATGGCTCGACAGAACGAAGGTATCATCGACGTATCGGTACACACCAAGTCCAGTGCCTGTGCTTCGAGTTGTTCCGTGAAGAAGTTATCCACGACGGGCCTAAGAGGATTGCCCAAGGCGACGCCTTCCAGCTATTCGTATAGTTTTGCCATTCCACGTGGAATAGTTCGTGGTGAGACATCCATGAAAAAGCTTTGTGATGTCTGGCGGGAAAATGGAACCAATTTGCTCCAGAGTCACTAAGTAGCACTTTTGTATACATAGAAACAACATCAAAGCTGACCAGGATGTCGTTTGGTGCAAGTTTTAGTTTCTTCAGCTTCTCAATCAAATATCCTGAGTCCGTTATCTATGTGTCAGTCTTACACGCATGCGGCTGGAGCAGAGAGGTCAAGTGTTTTGCCAGTTTATACGTCGGTGAGCCAGGATCACAGAACATAGCGATACTGCAGGTTGCGGCAGGTGAAAAAATCGGTCGTGGCAGAGCACACGCTGTCTGAGACCGACCACGTAGTAAAATACGCCGACACGGAAGTTCTGGCTGTAGAGAAGAGCTACCACACCCGCTAGTTCACCGAGAATAGCTTCAACAAGAAGGAAGACTCAAGGTAAACAGATTCTGGCTTCGCGTGCTGCAGCGAACGACCGTTGCAGGTAGCAAGAGGAGAACCGCACCGGAAATGAACGCAGAGAAGCCATTGAGCGTTGGCGCGCCAGGTACGTATAGTCTACGGCCGCGAACTCGGCTCCAGTCCACCACCAACAGTGGAGGGTGAAACTTTGACAATACCAGCCACTCGTGCAGTCAGAAGAATCATCATACGAACGTCGGCGAAAGAACCCGACACAGAAGCCAGCAGGCAGTTTTCCAACAAGGGTCCACGAAAGCCTGAACAGTTTTGTAGTATTAGAATGATTTTAACGTCTACAGTGACAGTCTGATTACGGTACATAATACTGACTATGAACTTATAAAGATAATATTGGCAGTACTCGTACTACTACTGCTGCTTCCACTAATAGCGATAATAGTGACGACAATAACATCAATAATGGTAGTGGCAAACATAAAAAGAGTTTATAGGTGTCCAAAATAGATGTTTTCTGATGCAGCGAGTTCTGAGGAGAGTACGTTAATGCAGGAGCCGCGCGGGATTAGCCGAGCGGTCTTGGACGCTGCAGTCATGGACTGTGCGGCTGGTCCCGGCGGAGGTTCGAGTCCTCCCTCGGCTATGGGTGTGTGTGTTTGTCCTTAGGACAATTTAGGTTACGTAGTGTGTAAGCTTAGGGACTGATGACCTTAGCAGTTAAGCCCCATAAGATTTCACACACATTTGAACTTTTTTTTTTATATTGCAGGAGGTTGTTCTAAAATCGGGCACCTGCTTCTGAGAAGGACTTCTAGAAAGTGGCTGAACAGTGGAGCGAGGCACGGATTTTGCTCTGATGGGAACCGGTGGTCCTGTCATGTTCTTCAGACAAGGACGTTAAAGTCGAGGAGGCATAAGAGGGAAACTTTTCGTTGGTAAAACAGTAGAGAAGACAGGGGGTATAGAAAACTCTGTGCTTGTCTGCACGCAGACAGGATAGCTGTTCATATGATGATGAACCGTGATCAAAGAGTCGAACATTACAGATGTAAAGAACACAGGCATTTATAAACAGTTTCAGGCGCCGTGAGCATTTTTTAAGAAATGCCTCGGAGAATAAGATCGCTGTAATCAGTGATCGGTTTAAGTGTTTGTACAAGCTTCTTTTTCAGGTCAAGAGGGAAGTGTTTTTTATATTTTTGTAGGGCATGAAGAGATGCTGATGCCTTCTTGCACATTGCAATTATGTGCTCAGTCCAATTTAGATTTTTCATCTACTGCTAGACTCTTTGCTGAAGGAGAGAAGTTGATATTTGTGACATTTAAGAATAAAGATGTTAGGGATTCCCAATATTTAGGGCTAATGAGCCTAGATTTAACAAATAGTATGGCTTTGGCTGGATGGACTGAGCTTTAACCCTATATCCTGCACCCATTTGATAGCGCATACAGGGTGGTATTGAGATTCTCAATAGCTGTCTTCAGGTTTATTTATTTTACACTTACACTTAGATACAACTGGGGGTCATCAGCTTACATGTGATATTTGCAGTTGTACAAAATTGATAAATCATCGTTGACATACGATGAAAAGAGTATCAGACCTAATACCGACCGCTGGGGACCCCTGATATTAGCTGCCTCCATTGTGACTTCATGGTGCCGGACTTGACACATTGCTGGTGACACGTCAGATATGAGCAAAACCATTGCACTGCACTTGGTGGGAAATGTAGGCTGCTAATTTGCAAGTAAAATGTTGAAGTCGACATTATCAAAGGCTTTGCTAAACTATAAGAAGCACATGACAGTTGCCTATTGTGCATCCATGGCAAGTTTCAGGTCATCTGTTACCTTTGCTAAGGAACATGTGCTGCTCTGATGTTTACGGAAACCTGACTGTTATCCGTTCAGTAGGTTGTTTGTAATTGTGTAGTTCCTTAGCTGCTCGTGGGCTCTATATTCTAAGACCATGGAGAGTGCAGGAAGAATGCAAATATATCGGTAATCAGAGAGTGCTGTGGCAACGTACTTTTTCGATAGCGGCTTAACTAGTCCATGTTTCCAGGCCTCAGAGAAAACACTTGTGGTTAAGAAGTGGTTGAATATATCTTTTGTGGTAGGCAGTAGTGGGTCAAAAATAAGCTTCATAATTTGGACTGTGATGTCTTAATGTCCAGTATATGCTGATCTGATATGCACGATAGCTTTTTCACAGTATTGCAAGCAACATGCTTTAAATAGAATTTTTCATGGCTGGCGTCGTTTACCCCCATGAAACAATCAATGAGTCTCTGTTTCGTTTGAGGTTAAGTTGTGATTGTTGGTAATGTGAAGTACGGGTTCAGTTCTTTGGCTGGGATATAGGATCAGTTGCAGCTTTTGTGTGTGTGTTTATTGTGTATTGAACCGGGGACCAAGAAAGGACAGAAAGGCTTCGTCCCGCCGTAGCCCTGAGTGGTTCGCAACCCCACAACAAGCCACAGCAGTCCACCCACCCCACTGCCGCCCCACACTGAACGCAAGGTTTTTGTGCCGTTCGGCCGCCAGTGGACCCCTCGCCCCCGGAGAACGTCTCATAACAAACGAGTGTAACCTTAAATGTTTGCGTCGCAGAGCAATTATCGTGTGCGTTTACATGGAGACAGTGCTTGTGCAGCAATCGCCGACGTAGTGTAACTGAGGCGCAATAAGGGGAACCAGCCCGAATTCACCGAGGCAGACGGAAAACCGCCTTAAAAACCATCCACAGGCTGGCCGGCACACCGGACCTCGATACAAATCAGCCGGGCGGATTCGTGCCAGGGACCGGCACGCCTTCCCGCTCGAGAAGCAGCGCGTTAGGCCACGCGGCTAGCCTGTACCAAGATCATGCAGGTTTTTCCACATGACAGCTGCTCTGTTTCTGTTGCGGGTTAATTAATGGGCACGTCTGAGTTTCGTATTTCTCAGTGCTTGACTGACTGTTCCGTTTCAGCTTGTAAGTAAAACGATTTTCAGGCATGGGGCATTGTTTGTATGACCGATGCGCAGCGTCTCTGAGATTCATAAGCTGTTTTAATTCTTCAGTTACGCAAGGCGCATGTTTTCTTCCTACTTTTGTGGTCTTTAGGGATGCATATTTGTCACATAGCTGAGTAAGCTTGTTAGTAAATCCATGAATTTTTTCGTTTATGTTCGATAAGGGAATAGAAGACGTTCTCCTAGCCATTTCCTGAGCCTCAGTTGCAAGTTTAGGTAAATTGATGAGTTAGAAGTCTGGGTATACATGTGTGAAATCTTATGGGACTTAATTGCTAAGGTCATCAGTCCCTAAGCTTACACACTACTTAACCTAAATTATCCTAAGGACAAACACACACACACACACACACATAAACCCATGCCCGAAGGAGGCCTCGAACCTCCGCCGGGACCATCCGCACAGTCCATGACTGCAGCGCCTAAGACCGCTCGGCTAATCCCGGGCGGCCTGGGTATATAGTCAGCTGCGGTTTATTTCTGGGACTCTCTCGTATGTACCTCACGAAAATTATGTCACGAGCAGATGTGCAAGGTGCTGGGATTTGAGAGGTACGAATTACTCTGTTCGGGTACTCCGTTGCAAATATACCTATGAGAGTGTGACTATTGTTCGTATGATGGATGGGAGCAAGCTGAAGTAGCGACCCTTCTGAAGAAGAAGGTATGCGCTTGACTATCATGTTGCATGGAAAATGTATGTTAGTGTCTCCACCTACAATTATATGCTCGTATGCCGAAACTTTCGGAGGTTTGTAGAGGACACATACCAGACACTTTCTGTCAAGGGATTCGATATCTCGGAATATATATTTCACTTGTTTATCTTCATTATTGTTAGACGTGTGTAGTGAAGCAGGTGATAAATGAGAGCATATGTACGCCCCTACTCCATCCCCTCGCCAGTTACATCTGTCGTGCCTTAGAAAGAGATACCCGTCTAGATTTACCGAAAGTGTGAGAATGCCTGGTTTGAGCCAGGTCTCCGACAGAAGTGTAGATGAATGTCTATGTCTTGAAATATATGACGGGATTCGTCGAGATGAGCTGGCAGAGACGACATTTGCGTGTGCAATGTGAAGCTTAGTGCGTTCGGGTCTAAGCTCGTCAGGATGCTGCTGATGGACAGAGCACACTGAGGAAGGGGAGAGAGGATTCCCGGAAGTGAAAGCGGCAGCTATTTTCAGGGAGAAGGGAGGTTTTGTGGACAAGGCCAGCAGGCTTTTCGGCGGTCGGTAAACAGCTGATTGGCGACAGCGAGAGAAACTCACTAACCAGAGCTAGAATAATGTATGTGCAACTGAAACCATAATAAGCGGAATGAAAACCGAGTGTACTAGTAATGATTCTAATGAAGAGTCAAATAAAGTATATGATAACAACTGCTAAACAAAAATGGAAGTAAGACAGTAAATTAATCATACAATGAAGGCTTTCATGACCGGATGTTTCAGCTGCAGAAAATTCTTCCAGGCTGTATGGCCGTGGTCCATCGAACTCTTCTATCCCTGATGTTTCGTCCAAAGCTACGTTGGAACATCTTCGGAGGTGCTCCTGTGCAAGACTCAGCACAACCAGGAGCACCTCCGAAGATGTCCAACGTAGCTTTGGACGAAACATCAGGGATAGAAGAGTTCCATGGATCATGGCCATACATCCCGGAAGAATTCTCGGCAGTAAATTAATCATCTGAATCAGAATCTTGTGAGAATAGAGCAGTAATAGTGATATAACGAACTATATTGGCATTGGAAGTATGAAATTGAACAGAAAATTTGTATTTGGTATTAAAAGTAAGCCAAACAAGCAAATGATAATAATAGTGCTGTGGCCTTCTCCACCAGACATCATGGTGCCTAAAGTATCAGCAACCAAACTGACAGCCTGCAGCCGCGGGTTGCCCGCTTCGCAGGCACACCGAAGCACTACACAACCGACAGGCAATATTGATGAACGGCCACAATAACAACAACAACAGCAACAACACAGCATAGACACCAGGGGCCACCAGGGGCCACTACCGACCCACATAGGCATAAGGAAGAGGTCGCTGCAGATCCCGGAACTATTTTCACACGTCAAACCACGTGATGGAAAATAGTTCTGAGTTACTCATCCGCCGAAGCGCTATAAAGGCCGGCACTCAGCCACACATCAGCAGTTCATCAACCGCCAGCAGACGTTGATAGCTGCTGCCCCGGCAGCCCGGCTTCGATCTTCTCGCTGATCTCTGGATTAGGCTTGGTATATCGGAGAAGTCTCTGGCGGAGACTAGTAGGAAATTGTTACAGTTGTTTTCTATATTATTCTTGTATGTAGCTGTGATTCGAAAATGGATCACTGTTTTGTGTTGGTGTTATACTTGGAGAATTTGTTTTGGTTAATTGAACAGTTAAATAAATTGATTTCGAACTCTGATCGTTAGTTTCTTCTGCTTATGCAGACATATTAAATAGTAAATTGTTTTAAGGGAAGTATTACAAAATAAGTTGCTTCTTTGCAAAATAAAGACATAAAAGTTAACACACAAACTAGCCTCAACTGGCATGACGTGCAGTGACTTGGTCAAATAAACAGAATTTGCAACTGCAATGCACACAAGTGCTCATGGTTAGCTCTAACCATCTGGTGTTCTCTCTACTCGTACCATGCCGGATTACATCGCAATAGTGGAGGTTCAGTAGAACGAGTGATTGCACAAATTTACGTTTCACAACCTGTGAAAAAACGTTCCGGTATAGACGTTCCCGCATGTGGCGGGAGTGCCCAGTTCAGTTATACCTTATTATCACCACCCAACACGAGATTAAAATTGCCTGGTGACGCTGTGGGCATGTTATATGGTAAGGAATATATTTAAATAGAGTAGAGACTAATGCCGGGGAAATCCATTGAGTCAGCGACATTTGAGAAAAGGCAGATTATCATGACCCAGCGCCTGCAAATGATCATCGCAGAAACCGAAAAACTGGCCAGCTACGCGTGCTACTGTCGTGAGCATTTATGGAAAGCAGTTGAAGTATGGTAAGACCACTAGCAGGCAACAAGGTGATGGACATCTACGTTTCATCACAGAAGGTGGAGGTCGGACGCTTGTCAGGTCTGAATTAGGGATAGTCCGGCAATTTGTGTCAGGTCTGGCAACAGAGTACAGAGACGGTTCAGACAATAGTTTTTTTGAGAACACCGTTTAGCACACGTTATTGTACCCGTACCATCGCAGCAGACGACTGCTACATGTTCTCGTGTTGAATCGTCAATTACGACTGCAGCGCTCACGGGATCACCGAGATTTTACTGTGGATCAATGGAAACGTGTCACCTGGTCGAATGAATCATGTTGCCTGTCACTTCAGTTCGGTGATCACTCCAAATACGCCAATATCCAGCTGAACAGCTGCTCGAAACATTCACCGCGTGGGCCGGTGAACGCCTTCTGGGAGGCATTTACCTGAAATTGCATGGAACCTCTGGTAGTAATCGAAGGACCGTGATAGCTGTCGACTACATGAGCATTAACGCAGACCACCTGCACTCCAGGTGCTTGATGTCCTCTGCAGTGGTGTTGGCAACTTCCAGTAGGGTAACTGTCCGTGTCACGAGGCCAGAAGCGTGTTACAGTGGTTTGAGCAACATGATAGTGTCTACAGTGAAATTTTCACTTTACAGCGGAGTGTGCGCTGATACGAAACTTCCTGGCAGATTAAGGGGCTCCGGAAAGGCTCAAAATCATGAAACGTTCAATTTTTACTTTTTTGCGTTTTCTGAATCTGCAGACTATTACCTTTTAATAGATACATAATTTATTCAATTCCGAAGACTACAACTATTTTTAAATTTTTTTTGAAATGTGTTCTACATGGGCGTGACCCACTGTGGCGCTGTTAAACTGCTGTCAAATGGTGTTATTATTAACGTCCGTGTTCATCAGGTATATTTTAGTGATGTGAGATAAAGTATGTGTTGTGGCTAACCTGTGATGGTTCAATATACACTCCTGGAAATGGAAAAAAGAACACATTGACGCCGTTGTGTCAGACCCACCATACTTGCTCCGGACACTGCGAGAGGGCTGTACAAGCAATGATCACACGCACGGCACAGCGGACACACCAGGACCCGCGGTGTTGGCCGTCGAATGGCGCTAGCTGCGCAGCATTTGTGCACCGCCGCCGTCAGTGTCAGCCAGTTTGCCGTGGCATACGGAGCTCCATCGCAGTCTTTAACACTGGTAGCATGCCGCGACAGCGTGGACGTGAACCGTATGTGCAGTTGACGGACTTTGAGCGAGGGCGTATAGTGGGCATGCGGGAGGCCGGGTGGACGTACCGCCGAATTGCTCAACACGTGGGGCGTGAGGTCTCCACAGTACATCGATGTTGTCGCCAGTGGTCGGCGGAAGGTGCACGTGCCCGTCGACCTGGGACCGGACCGCAGCGACGCACGGATGCACGCCAAGACCGTAGGATCCCACGCAGTGCCGTAGGGGACCGCACCGCCACTTCCCAGCAAATTAGGGACACTGTTGCTCCTGGGGTATCGGCAAGGACCATTCGCAACCGTCTCCATGAAGCTGGGCTACGGTCCCGCACACCGTTAGGCCGTCTTCCGCTCACGCCCCAACATCGTGCAGCCCGCCTCCAGTGGTGTCGCGACAGGCGTGAATGGAGGGACGAATGGAGACGTGTCGTCTTCAGCGATGAGAGTCGCTTCTGCCTTGGTGCCAATGATGGCCGTATGCGTGTTTGGCGCCGTGCGGGTGAGCGCCACAATCAGGACTGCATACGACCGAGGCACACAGGGCCAACACCCGGCATCATGGTGTGGGGAGCGATCTCCTACACTGGCCGTACACCACTGGTGATCGTCGAGGGGACACTGAATAGTGCACGGTACATCTAAACCGTCATCGAACCCATCGCTCTACCATTCCTAGACCGGCAAGGGAACTTGCTGTTCCAACAGGACAATGCACGTCCGCATGTATCCCGTGCCACCCAACGTGCTCTGGAAGGTGTAAGTCAACTACCCTGGCCAGCAAGATCTCCGGATCTGTCCCCCATTGAGCATGTTTGGGACTGGATGAAGCGTCGTCTCACGCGGTCTGCACGTCCAGCACGAACGCTGGTCCAACTGAGGCGCCAGGTGGAAATGGCATGGCAAGCCGTTCCACAGGACTACATCCAGCATCTCTACGATCGTCTCCATGGGAGAATAGCAGCCTGCATTGCTGCGAAAGGTGGATATACACTGTACTAGTGCCGACATTGTGCATGCTCTGTTGCCTGTGTCTATGTGCCTGTGGTTCTGTCAGTGTGATCATGTAATGTATCTGACCCCAGGAATGTGTCAATAAAGTTTCCCCTTCCTGGGACAATGAATTCACGGTGTTCTTATTTCAATTTCCAGGAGTGTATATCGCTGGTGTGATTGTCGATTGTTTCATGTTTATTTACTCTGTCGTTATCTCGAAAATATTCGTAATTAATTCTGTTTCTTGAGTCTCTGTTTTGTTGAAGTATAATAATGAGTAAAAGTAAAGTTATTAGAAATCCTCTGAAGGCTTTTAAGAAAAGGAGAAATGTTGGAAAGCCAAAGGTATTTAGAAATATGGGAATGAAGATAGGTTCTAACATGGTACGAGCGATGCTTGCTTTAGACAAGGAACGCCTTCGGGCTGCAGACAGGGCTGTAAAGAGTCTAGAAATACAAGCAAGAGTAAACAGGAGGAGGAACAAGAGGAAGCTGGAGGAGGAGTTTGCAGAGGATGAAGATAATCCATCCTATGGACCTGGAATGCACTAAAAAGTTAATCCAATCTTTGTCGCTCGATTCCCAAAACTTTTATTTTCTCATACTAATTACATGTTTTCTAAGGATCTTCCAAACATATTTGTTTCAAACTTTCAGTAAATGTTACACAGTACCTTCTGCATAATTTAACACAGCCTTTTTCCAAAAAACTGTATATTTTTGAATATATAAATAAAAAATTGCAAAAAAATGTTGGGAATTTTCATTACAATTGAAAAGAAATCATCTTTAATAACTGAACTAAAATTTTGTAAAATCCCTGTGTTAAGTTGTAGCCCATATTCCAATAAATAATCTGGAAAAAGTTCAACTTCCTACCTCAAATACTTTGTGAGGAAAGATGTAATTTATAAGCGTTATTTTAACATTGCAAGTATAGGGCGTTCCGGAGCCCCTTAAAACTGTGTGCCGGACCGAGACGCGAACTCGGGACCTTTGCCTTTCACGGGCAAGTGCTCTAGCAACTGAGCTACCCAAGCACGACTCACGCCCCGTCCTCGCAGCTTTAATTCCGCAAGTACCTCGTCTCCTACCTTCCGAACTTCACAGTAGCTTGTAACCTCCCAACAACAACAAAATAGTTATATCATTCACATTTAGTGTAACCTCCCAACAGTTTATTATTCCGTAACCTCGCAATAATAACGTGACTAACCTCTCAATAAAATTGTGGCTCACTTATAACCTTTCAATAATTGACTGTGAATTTAAACTGGTAAATTTTGGACGTCAGCAGTGCTGTGTCATGACCCTGAAAGATCATTCTGAATAAACTGAAAATTCTTACCTCAATGAAGTCGCTGGATAACGCGTATATATCTGCTCCTATAAGAATTTTTTCTGGCACAGCTCAGTGCAATGCTGGCCGCTAGATTTGTCATGTATAACAAGAAACAACTGATTTTTCTTTACGATAATCGGGATGACCATGGATTGCAGAAATTAGTAAATTCTTTAAATTCAGATGAATGATTGTCAAAAAAGTTAATTTTATAAAAAAGATTATTATTAAAAGATTTTTTAAAACATTGACATGGGACTTGATATAACAGCATTACAAATTTAGTTTCATAAACTACATATGCGCGCTGCTGCTTTTACCTCATACTACAACGCTCAGGCACCGCCATCGCTCCCCACGACCGGCCCAGCCAACTCCATACACCAGACTGCTCGCTACTACTTACTCCTACTGACACTGCTCTTACTGCAGCCAACACTGCTCTCTGGTCTGAGATTCTCTTATAGCTTACATATCGCAGGCAGCGCGTGAGCAAGCCATCGAAATTACATCTGCTCGAGTGCGCTAGCAATAAATTCCTTATTCGTGGACCTCTTACAAGCTCTCCTGCGAACCTTGCAGAACTAGCACTCCTTGAAGAAAGGATATTGCAGAGACATGGCTTAGCAACATATCAGCGCACATTCCGCTGTAGAGTGAAAATTTCATTCTATAAACATCCCCTAGGCCGTGGCTAAGCCATATCTCCGCAATATCCTTTCTTCCAGGAGTGCTAGTTCTGCAAGGTTCGCAGGGGAGCTTCTGTGAAGTTTGGAAGGTAGGAGACGAGGTACTGGCGGAATTAAAGCTGTGAGGACGGGGCGTGAGTCGTGCTTGGTTAGCTCAGTTGGTAGAGCACTTGCCCGCGAAAGGCAAAGGTCCAGAGTTCGAGTCTCGGTCCGGCACACAGATTTAATCTGCCAGGTAGTTTCAACATGATAGTGAACTCACCTTGATGTCTTCGTCTGAACTGAACCCAATGAAACACATCTGTGACACTATTGGGCATAAGCCGTTGTGTGCCCACAAGCCACAGGCCCGTAATGCACAGGAATGGCGTAGACGCCTGGTGACTCATACCTCCAGTAACAGGCCTAGAATTTGTCACATCCATGCCACGTAGAATCGGTGCTCCGTTGCGTTCCAGGGTGGGACCAACACGCTATTAAGCTGGTAGTCATAATGTTTTGGGTCATCAGCATATGTTCCCAAACTTTTCAAATGCATAGAAGTAAGCGGAAGTTCTTGAATGTTTTCTGGTATGGTGTTGGAATACTGTCGAGGAGGATAGGAGGCAACTGTTTGCGGAATTCATAATTACTGATGTGATACTAAAATTACTTGGGACTGTTCCGCATTTATTCGTATTTTGAGTCTCAGATTTCGAGCTCATCCTGCCATTGAAGAGAGACCATCACTCATCTGGACGATTTCAGTACTGATATCTTCAGGTCTGGTACTTAAGTATACCGCGAGGACGTCAGCATAAAAAAGACATTTACAGGAAGACAGAGCCAACGAGATATAACTGAAATACAAGAAGATAATAGTGAGCCCAGGACCGGCTCCTGTGGCACACCTGCACTGCGAGAAATGCAAAAGAATTTCAACAAGTGAGAATTAGCAATGCTCTCTTAGGATTTAAAGATTGGCTACAGAGCGCATACACAAGCTCTGGAATCTAAGATATTGTTGTCGCGCTTCGCAGCGCACGGATTAATTAGTGGCAGTTTGGAAGCCAGTGTAGGAGCCAGCCTGCTGTGGTGCGCACGTGTGTTGGGTGAGGGGTCGTCGCCGAGCTGCCGTACTGCCGTGTCCGCCAGCAGCGACACAGGATTTGGTATTGAGTTGATATTTTTTATAATTTGCAGCGCGCTTATTAATTTAAAGAAAAGGGTTTGTGTATGTGCGTAGCAGCAGACGGTAATTTTGATAATGATAGGAGTTGAATTCTTAAGGGAAACCAATGTTAGGCGAATAGATAAAGTATTGATTTTTGTCATTGATTTCTTCTGTAATTGTCAGGGAATTGTTTCACTATGTATTTAATTGAGAAGTATTTCAGTCTCTCTCAAGAGTTTGATTAATTTGTAATATTGCTTTAATGCCACTGGAGGCAGATTTACATACGAAGCGATTGTTCAAAGAGATTCTAGCGTTTTGTTAATTGAATGAGAAAGCATCGCTTTCAGAATATAGTTTTTGAAAAAAGGAATTACTTGTTTGGGTTATCATTTATCGAGTTTAGATTTGACCAAACCCTTTCTCTTGAATTATATGTAGTTGTAGTAAGCAGCAGCTGCTGCAGCAACAGCAGGAGCCGCCATACAGAACATGCATTGCACTCAGCATGAATAATAGGTTTTTTTATGTTTTCGTTAAATAATGGAATGCAGCAGATGAAGCAGTGGCAGCAGAAAGACCAAGTAGGTTATTTGTTGCGCACAGGGTCAATTAAAAAAAAAAAATTAGGCGATCTCTGTAATAGTAAAGTTAACAAGAGTACAAGCACGAGATTTTCAGTAGAAAACACGAGATAAGAAGATAGAGCTCGCGACTTTCACAAGCAGTATTTGAGGCGTAGCGCCGTATAACGATCCTGCCTTGGAGGCGGTTAAGTGGGAGATGTGTCTCAGAGCTGGATAGTGACAGATGGTGACGCGAGATTGGACGCGCATATAGTTTATGTATAGGCCGATAGATGACAATATTGGATAGGGCACTGATTTAGTTTCGATTGTGCCCAGTAGAGTGCACTAAAGTAATAAAATGTTTTTCGTAAACTCTACTAGTATTTTCATAAAGTGTTATTATGTCTTTTACTGTATGTAAAACATTAGAAATGTGTTTTAGCAGTAGGAATGAGGCGTGAGTGTGTTTTAAGGTTAATATGAAGATAATTGTTTAACGAGTTATGTAGTGGGATTTAGTGTGGGAACATTTTGAAGGAGTATGGATGTGGACAAAGGGGATTTTTGTAGAATAGATTTGTAAAGTAAGTTTATGGTAAAGGGAAAGTTAATTCAGGTATAAATAAAAATAGTAAATAACTTTATGCATAAACAGAACTTCAACATGTTAGATAATTACGTCGGTAAAAAGTGCAGTCGTTAGGTTTACTATTTTGCGATTGGTTATTGATGAAAAGCGCGGACTGACGCAGGAGAATGTTGTTTTGCTATTGGCTGTTGAGTAAACTGACCAATGGTAAAGCAATATTCTTCGCGCGCCTTTCTCTGCTGGTAGAGAAGACTTAGAGTATTCTAGAGAAGAGTCGGAGCCTACCCATGAAACAGATCGGACGTGTGTAGTAGTAGTTCCGATGGAAATGATAAGTTGTCCGATCTAGCAGTGTTTCATACATCAAAATTGTGATAAAGTGACGGCATAATTATTCCGATGGGTGTGTAGAAATTTCGGAATTTTTAAGTGAATTTTGTGACGGGAAAAGACATATATTCCGCGTGGCGTATTGTGCAGGTCGGTGGCTAAAAACTGTGACTGCATTAGGTACCGGCAGATTTAATATTTGGCGAGCATTCTCAACCAAAAACAATATGTATTTTTGTAGCTATTACGTTTTCGGGAAATGGAACACCACAAACTTGCTAACGTGAGTGAAAGGGATTGTGAGTGACTGCGTTAAGACTAGCACGGGCTTGGCAGTGATACTCGTTCACCTAAGTTTCAGAATATATTAATTAAGGAAAAAATTCCCGACCTTTCATTTGGTGTGAAAACTTTCTCCCGAAACGTAGATTTAGTGACTTTAATTGCAGCCTGGTTCACGTCGAAGTACAGTAGGTTTCGCTCGGCTTTCCTACTGATGATCTGCTGAGACAATGTTCACAGGTAGGTGCAGGTTCGTCGTAAAGGGACGGAAAGAACCGCGCCCTGAGGCATTGGTATGACAACCATGACAACAAACACAAGAACCGGATCCGAGTTAGTCATTTGTTTACATTTACTACATTGGAGTAGAGGTTTATGGGACCTTTTCCTGCGACGTGTCAGTGTATTGCAGTGCTGTTTATTATTATTTAAAGAAGTTCCACACACATTATGTCGCTGAAGTCCTCTTCGAAGTCTCTTTCCAATACCACAGGGAAAATGTGTAGTGTAATTAAAAAACAAAACAGAGCCAACGTCGTAATTTGGCAGCTATGAACATAAAAGCAGTTTGTGTAGGTCAGAAAATTCATCACATTTTTCGATAAACTTAGCGAGAACCGCACCTGCATACATTAACTCGTGCTGATTACATATGGGATGGCCTGTCTTACTGCCTCACCCTATACACCTAGAGTTAATTAGCAACTGAATGTTTTATAAACATTTCAAGAGTTAATTGACGCGTCTCTTCTTGCATCTAGGCAACAACTTCTCATTTGAGTACTGAAGAAAAAAGCAGCTCCAGTTAATTAATTCGCAAATTCTTGTTTATAGCCGTACCGAAGACGGCAGTTCGATTTTATGACCGGGCACGAAGCCAAATAGTTGGCATTTCCTGCCCCGAACACGAGTCTACAAGAGAGGAAGATGGAGTGGCTGGTAATGACCCGTCCGAAGACACGCGCGAGGTTGCATTACGGCAGTCCAGGAAAAAGAGCGATTCCAGAACTGGAGCAGCCCGCTCGTCAAAGCTGTAACATTAAGAGCGCCTAATTGCAAGGAAGAATATTTCCAGCTCAGATAAAATGTTGCGCACAATTTTATTGCCAATTAATGAAGAACATGACTCCTTTTTGTGTCACAGTCAGTCCTGTCTAGTTTCTCTTGACAAAAATACTACAGTTCAAGAGAAGGAACGACCAACTCCCATTTCTCATAATGACCAACCGAAAAACAAGCGAGAAATACAAATACATGACAAACGGGTGCTCAATTGCAAGAAGCACAGAAAAAAGTTGTGGGATGGTCACTATCAGATCCCTTATAGATTCACCTATCTGTCTCCGTAGTGTGTTGCATCCAGTTCAAAGAGACTACTGTAGGTCTGCAATGGCAAAATTACCTGCATTGTTGCAGGTGCCGGACTCTGCTCTCTAGTAAGCTGTCCTGAGCATTTCTGGTTCCATTCACAGTACACATCCCAGTCATGCTTGTCTCCACTGTCAATGTTTCTCGTTGAGGAAAGACGGGCATAACGGCTACCCTAAGACTTTGCGATTTGTTATATAAATAGCAATCGATCTAAAAAGTTCAAAATCAAAGGGTGCATAGTCAGGTTCTCCTTCTACCTGTCTCATTTTTTTTTCACTCTCATTGGACAAAACGACAACAACTAACTATTCAGTAATGCGAAAATTATCCATGTGATCACTGTCCCCGACGGGCCAAGGGATATGGCCAAACAGCTCGAAAATTGAGAAAAATAACCAGCCTTAACGTTGAAAAAGTATAATGAGAGAAGAAAAGAGCTTATTTACAGAATAAACTACTTGTTGAAAGTAAAAAATGAATCACATGCTATATCATTTTTTCAAGGAAACTGTATTATTACGTCCAAAAGAATTTAGACACAGTTTTCGCACAAATAGTCGTTTTCGTCCTCACCACTAGCCGTGCACTGTTTGTAGGCCCACATTGTATATATGGGCACTTGACCTCAACCTTAATTTGGAAACCTTTTTCGGAAACCGGTAATCTGCCCGTTTCCAGTAATTCCGGTTTCCTTATTAAAATTATGAAGAGGACTATTTCTCTAGCACAGTTCAAATGCAGCGCTTCGCAGGTCTTTAACTCTCAAAACGAAAATTCTTCTGTCCAACAACAAGCGATACCTTTTCTTGTTTTGAGGTAAAAACGGACGGACAGTCTCCAACATCGTCTTGTTGCCAGCGGCTTCGATAGCTGGTTATAGCAGTATTGAAAGTCATGCCGTCCTTCTCTGCCTAAGTGTCAGGAGCACGCCACGACTGAATCACTCCTTGGTGATTAGATTTTTACAGCATCAATGAAATATTTTTATTGTTTAATAGTAATTACTATTTCTTATTGTCGGGTAATTATTGTATTTACTATTTTATTAATATTATTATTACTATTGCTATTATTGTTATTTATTACGATTCTTAGTTTATTATAAAAACAGGGTGGACATACTAACCATTGACTGGTTATTGTGCCTACCTAGAAGCCATTCCAGAGAAGTTGTTAGCTGGTGACATCCCCTGACGAAGCAGTGGTCAACGTTGGAATTTGCCACTAGGTACCTTATCTTGGTAGACAATTATTTCAGAAAAGCCTAACTTCTAGTGTAAATTTGTCATAACTACATGAAGTGGGAACTTACATTAGATCAGAAGGTCTCAAAAGCATACAAAAGGTGACTGCGAGACAACGTGACATCCTGGCTCCTTCAACTTATTACTTATAACCGAGAAGGTTTCAACTGGCACATTTATGCAGTTACCGCACGGTTGCAGCCCTGTACGAACTCAAAAATTCAAATCGCTGCTATGCCCGCACTGACCATCACGCCCTTCCCCAACTGTTCAGTCGCTAGGTTCTTTCATCCGCTTCGACCCATTCTGAGTCTGCACGTGTCACTGCTAACTCTTGGCTCGAACAACTGTTTCATTTACTTGTTTTAGGTCTGCTTGTATAACACAAACGATGTATTACAAAAATATTGTAAGATGTGCGATAGCAATTTGTGAATTTCTACAACACATCAGAAATTTTTACTTCGTGTTTATAAAGGCATATCTTCAGACTTTAAAGCAGATGACATTAGCAACTGTTAGTTGCCAGAATCGTAACACTACAAAAGGAAAATCATGATTTAACAGTCCGTCGACATTGAGGTCATTAGTGACGGAGCACAAGCTCGAGTTTTGAATTTGTCCACATTCTTTCCAAACTACAACGTACTTTAGCATTTGCCTTAAGCGATTTAAGAAAACTACAGAAAAACTGAGTCTGCAGTGGCCGTTCGTGCAAAATTTTACCAATGTGCGACAACGTAGCACCCTATAGCCCTTTTTACTCACAAGAGTAGTAATTATAACTTAATTGACTATATTAATTCTACATACATAAACTGAACTGTTAAAATGTATTTAAATTGTATAGTTAATCGTTTAAAATTGCAAGGAATAAAATTGAAAAAAATGATATTAGCAGCAGGAATTGAACCCGAGCCAGTGAATTAGTAGTCACTGCCCTTGTCCACTTTTTTAATTTTTTATTTTTTTTAAATAATAAATCTGATATTGGAATTATGTGTGAATGAAAAAAGGAACCGGCAGCGAATTTCGATCCACAGACCTTGCGCTTATGAAACCACGCGCTTACTCGCTTTTTTTTGTCTTCATCGATAAAGGGGTTCGGAGGGGGGGGGGGGGGGGGGCAACTTGGCAAAGGTTGCAACCCGAGTCATGGCCAAGATGTCCCATACTGCCCCTCAGAACTAAGAAGTACGGAGGGCATAGGATCCAAGTGGCCTTAAATACATCAAAGAAAAGGTGAAAAGACCTTGCCATGCCTCATAATATCGAGGGCAATGCCAATGAAAGCCGGTCTTCGTTAGCTATCAAACAGGAAGAATAACAAAGGATATCGTCTCGTCACGACGCGGAATTATCGATGCACGTCTTCCCGTAGCAATGTTGTCACCGTTGGTAGTTCAGTCCTAACAAAGAATGGGATTCGTGATTCGACTTCTGTAAAGCATAATCCAGCTGCGAGATGGATTATGGAACGCGATCCTCAAAGAACTTGAGAAATATTGTTAGCACTTGTACTTCCGTACGATCGCACAGTGTCGTTGGTTGAAGTAGTGCCAAAAATCGAGAACTGTCTTCTCACCGTCACCGAACAAGTAGTGAATGACAGGCCCGGATCTATGGGCGGCTGTAGGTTGAGGGGGGCGAGGCGTAAGGGGGGGGGGGGGGGGCAAATATCCGCCCCGGGCGGAAATTTCAGGGGGCGCCAAATTCACATTCTTGAAGAAAAAAACCTTGTTTCACAAAGCGCCTAGAATCCAGCGCACGTTGTCTATCGATTATTCATATTATTTTGAAACGCATCCCTATTGGTTTTTGAACATTTTTGAAGACATATGAATCATAAGATGATTTTTGAATGCGTGCACAGTATACGTGAGATATCTGTCAGGGAATCCCCGTCGCATCTAGAAATAAAAAATATTCCAGCAGACGAAAGAGGACAGGGCTATACGAGCTGAGCCAAATAAACCGGAAGGAGTTAACGCCAATCGCTGTTTATTTATGTGGTTGACTGGGTGTGCGAATGATCAGTGTTTATCAGCGAAATCCGTAGATTCAGACTCCCAGTGTGAAAATAAACGACTAACAAGAATAACATGTAAGAAAGATTACATATTAATCGTCTCGGTGTATCCAAGAAAATGAAACTTTCTGCATCGACATCTACATGGATACCCTGCAAATCACATTTAAGTCCCTGCCAGAGGGTTCATCGAACCACCTTCACAGTTCTCTATTATTCCAATCCCGTATAGCGCGCGGAAAGAACGAACTCCTATATCTTTCCGTACGAGCTCTGATATCCCTTATTTTATCGTGGTGAAATTTTGGCAGAAAATTTTTGCCAGATCGCTACACTACCAAGAGCCAGTTGTTCAGTCCCCGCTTAGCAGCCGCTGTTCTTAGAATAGCGGGGAAACGCGTTGTACGAACACGTAATAACGCCTAACCGGAGAATAAAGGAGGGATAACTAAACTGGTCATTCTGGCAGGGTTAGTGAAGGTAACCGGAGAATAAGTTTTGACAATGGCAGGAGTTGTTACAGAATTAGTAATGACAAGATTTTTTGTTAGAACGAGGAAAGAGGAGAAGAAACGGGGACATCGCACAAATTATGTGGAAAAATATGACGATTCCAAATTTGTATAAAAATTTCGTACTACTTATTTTCGATCTCTTCCTTGAGAAACTGGAGCGTGTGAATGAAATGTGCAACTATCAAATGACAATTTGTCCCAAAGCAGTCTGGCTTATTTGACGTGTGTTACAATTGCTGCAATATTAGAAAGGCCTATTTCGTTTTATCTAGCAGACAGTGACAAAATAGACGTAATCAAATTGAGAAACCACATCAGTCTTGGGTACTATTCGCATTTACAGCGTTTTCAGTACGGCATTTTGATTTTTCTTGAATCAAAATGTTTGACGAACTTTGATGAGCTAAATCCTTTCGCGGAAAGGAAACCACGCCATGTAAAGCTGCAGCAAGATTCGAGAGAAAAAATGCTGGGACATCAGTATTGAAGAAATGTGTACTGTCTCGCTTGTCTCTTTATTGGTTTTATGTTTCCCATATTCAATTTTACGTCGTACAAAAGAGAAAGATATTAGCCAATAGGCATTAAAGAATGCAAATTTTCCGAAGAGTTCTTATTCTCCCGGTTACAAATAATCATACCACACTTCCTACCCAGTATTAATTTCGAGGTTTTTTTTTTAAGGGGGATAGGATCTCAAACCCCCCCATGAACCATGGACCTTGCCGTTGGTGGGGAGGCTTGCGTGCCTCAGCGATACAGATAGCCGTACCGTAGGTGCAACCACAACGGAGGGGTATCTGTTGAGAGGCCGCCGGCCGCGGTGGTCTCGCGGTTCTAGGCGCGCAGTCCGGAACCGCGCGACTGCTACGGTCGCAGGTTCGAATCCTGCCTCGGGCATGGATGTGTGTGATGTCCTTAGGTTAGTTAGGTTTAACTAGTTCTAAGTTCTAGGGGACTGATGACCTAAGATGTTAAGTCCCATAGTGCTCAGAGCCATTTGAACCATTTTTGTTGAGAGGCCAGACAAACGTGTGGTTCCTGAAGAGGGGCAGCAGCCTTTTCAGTAGTTGCAGGGGCAACAGTCTGGATGATTGACTGATCTGGCCTTGCAACACTAACCAAAACAGCCTTGCTGTGCTGGTACTGCGAACGGCTGAAAGCAAGGAGAAACTACGGCCGTAATTCTTCCCGAGGGCATGCAGCTTTACTGTATGGTTAAATGATGATGGCGTCCTCTTGGGTAAAATATTCCGGAGGTAAAATAGTCCCCCATTCGGATCTCCGGGCGGGGACTACTCAAGAGGATGTCGTTATCAGGAGAAAGAAAACTGGCGTTCTGCGGATCGGAGCGTGGAATGTCAGATCCCTTAATCGAGCAGGTAGGTTAGAAAATTTAAAAAGGGAAATGGATAGGTTAAAGTTAGATATATTGGGAATTAGTGAAGTTCGGTGGCAGGAGGAACAAGACTTCTGGTCAGGTGACTACAGGGTTATAAACACAAAATCAAATAGGGGTAATGCAGGAGTAGGTTTAATAATGAATAGGAAAATAGGAATGCGGGTAAGCTACTACAAACGGCATAGTGAACGCATTATTGTGGCCAAGATAGATACGAAGCCCACGCCTACCACAGTAGTACAAGTTTATATGCCAACTAGCTCTGCAGATGACGAAGAAATTGAAGAAATGTATGATGAAATAAAAGAAATTATTCAGATAGTGAAGGGAGACGAAAATTTAATAGTCATGGGTGACTGGAATTCGTCATTAGGAAAAGGGAGAGAAGGAAACGTAGTAGGTGAATATGGATTGGGGCTAAGAAACGAAAGAGGAAGCCGCCTGGTAGAATTTTGCGCAGAGCACAACTTAATCATAACTAACACTTGGTTCAAGAATCATAAAAGAAGGTTGTATACATGGAATAATCCCGGAGATACTAAAAGGTATCAGATAGATTATGTAATGGTAAGACAGAGATTTAGGAACCAGGTTTTAAATTGTAAGACATTTCCAGGGGCAGATGTGGATTCTGACCACAATCTATTCGTTATGAACTGTAGATTAAAACTGAAGAAACTGCAAAAAGGTGGGAATTTAAGGAGATGGAACCTGGATAAACTGATAGAACCAGAGGTTGTAGAGAGTTTCAGGGAGAGCATTATGGAACGACTGACAAGAATGGGGGAAAGACATACAGTAGAAGAAGAATGGGTAGCTTTGAGAGATGAAATAGTGAAGGCAGCAGAGGATCAAGTAGGAAAAAAGACGAGGGCTAGTAGAAATCCTTGGGTAACAGAAGAAATATTGAATTTAATTGATGAAAGGAGAAAATATAAAAATGCAGTAAATGAAGCAGACAAAAAGGAATACAAACGTCTCAAAAACGAGATCGACAGGGAGTGCAAAATGGCTAAGCAGGGATGGCTAGAGGACAAATGTAAGGATGTAGAGGCTTATCTCACTAGGGGTCAGATAGATACTGCCTACAGGAAAATTAAAGAGACCTTTGGAGAAAAGAGAACCACTTGTATGAATATCAAGAGCTCTGATGGAAACCCAGTTCTAAGCAAAGAAGGGAAAACAGAAAGGTGGAAGGAGTATATAGAGGGTCTATACAAGGGCGATGTACTCGAGGACAATATTTTGGAAATGGAAGAGGATGTAGATGAAGATGAAATGGGAGATATGATACTGCGTGAAGAGTTCGACAGAGCACTGAAAGACCTGACTCGAAACAAAGCCCCGGGAGTAGACAACATTCCATTAGAACTACTGACAGCCTTGGGAGAGCCAGTCCTGACAAAACTATACCATCTGGTGAGCAAGATGTATGAGACAAGCGAAATACCCTCAGACTTCAAGAAGAATATAATAATTCCAATACCAAAGAAAGGAGGTGTTGACAGATGTGAAAATTACCGAACTATCAGTTTAATAAGTCACGGCTGCAAAATACTAAGGCGAATTCTTTACAGACGAATGCAAAAACTAGTGGAAGCGGACCTCGGGGAAGATCAGTTTGGATTCCGTAGAAATATCGGAACACGTGAGGCAATACTGACCCTACGACTTAACTTAGAAGCTAGATTAAGGAAAGGCAAACCTACGTTTTAAGGATTTGTAGACTTTGAGAAAACTTTTCACAATGTTGACTGGAATACTCTCTTTCAAATTCTGAAGGTGGCAGGGGTAAAATACAGGGAGCGAAAAGCTATTTACAATTTGTACAGACACCAGATTGCAGTTATAAGAGTCGAGGGACATGAAAGGGAAGCAGTGGTTGGGAAGGGAGTGAGACAGGGTTGTAGCCTCTCCCCGATGTTATTCAATCTGTATATTGAGCAAGCAGTGAAGGAAACAAAAGAAAAATTCGGAGTAGGTATTAAAATCCATGGAGAAGAAATAAAAACTTTGAGGTTCGCCGATGACATTGTAATTCTGTCAGTGACAGCAACGGACTTGGAAGAGCAGTTGAACGGAATGGACAGTGTCTTGAAAGGAGGACATAAGATGAACATCAACAAAAGCAAAACGAGGACAATGGAATGTAGTCGAATTAAGTCGGGTGATGCTGAGGGAATTAGATTAGGAAATGAGTCACTCAAAGCAGTAAAGGAGTTTTGCTATTTGGGGAGCAAAATAACTGATGATGGTCGAAGTAGAGAGGATATAAAATGTAGACTGGCAATGGCAAGGAAATCGTTTCTGAAGAAGAGAAATTTGTTAACATCGAGTATAGATTTAAACGTCAGGAAGTCGTTTCTGAAAGTATTTGTATGGAGTGTAGCCATGTATGGAAGTGAAACATGGACGATAAGTATTTTGGACAAGAAGACAATAGAATCTTTCGAAATGTGGTGCTACAGAAGAATGCTCAAGATTAGATGGGTAGATCACATAACTAATGAGGAAGTGTTGAATAGGATTGGGGAGAAGAGAAGTTTGTGGCATAGCTTGACTAGAAGAAGGGATCGGTTGGTAGGACATGTTCTGAGGCATCAAGGGATCACCAGTTTAGTATTGGAGGGCAGTGTGGAGGGTAAAAATCGTAGGGGGAGACCAAGAGACGAATACACTAAGCAGATTCAGAAGGATGTAGGTTGCAGTAGATACTGGGAGATGGAGAGGCTTGCACAGGATAGAGTAGCATGGAGAGCTGCATTAAACCAGTCTCAGGACTGAAGACCACAACAACAACAACAACAGGATCTCAAACCGACCGACTTGGAGCAGGAGAGGCACCACAGGACATTTTAATTTCCACTGCCCTGAATATAGGTTTGATGGCTCCCATTACAAAATATACACGTTTGAATTCCACAGAATAAACTACAGTGACGTACGACAGAAGTATGCTGTGTGAAGAGGCATGGCACTGCACCTTGGCACACTTAAGACC
Source organism: Schistocerca nitens (assembly GCF_023898315.1). NCBI lineage: Eukaryota > Metazoa > Arthropoda > Insecta > Orthoptera > Acrididae > Schistocerca > Schistocerca nitens. The sequence continues at coordinate 339,149,519 of NC_064621.1, read as the reverse complement.
AAGTAACATGTCTTACAATTCCTCGAACATACATGTTTTTAATACCAAACTATTCAGAAATATGTGCGCTGCAAAATAAACATATTTTTGAAAAATCAAATATTTAAATTGTTGTCGTCCTATCTGAAACGCTTGATTGGGTGGGGGGAGGGGGCGTCACTATAAAGCTTTTGCCCCGGTTCGGAATTATCGTAGATCCGGAGCTGTATACATGTCACAGAATTCGTTTTTGCTCTCGAAAAATATGCCTCATCCGGGAAAAGGAACGATTGTACAGTTATCCGGTCAGGAGTCACGAATGTGAGAGAATCCAACATCTGCCATACCACATGACAAACATCCTTCGCCAATCCGCAGGCAAGGCGATGGTTATCCTTACCCATCATTGCGCAGGTGACACACATTGGAGAGCCGGCGAGGTGAATATGATGTAGGCGAGACTGCTTCCCGGTAACCGTTATGTCCCAAGCGGACTGAGCGTTCGTATCGAGAGTGGCGGCGGTCACTGCCCGTCACACAACCCGTTCTCTATATAGGGGCATTTCCTTTCAGTCACCTTCGTCGCCCTTCTTAGTTGAAGAACGGTGTATATCACCCTCGCCGATGTCAAGCATGTGGGCAATATTGCGGCGTGAATGTAACTTCGTTGAAGGAAGAATTGACCAATGTAGAACAAAGGTGCTGGGATGTCCGATAACAGCACGGGACAGAGAGAGAGAGATCGGCACCAAGGCCTCCAGCACCAGGTTTGTAAGAAATGTCGGGCAACGTCGTCACATCTTCTTGTCAGAGCTTAGAAATAGGACCTTTCCACCGTCCTGAACATGTAAAGGCTATATATAACCACTCCAGATCTGGACGTTACAGACTGCATCTACATCTGCGTGATTACTGCTATTCACAATAAAGTGCCTGGCAGACGGTTCAATGAACCACCTTTAAGTTGTCTCTCTACCGTTCCACTCTCGAACGGCACGCGGGAAAACCGAGCACTTGAATTTTTCTGTGCGAACCCTGATTTCTCTTGTTTTATCGTGATGATCATTTCTCCCTATGTAGACGGGTGCCAACAGAACGTTTTCGCAATCGGTGGAGAATACTGGTGATTGAAATTTCATGAGAAGATCCAGTTACAACGAAACACGCCTTTGATTTAATGCTTGCCACTCCAATTCAAGTATAATGTCTGTGACACTATCTCCCCTATTTCGCGATAATACAAAACAAGCTGCCCATCTTTGTACTTTTTCGATGTCATCCGTCAGTCCCACCTGATGCGGATCCCACACCGCACAGCAATATTCCAGAATAGGGCGGACAAGCGTGGTGTTCAAAATGGTTCAAATAGCTCTGAGCACTATGGGACTTAACATCTGAGGTCATCAGTCCCCTAGAACTTAGAACTACTTAAACCTAACTAACCTAAGGATATCACACACACCCATGCACGAGGCAGGATTCGAACCTGCGACCGTAGCGGTCGCGCGGTTCCAGACTGTTGCGCCTAGAACCGCTCGGCCACATAGGCCGGCCAAGCGTGGTGTAAGCAGTCTCTTTAGTAGACCTGTTGCGCCTTCTAAGTGTAAGACTACGTGATTTTTGAAACTTATTACTAATATGTCTGTATGCAGTGATTATTTTTCATCAGAGGGATAGTCTGAACAATATAGCTACCGTCCCAGACAACTACAATTGTAGATAAAATTAATTTTTCTTATTCTATAAAAGAAGCGGTCATAGCCGCTGCGTCTTCTCTCTTTCTTACTTTTGTTTTCACTGTTCTTGGAGGAAGAGTCATTTACATCGAGAAGGTGTGTACGTTGCAATTGTTAATATATGTATGAAATGTTAGCCTTGTTATTATTTAAAGTAACCTTCCAATCCCTCATGTCACTGTTTGAACATTTCAACAATTTCTAGCAATTTATAGCTGCCGCGCCGACAGGAAACAAAACATCGCTACTGTGCAACAATCAGCGGCCATTACGTGGCAATTTCAAATATTACGAAATATTTCATGTCTTTTTTTCACAGCAGCGGCCACAAAGCAGCTTAAAGCATTTCAGTTAATAAAAGCGTGCATAGCAAAGAGTTGATTTTATTACAGTGTCAGTATTTACAATATTTTAGATCCAAGTTGGAAAAATTTGGAAATTTGTGGTAAGGTCTTATGGGACCAAACTGCTGAGGTCATCGGTCCCTAAGCCTACTCACTACTTAATCTAACTTAAACCAACTTATGCTAAGGACAACACACACATACACCCATGCCCGAGAGAGGACTCAAACCTCCGACTGGGGGAGCCGCACGGGCCGTGACAAGACGCCTGAGACCACGCGGCGATCCAAGTTGGATACAGCAGCTTTGGCCTTGACTACGAACGAAAGAATCTTAAAATACATAAATTGTTTAGGCGCCTTGTATGATGAAAGTGAACCCATCAACAAAAAGTAAATGCAAAGCCAGTATTTTATTAAGTGTTCTTATTTCATTGGCTTGCCTACGGAAGTCTGATCTCTATTATATGCAAATTCAGATAATTTTTAGGCAGGCTTGGTGTCGGAATAACAATTAACGCGCACATAAGCAAAAATAAAATGAAATGACTGGCACCTCTATACGTGGGACCAGAGCCAATCGATAAGCAAATATAAACATATACAGTTATATAAATGTATTTACGCATATTTTTCCTTCGTGCTCAGTTACATTGAGAACAAGAATTGAAAATTATTGAAGAACTGAATAAATTACCGTGAGATGAGAGAGAGAGAGAGAGAGAGACGAAATATTTTACAGACAAATACGAATGAAGAAATGCATGAGGTAAGGACCTCTGTGCATGGACTATTGTTTTCGAAGGAGTTTTTCCAGATACATAGTACAGTAAACGAGTCATTGTGTGTAGCAATATTTCAGAGCAGTTTTGCATTCAAAATAATAAGTAATTAAATAAATAGTTCAATTTTTCCCAAACTCTAGTCTTCTTTTGCAAACATGTCTGATGATGAATTTCTGTGTTACTGGTAAATTGATGCTATTTCATGTTACTGTATTGCATGTGATTATATGTATGTAACTCGTGTGAAATTACTGCGTAATTTTTCATCAGTTATGGATAGAGTTGGACCGAATATGAATTCACAGACTACTTCAGATTTAGTGATGCATGAAAACACTCAAGAAATGAGCAATGTAGGAAACGAGAGTGTAGTCGCTACAGCAGCTAGTAACATGCGGAGAGCTAGAAACGATAGTCACTCTACCGATGACTAGCCAGAATGGAGATCAAACGGGTCAGCCAGCACATACACCAATGAGTAGCAGGCTGCAAGTAGATAGAACGACAGCGGCACCGGAGTGTTCACTACTGCCAGATTCTTTTGCTGAATTTTTGCTAAAGCTTGAAGAAGGAGACAGACCATTAGAAGAAAAATTGGCAGAGAGAGCAAAAGCAGAACGCCTTAGGGAGAAGGAAAGAGATAGATTATTAGAACAAAACTTAGCAGAGAGAGAGGAAGAGCCGAAAGAGAAAAGGAACGAGAGGAAGAGAGAGATAAGGAACTTGCCGAACAGATTAACAAGCAGCTTGAAAAAGTTGAGTTGGAGGTATCTGAAATGAAGAAAAGTGTATAGCTAGCTACCAGATTTGGTCAGTAACCTTGTGAGGGATGTACAAAATTTTCAGGCTGGTCACACAGTTATTGAATATCTTCCTTAGAAACAGTTCCCGATGGTAAGAAAAAGTGCGAGCAATTGTGGAATTCCCAAGGCCGCGAACTAAGAAACAATTGAAGTTGGTCTTGTATCATTTTTTAGAAGATTTGTGCCAGACAAATTATTGAACAGCGATGCACTACTGAACATGTCACATAAAAATATGACATGATTTTGGTCGGAGGAATACCAAGAAGTTTTTGGTGTATTTAACAAAAAAATGTGTGTGAAATTTTATGGGACTTAACTGCTAAGGTCATCAGTCCCTAAGCTTACACACTACTTAACCTAAATTATCAGAAGGAGAAACACACACACCCATTATAAAAATATTACATGGTTTGAAAATAAATTAGAAATATTGTAAAGTCAGACCAGAGACATGTTACCAGTCTTAATGTTATCAATTGATCACAAAACCTTGATATGGGGTGCTATAAATAATAAAAAGAAAATACAAATAAATATTTACCTAGATGTTCACGAACAAGATGTACAAAAAGTTTGAACTGTGACACGCAAAGGAACATAGCGTCGCAAAGTCATTGCAATCAAATCTGCTAAGTTGACATGAACTTTAAAACAAAGTATGTTGGTGAACGCAATTAAAAAGGGAACATTTGTGGTAACGCTAGCAGTGAATAAACTCTTGTTAGGGACAAGGGAGTGTAGTATTGAACGTTAGCTGTACTATGTACAAACAGTGGCAAGTCGTCAGTGTGCACGAAAAAAAACGATACGTTAAGATGCTGATATGAGTGCAGAACCAAAACATTGAGGTCAATGTGTTTGGAATGGGCGGGTGTTGCAGCGCATCAACAATGGAAATTTCTGCTTCGCTGCGGACTGGCTGAAATGAATGGCGAGCAGGTGCGAGTGGAAATGTTTGTGGAACTGTGTGTAGGATGCAAATTGTCAACGTAGACGAACTCTTTATTAAGTGCCTCCGTAGTGAGGTGCATCATAACTTCACAAACCAGACGAATTAATGTTGTTTTACAAACTATTTGTGAATCATTTGTGAACTGACTAACGTCGTAAGAATTAAAGCAACCGTGTTTTGGAAAATGAAGACACTAAATGCTCACGCGAGTGTAGCGTAAGAGAGACTGACAGAAACTGGGCCTGTACGGAACAATAAATAGCAAGTTAATCAAATTATATCCTGCAGCAAAATAACATATGCGTCTAGTCAGAATTCTGTACTATGTTTAAATTTATTTTTATCAAACCGTTCGTGCCTAGTCGATCTGCCATGATGAGTATCGGAGCGGAGGGCGTGGATTTCGAACCTGCGACCGTAGCGGTCGCGCGGTTCCAGACTGCAGCGCCTAGAACCGCTCAGCCACTCGGCCGGCGCGGGTTCGGAATTCGAGACCTGAACGCGTCTTCCGGCCGGGCGTTGATCTCACCGACGACATCGGTCGGTTTCCAGCCGACGCACGGCCACTCCATTCGGCGTAGACTTACGACTTGTGACTACGACGACTCATCAAGGCAACGGCATTCGAGAAAATATTTAAATACACTACCGTGCAGAAGCTCACGGAGAAAATTAGACTCTTTCACCATATAAGAGCTTTTGGAAACAAATAATAACAGCCTTTAATTTGGAAATATAGTGATCACATTTCTGCCCACAGTAATAATTTTTGAATAAACTGCCGACAGAAAACAAAAATCAAAATAAAGAAAAATTAAATCTTATCACTGTAAACTGAAAAACTTTTTTGTCATGTGCCATGTAATATCATGTGATGTAGAGATGATATCTTTTGCGTTATTCATTGTAGTATTTTCAGTACTGTTTCGGTAAAACTGTTTTGATATCGTCTTGACTTATGGCAAACTAAAGAGTAAAATGAAAGAAACGACTGGTATAGTCTGTCCGCTCCGCCGGGTTTTATGGTGTTTTTCTGTCGGCCCGCGTCCAAATCCAACGAAAATCAGTCCCGAGTACACAGTAATCTGCAGACTGTACTCAGCTGAACAAACACATATGTATAAATATAGAAAGCTATTAGTCATTATTACTGTGTGGCACCAATGAAATCAAATCTAGATTCAAAGACGCCGTCAACTCAAATACTTTTCAATATGCGTGTACAAACATTGTAATGTATGTGAATTTTCGAACTTGTGAAAGCAAAAAGTCATATTATTTGTCTAATAAAGCGACACTGAACGCTTAAGTGGAATGCCACTCACCGATTGCGAACAGGTGTGCTCCTGAAAGGGGGCAAAATATAACGTATCCAAATTTGGACATTAAAGACTGCGTGATTTTTCTAACTTATTGTTAAAATGCCTGGAGTGTACAGTGATTATTTTCATCTGAGACATAGCCTGAACAATATAGCTACCATCCTTGACAACTGCGATTATAGACTCCCATTTTCCTTTCCCTGTTGCTTCATAACCTGGGTTGTGAGTAACTGAATCTCCTTTCCCTTCTTCCCTTTCTTTCCCCTCTCTCCTCCCTGATGAAGGAACATTTGTTCCGAAAGCTAGGAATGTAAATTTTCAGTTCTGTTTTATGTGTATCTATCGGCTGTACTGAGCTGAGGTAAGTACTGGCCAGCCCCTCTATCTCTTTGTTAGTATTTGTTTCACATCTTTATATGAGATTTTCCATTAATCATTATAGATAATAATATCGTTTCTTGTCCTACAAAAGAAGCGGTCGTAATAGTCGCTAAGTCTTCTGTCTACCTTACTTTTGTTTTCGCTGTTCTCAGAGAAATAATTTTTGAAAGCTATATATTTTCAAACTGTTTACAAACCCATCTTATCCAGGCCCGCGGGGTAACCATACGGTCTTGGGCACCTTGCCACGGTTCGAGCGGCTTCCCCCGTCGAAGGTTCGAGTCCTCCCTCGGGCATGGATGTGTGTGTTGTCCTTAGTATCTTACCCCCTTCAAAATACTCTCCATTACAACGAATACATTTGTCCCACCGGTGTTCCCACTGTTATAAACATTTCCAGTAGTCATATTTAGAAATGGCTGAGAGCTCCTCCCTCGTTTTTTTCTTGACTTCACTAATGTTCTCAAATCGGTGTGCTTACACGCCACTTTTCATGCGTGAAAACATGAAAACGTCGCACGGAACCAGGTCAGGTGAGTAAGGTGCGTAGGTCACCGGAACCATGCCATTTCTAACCAAAACTTAACAGAAATCGCTATGTGTGAAGGTGCATTGTCATGGTGGAACATCCAGCCTCATGTCTGCAAGAAATGGGATCTTTTTTGAGGAACACCGTTGTGCAATCTTAAAACTTCCAAATAAGTGTCTGATTGACAGTCTGACCTGAGGCAACAAACTCTGAATGAATTACGCCTTTGGCATCAAGAAAGCAAATCAGCATTGTTTTGATGTTTGATTTGGCTTGACGTCATTTTTTTGGATGGAGTGACGATGACGTCTTCCATTGACTTGACTGTTGCTTTGCTTCTGGGTCGTAACCATAGCATCAAGACTCATCACCTGTAATGACCTTTGACCGGAAATCCGGATGAGTTTCAAGCTGTTGGCATGTTTCAGCTCGATGTTCCTTTTGATTGTCAGTCAGGACCCGAGAAACAAACTTGGCATCAACTATTTTCAATCCCAGATCTTCCGTTCGCTGAACCGAGCTCTAAGATAACCCACTAATTTCCGACAGTTGATGAATTGTTTGTCGACGGTCTATGCGCACAAGCTCTCGAATTGTTTCAATATTTTCGTCGATTCCAGCAGTCGATGGACGTCCAGAACGAGATTTGTCATCAGTCAACATGTCGCCATTTTTAAATCGAGCAAAGCACTTGCACACCTGAGCTTTTTCCACAACGTCATCTTGGTAAGCTGTTTCCAATATTAAAATAGTTACAACAGCACTTTTACCTAGTAGAAAGCAAAATTTCACAGCTGTACGTTGTTCACTTAAAGTTGCCATCATAAAAAACGAAACAAGAAAAAAACAGCGCTAACAAAAGTAGTCACTGCAGATGAGCAGAACAGGCGTTGTTGACAACAGAGGCGGCACTGAGCTGACAAGTTGCGCTACGCATGCCTAGCAACAGAAATGCGTACTACACAAGCTCCGCCCATGGCAATGTTATTCCGGTGTTTTATTTTTTTTGTGGGGGGGGGGGGGGTATCCCCTCGTATTTCATGTCTTTTTCCACAGCAGCAGCTGCAAAACAGTTTAAAGCATTATAATAGCTTGCATAGCAAAGAGTTTATTTTGTTACACTGTCAGTATTTACAATATTTTGGATTCAAGTTAGGTGCAGCAGCTCTGGCCTTCACTACGAACGAAAGAATATTAAAGCATTTAAATTGTTAAGCGCTTTGTATGATAAAAGTGAAACCCACCAACAAACAGTAAATGCAATGCCAGTATTTTATTCTCTTTATATAATCTTATTTCGTTGGCTTGCCTACGGAATTCTGACCTCTATTATATGCAAGTTTACCCATGCTAACAAAGGGTCCCAAAGCCACCTGCATGCAATAGGCCACAGATAGCGGGCTTAGAAGCATCTGCGCAACATGAACAATGCGCGACACCAAATAGACATTGGTGTATTGCGTCCATTGCAGGATGCCTAGAGCTCTAAGACGGTGATCGGTTAGACCTGATCTGATCTGGTTTAATACACCCCAGCAGTTGAAGACAACCGAGTGCCACCGGTCAACTATGAAATCAATCCCGAAAGCAATGTATAGTGTCATGTACTCGTAAAGGGGTGGTGCACCTGTTTGGCAGTCTCTTACCTATAGACAGAGCATGCGATTTTTGGACGTATAGACTACTGCCAATGCCGCACTGTAGGTCGCCACCCATACAAATGCTGCGCAGTACCAGATCGTTGGCATAAGCAATGCAGTAAAAAGTATGGCCAGGCGTTGACTGAGGCCAGAGAGCAGCGGTTCCAAAGCAAAGGAGTACAATATCGCTGAGAGAGGACAGCTTTGTCTCACCCACCGCAGGATAAGGATCGGCGGGGTGAGACGGCCGTTCTACAACACCCTGGACGTCGCACCGTGAAGAAGACAAATCACTATCTCTACGATTGTGTCTGGGTACCGATGAGTCGTAGTACCGCCGTCAAAAACGTGTGCTCAACCCTATCAAAGGTTCGGCTGAAGTCAAGAGAGGCCATCACCTCATGTATTTGCCGAGCCTGGGTAAGTGCAACCATGTCGTGATACTGACAGAGTGCAGTGCAGACGTTACGATCGCCCACTAACAGTGCCTGGTTCCATGAAGAGACATAACGGACCGTTGGCTTGAGTAGTGCCGCCACTAGTCGAGAGAAAATTTTCATGTCACTCTTGAATAATGTCAAGGGGTGATAACTGCAGATCCTGGAACCTCTTGTGATTTATGAATGGGTACGATCAGTCTTTGAAATAAGCTCCCAGGAACTGTACCATGGGAGAGACAGTAGATCACGGCAGATGTCTGTCCAGGCTGGCACCGGCAATTGGTGGAAATCCCAGTAGGATACCAGAGTGAAGCTGTCGGGTCCCAGCAGCCTATGAGCAGCTCCCATCTCTATTGCTTCAAGGACCTTCCCCTGCGTCATATATCGAGTCAAATCCGTTGTTGCAGCCAGGGTGATCATGCCAAAAGTGAGTTGTGAGACCTTCACGATCACCTCCAAGGGGTGATGATGCTCCGAATAGAGTCCTTGTGTAGTGGCTATGAAGGGCATTTCCCACATCACGCTGATCATCTAGGCATCGTCCATCTCCATGGGGATAACATGGATCAAGGCCCTTCACTGGCCTTGTCTTTCTGCAATAATATGATAAATGGACCATCCCTCCTGAGCCACTCTGTCTTGAGTTCGCACCATGACGATCGCCCCCTCAAGGTGGCGGCATGTGAGTGTGGTGATCTGGGTCTTGGCACATCTCACCACCATCTGCCATGCACATGAGTGAAGCCATGTGGAACATTCCCATAGACTGCTGTAAATGAAGACCGTGGAATGTCGCCTCCATGCCACCACATCTTTATCATAGTGAATCAAGGTCTTCTGGAGGCCAGGCTTGGTGCAGAGTAACGAGCACGACAGGGCAGACTCATGGGCATCGCACTGTTGAGTACAGGAGTCCCCTGTGTCCTCCATGAGCTGCTGACATTCCAGAAAAGCGAGACTGGCCGCATTCAACTTCCATGGAACACTGCTGTGGCATACTCACTGAGAGCTAAGGGTGATGTCATAGATGTAAGCTGCATGGTCGGAAAATGCTACTGGCCAAATTTCAGTAGCTCTCGTCCCACTGGCAATTGAGAGTGAGATATAAACCCAATCGATGCAGGTAGTTGAAGGACTAGTATAGTGCATAAAGCCAGACCAATCACCTTGATTGTGTTCCCACAAGTCCACAAGCTGAAGGTTATTGACAATTGTGGCAAGATCTGTCCACAGAGAGTGACATGGTAACTGATCGTTGGGCACTTGGGTGCAGTTGGAGTCCCCTCCCAATAGCAAGGTGTCCAGCATCCTACAAGAGAGGCATGGCCGGATCCACAAGGAAGGTAGATCATTCACGACGCCGAACCCATCCGGATGGCACATAAATATTTATGAGTCTCATTACTTGGATAGTAAGAGCCATATCTCTGGCATCAGGGAGATAATATCTTCGACAAGTGTGCCTTGACAGAGGAGGGTCTCCACTCCATAAATGGAGGCAGATGCATGTGAGGTACAACTCATGTAACAAAATGCACCTTCTACAGGATGGCAATGTCAGTGTCCACTGCACTGAGCATGTTCTGGAGCATGGGCAGTTTATGATGTGCACGCATGTTATTGATGTTAATTGTTGTTAGGTGGTAAGTCTGATCAGCCCATCCTCCATCATGTTGTTTGGTACATCTTCTGTGGCTGCAAGGAGCAATCTCATCAAAGCTGCTGATGCAGCTATGGACACTGTGATGGGACAGTCCTGGGCACAGCTGAGGTGGCACCCCTACCCTCTGTACCCACGGGATGCTCTGATTCATCCTCGTTGTCATCTGCCCAAGAGTTATATGTGACACTTGGTAGCCACAGAAGAGTATTGTGAGGGAAGCACTCATGTGCATGTTCATCAGCAGAGTGTGGACTGTCAGCAGCATGCCCAGGTACTGTAGCCACTGCAGCTTCATGATGGGACCGACAGGCTGTGGCAGTAGGAAGGGGGGTAATTCTACCTAATTCTTGGGTGATACAGTCCACTGCATCATCCGATGGTGGGTCCTCATCATGTTCATGCAACCCAGGAAGGCAATTGTCAGATGGTATATGGCACCACTTCTTGCATTTTCCTAGGGGCCTTTGTCTGCAGACATGTTCTGTGTTGGATTCTGGGTGGCAGTCATTTGATCGTTGCCCCCGTTGGGATGAAGGCATAAGTCGGCACAGTTCCTGGCTCAACATCCATCTACACAAGAAGGTCAGCCAATGGGTAAGAGTGGTCGTTATCCTTGGGCAGTTTTGCCAGAGACAATATGGAAGGAGGTGTGTGGTCCACTATGCAGGAACGACTGTCGACTGTGGCAACATATTTGGTCCTGGGTAAGAATACCTGTCGCTTTTGTAGCTGCTGCAGGGTGAGGTGGAATGCAGTGGACGTCGCACAGTCTGCATTGGATACATGCCAATCGGACATGGCCTTCCTGTCTGCAGCTGGCACAAGTATGCGGCTGTGAATCATATGTGATGATGGGCCAGCAGTGCTTTGTCCCATGCTTTGGTGTGGTTACACACATAGTTTCTCAACTTTGTTACCTGTGTTTTCCATTCTGTTTTACCTTCCTGTTCTGGGTATTTTCCTGACATCCGTCTCAATCTCGTTATGCACGGGCACTAAAGACCTTGCTGTCGCGCGCCCATACAAACCTCTCCATCCATCCATCATCATGCAGCCTGCAATAATTAAGGAGGATGCCACGTGTTTTCAGTTCAACCTTAAGTTACCACACACTGTTTAAGACACAATGTTTCTCAAATGTTTGTCACTTTTCAACCAGTTGGCTTATGGAGAAGGAGGACATTAGTGTTTAATGTCCCATCGACAATAACATATTAGAGATGGAGCTCAAGCTCAGATTGAGGAGGGGAAGGAATCGGCCGTGCCCTTTCAAAGGAACCATCCCAGCATTCGCCTGAAGCGATTTAGGGAAATCACAGAAAACCTAAATTAGGATGGCTGGACTAGGGTTTGAACTGTCATCCTCCTCAATGTGAGTCCAGTGTGTTTACCACTGCGCCACCTCGCTCAGTCCAAGTGGCTTACCCCACTACCTTGAAAGCTCCCAACACAACATGAGGCATGACTTCGAAAAGGAGCTTGAAAACCCTCAGAGTGCAGAGGCCAAATTCAGCATGGTCTATTGTGACAGCACCACATGGCCATCAGAGTGCCTATAACTGATATAACATGCGTGTCTGTGCACATCTCATCATTTATCAGTTTGATATACGCGACACTGCTAGCAATTCATAAGTGGATTCCAGTGATGTCTTGAGGTACAATACGTAGATCATCCTGGATAAAACGTTCAGTTTCATGTGCTCAAGGTGCTGTGTTATGTGGTGCTGTAAGCAGTGTAGACTCACAGTGCTGGAAGAGACGATGTCACGTTAGAGCATGTGCAGTCGAAAACAGACAGCTACATCCCTTCTCTGAGTTGATCATAGCTTGTCTATCATTTCAGCATTCGACATCGATTTCCAGCTGTCGCAGAGAGAGTTCTAATAAACATTTTTTTTCCATTTTATTTGCCTTCCAGATGCATTCAAAGAGAAACGCCGTAATTTTAGTGCATTTCCAGCTTGCATTCGAAGGGAAATGGCGCAATTTTAGTGTTATTTTCAGCTCACATTTGAAAATAAATGACATAACTTCAGGGCGATATTTACAGTGTGCTACAGCACATTAGAAAATGATAACCGGCCGCCACTATGAATCTGTATGGCCAGATGGTGATTTGAACCATCATCCTGTTGAATACAAATCGTATCTCTCTATGTCATCCAAGTCGATCATAATACAGGTTGTCTACACTGAAATGTCCTGTTTTTTCAGGTGGTATAAGTTAGTAAATTTTTCTTTATTTCAGGACTGAGTTGACTAGTCCGTTGGATCCAGAAGAACCTAAAGTTGCTGCTTAATTATTGTGAACATTTAGCGTTTTTTCATATTTTCATTGTTGTCTGTCCAAACGAAAATGGCATCAGCTCAGGAGAAAGAACAAACTTTGCTTTGGTAGGCAGAATTTAAATCCATTGTTATGATGCAAAGGCAGTTTCGTTCTTTTTACAAGAAAGTAGCACCAGACGCCAAGAGGATAAAGGCATGGCGTAGACTGTTTCCTGATAACTGAAGCATTCTGAAGCGGCGTGCAGGGAGTCGGCACGTCTCTGAAGAACAAGTTTAGAATGTCCGCCAAACATTCCAACGAAATCCCCGGAAATCAATTCCTCAGGCTACACAGAAATTTCATGCGTCACGCGGAACCACTCATAAAGCCCTCAGAAAGCGGATGCGTCTGTTTTCATACAAGGTGCAGATTCTGTAGACCATAAAGCCCATTGATAAGCAACAGTGATTTGGATTCCATGTATAACCGTTTACCCGAATGTATCAGAATCCTGTTTTTTTTGTCAAGTGTAACGTTTTCTTATGAGGCCACGTTCTATGTCTCTGGAACTCTGAACAACCGTAACGTTCGCATTTGGGAACATCACAACCCACACAGTATCATGGTGAAGGTGCAAGACAGCCTGAAAATGAATGTTTGGTGCAGCCCATTGTGTGACAAGATGATTGGATCAATACTATTTGCTGAGGAGGAACGATGTACCTTACAAGCAGTCGTTCTTCCCACGCACAATTCGTGAATGGAACAGGGAAGGGGGGATCAGATAGTGGTACAATAAGTACCCTCCGCCACACACCGTAAGGTGGCTCGCGGAGTATAGATGTAGATGTAGATGTAGATGGAGATACTTGCTTTTTCCCAGCTTCAAGACCTGCAACCAAACCTTTAGTTTCATCAAGATGGTGCTCCACCTCACTGGTGATTGGATGTTTGGACAACGGTGAATCGAACATTTCCAGGACAGTGGATTGAATGAGATGGACCTGTGAACTGCAATTTTTTTTCTCTGTGGCTACGTGAAGGACAGGGTGTTCGCCAATGCAGCAAGGGACCTTTAACACCTCCGCACTAGGACTGTGGAAGTCATCAGTACCATTCCTCTGGATGTGCGGCAGTGGACGTAGATGGTTATTGAATGCAGACTAGACATTATTTGCACCACCACAGGGGCTCACGTGAAAGTAATTCTTTTTTAAATGTTATCTTGGCATAAACTTATTTTGGAGAAGGAAATAAATTCATTTCATTTAATTTTGTGTTGGAAACAAGTTTAAATTAGAGCATTACAGTGTAGACACCCTGTATTACATCCCGAAGACTGATTGCTGTAAGATGTACATGTTTTTTCAGAAAGAGAGTTTATTAGTATAACGCACGGAAATTAGATAACCAACTTTAATTTTCCATTAGTCCTCTAACTTTTAAGATGCTTTTGTATGTCTTGCCACTTAAAACAATGGCGGAAAGCTATCCCATTTGCTTCGTGAATACTGTATCCCTTTTTTTCTGTGGCACTATCCGTGTTTTGGGAAATTTGTATAACAACTAAGACTTGTGAATTTCATTCCTATCCAGTGCAGAGACGCACTATTCCTTCATCGTACTAAATAATACTCCTGTCCCCCATTTAAAAGACCACGCTGGTGTCTTTGGAGCGCCGTAGATGGTGTAAATATAGTACCTCGTGAACTTCCACTGAGCACTCATAGCTCTTCTCTCACACACAGACAATAAGTTCACTGGACAAAATACAGTGTGTCCATAAAAAAATGTTCCAGTTGTAAATTTTAATACGAGGCGTGTTTTTTAAGTAAGGTCCGTTTGAACACAAGTACACAACGAAAGGTTACTTAAAAAAATTATTTTCAGGAATTACATACTTCACTCTATTTTTCGACATAGTTGCCAATTTTGCTTAAATACGTATCATACCTCTCAACCAACTTTAAAATACCCTCTTCATAAAAACTTGCCGCCTGCTCCGGTAACCAAGAGTTCACTGCCGTTTTCACGTCGTCATCATCATTGTAATGGTTGCACTGAGGTGTTGTTTGAGGTGGAGGAATAGCTGGTAATCGCTCGGCGCAAGATCAGCCCTGTAACTTTCAAGTCAAAACTTTCAAGCCAAAACTGTCCAATAAATCGCGGGTCTGACATGCAGTGTGAGGTGTTGCATTGTTATGGAGAAGGACAATTTCCTTTGTCAGCATGCCGCGTCTTTTGTTTTGAACCGCTCTGTGTAGCTTTCTCAGGGTTTGGCAATATGCTTCTGCACTGATAGTGGTTCCTCGTTGCATCAAGTCGACCAACAAAACACCACACCTATCCCAAAACACAGACGCCATGATTTTGTTCTGGGACAGAGTCTGTTTGGCCTTCACCTTTACAGGCGAGTGTTTGTGTCTCCATTCCATGCTCTGTTGCTTCGATTCGGGTGTGATATGCGAAACCCATGTTTCGACTCCAGTTACGATCTGACTCAAGAAGCCGTCACCTTCTTCGTGATAACGAGTCAAGAACTTCATCGCACACCCAAATCTTTGGTTTTTGTGGTGCTCTGTTAGGAGTTTCAGGACCCAACGGGAGCACAGTTTCCTAAACTTTAGGTGTTAAGAAACAATGTTGCAAAGCACTGATCTCAACACGTCAGGAAATTCATTTGAGAGACCTGTTATTGTGAAGTGCCTGTTGTCACGAATCCTTGCTTCAACTGAAGCCACCAAATCGTCTTTAATCAAAGCAGGGCGACCGGAGCGTCCTCATCGTGGACGTTGTCACGGCCATATTTGAATTCTCGGTACCCACTTACGTACTTTGCTTTCACTCATAACAGTATCACTGTACACTTCACAAATCTGTCGATGAATTTCTGCAGTAGACAGATTCCTTGCTGACAAAAACCGTATCACTGAGCGAACCTCACACGCGGCGGGCGAGATGACAGTCTTCAACATTTTGAAAGCACAGAATAGAACAGTACAGGTTAGCTACAGGGCTGAAACTGAGCATAGTTGTTCCAGAGGCATGCTGGTACACGACGCACGCGCTCGTTGCGGTATGCGCGCGAGCTGCTGGTGTCTACAACAAAACGGACCTTACTTAAAAAGCACGCCTCATAATACCAACTTCAAGCGCCGTAGTGCGATGGCTCAAGATCACAATTAAAAATCACTCAAACAGCTTTAGATAAGTGCATGCACCAGTACTGCATTGTTGTTTTCACGCTTGTAGCACCACATACGCAAAATGGCGACTCCCGAGCGTAAAGCGTTTAGTATTCTGCAGTTTGCAAAGAGTGAATCCGTAATTTCAGTTCAACGGACATTTCATTTAAAGTTTGGCAAAGACATCCACGGATGGTATTGTCAATTCGAAACGATCCTATATGTATATAAAAGGAAAAGCATGGGAGGACCCAAAGAGTCTGAAGAGGCCACTGATTGTGTCAGAACATCTTAGCTTCGTAGTCCTAAGAAGTCTTTGTGAAAAGCGAGTCTTTAACTTCAGTTCCTAAATACGACAGTGTGGAATGTTTGAAAAAAGCTTTACACATTGCATGGGGGCTTAATTAAAATAAAATGTAAATAATTTTAATTTTTTGCTTCAGTAGCTGTCTGTTCGGTTACGAAGTCTCGTAACGGTTGGCCCTGACTAGTATTATTACGCAATCTGACTGCATAGAACAACAACAAAGAATGAAATGGAAATTTTCATTAACACAATTAATTAATTAAGTCCCCAGCAACTATAAGACCTACGAAACCAAAGCACAAGTGTAACTGTTCTGTGTGTGGAAGTATGACTCAACATACGCATCTGGCACGGTTCTTCTTCAACAACACAAGAAATTTTAAATATCATTTATACTGAATTAATTAAAGAAAATAGAAATACCATAATTACTCAAGAAAACCAGAATTACACTCTAATACAAGAACACAAGCCAGATGCTTTGTTGACTGAACCTGTAATGACGCATTATTCAGGACATTGAAATAATGAGAAAGAAAAGAAAAGTAGTTTGTTACCTTAATTTATATTGATGAAAAGCACTCTAGACATTACAATCTCTCCACACCGACTCGCTACTATCACATCTCAACAAGAACTTTTCAGTATCACATCTCAGCAAGCACTGCCTACTAGCTCATCTCAACAAACACTCCTCACTACGACATCTCAGCACTGACTCCTACGAGTCCTCGACAAGCACTGCCCACTACGACATCTCAATAATCACTGCCAGTGGAGGCGGCGGAACAATACTCTCTAGCGCGATCTCTGGCGCTGTGGCTCAGTGTAGCCACCTTTCATATGCCCTTCCTCCACAGGCTAGAATTTGATGGTATTTTTGCCAGCATTGGTGGTGAAAATACCACCAAATTCGTCAAAAAAAATACAGACAAAAATAAAAGATAATATTAATGCGTAAATATCATATAACTAGATAAAATTTTGGCTTTGCACTGACCTTTCAATAACCTAATATATAAAATACAGTAAGCAATACAAATTCCTTCATACATGTGACTTTACATAACAGTTTACACAAGTATTATGTGGTTAAACAGTTCAATCAATTGCGTCAGCAATGACGAATATGTGCAGGTAAGAGTCTCATAACTTTTCACAAACAGTAATACACAAAAAAATCAGTTTATACAAATATTCACATAAACGCTTTCCATAGCTCAAGAATAAGCAGTTGACAGTTCCAGCAGTAGCACCCAGCAATGGTCAACAGGTGCAAAAACCAACAAGTGACATTTTTTCAGTAGAAACAGTCCATAAGTGGCACCCAGTAATGTTGAATAGGTGCAGACACCAACAAGTAACACCATTTCAGTATAAGCAGTTCCATTAGTTGCACCAGCAATGTTGAGCAGGTGCACACAGCAACAGGTGACATCTTTTCAGTAGAAGCAGTCCACCAGTGGCACCCAGCAATGTTGAGCAGGTACCGATACCAACAAGTGACATCATTTCGGTAGAAGCAGTCCATCAGTGGCACCCAGCAATGTTGAGCAGGTGCAGACATCAACAAGTAACACCGTTTCAGTATAAGCAGTTCCATCAGTGGCACCAGCAATGTTGAATAGGTGCAGATATCAACAGGTGACATCTTTTCAGTAGAAGCAGTCCATCAGTGGCACCCACTAATGTTGAATAGGTGCAGACACCAACAAGTAACACCATTTCAGTATAAGCAGTTCCATCAGTGGCACCAGCAATGTTGAACAGGTGCAGATATCAACAGGTGACATCTTTTCAGTAGAAGCAGTCCACCAGTGGCACCCAGCAATGTTGAGCAGGTGCCGACACCAACAAGTGACATCATTTCGGTAGAAGCAGTCCATCAGTGGCACCCAGCAATGTTGAATAGGTGCAGACACCAACAAGTAACACCATTTCAGTATAAGCAGTTCCATTAGTGGCACCAGCAATGTTGAACAGGTGCAGACCGCAGTCCATAATATTCACTTTCACTAATCACACTGTTCATCAGCAGAAATTAAACATGACTAAATGTCACACATCATGTTGAAAAGTGCAGCACCATCACTAATCAGACAGTTCAGGCATGAACAATAGTTTGAATACACATACAATGCTTTTACACTAAACATACAAATCATAACAAACACACAAATGCTATCAGATAATTGTCCTATTAAATATTACAATACACAAATACCAGTAAACCTATAATATTTATGGGTGTCAGTGCAAGCCACAACAAACAAGTAAAATAATATTTAGGAGATAGGATGGGATCACTTCTCTGGGATTATAAAAGGAAAACACACAAAACACACTCACTCATCTTTCATCCACATTAGTGCTACTGTGTAATTGAATAGTGTTAACTGTGTAAATGCAATTCTGTCAAAATTTTATGTTCATCATGTGTATCAAGTAGTAGTGGCAGCAATGTATAACAGTCAATAATAGTTAGTCAATGTCATAGTCATCATGTCAAGACCAATGTTTGCCAAGCCAGATCAAAATGTACGGTTGCTGAACAATTGTCAGTGAGCCAAGATATGCAAATACTTCCTCTCTTCAAAAAAAGTATATACTGCTTAGTGATTTAACAAAGTGTGTGTGTAGACAATCTTCCTTCTACTTGAGTGTTCTAGTCTGCCATCTTTATCCTCCTTGTTCCATATAGACCAACAAAAAAAAAAAAATGCTCCTCACTTACTTCACCTCTTATCCACCAAAACTCCAATAATCATCAGCATCACATAATCTCAATACTTCAATAATACCTCTTCAATACGTCGATCATCAATATCATTTACCTTACCTCTTGTCCACGAAAACTCCAATAATCAACAACTTCACATAATCTCAATACCTCAATCATACCTCTTCAATACGTCGATATATATAACCTCATTGCCAATATCATTTCACTTCCATAACAACTCTTTCCTCTAGTCAGTCTCCTCGAACAAGTGCAGACAAAATCCTAATGCAAACCTCAATTCATCATCTCATACAATGCGAAGACACAATGTCAACACACAACCTCTCGTGTAATCCATCTGATCCAAATCTGGTACTCATTATAAATTATAAGATACATCTTGTTTACCTTGTCCATCATTAAATAAAAGAAATGCGTACATGACCTCTAACAGACTTAGTTCGAATAACTCTCAGTAATTAATTACGATTACGGAGTGTGAATGATCATAATATTTCACAGTGTGTACACCACTTCAAGAATCATGGCAGAAGCAAACATGTGGAGTATTTCTTGTGTCAAGTGTCACTTCCTATTTCAATTACTCACGAAAAATGCAGTGTAATAACTGTCGATGGTCTAAACCTAGTGTTGGTATGTCATGTCGTTATCTTCCTTCCTATTAGCATAAATTTATACAGCTTCCATAAAACCTCCAGCTCATGTGACTTCTATGAAGTTTCTCGTACTAATGTCGTTCGTCGAATTATAGCAGTTCATTTTCTTATCTTAAAAATATAAAGCACTGAGCGTAAGCAAAACATGTAATAGCGCGACAATATACCAGTAGAGAACAGAATGTCAACAAGTGGATGCAGCACAATCCCTATAACGAGGCTCTGCCAAGCAAACAATCTATAATTAACACCATAGTGTGGCCTAAACTCTATGTTCGTACACAGTATATCAGCATTTCTATATTCTAAATTAAAGAGTAGTTACGACAACAAAACAGAAATGTGTAAATATGCAATCCATACGCAAGGCACCAAACATGTTATCTAACATAATAAGCAGGTCATTATCATCATATCAGCATATGCAAATAAATGTTCATACCTAACTACAGTCAGCACAATTAATCAGGTGACAATTATAATTTAAAGAATTAAGCACAGCAGGCACATAATAAAAAAATATGACATCAGTGAAAAGGCATAGCAGCCAAGCGATGCATAATATACGCAAGTAACAACACTGTTCATTAATCAATAATTGTCAAAATCAGCAAATGTACACAAGCACGTCGCTTCACAAGTAAATTCATAGAACATGAAATTTAGCACAAAGTATGAGTCACGTAATCGCAAGCAGCAAATTACGTCTAAAGTACGTACCTAAGTGGAATTATGTTACCTGAAAAATAAACTCAATTAATAGTTACCCTTTTTAATTTATTTATTTATTTATTTTTCGAAATTACATTCTTCCTAAAATTTTCTACATAGTAAGTCGTCTTAACGTCGGACACGCACAGAATTTACTTGAAGGTCTTAAATATTTTACACAACTGTATCCTGAAAAATACTGAACGTTAATAACATAATTTATAAAATCACCATAGCTTTATACAGAATTTAGTCGGAGAAATTAGACTGTGTATTTGTTCACGTCTGTCAGTGCATTCGCACTGAGCGCTTGATCAGCTGTAGGCGCGTGACGTAGGAAGTAATTGTTTGCGGTCAACGACTGCCTTTTGCGGCGCGCAGACTGACTGTTGCTTTGAGTATGTGCCGCCGCCAAAACACAGCGCGGTATCCTTGTACTCTCCGCATGTTTACATGTAGCTGTTAGTTTCTCACAAATATGTCATTCCACAAAAATTTTTACGTTCGATATATGATGTATTCCCTTAGAGCGTCGAGATTTAAGAGTTTCTACTTCAACAGTGTTATCATGGATAATTTTGCGAATCCTATATGGACCGTTATAAAGCAGAAAAAATTTGCGACATAAGCCTTTTCCTTTATGAGACAAACGATGAGACTTAATTAAGACCTTTTGACCAACTGACAAAATTTTTAAACGACGAGGACATTTAGCTGATTTCTCTCTTCTAGCAGCCGCAGATGCAATATTTTGCAGAGCCAGGTTCACAACTTCAGAATGCCGCAGTTTCCGTGAAGGCGGAAAAGGAACGATTTCAGAAATGCGATTTGTTGGTACTTTATTTTTTAATATCAATAGAGGTGGTAAAGAAGTTGAGTCATTAGGAAGTTCATTCAGAATGTTTTGAAAAATATGAAGATACTGATCCCAAGTTCTGTGATTCTGATGACAATAAAGTCGACACAATTTATTGATTTCCTTCATCCATCTCTCTGAAGTATTAGATTGAGGGTGAAAAAGTGAAATGAAAATTGGTTTAATTTTACGACGCCGAAGAGTACGAAGCCAAATTTTAGAGCGAAACTGTGATCCATTATCTGATATAACCTTATCAACATGACCAACTTCTGTAAGAAAATGTTTGATGAAAGCATTAGATACTGAACGAGCTGTTGCTTTGCGCAAAGGTGTAAAACACACATATTTTGATGTTAATTCCACTGCTACCAAAATGTACGCAAAACCATTAGTAGAACGAACCACTGGACCGAACAAATCGACTGCAGCCATGTCCTTTAATTTCGCTGGAATGATAGGAAACAACGGTGCTCTGTGAGAAATAATTGGCGGCTTAGCCTGTTGACATAACTTGCATTTGGCAAGAACAGAACGAATACGTTTTTCCATATTACTGAAGTAGCAATTTTCTCGTAATTTATGAAAGCATTTTCTGGGACCAAAATGTGCATAACTGAAATGTGTAAACGAGGTGTGGCCAAATCATCCAATCTAAGAAAATTACAAACACCAAGGAAACTACGAACATCACGTTTTGTGGTAGGAACAGCATAATTACGAATAGCGTCTAGTTTTTCTGGATCAGGAAGAATACCGTCTGTAGAAATAATGTGACCGAGAAATTTCACCTGAGAACAACCAAATTCAGATTTTTCTAAGTTCTCTGTCATGCCAAGTCGTGCAAAAATACGTAATAATGAATCCAAAATTTTGTTATGCTCACTCCAAGAACGTTTAGCAATAAGAATGTCGTCAACATATGAAGTAATATTGTCACGAAGATAAACAGGTAAAATTTCGTTTAAACTACGAATGAATGCTGCAGAAAATATAGTAAGTCCAAACGGTAATTTCCAAAGTCACTTTTGGGTAAAACAGTCAAATCCGGTTAATCTTTACCTACTGTCTAGATAGATTGATAGTAGAAGAGTTGTTTTTATAGATGCAAAATATAGTGAAAGAGTAGGCAGCGGTGCAGAAAACTAAAAGGGAAATAGCACCACTACAGCTCGGGGCCCTGTGAACGCTACTGCACATATTCACTTAGTGTAGTGAATCCCCTGAAGACTTTAATAGCTGCACATAAATTTCAGTTTGTGACTTAGTGGCAAATTTAGCGGAAGTGCGTACGTAAATTGATCAAGCCATGAACATGGATGTATGTCATTCTTAGAATTACGAAAGATCTTAAATTTCCGGACAGTCAAAAAGTGTTTATAGTCAAAGTTTTCGCCTCGTGGCGACGAAGACCTACCGCGTCTGTCCCAGTTTGAATGTCGATTATTGTCAAGTTCGCGCGCCTGGCGCTCTCTTGTTGCATCCCGTAAATGAAACAAATTATTTTCTTCAAACCCCTCTGCTATCTGTGATTCCAAATTTCTTTTGCTGTCTTTTCCTACAATTTCCCCTTCAATTTGTTTGACTTGCTTTCGTAATGCCTCAACTTCTCTTTTAACACGTTCATTAAATTTTCCCTGATTTTCAACATGCTTACTTATGTTCTGGTACTCTTCGGTTTCTGCAAATGGTAATGGAGCTGTATCATCTGAATCTCTATCCCCATTTAAACTAAGACTTGTCAATTTATCTGAAATCTCCTCAACTCTTTCCGATAAGTCACCTATTTTTTCTTTCTGTTTACCTACGTCTTCCGTAAGTGTCGCGACTCGGGTTTCAGTGTTGACACATTTGGTAGTTAACTGTTCATATTGTTGTGTTAGGTTATTTATTCTGTCATTTGGTACTGATTCCTCGATTCTCTCAAATATTTCTTTCTTATCGTGTGCACGTTGTAAATTTAACTCTGAAAATTTCTGTACTATCACGCGATCTCTTTCTTCCTGTTCTCTATCCTGTTCCCTTTGTCTAATCTCTACTGCAATTAATCTATTATTGTGAGAATTCAAAATCGGTTGTACTTCTTCTCTGATTTCTTTCTTTAACTCATCTTTCATATTTTTGAAACATGTCCCTATTCGTGAGTCTAACCGTGTTTCCATTGTTCCCATCTCAGTTTTAATTGTTCCTATTTGTGAGTCTAACCGTGTTTCCATTGTTCCCATCTCAGTTTTAATTGTTCCCATCTCAGTTTTAATTGTTCCCATCTCAGTTTTAATTGTTCCTATCTCTGTTTTAAATTCAGATCGAAAATTTAATATTGCACTCATCAACTGCTCCATATTAACTTGTTCGAAATTCTTTTCGCCCCTAACATTTCCCGCAAAACCAGGTTCCTTCGTCATCGCTGTAAAGCTATCTGTGTTCGATACTGTTCCAGAATCTTCTGTCGTTAATCTCGAATTCTGAAAATTTTCTAATTGTGAAAAGTTTTGAATTGGTTCCGGACTATTTTCCCGACTTATTAAATTGTTTTCAACTTCATTATTCATGATACTGTTTTCCTCTGTTGGCGAGTTCGCCATGTTAACAATTTCGTCATTCTCACTATCCATCATTTTTGCCTTTTTCATCGATCGCGTAATCATTTACAAAACGTACAAAACTCGTCACTATATGAAAATTACACACAATGACACTATATCTCCAACAATACCATTCACACGAAATGTTTCCCTCAAACACGATTAATCGAACAATTGAAAAAATTGCACTAAATTGTCAAACCCGTAGACAAGACAACAAAAAAAATAAATTTTGAAAAAATACCATAACAAGAATGCCAATTACCACATCTACACATGCAAAATAGACTACAATTACTAAACTACAAATTACTACAACAATACGACTGTCTACTATTTTTACAATCAGAAGAATTCCAAGGGACGATCCGAAGCAGCGGTCGCCACGTGCATGGGGGCTTACTTCTATATAAAAAAAATGAAATAATTTTAATTTTTTTGCTTCAGTAGCTGTCTGTCCGATTACGAAGTCTCGTACCGGTTGGCCCTGACTAGTATTATTACGCTATCTGACTGCATAGAACAATAACAAAGAATGAAATGGAAATTTTCATTAACACAATTAATTAATTAAGTCCCCAGCAACTACAAAACCTACGAAACCAAAGCACAAGTATAACTGTTCTGTGTGTGGAAGTATGACTCAACGTACGCATCTGGCACGGTTCTTCTTCAACAACACAAGAAATTTTAAATATCATTTATACTGAATTAATTAAAGAAAATAGAAATACCATAATTACTCAAGAAAACCAGAATTACACTCTAATACAAGAACACAAGCCAGATGCTTTGTTGACTGAACCTGTAATGACGCATTATTCAGGACATTGAAATAATGAGAAAGAAAAGAAAAGTAGTTTGTTACCTTAATTTATATTGATGAAAAGCACTCTAGACATTACAATCTCTCCACACCGACTCGCTACTATCACATCTCAACAAGAACTTTTCAGTATCACATCTCAGCAAGCACTGCCTACTAGCTCATCTCAACAAACACTCCTCACTACGACATCTCAGCACTGACTCCTACGAGTCCTCGACAAGCACTGCCCACTACGACATCTCAATAATCACTGCCAGTGGAGGCGGCGGAACAATACTCTCTAGCGCGATCTCTGGCGCTGTGGCTCAGTGTAGCCACCTTTCAACATGCCTCCAAACTCTTACAACTGGTACGTGCGTTAAAGTTACATGAGTAAGGTATATACTATATCTTTGCAAGTGAAGTGTTGCAGCAGGAAGATGACTTTCTTGATCGTGTGGTGTTCAGTGATAAGGTAACTTTTCATCTAAGTGTGGAGGAAAGTACCCATAATGTTCGTTCAAATGGTTGAAATGGTTCTGAGCACTATGGGACTTAACTTCTGAGGTCATCAGTCCCCTAGAACTCAGAACTACTTAAACTTAACTAACCGAAGGACATCACACAAATCCATGTCCGCGGCAGGATTCGAACATGCGACCGTAGCGGTGGCGCAGTTCCAGACTGTAGCGCCTAGAACCGCTCGGCCACTCCGGCCGGCCATAATGTTCGTATCAGGTAGTCAGAACATCCTCATGAACCAGTACAATATCAAAGAGATCATCCAAAATTAATCTTTTTCCTCACTGTGTCCCGAAGTCAAGAGTAAGAACCATGTTTTTTCGCTGAACCTATTATAATAAGGATGGCCTATCTGGATACATTGTAAAAGTGGCTCTTTCCCCAATTAGAAGATAAACCTGAAAGCTTTATTTTGGCATCGAGATGGAGTCTTTCGCCATTAGTATCTCTTTGTACGAGAGTGGTTGAATGTCGAAGTCCCTGGCTGTTTGATTGGTCATAATGTTCGATAAGACAGAGTTCTTTTCCGCTGGCCTCCACGTTTACGAGACCACATGCCACGCGATTTTTCTCTTTGGAGCTATACAAAAGATCTTGTCCATGTTCCGCCAGTACTTATTGATTTGCCAGATTTGAGACGCAGAACTGAAGACGGCATTGTTTCCATCACTCCAGACTTGTAAACTAAAGTGTGGGAAGAATTGAGTTTTAGGTTGGATGTGTAACGTATGACTAATGGTGCCCGTATTGAACATTTGTGACAGAAATTAAGTTAGCTTACCTTCAATCTGATGTATGACTTGAAATATACCACTGAAACTGGAACATTCTGTAATAGACATTCTACATAGGTTTATCATAAATGACTGAACCGATTACATAGATTTGCTGTAGCTATATTACTTGACATATTGTCACAAGATTTTGCACACACACATATAAACCCAAAAAGTATTTTTGACATATTACAAGTGCAGCACGCAGCCGTGGTTAAAGTGTATCATGCGTGGCAAAATGGTCCTATCCAATTGAAGCAACTACGGTGCACCACAGATGTAAACGACAGCTGTGGAGACGTGTATGGCTGAATAGAGACATGCAACCGTTGAGCAACTGAGCGCCCAGACGAACTAATGGTCCTCCAGTAGTGTCTGCTCAACGACCGTTTAGGGCACGTATCTGAAAATGGGCGTCTGTAGCAGGTGCCTGGTTCATGCACTGATGCTGACTGTAGTTCACCGGCGACGAAGGCTGGACTATGCAAGACAACACAGCAACTGGAGGCCGGCCGAAGTGGCCGTGCGGTTAAAGGCGCTGCAGTCTGGAACCGCAAGACCGCTACGGTCGCAGGTCCGAATCCTGCCTCGGGCATGGATGTTTGTGATGTCCTTAGGTTAGTTAGGTTTAACTAGTTCTAAGTTCTAGGGGACTAATGACCTCAGCAGTTGAGTCCCATAGTGCTCAGAGCCATTTGAACCATTTTTTGAACAGCAACTGGACGTCCAATGGGTGGCAACAGGTGGCCTTTTCAGATGAATCACGTTATATGCTTCATCGGCGTGAAATGCCCGAAAGCAAACACCCTATAGCAATCGTCATAAGGGTCCAGGTCACAGCAGGGAGGGTTATGATCTGGATCATCTGATCATTCTGGAAAGCACAATGGATCAACACAAGTATGCGTCTGTCTTTGAGGTTCAAATGGCTCTGAGTACTATGGGACTCAACTGCTGAGGTCGTTAGTCCCCTAGAACTTAGAACTAATTAAACCCAACTAACCTAAGGACATCACAAACATCCATGCCCGAGGCAGGATTCGAACCTGCGACCGTAGCGGTCTTGCGGTTCCAGACTGCAGCGCCTTTAACCGCACGGCCACTTCGGCCGGCCGTCTGTCTTTGAGGACCATGTCGATCCCTACATGGAATTTGTTTCTTATCAGCACCATCTACAATGCAACGTCTCACGCAGCTCACAGTGTGCGTACGTGATTATAATAGCACCAAGATGAGTTAATGGTATCCCCTTGGCTACCAACAACCCGAACTTAACCCCAATAAAGAATCTGTGGGGGCACCTCCATCGGGATCTTCGCGCCATTGGATTCCCAACCAAGAAACCTTGTGCAGCTGGTCACGACACTGGAGTCGGTAGGCCTCCACATCCCTGTCGGACCTTCCAGATTAGGTTAGATTAGATTAGATTAATACTTGTTCCATAGGTCATGAATACGACACTTCGTAATGATGTGGAACGTGTCAAGTTAATAAAAGATGTCTGTACAAGATATTACATTACACAAAATATTGCATGACACTAATGTTTAAGTTGTTGTTGTTGTTTTTTTTTCCCTTAATTTATATCTAAAAATTCAGCCAATGAGTAGGAGTTGTCATCTAGAAATTCTTTTAATTTATTTTTAAATGTTAGTTGGCTATCTGTCAGGCTTTTGATGCTGTTCCGTAGGTGACCAAAGACTTTTGTTGCAGCATAATTTACCCCTTTCTGTGCCAAAGTCAGATTTAACCCTGCATAGTGAAGATCATCCTTTCTCCTGGTGTTATAGCTATGTACATTGCTATTACTTTTGAACTGGGCTCTATTATTAACAACAAATTTCATAAGTGAATATATATACTGTGAGGTTACTGTGAGGATCCCTAGATCCTTAAATAGACGTCTACAGGATGACCGTGGGTGGGCTCCAGCAATTATTCTCATTACACGTTTTTGAGCAATGAATACTTTTCTACTCAACGATGAATTACCCCAGAATATGATGCCATACGAAAGCAGTGAATGAAAGTAGGCATTGTAAGCTAATTTACTGAGATTCTTATCACCAAAATTTGCAATAACCCTAATAGCATACGCAGCTGAACTCAGACGTTTCAGCAGACCATCAATGTGTTGCTTCCAGTTTAACCTCTCATCAATGGACACACCTAAAAATTTTGAAAATTCTACCTTAGCTACAGACTTCTGTTCAAAGTCTATATTTATTACTGGAGTTGCGCTATTTACTGTACGGAACTGTATATACTGTGTTTTATCAAAATTTAAAGAAAGTGCGTTTGCTGAGAATCACTTAATAATTTTGTGAAAAACATCATTTACAATTACATCACTTAGTTCTTGGTTTTTGGATGTTATTACTATACTTGTATCATCAGCAAAAAGAACTAACTTTGCATCTTCAACAATGTGGAATGGTAAGTCATTAATGTATATCAAGAACAGTAAGGAACCTAAGACCGAACCCTGTGGGCCCCCGTACTTGATACCCCCCAGTTTGAGGAATCAGCTGTTGTTTTAACATCACATGAACCACTAATTTCAACTTTCTGCATTCTTCCAGTTAAGTATGAATTAAACCATTTGTGCACTGCCCCACTCAAACCCTAATGATTTTGCTTATCTAAAAGAATTCCATGATTTGCACAATCAAAGGCCTTTGAGAGATCACAAAAAATGCCAATGGGTGATGTTCGGTTATTCAGAGCATTTAATATTTGATCAGTGAAAGCGTATATAGCATTTTCTGTTGAAAAGCCTTTCTGAAAACCAAACTGACATTTTGTTAGTACTTTATTTTTACAAATATGGGAGGCTACTCTTGAATACATTACTTTCTCAAAATTTTTTGATAGAGCTGTCAGAAGAGAGATTGGGCGGTAGTTGTTGACATCCGACGTATCCCCCTTTTTATGCAATGGTGTTACAATGGCATATTTCAGTCTGTCGGGGAAAACACCGTGCTCCAAAGAGCTATTACATACATGACCGTGAATCCTGCTTATCTGTGGGGAACAAGCTTTAAGTACCGTGCTGGAAATGCCATCAATTCCGTAAGAGCTCACTGACTCTCTTCTTGCACGTCTCGCAGTGGTTCCACCCTGCAAAAGGTGATTATTCAGGCTTTTGACAAGTACATTAAAGTACAATAGCCGCTTTTAAGCGCTGCAGATGGTGCAGCACTGTTGCTAGGCATCCATGTGACCCTCAACTGCTGAGGTAAACCATGGAAATGAAGAGTATGTACGAACCGATCGGTTGCTCAGCCTGGTAAGATAGGTCAACGTGGAAACGTAAGAGAACAGCAGGAAGGAGATATACCGTGAATGAAGATGCCGTCTTTGTTAGCGTATCAACGTGAACTGTCCAACGTGTCTACGAGGAATGGTGCGCCACGTAGCAGCCATGTAGCACAGCGTAAGAACAGTGTTCGTAAAAACATCCTAAACGACAGGGACTGGAGGTGAGTACTGCACGACACCAATGACAGTCGATTTCAGACCCAACAGTAGCTGTTGTCAGCAATTGTAGGTCCATCTTAACCAGTTTCCTAGCGAACTTTAGGAAAGGTCTTGGATCGAACGGATGTTCGGAGACGGGTACCTTGCTAATAAGGCAGAATATCCATTACAGAAGCCCACAAAGCTCCACGCATCCAGTGGGCCAACCAACACTGGTATTGGAGAGTAGCTAGCTACAGATGTGTCGT
Source organism: Schistocerca nitens (assembly GCF_023898315.1). Taxonomy (NCBI): domain Eukaryota; kingdom Metazoa; phylum Arthropoda; class Insecta; order Orthoptera; family Acrididae; genus Schistocerca; species Schistocerca nitens. Next base: position 339,119,794 of record NC_064621.1, on the reverse strand, counting down.
GTGGAGACCGCCATGTTCAGAGGGCTGCGCACGTACGTTCCTTGTTTGACAAACACTTAGGTACCCTGCTGCATCTCTACTGGCCCTCTAAACCAGGAGTTCCCAAACATTTCATCTGACGGAACACTTTGAAAATCCTGGTACTCTGATGGAACACGTTGTTCATTTCGAAGGTTAATAAAATTTTGAAAATTGAGAAAAACTTGTTTGATTCAGGGATGATTTCAATTTTAAATCATAACTAATAAAACAGATACCATAATGAAATTTTTAAAAAATAATTACTGTCGTCAAAACGTAAACAAATCGTAATGTTATTAGTAGTTTTTCGCGGAGCACTTAATCAATTCCCGCAGAAGGCCAGTGTTCCGCGAATACGGTTTGGGAAACACTGCTATAAAATAACGGGTCTTAATCTTGCAGAAAACGCCTGGGACTGTATGGAGCAGCGGGTGAAGCGCAGCAGTTAACATCCCACAAATTGGTAGCTCGTAAGAGCAGAATCATCAACAACTGGATGGCATACAGTGTAGAGACTCTTCCTCGCCGAAATGAGGCAGTGAACAAAGCCACAGCATCCCACAAATTGGTAGCTCGTAAGAGCTGAATCATCAACAACTGGATGGCATACAGTGTAGAGACTCTTCCTCGCCGAAATGAGGCAGTGAACAAAGCCACAGATAGAGTTAATGTGATGTCTTCTGCAAGGGACTAATGTCTTGTTTGGTGAGCTTACTAGACACATTTTCAGGGTGAAAATAACAAGAGGTAACAATTTGACTTTCTATTGCCTTTTTCGTGGAGTCCGTTGTTTGACAGGGATTGCTGGTTTTTGGCACGGTTAGGTACGGCTGAAGTTTAAGAGATAAGTCAGGAAGAATTAGTGCGCAAAGAATTTGGATACGGAAGTGCTAAGGAATGAAGAGAGTTCTATGAGGCTATAGATACTGCGATAAGGAATAGCACAGTAGTCAGTTCAGCTGAAGATTAATGGACATCTCAAAAGGGCAGTCACAGAAGTTGGAAAGAAAACCGATGGTACAGAGAAGGTAATTGATACAAAGAAAGTAACTGCGAAGAAACAATGGGTAACAGAAAAAAATTATTCAGTTGGGATAGATGAAAGAAGCAATTATAAAAATGTTCAAGGTAATTGAGGAATACAGAAATATGAGTTACTTAGGAATGAAATAAATAGGAAGTGCAGAAAAGCTGAGGCGAAATGGCTGCATGAAAAGCGTGAAGAAATCGAAAAAGAAATGATTGTCGGAAGGAATGATTCAACATGTAGAAAAATCAGAACAAGTTTCGGTGAAATCAAAAGCAAGGGTGGTAGCGTTAATTAAACGCAGAGGAGACGGAGAATAGGTGGAAACAGTACGTTGATGGTCTCTGTAATGGGGAGGACTTGTTTGATAATGAAATAGAAGAAGAAACAGCAGTTCGCGGGGAAGAGATAGAGGATCCTGTCTTATAAACTGAATTTAAAATACTTCTGAAAGACTTGAGTTCGAATAAGGCACGATGGCCAGATAACATTCCATCGGAAATTCTAAACTCATTGGGGGAAGTGACAACCAAACGGCTGTTCACGTTGTTGTGCAGAATCTACGAGACTGCAGTATGCCACCAGACTTACTGCAAAACATCATCCGCACAATTCCGAAGACAGCAAGAGCCGACATGAGAGAGAACTATCGCACAATCGACTTAACAGCTCATGATTCCAAGTCTCTGACACGAATGATATGCTGAACACTGAAAAAGAAAATTGAGGATCTGTTAGATGACAATCAGTTTGGATTTAGGAAAGGTAAAGGCACCAGAGAAACAGTTCAGACGTTGCACTTGAAGAAAAGATACGCTCGTAGGATTTGCTCGTCTACAAAAAGCGATCGGCAGTGTTAAATAGTGCAAGAAGTTCGAAAGTCTGAGAAAAATAGGGGTAAGCTGTAGGGGAAGGCGGGCAGCTCACAATATGTACAAGAACCGAGAGGGAACAGTAAGAGTGGAAGACCAATAACGAAGTGCTCGGATTAAAAAGGATGTAAGACAGGGATGCAGTCTTTCGCCCCTGCTGTTCAATCCATACATCGAAGAAGCAATGACGGAAATAAATAAATGTTTGAGAGTGGGATTAAAATTTAAAGTGGAAGAATGTCGGAGACTCGCTGATGACATTGCTGTAAGTGAAAGTGAAGAAGAATTACAAGCAGGATCTGCTAAATGTAGAAAAAAATGTAAGTTAATGCGGATGAGTAGGAAAATCAGACTTGTAATGTTCGGATACAGCATTAGTAATGTTCAGGCACATCGTTTAATTATCTGAGTGTAACATTGCAAAGTGATATGAAATACACAGAGAAAGTGATGATTGTGATAGGGAAGGCTTCAGTTTATTGGGAAAATTTTAGGAAAGCGTAGTTCATCCGTAAAGAACACCGCATATAGGAAGCTAGTGTTACCTATTCTTCAGTACTGCTCGAGTATTTGGGATCCGTACCACGTAGGGTTGAATGAAAACATCGAAGCAATTCAGAGGCGAGCTGCTAGTTTGTTACCGGTAGGTTCGAACAGCATGCAATTGTTACGGATAGACTGCGGGAGCTCAAGTGGGAATCCGCAGAGGGAAGAAGACATTCACTTCGAAGAATACTGCTGAGAAAGTTAAGAGAACCGGCATTTGAAGCTGATTGCAGAACGATCCTACTGCCACCGACATGCATTTCACATAGGGACCACGAAGACGAGAAACAGGAAAGTAGGGCTCATATAGGAGCATATACACTGTCGTTTTTCCCTCGCTCCACATGCAAGTGGAGCAGGAAAGGAAACAAATAGTTGTGGTACGAGGTACCCTCCGCCACGCACCGCACGGTAACCTGCGAAGTGTATATGTAGATGTAAATGTGGATGAATACAATGAACAGTCTAATGAGAACAGAATGTGGACTGAGAGTAAGGCGAAGGAAGACGAAAGTAGTTAGAAGTACCAGAAATGAGAACAGCGAGAAACTTTACATGATAATTAGTGGTCACGTATTAGATTTAGGTAAGGGGGTCTGCTACTCAGGCAACAAAATAATCCATGTCGGACGGGGCAAAGAGGACATAAAAAGCAGCCTAGCTCTGGCAAAAAGGGCATTTCCGGCCAAGAGAAGTCTACTAGCATCAAACATAGGCTTTAATTTGAGGAAGAAATTTATGAGAATTTGCGTTTGTACCACAGAATTGTTTGGTAGTGAAACATGGACTGTGGAAAAACCAGGACAGAAGAGACTCGAAGTATTTGAGATGTAATGTTACAGAAGAATGTTGAAAATTAGGTGGACAGATAAAGTAACGAATGAGGAGGTTCTCAGCAAAATCGGTGAGGAAAGGAACACATGGAAAACTCTGACACAAAGAAAGGGATAGGATGACAGAACATGTGTTAAGACAGCAGAGATAACTACCACGGTAACGGACGGAGCTTTAGAGGGTAAAAAGTATAGAAGAAGACAGAGATTGGAATCTATCCAGCAAATAATGAGGACGTAGGTTGCAAGTGCTACTCTGAAATAAAAAGTTTGGCACAGGAGCGGAATTCACAGCGGGCCGCATCAAACAGGACAGATGGCTGATGACTCAAAGAAAAAATGTTGGGTTGAACACAGAGGGAGGAACTTGGCCCCACCTGCCTCTGTGTTTTGTTGGCACTGAGGTGATTTATAGAACCAGCGAGGTCGTCTCCCTCTCATTCTGTCACACGACACTTTTTTATAATTACTCGGGTGAATGGGGTCGGGCGTAAAGCCAAATATGTCTCAGATGAGCAGCAATGTTGTCGACCAGTGGTCTCCTCAAATTTGTGTAAAAAATCACGACAACCTAGTTAGCATGGGTGTCCACAGAGATTTAACAGGAGGGGAATAAAATTGCCATTTCTGAGATAAATTATTCGGTCAGTTTTGAAACTTCTCACTGCCATCAGTCGCATAATGTTACAATTGGTTAAACGAGAGGTTTACTGCAAGTGTATGAAAATAAAAATGCTGTACTCCAGATTCCATGGTGTGGGTAAATGCCGCACCCATTCTCACCCTTGTGGACGCCTATGAATGTTGGCTCTCATTTGTTTCATTTCTGCACAGCACAAAGCCGAACCTCCAAGCACTACCCAGCAGTCTTTCCAACATTGTGTCTAGCCTCTGATCTCAGACTTCATCCACACTCACGTCAAATAATACGGCCCTCTTTCATACACTGTCTGATCAAAAGTATCCAGGCCCTTATAGCGGACATTAATATTGAAAGTGTCCACCTTTCGTCTTTATGACAGCTTGAACTATGCTGGGGAGCAATAACAGCCCAATCTTCCTCAAGAGCCCAAAGCATATAAGGTAGCGATGTTGGATACAGAGGTCTGCGACTAAGTCAACCTTCTACTTCATCCCGAAGGTACTTCATTGGGTTCATTTCGGAACCCCGGGCAGAACAGTCCACTGTAGGAATGTTATTGTTCACAAACCGTTGCCTTACGGATGCTGGTTCGCGGCAGGGTATTTTGTACAATGACGATATATTCGTCGCCTCCCAATTGATCCCCTACTGTACGCACAAAGTGCTGCAAAACGTGTTGATATCCGCCCGCGTTTAACCTTTTTTTTAGCCCAATAAGGGGCCACACCCTAACGATAACGTCACCCCCAAACTCTAATACCACCTCCTTCGGTCATTAGAGCTCAGTTCGAACCGGAACTCATCACTGAAGACAATTCTACTCCAGTCAGTAAGTTTCAAGGCCGAAAAAGTTTCTGGAGACGTAATGGACAGTGGTGGGATACAACCTTGACTAACGCCCACCATACGGCCCAACAATCAGGAGTGACGACCTGGGATGCCATTTCGTTTCATAGCAGGACCCCTTTGTTTGTCATCCGCGACACCTTTACAGTACTGCGGTACGTCGACGATTTTCTATGCCCTGCTTTGTAGCCCTTCATGGCAAGCCATCCTGGGCTTAGATTTCAGCCAGAAAATGCGTGCCAGAAAACGACGAGAGTTTCTACTGCTTTTCTGCGTACTTGCCAAACTCCACACTGCCCAAAAAGGTCGCTGGATCTCTCCCCAGTTGAGAACGTTTGGAGCATTATGGACAGGGCTCTCCATCCAGGCCGAAATTTGACGATCTACCTTGCCAATTAGAATTTGGCACGACATCCATCAGCAGGACATCCAACAATTCTGTCAATCAATACCAGGCCGAGTAACTGCTTGCATAACGGCCAGAGGTGGACCAGTGCTTTATTGACTTGCTCAATATGTGAAGCTCTTTCTCTTGACTAATTCCTCTAATTTTTCTGAAATTGTAATCATTTTTTTGTCTGTGCATGAACATCACATCTATTGACTTTCGTCCCACTGGGATAATTGCTTTGTGATGCTTCGCTTTTTTTCCCCTTAGAGTATATATGAAATAAAAGCTTCACTGTATTTGTCGAAAACGACAATTCCCTGCACTATACGTTTTTATTCTGTTTTCAACACGTTATTTTCTCAAAACATCTTGTAACTCTGAAACTCGAAATGACCGTTACTCATAACTCCATACTGAATGGAATTAAATTATTGATAAACATTTAAAAAATGGCTCATAACTTAAAAAAATAAGCCTGCACAGATATAACGCTTATGTACCAGAGAATATCACAAGAGAATTATACGAGGGTGAGTCAAATGAAAACTTTAAATATGTTTTTAAATATTATATACTGTGCAGAAGTGGTACAAAGCTGTACCACTTTTCAACTTAATCTCCCCCACGCTCAATGCAAGTCCTCCAGCGCTTACAAATTGCATAAATTCCTTAAGGAAAAAATTCTTTTGGTAGTCCGTGCAATCACTCATGCACCGCGTGGCGTACCTCTTCATCAGAACGGAACTTCTTTCCTCTCATTGCGTCTTTGAGTGGCCCAAACATATCTAAATCATTTTCGGCGAGGTCTGGTTCGAGTATGGTGGATGAGGAAGACACTCAAAATGCAGGTCTGTGACTGTTGCAACTGTTGTACGGGCAGTGTGGGGCCTTGCATTGTCATGTTGCAAAAGGACACCTGCTGACAACAATCCATGTCGTTTTGATTTGATTGCAGACTGCAGGTGATTTTTTAGGAGATCTGTGTATGATGCACTGGTGACAGTGGTCCCTCTTGTCATGTAATGCTCCAAAATGACGCCTTTTTCGTCCCAAAAGAGAGCCGGCATAACCTTCCCTGCTGATGGTTCTGTTCGAAACTTCTTTGGTTTTCGTGATGACGAGTGGCGCCATTCCTTGCTCGTTCTCTTCGTTTCCGGTTGGTGGAAGTGAACCCAGGTTTCGTCCCCAGTAACGATTCTTGCAAGGAAGCCATCACCTTCTTGTTCAAAGCGCCGAAGTTCTTCACAAGCATTAACACGTCGTTCTCTCATTTCAGGAGTCAGCTGCCGTGGCACCCATCTTGCAGACACTTTGTGAAACTGGAGCACATCAAGCACAATGTGGTGTGCTGACCCATGGCTAATCTGTAAACACGCTGCAATGTCATTCAGTGTCACTCGGCGGTTTTCCTTCACTATGGCTTCAACTGCTGCAATATCCTGTGGAGTCACAACTCGTTGTGCCTGACCTGGACGAGAAGCATCTTGCACTGAAGTCACACCATTTGCGAACTTCCTACTCCATTCGTAGATTTGCTACTGTGACAAACATGCATCACCGTACTGAACCTTCATTCGTCGATGAATTTCAATAGGTTTCACACCTTCACTACGCAAAAACCGAATAACAGAACGCTGTTCTTCCCTGGTGCAAGTCGAAAGTGGGGCGGCCACATACTGATACTGCGACGGTATGTTTGCATCTGCACTGTGCTACCACCTGCAGGCCATTCTGCACGCTGTTTGTAGCACGCTTACCAACTTACAGGATAGCGGCGCGAAATTTCGATTTGTTATTACAATTCTAAGGTTTTCATTTGATTCACCTTCGTAATTAGGTTCACACATCCTCTTGAATTGTTTCATCAGGCTGAGAGGCACCGCAGACTTCGTTGTTTTCTTTCTACAACAGTTCCGTGAGTGGTGGCGTGTTCAAATAAATTGGACGTATTGCCACAAACTTTGCTTGCACTTTACCATGGTGTCACCCGTTAAAGTAAGATATGTTCATACTTACGATTGCAGCGGTGACATGACAATAAAAGCTAACAAACTCTCGACAAGAAGCACGCACTGGACGATTTCAGAGAACAACAACGTGGAAAGGTATGCGCGTAAAATCGATTCGTTTTTAGCGAGTAACTATCGAAATAATGATTCGATTCTAAAAGTAATCGGTATCGAAACAAAAGTATAGAATACTTAATTTCTATTTACTTGTATTGGAACATCCCCAAGTGTCCAGACACTTTCGATGTGTGTTACGTATCGTAGGAAACCAGTTCTTTAAAACTGCTCTAGCCTGATGGCCAAGTGACAGATTTCATCTAACAAAAGTATAGAATACTTAATTTCTATTTACTTGTATTGGAACATCCCCAAGTGTCCAGACACTTTCGATGTGTGTTACGTATCGTAGGAAACCAGTTCTTTAAAACTGCTCTAGCCTGATGGCCAAGTGACAGATTTAATCTACTTTTCTTATTTCCTGCCCTGGTTCCGTTCAGTATTGCTTTACGAAATGTTCTCTGTTTTGTTTTGGTTTCTATTTGAATTATTTGCATTCTTTACCGCCATTTCTGTGCATTCCGTAAATCGTGCCATAAACTTGTATGCACTTTCTGTGCTTACAGTACGAGTGATTGTCGAAAGGGACTCTCAGATTTATTTCTTGTTTCTGACAGTATGTATCCTCCACGCCCTTTTACGTTACTGTGTTGCCTCTTGCTAATTAACATTTGCATGTGATGAGGAAGAACCAAGCACGCTGTTCAGCGAATAAGCCCGGCTATTCTTGTATCCAACAGCAAACTCGAATGGATAGTCTGAGATAACCTGGCGTTTCTTTCAGCAGGCTGATGTAAGAAGACGAGCAGTTACCGACACTCAGTGGCGAGCCAACAAAAGGACTCGTTTCATAGGGCAACAAGCTAGCTTTCGTGACTCGTGTCTCACGTTTCGTGTAAATGAATGAAGACAACTATCCCATCCTGCAAAAGCGTGCTTATTTCAAAAATGGCTCTGAGCACTATGGGACTTAATTTCTGAGGCCATCAGTCCTCTAGAACTTAGAACTACTTAAACCTAACTAACCTAAGGACATCACACGCTTCCATGCCCGAGGCAGGTTTCGAACCTGCGACCGTAGCGGTCGCGCGGTTCCAGACTGTAGCGCCTAGAACCGCTCGGCCACCCCGGCCGGCGTGTTTATTTCAAATCGAGGTCTGCAATCCAGATGCAAACTACCTTTAGGGAAGTTTATGGTGGCCATTCATCACGGTTTCCCAAACTGCGTTCCGCAGAACACTGGTGCTCCGTGGGAAGTGAATAAGTGATCCGCGAAAGACTATTAATACCACTGCGTTTTTATTATTCGTCGTATGGACGACACTAATGGCCTTTTTCTAAATTTTGTTATTATTTCTGCTTTATTAGTCATTAATTAAAATTGAACGTATAACTGAATAAAACAAGTTTTTCCCATTTAAAAAAATATTAACCTTCGAAATAAACAAGCTGTGCCATCAGAAAACACCAGAACTCTCAGAGTGATCCGCCAGAGGGAAAGTTTGGCAAAACTTGCTACACACCAGCACTCTAGGTATTACTGTATCCCCTACTGTATAAATGGATTTCAGTTTAGTCGTTTTTTACCGCTTGGTCCTACTCTAATTAATTATGCGGCGCTCCTGATTAATATTCAAGACCGCCTCATATAAAATTCGGCCAGCCGCCAACCGCTACCTTTGGACAAGATTTAAACACGACTGCAAAGCAGACACACGAATTTATCTGATCTCTCTGGTATTCTCAGCGTGACTGATTCATGGTGAGCTTACGCATGTTCTGCCGAGGTACTGTTTCCATTTCATGCACGATATTACGACGACCGACACGGCCGTCTTCGTCAGGTGCTCTACAGGGTGTAAATATTTCATAAAATACACATTTTGGATAGGCTCCGCCGGAAGAAAGGTTGACTTCTCAGTAGACTTACCTTCCTAACAAGGTGTCGAGATAAACAAGTTGTACCTAACAAAAGAGCATCAAAGGCCGTAGTGAGCGTCGGGAGTCGAACTCGGTTGTAAATAGTGACGTGAGACCAACAATAGTTCACAGTCTGGTTGCAGTCGGGCAGGCAGCGAGTACACATAACAGTAAAACTCGCAGCACCTGAAGAAGATGGCTGTGTCGGTCGTCAAAATAGTGTGTATAAAATTGCACAGCAAAACAGCAGAACACGCGGATGCACATCATTAACGGATTTATCTGGTGATCTCGTCACTGAACAGACCCATGCTTTCAAATTATAAAAATCATCATCCCTTTACATTAATTACCATTTCCCTTCAATTGGTTCTCCTTGTTCCTAAAATTCTTTCGTTAGTTGTTGGAAGTTTAATATCTGCTTCTTCGAGTGATCTGTTACCCACACTTTCATTATTTCTATTTGAAATATGTATCCACTTACGAATGGAGTGGCCGTGAAGGTAGTGACGAACTTTATGTGCTTCTGACTTCGAATATACTTTTACAGTTCACTTTCTCCAAGAATTTCCACGTTAAATGCAGCACTTCTACATTTGAATTCATTACTAGGAAGCTGTCTTAACCACCACTTAAAAGTAGGATCACTTAGTCATTGGTCTTGAAATTTCTTCTTTCTCATAACTTTCTCACTGACTCCTGGTATTAATTACCTCAGGTTGTTTTTCTTTTTAGGAGTACGTCGTTTGCCATTCATTTTACACACTTCTTCTACGTACACTATACAGGGTGATTCAAAAAGAATACCACAACTTTAGGAATTTAAAACTCTGCAACGACAAAAGGCAGAGCTAAGCACTATCCGTCAGCGAATTAAGGGAGCTATAAAGTTTCATTTAGTTGTACATTTGTTCGCTTGAGGCGCTGTTGACTAGGCGTCAGCGTCAGTTGATGCTAAGATGGCGACCGCTCAACAGGAAGCTTTTTGTGTTATTGAGTACGGCAGAAGTGAATCGACGACAGTTGTTCAGCGTGCATTTCGAAGTATGGTGTTAAACCTCCTGATAGGTGGTGTATTAAACGTTGGTATAAACAGTTTACAGAGAATGGGTGTTTGTGCAAAGGGAAAAGTTCTGGACGGCCGAGAACGAGTGATGAAAATGTAGCACGCATCCAGCAAGCATTTGTTCGCAGCCCAGGAAAATCGACTCGCAGAGCTAGCAGAGAGCTGCAAATTCCACAATCAACTGTATGGAGAGTCCTACGAAAAAGGTTAGTTATGAAACCTTATCGTCTGAAATTGGTTCAAGCACTGTCTGCAGCTGATAAGATTAAAAGAATCGATTTCTGTGATTTTATCCTTGCTCAAATGGAAACAGATGAATCTTTCATTTCAAAGATTGTGTTTAGTGATGAAGCAACTTTCCACACTAACGGGAAAGTCAACCGTCACAATGTCTGTATATGGGGCACTGAGAATCCGCGGGAAACAACTCATTATGAACGTGACTCGCCTAAGGTGAACGTTTTCTGTGCCATTTCAGCCAATAAAGTTTTTGGTCCCTTTTTCTTCGAAGGTGCTACTGTAACTGGACTACAGTATCTGGAGATGTTAGAGAATTGGCTGTTCCCTCAGCTCGAACAAGAAGCACAACAATTCATATTTCAGCAGGATGGAGCGCCACCACATTGGCACTTATCTGTCCGTAACTACCTGAACGTCAACTACCCAAGGCGATGGATCGGCCGCCAGGCAGCCCGTGACAGAGCACTTCATCACTGGCCTCCAAGAAGCCCTGATCTTACCCCCTGCGATTTTTTCTTATGGGGGTATGTTAAGGATATGGTGTTTCGGCCACCTCTCCCAGCCACCATTGATGATTTGAAACGAGAAATAACAGCAGCTAAAACTGTTACGCCTGATATGCTACAGAGAGTGTGGAACGAGTTGGAGTATCGGGTTGATATTGCTCGTGTGTCTGGAGGGGGCCATATTGAACATCTCTGAACTTGTTTTTGAGTGAAAAAAAAACTTTTTAAATACTCTTTGTAATGATGTATAACAGAAGGTTATATTATGTTTCTTTCATTAAATACACATTTTTAAAGTTGTGGTATTCTTTTTGAATCACCCTGTATATTGAAATGTTAATATAGGCAGATCTTACTACGTAGATACTCTTTCACTCAGATTGAGAAAACTCAGTTGCACGGGGGAACGAACGCACTAAATATACTCTTTTCGCGTGGTTTAGAAGATACTGAAGTTTTATTAACATCCCTCCCCAGAGGATATGGAAAGATAAATAGCTCGTAAGTGAAGGAATTGCTTCTTCCCATTGCAGGAGATATCGAGAACCACTGCATTTGTTTGTAATACAGGTACATGTTTTTCGCATTTTACCTGTTTGGTTAATCATTTCTAAAATTCCCACATTTTCTGGAATTATTCATTATTTTTCCCTTGTCCCCAAAAGACGAAAATTTTTGCTTGTTTTTCCCTCATCTGTGGCAAATGTCGCTCAATCTGGCAACACTGGTGTAACACCACCTCATTCAAAGACACTGGCACCGTTCTGATCAAATAGTTAGTAGTATTTTCTTCTCACAATGATGACAATATAATTACCGTTGATACTTTGCCCAGAAAAACAATGATTTTTTTTCTATCACAATACGCTTAAGACAGAAAGGATTCAAAATAACAGTAATAGTTCCACCAAACTCCTCGAGTTCTTACAGTTTGATCTTTATTTAGTTCCTGATAGTTTCACACTAACAGTTCCTTTAGACCATCAGATTATCTGTTCGGGAGTTATCGAAGTGCTTTTGCTGGAACACTCTACAGGCTGTGTAAGACGTTGTTGTCTCATGACCTTCATTGCTTACATATTCCGCCCTCAGAGTCATATTCCGCACATCAAGACGCTTCATTCGAACCCAAACTCTATAAGATAAAGTCAATGTTGTATGAATTCATGTAAACGATACGCAAATAACAAGTGCACACTGGGGTTGAGATACTCGAGGCTGGTGTACACACACACATTCAAGACAAAACGGACACAAGAGCTTTTAGTTCGGGAGAGGTGGACTGCACGCTGAGAGGCCGGTCCCTTCAGAGGACGATTCAGCCTATCTACGTCGGACGGCGACCACCTGTGGAGCGGACAACGTTTGCCCGAGTGAAAGGAGAGAATGACCCCGTGTTCGGCTTAAAAGCAAATTCTGCTACATTGTGTGGGAGCGCCCAGCCTACGCATTCTTTACAAACATAGCAAGCAGTTTCATAGGTTTTCACAGGGAGACAGCAAACGCCAAACGCCGATGCTACAGATTTCCAGATTGGTCGCCTTAAACGAAACGTCATTCTCCCGTTTTAGAAGAGCAATGCTGATTGGCAGACGATATTCCTGACGCCTTGAGTTGAAGGAGTAATGGAAGAGACTGAAAGATATACCCCTTCACATCTGGCGAGGAGAGAGACCGTTCCGTTGTCACTCTAGGAGTGAAAGCACGTAACGAGAGCATGTGCGCTTGTACGTGTACTCACAGAGCGAGGAACAAGTCTCTCCTCAGTACTTCACTGGGAGAGCACCTCTGTCGAGAGCGAATCAGAGTGCGACTCTATATTGAGTCCTTGCGATTAAGTATTGTTCACTGTGTTGGCCGCCACACTTATTGTGCGGTGTGAATGGACAGAGTTATAGTTAAATGCCTGCGAGCGAATTTTTGAGTGGCATCGTGGTGGACTGGTTATCGGACCGGTGTACCACGCCAATAGTTAGACTAGGGGCGAATGGGAGTCCTTGACTTCATCAAGACGTAGGGAGAGTTTGATTGGCGAACGTCAGTCCAGATAGAACGAGAGTTATCTTATTTGTCAGCAGCAAGCGGTGCAGACAGCAGTCATCGCAGCTTACGATATTGTGCGCTACAGCTCTTGCGAGCCCCATATTTCCTCCACAACAGTACACTTCACTCCACTTCACACACGACAGCCTCGACCATACCTAGCAACATTCTAACGGATAATTATTCAAGTTGAGTAGGCGCAGCTCTCAGCCATTCTGCCAAGTCGATAACAATCTTAAACTTTGTATAGAAATTTCATTAGTGAATCCTATCCTTAAGAGGTAACTTCACATTCCGAAAATAACCTGGAAAATACTTGTTCAGTTCATAACTAAAAGTGCCATTTTGATTTCTCAGAATTTTTGCAAAATAAATAATAATTTTCGTTAGTTTCATGTTTTTCATACATTAACTAGCACTACTCCAGTACCCAAGTATCCCACTAGTTACGTAAGAAATTTTGTGAATTTCTGTGTCATTTCCTTACAGTGGGCGACTCCAGAAGATATTTATTGCTGAAAGTTTTTCAGGCATTTCTGTTTAGACCGTTAGGAGCGTTTGTCTGACTTCTGTAGTAGTGTGGGGGTGGAAATTGCATCTTGCAGGAGCCACAGGGTAAAGGGTACATCTCAGATTAATCCATTGCGCAGAATGACAGAATAGCACCCACACGCTCACAGCTGATTAAAAAAAAACGTTTACTACTTGACATGGCATATCAGGCAAACAAAAAGGATTAGTAATCACACAGGAGCCGGAGGTCGCAAAGGCCACCCGATTCTATTAAATGCCATTGCAGTTATTTAAAAAAAAATGGCTCTGAGCACTATGGGACTTAACATCTATGGTCATCAGTCCCCTAGAACTTAGAACTACTTAAACCTAACTAACCTAAGGACATCACATAACACCCAGTCATCATGAGGCAGAAAAAATCTCTGACCCCGCCGGGAATCGAGACCGCAAACCCGGGCGTGGGAAGCGAGAACGCTACCGCACGACCACGAGCTGCGGACATTGCAGTTATTTAGTCATATGCTCCAAATGAACGACTCCTAGAGGAGATGATAAAAGTTTTGTCCAGATGCATCGAGACACGCCTGACATCGACTCTGCATTGAATGGCGCACCCTCTGAAAGACACCTGATATATCTCGGAAACATCCTACTACCGTAACAATCCTGCCCACTAGGTCCTCCAGCGATGTGCTAGGTGTTTCATATATAAGGTCCTTCAGATACTATAGGAGAGATATCGGGTGATCGTGGTGGCCATTCGACTGGCCCACCGCGACAAATCCAGCGGCAGGGAAATATTGCCTGCAGATGTGCCCCCGCTTGTTTGCTGAAATGCACAGAGGCTCCGCCTTGCCAGAATCGAATGCGGCGACGAACAGGCATGGGATCATCATTCAGCATGTCCTGCATGACCACTTGCAGGAACACGAGATAAGTGCGACCATCGCGTCGATCTGGGAGAATGTCGCCCTATTAAATGTCTCCGACTATGCCAGCCCACATGTTAAGGGTAAATTTGAATTGTTAGCTATGCATACGTGTAACACGTGGTTTTACTTCTGCCCGCGTATGCAGATTGTGAATGTTCATCAAAACCTCGAGTGAGAACGCAGCCTCATCGGAGAAGAGGATGTATGTTGTATGTTAACCGGGGACCTAGAAACGACAGAGAGGCTCCGTCCTCACTGCAGCCGCAGTGGTCCACAACCCCATGACGACTACTGCAGTCCACTTCACCACTTCACCCCTCCGCCGCCCCACACTGAACCCAGCGTTATTGTGCGGTTCAGCCCGCGGTGGACCCCCCCCCCCTCAGGGAACCTCTCACACCAGACAAGTGTAGCCCCTATGTTTGTGTGGTAGAGTAATGGTGGTGTACACTTACGTGGAGAACTTTTTTGCGCAGCAATCGCCGACATAGTACAGCTGAGGCGGAATAAGGGGAACCAGCCCGCATTTGCCGTGGCAGATGGAAAATCGCCTAAAAATCATCCACAGACTGGCCGGCTCACCAGACCTCGGCACTAGTCCGCCGGGCGGACTGCGTAGAAACCACGGCACAGATCCAATGCGATCGTTGTAGCCCCCTCCCCCACGAATAAAACGGATGCAGTCCTTCATCGTGTACAATGTTCCAGACGGAAGAGTGGGGTACATCTCGTGTGCGTGGTGGAGGTGTATGCTGCACGCTCTCGACAACGCTTTCTTCCGCCGAAACTGTCTGTGATGTTCACAGGTGACCAGCATCCGGCTTGTGTATATGGAAAGAGCCAGTTTCGCATAATCGGCGATGCAGGGTGGTGAAAACTATTTCTATCGGAATATTTCGCACGATTAAGTCGTAGGCTTGGCCGCGCCATAAATCAAATGCATCTCAGTTAATTTCACTTTCAGTTCTCTTTCTGACCATTACTGAAGTATTTTCAAACTGTTCTGACAGTTGTGTTGCCTGCCTCATGAATGCTGTGAAGTGTCATGGCAGCTGGCAGTCAATGCTGAATGCAGACATGTACAAACATCTTTACTATTGTGGGGGTAACCCTTCTTAGTTGCATGTTCCCCATGCCATAATCAGTAAAATAACGTAGGGCTCGATGTGCTGAAAAACGCAACCTCAGCAAGTACTTAAATAAGAATCTGGGAGCGACAGAAACAGTATCAGACTGTTGGACAGAAGTATGGAGCGCTCTCAACTTTTTAGAACCTTTCCACTGGGGACAACGATAATAATCTCATATCAGTGCTGCGGGATCCTAAAATGTTGTGGTCTCACTTCATACTAAAACAATTGCTATGACATAAGAACGGGAAATGAAGTATAAGCTCCTCAGAAGTTATATTTATTTATGTGCTACTTTCAATTACAGGTAAGTTCTTTAATAATTCTTTGTATATCGAATAAATTTTGATATTGCTTCTGTGAGAGGGTTCTTTTTTTCTTTGAGTCCAAATACAGGGGAGAATGTATCGCTGGTTTATTTTCTGATGATTAAAGATATGATACTTCCTCAACTTGTTCCATCGAATCTATGAACTGAGCCTTGGTCTGGCTACTCAAAGAACATGCAGATAATCCACACTGCATTCAGAGCCAAGATGTAGCCTTTCATTTGCATATTGGCGTCTGCCACAATGGTCCTCAGGCACACCTCGCTAGCACTGTGTACTGTTCATCGTGTCACTTAATGAGTCACGACCCAAGGACGTAGCCAATGAGGGAGGAATCCAGGTGGTCCGGCGGATATCACCTATCACCTGAATGAAATTACACACGACCTATTTGTCACGTAGTGAAAGTGAAAGACATTTCGATTTTCAATTATGCGACGGAAAAGAGATATGCACTATCGATATTCAAGTTGTTTATCGATAGATTTAAACTATCGATATATCGAGAAAACTTTGTCTATCACCCATCCCAATCTTAACTAAGACCAACTACAGAGCGTTGTTGGCCTTACTTGAGCTTGGTTGTTGTTTCGTTAATCAGTTCAGTTCTTACTTGCAGTTGAATTTATTGTACGTGCTGCTGTTTATTGTTTTTGTGCCATGTGCTGTTGTGACACTGCAACAACATTTAAAAAATGTACACACTACTATAGTAGCACCTATCTATAGCAGATAAATGTTAGCACTAGAGTCGTTACCTGCAGACTGGCAGAATTTTCTGAAGTTCCAGCTTATTTCGGTATTTCACAAGGCGGCAGAGCTGTAAACATCTTTACAAATTACGTTAAATTAAAATCAGGGTATAAAAATACACTCCGATTTGCCAGTGTAGCATAAAAATCGCGTTGATCCACAAAAATATCGCCCAAACGGCGATCGTTGCATTTCTTTAAAAAAACTTGTTCAAATTTCTAGCATTAGTAGCCCAAACAGCAAAATATCTCCCAATCTGGTCAAACAGGGTGAAGCTCGATTATGAAAATCGGTTCAGATATTTAACGATGGGGAGGGGTTAGTGGAGAGCAGAAGGGGTATGTGATGACAACACACACTATAGCTGGCGTGTTTCTAAAAAAATTTCAGTGGTTTGCTTGAATTCGTCCTAGTTGATGGCGCCCCGCATCCCCACTCACTCTCCACTTCTCGCCCAAAATCTGTTTACGCTCTTTTTATAGCATAATAACTGAAGCCAGGAATCCTATGCACAATTAAATCTTAGTGTAGGTGTGCATTCATGCACTATCAAATCACCAAAGCTGCACAATTAATGGAAAATCATGCACTATCAGAATTCCACCTTTTGTTGTGAAACATTTTATTTTATTTTTAAAACGATGTACAGCAACCAGTTTCTCCAAATTCTCCGCCGTAAATCTCGGAAGCGAGATGGTTCGAATCCATCTACCAGCAACCTTGAAAATGGTTTTCTATGGTTTCCCACTTTCAGTTTAGGCAAATGCTAGGGTTGGTACTCAAATATCAACACCTATATTTTATTCAGAATAATATTCACGGCAGCATTTTGTGTGGAATGTGAATGAACATTCTCATGATATTAATAAAAACGACTTTATAGTTAATAAAATAATAATTATTGGCAATGATATAATTTAATATTTTGTAAAAAATAATATCTCAGACAGTACCCATGGAAAAAGATAATGAAAATCTCAATCTTTTGTTATCTATGATTTTTCTAGAATAATCCTTCTTGTTCGAACTGTTGTACTGATAGGATGCGACTTATGACTCATAACACAAAGGTCTGTAAAAAACTATATATTACGTTACTAATTTAATATTTGAAAAATAGATTTTATGTTTCATTGAAATGAATCTACTTTGTTTGGAGTTTTATTTCATCGTAATTCTCGGCCTATATAAATGTTAAGTTTTCTGACCAGCTACAAAGGCGCGGAGCCATTAGTGCTATTGATTTACAGCGCAGTTTATTGGTAAATGCTGAATAATAAGCGATTAATTAATGCATATAGTGAAAGCACAAAAATATTTAATATATATTATGTGTTAGTAGTATAAAGGTGTCTGAGGGAGAATCGATAAGTGTTTGTCTTACGTTAACCACTATCTTAGTGGAATATTGAGCAGCAGTTTTAAATTGATTTTCTATACAGACATAAATGTTGTTGGTCATAAGTGCGATAATAATTGTGTATTGGTGGTCTAGAACTCACTTTGAGGTAATAAATTCCAGTTAGACTGTGAATAATCTCTAAATATAGCGAAATTCTATTAATGCAAACAGCATCTTTTGATACAAATCCTTATAGTATGAAGCCTTGTTATTTCGTAAAAACTTTTATGAAATATTTTGACAGGAACAAAAACATTAGTGTTGTGTGCGTGTGGTATTGTGTGACAAAACTGTTCATTTTGCTTAAAGAAAAGTGTTGCCACCTCAAATAACAGTAGAGTTAAATTCAATAAACGATCTGCAACTAGTAAAGAGACTATTATGCAACAACACTGAAAATTAATAAAAATCATTAATCTTGCTTAATTCAGATTAATTATCATACATTTAGCTTGTTTGCTGGTTATATATATTACTTTTGTGCATGAACTTAGTGTCATTTACACTGCTTGACAGACAACATTGCTACACATTCCCAGGTGAAGGTTTCTTTAAGAAATATCGATCATTAACCGGGAAAAGCAGTGATTAAATAAAACCTCATGTTACATTAATAATAAATAACTAGTTTTATTGTAATCTTGCTGAAATTGTACGATACGCAATCAAACCAAAGTACGGCATGCCACAGTACCTTACCATAGGCCACAGTCTACACCTTCCAAAATCCTTTCTTTCCTGACAGATTCCAATTCCCTTTAAAGATGCAGCCTCTCTGCCTAAATGAAAAGAACCGCATCGAAGGCAAGCCAAACCACCTCTTCAGAGAATTGTGGCACTAAAAGCCATATGATAAATAAATAGTAATTCCAGTTCTTCTTATTTATTCTCGTGTATTTAACTGTGAGTACATTCTTTGATGCAGAAAATGATCTTTCTACATTGGCAGAAATGACAGATGGATGTTAAATTGAGGATATTTGGGAAAGTATAATCTTGAATAATTCCAGGTCTTTTGCCTTTTCCCCACCAAAAATTGTTCTAATGTCTCTAGCGACAGAAAAATATCACATCTGTTTATTCCAACAACACTATCGACAATAATCAAGATTTCTTAAACTTCTCGGCAAGACAGGCGAAACAAAGACTTTTACCCCAGTTATCAAACCATCCTGAGTTCATATCACATGGGTAGCATAAGGAAATATTTTTTTCATTTTGTTGTTCTATACTAAAATATTTTCAGTTAAATTGGTTAACTCAGTTTATAATTTGCCCACTCCTATAAAGTAAAGATAAGCGATATATAAGACATTCATACAACGATTGGATTGACTGAACTGTGAATTAAACATTGCTTTAATCTATTTAAAATCATTCAAATTAATTATTTTTACTGATATGCTTTTGTTTAGTAATTTTTATACTATTTCGGATGTTCTATTATTATCCTCAAACTGAAATGTTTTTAAGTTGTAGAAGCAATGATACAAAAAAGAATTTTTTTGTTAATTTTGTCTGTATTTACCTTGATTTGCGGAGAAGTTATTTATCTCTCAGGAAGACAGTATTTAACTACAAAGTTTTTCTGAGTAAGGTTTCAGAGATTTGCGTAGTTCAGCGATATTTAAATTGGAAGGTTGCTATGGATCGACATTTTGTTCTATGTATTTGTGCGTAAAAATGGCTCACTTGTGGAACTGCGTTTTATCATGTCCTCAAGAACCATGTTCTACTGTGAAATGTCTCATTCGTTATATCACTGGAACAGTGAGCTCAACTATCACAGCTCTAACTCATTTGCAAATAAAAGTCATACAAACAACAACTTATGTTATATATTGTAGAGGATCATACTAGCATCAAAGTCTGTATAACGATATTATCATGGATAAACACAAACTCATTTATGAGGTTGCATGTATTATGAGTGTAATTGAAATCATTAAGTGAATCAGTGTTAGAATCCCAAAACTATAGTTCACAGTTTTTGTGTATTCTCCTTTTTTAAATAAATTTTGTTGTTGTAGTTTCAAGCTGACTGTTGAAATAAAATTTTTTAAAAAGTTCTTGATCACTTAAGGAAACTCAATTGTTATGAAATGAAAGATAGTTTAATATCATTTGAGATTATATTGGGGAACTTTTGATGCTCTGATGTGCTGAAGACATTCTAACTTGGTTTCCGATAAATAATATGCTGTTGAGAATATATGTTGTTACACTGTTTTAAGAAAAGCTTTACTTGCTATTTGTATGAAATTCTCCAGAAAGCAAATTACATACATACATAAAATTTAAAAAAATAAATAAATATTTTATGGAATAACGAAAAACATGAGCCCCTTTAAGGTCATCTTTAACAAATTGGGCCCCATGATTGATAAAATCCTGGCTTCATCCTTACAGTACCTCAAGAGTATTCCATCTGTACTAAATACGTTACAGACGAAATATATCAAATATTTAATAAACTTAATATGCAGGGCACGAGCAGAGTTAAAATCAATTTTTTAACTGGCTGCTAGATTAAAATACAGGGTGCACCTGGAACATTCTGTGCTCTGGACGACTCCACCGTAAGCTCTTGCTGGCAGTTTCCAACAATTTTACAACCAATGTCAGAAGTGTGTTGTTAGCTAATCTTGATTACTTTGAAGGCCAGAAAGGTATTTTGTTCGTAACTCTTGTTTCTTTTATTTTCTGAAACTCTGCACCGAACTTTTCCAATCTGCCTTGTACTTCAAAATGGCTCTGAGCACTATGGGACATAACTTCTGAGGTCATCAGTTCCCTAGAATTTAGAATTACTTAAACCTAATTAACCTAAGGACATCACACACATCCATGCCCGTGGCAGGATTCGAAACTGCGACTGTAGCGGTCGCGCGGTTCCAGACTGTAGCGTCTAGAACCACTCGGCCACCCCGGCCGGCAAGCCTTGTACTTCACTATGATATTTAAGAGTATATTATAAATAACGAGCCCATCCACCATCAGCAAACAAGATTTTTCAAAGACGTCATGGCGTCGATTGTGTTAACCCCATAACGATTTTTTTTTCAAATGATGTTTAAAAAAAATTTTTTTATTAATGCAAAAATCCTGTAATGAATGACATTATGTATAGACATATAAAGATGGCTTTTAAAGTTCAAAATAACGAGTTACAAAATTTTGAATATCACCAGTACTAAAATCCCGATTATAATCAGGCTCTAGATTTTGACTAAAATATCCTGAAACATTAAGTTATTTTTCAATTTCTGTGCAGCTATGAAGTATAAGCATGTGTTTCACAACAGTTTTCTGTGAACATGGAAACTGGAGGAGCTAGCTGGAGCGCAATGGATATTTTTTGTCGTACCACTGGCGAGCACTTGACGAACTTTTGTCATTTTCAGTCTCTAATATAATAATACCACATATTCTTCACTTTCTGAGCGCTAAATTAAATGACAAACTCAGGATCACCGTAGTTACCCTTTTCTGAATGCATTACTCAAACAACAATACAGAAGAAAGTCTGAATGTGCGTGAGCTGCAGACAGTAAAGACAATGTCTACACTTCGTTCATCATAAGAATAAACACGATGTAAAGAAGCACAAATGCGGTGATTGGTCAGTAGCCGCAGCACACGTACGCTGATGATGTTAAGCTCCTGGAAATGGGTCCTTACGTATTCGATATCGTATTAATACATGATGTAAATGAAGTTTTAAGACATTGTATGCCATCAACGTTTTGCATGATCGTACTTTAGCGTAAGTAGTTTCCATTCCAAAAATCGTATACAGTCGTAGTCTCTGTAAACGCTAGTTCTGCTCTGTTTTTTTTTTTCCTCTCTCTCTCTCTCTCTCTCTCTTTCTGATCGTCGCGCTGTTAATGGGTACAGGGAAGACAGCTGACGCTGCTCGCTGCTTCCTGCTCCGTGGAACACGAGCGTTAAACAACGTTAAAAAATGGCAAGAAATGGGTTGTTCTTATGTTTATCACAAGTCTGCTAAGAAAATCGGCTTTGAAATTTTCCGAGGAACGTTAGTACATTTGTTTAGCAGTTCATGTCAGGCGAGTGCGTGGATTAGTCGGTAGTGTTGAAGAACTATACTTAGGTATCCCACTTGTCACTGACTCGAATCTCGCTGGGGTGTCTGCCTCGTTTTCGATTTTTTTTCGTTCAGTTCGAATACCTTAACCATCTTACATAAAAATTCATCAAACACATGCTAAGTAACACACATCTAATCATAATTTTTTATTAAAATGCATGTATTCTTTTTTTCTAATTATGTATCATACGAAAATTCCAGCTTCCACTGCAAATATAAATTCTTAGTTGCGACTGCTTAAATGAAGTTTATTATTATTATCATTACAGTCTTCTGACGGAATTACTCTCCTGTGCAAACCTTTTCATCTCGTAGTGGTGATTGCAGTCTATGTCCTCACTGATTTGCTGGATGTATTCCAAAATCTGCCTTCCTCTACCTTATGGGTCAAATTTCTGGAATGAAAATGACAAATTAGATACTATTAATTTGGACGGTGTCCACTGTTTTATACTACAGATGTGGTCTCATACGAGCCAGAGTGATCATCATCGTAAAAACATGGAAAAAAATTTCGAGGCATCGAATACACGTACAGGTGCTGCATTTTTACATTTGCTAACCTACAACTGCAGTCTGAACCCAATGGAGTTAATCTGGATCCAACTTAAGGGCTTTGTCGCGTGAAATAATAGAAATTTATTGCTGCCAGACGTACTGGAACTAGTGTAGGAAGTTTACTTACTGTAGAACACAGGCGGTATACAGAATAGAGATGGGTCGTTCGAGAAGTAACGGCTCCAAAGTAACGGTTCATCAAGATGAACGGAGTGAGTGAGGAACAAATTCTAAGGAACGGTCTTTCATAGTTCACTTCGGTCGCAGCTTTTTACTTGTAGTTCCCGGGAACGAGAAACGGTCCATCTCGTTCTCGCAACAGCACGTAGGCCAGGCTTGTTCCACCGTAAGTCCCGTTCCCGTCTGTCCCGGTCTCGGTCGGGCGGACTCGTCCTTCTTCGCTTGGCCACTCGTCGCAGTTCCACTGCCGACTGCTCGTAGTTCAGTATCGACTATCGACTTCTTGTTAGTTTCGTTCGCTGCGCACGCCCATTGTAGATCTGTTTCAAACCTTTTCTGAACTCTTTAATTTCGTATTCCATTCAGCGTCCATGACCGGCACTTAAAATGTATTTTACAATTACGTAAATTACATAAAAATTACGTGATATGTAATACACACATCTTTTCAGGTAACAAAACGGCGCATCAGCTTACTTCACTATTTCGATAAACAGCAGAAAATATACTTGTAAAAAGGCAAGATTTTTTTGTTATTAGACATGCAAAGGAAGTCAGCACGGCACACACGAGTGACCATTTTCCGTCTTTTTTTTTTTTTATCCAAGGTAAAAGAGCATGTTCATTGTTATGGAAGGCAGACCAGACCGACTTACAACCGAATGAAGCCCGTGCTCCATAATCGAGTGTCTGATGTCAATTTTGTAAATAGAATAGGAAAACTCCTACAATACTATTTCAGTGGTACAGGCTGGCGCACGAAAAATCGGCCCCGAGTACTAGACTGCTCATTGTCACTTACCAGTCCTCATCTATTGTTTCGAAGTTGTTTGTATTAGCTTATTTGTTACTTCTTCACTGCGTATTGCATGTTTATCTATTCTGCTTGTAGCGGTTAACAAATCGTGTGTAACTGGCGAGCAGTCTGCACTCGGGGCCGGTTTCTCGTGCGCCACCTTATATTATTTCACAGCGATCAGCCACACAACGCTACAGTTGGCTGAACGAGAGCTTTTGCAGAATCACGAAAATTACAAGCGTGTGAGAATTCTGTTATGAATAAAAACTCTGTACTGCATGGGGGAGGCAAGTGCCCCTCTCTTGGCGTCTTCCATCTTCAGTCCCTATGCCACTAATTTTCAATTTTTTCACAAGAACCATATACCAAGCACAAATGAACGGTGAACAAGTAAAAATGAACGGTTCCCAAAAAAAGAGCGATCACCAGTGAACTAGTTCCCATGGATGAACGAGTATGCCCATCTCTAACACAGAATGGTACGTCTTAAAAGAAGAGGAGGAAATGTGTCGCGTTGGTGGCTTCGTGGATTATGTTGTTGATCGATTCGTAATCAACGTAGCAGATAACAGTTCCTCCAGTACAGAAATGTATTCCTCGAATTCGGTTACGGCTGGAGTTTAGACATTACCGGACGAGTGACTGTAATAGCGTATTATTTTCTGTTCAAAATGGCTCTGAGCACTATACTATGGAACTTAACTTCTGAGGTCATCAGTCCCCTAGAACTTAGAACTAATTGAACCTAATTAACCTAAGGAAATCATACACATCCATGCCCGAGGCAGGATTCGAACCTGCGACCGTAGCGGTCGCGCGGTTCCAGACTGTAGTGCCTAGAACCGCTCGGCCACCCCGGCCGGCAATATCTTCTGTGGCTTCGGTATTTGACTGTACGATGAAATCCCTGCAATACACTTTCACGTCACACATACCTCAAACAGGGTACCTATCTATGTTTAAGTTAGGAATTTTCATCACTCTTGTTTTTAATTACAATACTGTGTTAGCTATGAAGGAGAGCATGTTATATTTTCCGTCTGGTCTCCTAAGAAGCGTACTGCTGGTGTTTTGCAGTATATTATTTGATTCTGTTTACAAATTAAATGACATTTGATGCTATACTGTTGCTCTGCTCGTCGCTTCTTACGCCTTAACTGCAGCTGTTCACATCACTGCAGCCACAGTGTTATCCAAGTTAAATGCGCTGGAAAAACTGTTGTTCAGTATTAACGCTGAGTTGATATGCGTGTAACGCACAGCGTAAAACGTATCCTTATCATCGTACTTGACTGTACTCAGACAGCTTGGCTTCCAGTCCACGTGAAATGAAACCCTATAAGATTCCAGAAAAACTGACGAATACTTACAAGGGAACCTCCCCATCGCACCCCCCTCAGATTTAGTTATAAGTTGGCACTGTGGATAGGCCTTGAAAAACTGAACACATATCAATCGAGAAAACAGGAAGAAGTTATGTGGAACTACGAAAAAAATAAGCAAAATATACAAACTGAGTAGGCCATGCACAAGATATGCAACACCAAGGAGAGCGTGAGCTCAAGAGCGCCGTGGTCCCGTGGTTAGCATGTGCAGCGGCAGAACGGGAGGTCCTTGGTTCAAGTCTTCCTTCGAGTGGGAAGTTTAATTTTTTATTTTCAGACAATTATCAAAGTTCAGGCACTCACATATAATCAACTTCGCTCTCCAAAATTCCATGACATGTTCGGATTTTCTTGGACATATACAGGATTGTATTCAACAATTTCAAAGAGGTAGAAGTATCTTGCTGTGTTTTTGTTCATGCGTATTTTGTCAACAACTGCAGCATAAACTTCTTCAGTGTTGGCATTTTTCTTGACACTTACTATGACAATTTCTCTGTCTGGTAACATGATTTTCAAATCTACAGGTGAGATGTAGCCCTGTGAAAAGAAAACATTGACATAAATGCTACTAGAAATATGAATATCAGCTCAGGGTGTGTGTTTAAAATTACTTTGACAGTTCGGCACATGTTTGGGGTATGCTGAAAGTCATCACACGCTTCCTAGCATAAATAATTGCGCAGTTAATAGCAAGTCAAACAAGCAGTAGCGTAAAATACTCTAGCCAAGCGGATTCATAAAAAAACGAGACATTTGGGCGTCCCCAAAAAAACTTTCGGGACAGCGGAACATTTTGGTAAAAAACGGGACTGTCCCGAGAAAAACGGGACGAATGGACACCCTACTGTACAGTCAACTCTGTTCTCTGCCACAGTTTGGCTGCGGCAATTCATTTTGATGGACAGCAGTTTGGTGGCAATGCCCACATAAAATGCTGTGCAGTAGAGCTGGTATATGATACAACTGCTTTCACAAGTGGCTCTGCTACTGCAACGATAAGATAAGCTTAGGACAGGGCTGGAACACATGTGCTGGGTGAGTTTATGGGACAGACCTTGGACTGTGAGGTTTGATGATGTTTGGTTTGTAGGGTACTCAACTGCACAATCATCAGTGCCTGTACGAAGTCCAAATTTTTACACAGTCCAATTTTTTCACAGTACATTGTAGCCACTGTCACAAATTATGATGATGATGATGATGATGATGATGATGATGATGATGACAACACAAACACCCAGTCCCCGGGCAGAGAAAATCCCCTACCCGGCCGGGAATCAAACCTGGGACCCCGTGATCCAGAGGCAGCAACGCTAGCCACTAGACCACGAGCTGCAGACGGAATATGAGGTGGCATGGGTTAGAAGTAAGTTGGCATAATGATGGAATAAGATATTGCATAGATGTGGTGGGAAGCAGGATACCAGACTTAGGAATAGTGGGATTGATTGTGGATAGGTTGTTCCTCATGTAGCTGGTAAAAATTGTATAATTATTATATAAAGAAATATAAATACAATGAGAAACAAAACTTGCTAGTTTTCAGAGTAATCCTTTTTTGAGCTAAAGTAAAAAAGACACACACACACACACACACACACACACACACACACACACACGTGCGAAACCACAACCATAGTGTCTGGCAGTTGGAGCCAGACTGTGAGCAGCAGCACTTTATGGGAGAGGTAAATGGGAGGGGATTAGGAGGAAGCTGGGGGAAGGGAGTGAGAGGGATAGCAGGGTAGGGCTGGGGGACAGTAAAGTGCTGCTGGGATGAGTTGGAGAGTAGGGCAGCTAGGTGCAGTCGAGAGGTTAGGCAGAGGGCAATGGAGAGAGGAGGGGTAGCAGAAAAGGAGAAATAAATGAACTGGGTACATTGGTGGAACAGAGGGCGGTGTAGTGCTGGATCAGGAACAAGGAAGGGGCTAGATGGGGAATGACAATGACTAACGATGGCTGAGGCCAGGAGGGTTACGGAAGCATACGATATATTGTAATTCATAAAATCTGGTGTTGGTGGGAAGGATTCAGATGGCACAGGCTACAAAGCAGTCATTGAAATGAACACCTTGTTGGGCAGTTTGCTCAGCAACAGGGTGGTCCACCTGTTTCTTGCCACAGTTTGTCACTGGCCATGCATTCGGACAGACAGCTTGATGGTTGTCATGTCCATGTACAATGCAGCACAGTGGCTGCAGCTTTGCTTGTAAATCACACGACTGGTTTCATAGATAGCCCTGCCTTTGATGGGGTAGGTGATGTTTGTGAATGGACTGGGACAGGTTGTGGTGGGAAGATGTGTGGGACAGGTCTTGCATCTATTACAGTGATATGAGCCATGAGTCAAAGGGTTGGAGACAAGAGTTGTGTAGGGACGGATGAGGATATTGTGTACATTTGGTGGGTGGCAGAATACCACTGTGAGACAGTGGGTAGGATATTCCTCATTTCAGGGCACAACGACAGGTAGTCAGAATCCTGGAGGAGAATGTAATTCAGTTGCTCCAGTCATGGGTTACACTGAGTCACGAGGGGAATGCTCATCTTTGGCTGGACAGTGGGACTTTGTGAGGTCAACATCGAGGAAGATGGCTTGATGGGTTGAGTAGGACCAGGTGAAGCGAATGGGGAAGAAGGTGTTGGGGTTCTGGAGGCATGTGGATAGGGTGTCCTCACCCTCAATCCAGATCATGAAGACATCATCAATGACTCTGAACCAAATGAGGGGTTTGGGATTCTGAGTGTTTAGGAAGGATTTCTCTAGATGGCCCAAGAATAGGTTGGCATAGAATGGTACCATGCAGATGCCCAGTCATACCCCAGATTTGGTTGTAGGTAATGCCTTCAAAGGACAAGTAATTGTGGGTGAGCATATAGTTGGTCATGGCGACTAAGATCGAGGTGGTTGGTTTGGAATCCGTCGGGCATTGGGAAAGGTAGTTTTCAATAGCTGTAGGACCTTGGGCATTAGGGATGGGACCAATGACCTTGTCGTTTGGCCCCTTCCCCCTCTCTTTTAAACCAACCATTACAGATGTTCGTGAAAAGAAAGGTGGCATCAGTAGTGATGACAAGGGTACCATGTGGTAAAGGAACAGGAACTGTGGCGAGTCGGTGGAGGAAATGGTTGGTCTCTTTTATATAGGAGGGTAGGTTGTCGGTAATAGGCTTAAGGCGTTGGGCTATGAGAGTAGAGATTCTCTCAGTGAGGACACAGTAACTGGCCACAATGCAGTGTCTTTGGTTGGTTGGGTTTATGGACTTTAGGAAGCATGTAGAAGGTAGGAGTGGGTTTCTGGAATGGGGTCACTTGGCAGGGTACGTAGGTGGATGAATCTGACAGCTGGCAGAGTCTGTTTGTCAGGTAATCCTTGTGGTTAAAAACAACAGTGGCAGAGCCTTTGTCAGCAGGTAGGATTATAAGCTTAGGACCAGTTTTTAGGTGGTGGACTGTGGATCTTTCTGTGGATGTAAGGTTAGTTTGCATGTTTAGGGATTTGGGAAATGATGGTGAGGCAAGGTTCGACGTTGAGAAATTCTGGAAAGGCAACAGGGTGATATGGAGGCAGTGGGGGTGGATCATGCTTGGATGGAGGAGTCAAGTGAGTCACGCAGCATTCAACATTGGTCTTTGGTTGAGTCAGATTGGTAGGGTTGATGGCGATAAAGTGTTTTCACTGTAGGTAATGGGAGAAGGAGAGAAGGTCATTAACAAGCCCTGCATGACTGAATTTGGGGGTGAGCAAAAAATGAGGCCTTTGGAAAGGACTGATACTTCTGCAGGGCTACGGCTTTTGGAGGAAAGGTTCATGACCGTGTTTCAGGTCTGTTTAGGTTCTGATTCTGTGTGGTGGTGGGAGGGAATTTTGGAGGGAGGGCTAAATAAAGTAGGTCTATGAGACAGGGTTTGTCAGCTGTGAGAGGATGTGGGGCAGGTTTGGAAGTTGTAGAGATGGTGCACACTGGTAGTCCAAGGTGGGAATAGGAAGTGAGTAGGTTGGAGAGGTTTTTGAGGTGGTGTTGTGCATGACAACCAACAAGCTGTCCCCAGAATGATATTTTCACTCTGCAGCGGAGCACTTGCCCGCGAAAGGCAAAGGTCCTGAGTTCGAGTCTCTGTCGGGCACACAGTTTTAATCTCCCAGGAAGTTTCACAAGCTGTCTGTCCGCACGAATAGCTACAGACAACTGTGGCCAAGAAACAATTGGACCACCCTGTTGCAGAGCACGCTGCCCAACAAAGCATTCTTCATTTCAATGACTGCTTCACAGCCTGTGCCATCTGGATCCTTCTCACCCCTCCTGGCTTCAACCTTCCTTAGTCATTGTCCTTAGCTATCTAGCCCATCCCTGTTTCCATTCCAGCACTACACAGCCGTCTATTCCACCAACACGCCCAGTATTTTTACTTCTCTTCTTTTCCACTACCCCCCCTCCCACCATCTCCCCTGCCCTCTGTCTAACCTCCTGACTGCACATCGCTGCCTTACTCTCCACTCGTCTCTATATGTTCCCAGCAGCACTTTAGCATTCCCCACCTCTACCCTGCTATCCCTCCCCATCCCCACCCCAGCCTCTTCCTCACCCCCACCCGGTTGCCTCTCCCATAATGCACTGCTGCTCGCAGTCTGGCTCCAGCTGGCATTGCCTGTGGTCGTGTGTGTGTGTGTGTGTGTGTGTGTGTGTGTGTGTGTGTGTGTGTGTGTTGTCATGTCATGTCTATTTTTGATAAAGAACTTGTTAGCCGAAAACTAACTTTCCAACAGTCTTTTTGTTGTGCCTTCCTGTGACTCAGTATCTCCTCTATATGATGAGTATTAGCTATCCTTTTCATTATATTGTTACATTCCATCCTGGATTTTCCAGTGTTTGATTTTAACTGTGTTTCTCCATATGTCAGCCACGTGACCCAGTGTGAACACCTGTGCTAATTTACCATTTCATGAAGTAACCCGACATGAGCATTTGCTTTTGATCACCATCATTGTCTTTCGTATACATCAACTCTTAATTTATTATCACTTTTCTCACCCGTTACATGCTTTAGGAAGTATTCATTGAATACACAAAAGGTTCCAAAGTTGGTTCACATGTCCTTTCCGAAGATGTCGCAGATGAGGAAATTATGTCAGAGCTGCTACAAACTGATGCTGAACAATATATATCAGAAAAGTTCAGAATATGGAGAGGAATATGGAGAGGACAATGTTGAAGTATGTGAGAGGGATATTGAGTCAAATGGGGTTGCCTCTTCAAGTGACAAAGGCTGTGTTCTGCAGGTAGTGTTATAGGCCCTCTGTTGTACCTTATCTATATAAACAATGTAGGAGACAATCTGGGCAGCCATCTTAGGTTGTTTGCAGATGATGCTATCATCTAGTGAAGTCATTAGAAGATCAAAATAAATAGCAAAAAGATTAAGGAAAGATATCTGTATGGTGAGAAAACTGCCAATCGACACTAAAGAATGAAAAGTGTAAGATCATCCATGAGTGTTAAATGGAATCTATTAAACTTCAATTACACAATAAATAAATCAAATCTGAAGGCCATAAATTCAACTAAATAGCTAGGAATTCCAACTAGGAGTAACTAAAATTGGAAAGAACACACATAAAATGTTGTGGAGGAAGGGAAACCAAAGGCTGTGTTTTAATGGCAGAATACTTAGAAGATGGAACAGATCTGCTAAAGAGACTGCCTACATTAGGCTTCACCATCCTCTTTTGGAGTACTGCTGTGCAGTGTGGAATCCTTACTAGATAGGATTAACAGAGTACATCGAGGAAGTTCAAAGAAAGGCAGCTTGTTTTTTTTATTATTGAGAAATAGGGGAGAGAGTGTCCTGGACATGATACAGGATTTGGGGAAGATATCATTAAAACAAAGGCATTTCTTGTTGCAGCATGACCTTCTCATGAAATTTCACTCACCAATTTTCTCCTACAAATGCAGAAATATTTTTGGTGATGCCGACCTACATGGGGAGGAATTATCATCATAATAGAATACAGGAAATCAGAGCTCACACAGAAAGATATAGGCATTCATTCATGCCACGTGTTGTTCAGAAGTAGAATAATGGAGTATTATTGTGAAGGTGGTTTGATGAACCCCCTGCCAGGCACTTAAGTGTCATCTGCAGAAGACCCATGAAGATGTAGATAAAGTTAATTTGTTAGCAAAGATTGGTATGTGGGTACAGAAGGGCAGACTAAATGGCATACAAAACCATTTAGTCATAGAGGAAGACCCAAAAGCCAAAGCATTGTAGTATTGCTTCGTTGCTTCTCATAAGCCAGACACTTTAGCAATGGCTCTAGAAGCAATGGGGATCTTCTCTCTTTATTTTGATTATAAACTGATGGGTGACAGTGTTATGTACACTAATATGCACTTAATGAGCATTCGTGGACAGCTTGACAGATCCTGTGATGCTCAAGATAGATGAGTGCATTTCTGGGTCTGCTGTAGTGTGCAGGAACTTAAAAAGCTTTCCGACTCCATTACAAAGAGATGTGCGATATAGGTTGGCCCAATGTATTTGCAGTTACTAAGCCTTATAGAAGATACTGCTTTTACTTTTGTGTACTCATTTCAACAGGGGGAGGGGGGGGGGGGGGGAAGTCTAGAAATGAGAGGAAAGAGACTGACAAGTTGGCTGCTAAGTGTGAACGTGTCACAGCATTGCAACATTAATTATTTGAAGCTGTATACCCCTGGAGAATATGTGACAACTTATGTGCAATTACTTCAACTTTAAGGATGATATTCTTTCGGACAATATCTGCCAAGAAAGCCAAAGAAATATGACATGAACGTTTTTACTTCAGTAGACTCCAGAACACTTTATCTTGTGAACATTGAATCGTATGTAGGCACACAGCCACACGGTCTTTTCAACAAACCAAATAAGACTTGAGAAACAGTGCAACACCTTGTTATTCCTTTAGAAGGTACTGGCAGAAATATAACTACTGACAACTGGTTCACAGGAGTGCCTCTTGCAACAATTCTAGCAGAAAAAAGGTTGACATTAGCATGAACATTACGAAAGAACAAACCAGATATTCCCCCACAATGTTTGCCCAATAAACAAAGAACTGTAGCTTCAAGCCTTTTTGCTTTTATACAAGATTTAACAGTGGTGTCATACGTTCCAGCAAAATCACAATCTGTAGAACTCTTCTCCATGTTACACACTGATGGAAAGGTCAATGAAGACTCGGGCTCTCAGAAAAATATCAATACACACAAAAGGTGGAGTCGACAACCAGTGACTTTTCTTTTTTTTTTTTTTGGGGGGGGGGGGGGAGTACGTATGTCTGCTCTGGCTTCATATATGCTTTATAAACTAAGCTCTGGTCATAAAGTTACAAGATGTTAATTTTTGAAGAAGATGGATAAGTACTTACTAATCGACTATATTGTCCAAAGGATGAACAGTTCTTATACAAATTGAAATCTATGACAAAAAATAAAGCTTTATCTAGCAGAGAAATGGAATGGTGCCAGCACACAAGGATGTGAAGAACAAGATCATATACCATTGCCTAGTGAAAGTAGAAGGTGTTGCACTAGCCCTGGTACGAATGACAGCAAGGACTCCACATTGTGTGCGATTTGTTCCAAACGTGCATGTAAAAAGCACTCTTGCATGTCTTGTAAAGATGACAACAAGCCATTAACATTTTCTACCACATAATGTGAACAATGTTATGCCTCCTCTGAAAAGTTGCTGAAACTTCGTGTTTAAAAATCAGTTGTAAAAAAAAGATGAATCAAAGTATTCTTTTGAAGATGGCTCTACAATTCTCCATCAATTAGTGAGGGTCAATAAATCCATATTCGAGACCATCACAGAATTTTTTTCAGATACTGATTTAAATCTTAGGACTAATGTCGTTTCTGAGAACAAAGCTATAAATTCTGAACCATGATTTCACCCAGCTTGCAAGGTTATGTGTCATCACCAATTCTGTCGGTCATGTAAATGTACCGAGTATGACCTCTAAACCCAGACATCAGCGACATGGTGGCATGAGCTACAATTACAGCCCTCTGCATGCACTGCATTTAAGAGGGACAACCTTAGCCATCTTCACCACCAGCAAGCACACCGAGTCTATACTTGTCTTCCTTCCCTGCTTGCCAGCTAATTCCATTCTAAAGCTGCCAGATAATTTCCTGAAGGTTCCATTTCACACCTCACTCTGGAGCTTCCTATCACACCCATCCTCTGTGACAGTCAAGACCTGCTAGAGAGATCAGCCACAGAGAGAGCCATAGCGAGGTTGCTCGCATCGCCTTTTGAATTCGTGGCGCAATTAGCTCATTCTGTCATATGATGCCCTTCTGGTTTGAGGCCACTAAGATATTTGCTCAAGGTTGTTGATGGGTATGAGGTGTGCCAAGTTTGGGAGCTTTTTGTTATTTTTAACAATGGCAACACAGTTAATGGGCAGCTATGGAGATCAGAGCCTGAGCCCCATGTGGTGAAAGGGGAGAGGCTGCGGGCGGGTCTCCAATGGAGTCGTGGCTGTGGTGGCATAGCCAGCCACCAGGTGACGAGCTCACCACCATCCTGTAGCTGTAGGTCTCAGTGTCTGATGATTGTTGTATTCTGATGTCTGGTCAAGAAGATGTGGTGGCTGCAGACATGTACATACTGTCAGCAACGGGAAGCTCCATTGCTGCCAATCAACTGTGTCGCCATTGTTAAAAAAAAAAAAAGTACTGCCCAACTTGCTGAGCCACCAAATGCCCCATCCCCATCAACAACCTTGAGCAAAGATCTTAGTGGCCTCATACCAGACGGATATCACATGGTAGATCGAGCTACTGGCAACAGGAATTTGAAAGGTGATGCCATCAACCCTGCCATGGCTCAACTTGGTAGTTTTACTTGCCTGAAGCTGTTATCACTGAAGGCCTGCCTCCTTCCTATTTGGTAATTTTACTAAACTGAAGCTGTTATTACTGAAGACCTGCCTGTTCCCCTTTAATTAAATTAAGAGCTATTTCATAAAATACAAAAGAAGTTGAGCCATGGCGTGGTTGCTGGCATCGCCTTTTGAATTTCTGGTGCCACTAGCTCGATCTGTCACGTGCTGTCCCTCCGCTTTGAGGCCCCTACGATCTTTGCTCGAGGTTGTTGATGGGGATGGGGTGTGTGGTGGCGTAGCGAGTGGTAGCAGAGCATGGTTACGATTCACAGACCTCTGTGTTATGCGCCCAGCATGCTTCCGTAAGACAGTTCCAACTGATGACGCTTGCTATGTTGGCTGTCTCTCAACAATGGGTACCGCCTTCATAACTCTTGCTAATGTGTAAGATGACTTTGGGCATCCAGTACTCACATCCTGTTTCAACATAGAAATTTTCAAACAAACTGTTGTCTGCATGTGCTCTTAGATGAAGTGAACTAGCCAGGTCATTAGCATTGGAAGACACAGTGGCCAGGGAAAAGTGGAGGCACCAGAAGTGCCACAGCCCCTGGATCAGGTGAAGCATAGGTGCAGCAGGCAAGGGCAACATTCTGTAACCTGACAACCACGGCCAACAAAGCGTCTAACTGCTTTTCAACAGTGCTCAATTCCCCCTTCGCCTCCATACAACAAACTCAGTCCTAAGTCATCTTCCATTAACATAGTCACATAACAACCAACAGTTAAAAAACTAGAGAGAGAGAGAGAGAGAGAGAGAGAGAGAGAGAGAGAGAGAGAGGAAGGACTACAAAAAGAGACCAAACTACATGACCACAACATTCAACAAATAAAATTGTTCAGTACTAAGAATGAAAGTAGGAAAAATATAAGAAAATGGTGTCTGGTGCCATTTGGACAATATTGTTTCTAATGAGGATGATTTGAAAAGTAACCCCCATTTGACTGTATATAAAAAACTTGCACAGAAAAAAACTATTATGTACGTCTTGTAACTACAGCATTTTGCTATTTTTCTGCACAGTCACCATTTACATTTAAGCATCTGTCATTGTGTTTCACCAATTCACAAATTCATTCTTCTTAAAATTCTACTGCCTGGCTGCATAACCAATCTTTCACAGCATTTTGAAGTTCGTTGTCATACAATTGCTGTGACACAAGCCATTTTTGCATGTGACCAAAGAGCTAAATATCACTTCATGTCAAGGCTGGGCTGTATGGGTGGTGATCAAACACATCCTATTTGGATTGCTTCAAAACCTCGTAAGAGTTTCTCAGGCACAACAGAAGACCTACCATTCCTCTCTTCATCATGACTGACTGTTCTACCAATTTTTAAAAATTGGATCCATTGCCGCACAGCAGCTTTACTCATAATGCATGTACCATATACAGTACAAGTCTGATGACTAATGTCTGTTGCTGAATTGTTTTGCACAGAAATAAATATTATTACTTCTGGCACTTTGCATTTTGTGCCATTTTTATTACAGCACTCATGGTTTGAGATTACAACGAGTGACTGTGCAAAATAACAAGGTTCATATTTACACAGCTAGATGATTACTGAATCAGAGAACATGCAGATACAACAATGGTGGCACTCCACACACAAGTACTAACACCTTGCTAAAACAGTGGTTACTTTTCGAAGTGCCCTCATGAATTCTTCCACGTAAGTTAAAGTACCTAGTACTGCTCATAATCAAAAAAACTGCTGCTCACTGCATAACAGAAAATGCTAGTGAACGTCAAAAATCAGCATGTCTTGTTTGTCGAAGTCCCCTTCCACACCATCAAACAGGTGACAAGTTTATGCAATCCATTGTTATGTGTTACAAACTTAGCCACACAGCTACATACCAAAGTCATTTTGTGGGAGCAAAGAGTCAACCCAATAGTAAATGAAGATGGAGCATTGTCCAGTTAATGTTGATAGTAACATGTTATTTTTAGATTCTTCACCTTCTCAAAGAAAGATTTTTAGTGGCATCCCTTACTATGGAGGAAAAAAAAGTGATCTGTTAACCTAAAAGGCAGCAATTCTGCATCTGAGCAGTATTGCTCCTCTGTATCATCAGGCCTCATGATGTGATACAGTAAAGTTGTACTGTTTTAGATTACCTTCACTACACTGAAGCTCTCTCATCATGTAGTTTCTACATTGTAAGTCCTTGGGAGGATAGCAGTTCCAATATCACCTATATACAGGTGGAACAGTTGTTGTGCTGTTGACTGTGTACATATTCCAGTAATATTTAGAGCACAGCATCAATAAACTTCCCTTCCACTGGCAAAAATTCAGAGAACAAACTGAAATTTATGTTGTGTTCTCCTAAATAAATAAATGTTGGTTTACAGTTTTTCACAATTGTACCATTAATATAGGTGCCAATTTAGCTGATTTTGTACAATACACATCTTCATATCAGACTTATCACGTAATGAACCACCACTTTAACTGTTCTATCAATTTGCTACTGTGAATGCATACCTACTTGAGATACCGTGTCAATTGTGCAAATTCCATTTCCGTTAAAAGAACTGAGATATTCCCAAAGTTATCTCTGCAGTTAATGGACACTGTAACAATTTTCGGTCATTAACATATGCAGGGGCATTGAATACTAGCCACCTTGCAATTCACTGTTGTATTTCTTGTAGTTTTCTAGCACAGTATCCCTACAATCATGGATCAAGGAGATCAGACAGATGCAGTATTTCTTGACTTTCAAAATCATTTGACTCAGTACCACACCAGTGATTATATTGGGTACAAAATTAAGTTGAGTTGAGGATTTCTTGTAGGCAGGATACCACATGTTGTCTTGAATCGATTCAAATGGTTCAAATGGCTCTAAGCACTATGGGACTTAACATCTTGAATGGAGAGTCATCAACAGAAGTAGAAGAAATTTCCAGTGTACCCCAGGGAAATGTGTTGGCACCCTTCTTGTCCATCTTTGCTTATTAACAACCTGGAAGACTTTTGAAGATGATACAGTTATCTATAATGAAGTGCTGTCTTAAAAAGAGAGAGAGAGAGAGAGAGAGAGAGAGAGAGAGAGAGAGAGAGAGAGAGAGAAAAGCAGATATACTCAGTCAGACCTTCATACGATTTCAACTGGGTATGAAGACTGACAACGTATTAGACTTACACTTTCGGTAGTTGGCAGTAACATTTGACTACTGGCAAGAGCATCCAAAACGTATCAACAAAATGTGTAATCAATTGCTAATACAGTGAAGTGTAAAAATTGAAATTTCAAATGGCAATTATCAGATGAGGAACAACTGTAACAAAGGAACGAAATACAGCATGTAGATCAACATTCAAAAAAACTGTGAATAGAACTTTATATTATTGCTACATCACAGAAAAACAAAAAGTGCCAAAAGTGTTTATAACCTATATAAACAACATCCTACACGCAAACTAAACAGTATAAACAAAAAATATGTGCATTTTCCAGAACACTGAAGATGCCTTATAAAGAATAAAGGTGAAATGCATATGGCACAAAAATTGTGTCTTGTTCAGTTGTGCCTGGATGGTTCTAAAGTAATCAACTAATCAGTATCAACATACTGTAATATTATATGTAACTGAGGACATCAGGACTTCTAAAGTTGAAGACGGTAAAATTATAATTTTCACAAAACTCTGTTTTACTCACAAGTGTGCACCAAGAAAATGTTAAGAAGCCAGAATCGGCAGATACTTTGAGACACGGGCAAGTTATCTTGAATAACACTACTTACAAAATGTTTTCTTGAAACAGTGTGAAGTGGAGAGTCAGAGATACTCTGCAGCTCACATCTCACTGCTATAGGAACCATGAAGACAAAACTATACTAATACACCAAGCACACAGGCATTTAAGCTGTAGCTCTTCCTGCACTCCACATGCAATTGGAAGAGGAAGAAATTCTAACATGTGGTGCCATGCTATATACCCTCTGCCATGCATATCACACTGATTTACAGAATATGTGCAGTATTTAAAAGTAAATCTGTGTTGTTTCATTTGTATCACAATAATGCCATGTCTTAAGAATTATAATTTCTTTTTCCCTTTAACTATTTTCCTGCATAATTGAGTTTTATACAAACAGAGTCTGGCAGAGAAACATTCACAAACTACTCAGATGAACAAAATTTCTGAATGCTTTACTGCAAGAATACAGTATTTTGTGAAAACATAAACAGAGATAACAAACAGCTTCTACTTTCAATTCGCTCAGACTAGAAGCAGCTCGTGGTTTCCATGCTGAGGAAGGCTGCGACATTTACCAATCAGAACTAACCTACATCTCGGGCTACGCTATGTAGTCTCTCACCAGACTAAAGATTTCTGGGGTGGGGGAAGCAATAACACACTCTGGGCAAAAGTTTGCACAGCGTATCTCCTTTCAGTTTAATAATCAACTACTAAAAAACAGCAAAAGCTAACTTCAAGATAGCTAGCATATTTATCCATCAACATCATTTTCCAACACTTTATCAGAACAAATGATACTAAAAGTTGTATTTTCTGCAGAGATTTTTAATGCAGTTAATGTTGGCTTTGCTGAATGCTTAAGGTTTTTTGGCATTTTCAGTTCTAAGCCAGAGACATTTAACACTTAGTGTGTGTTCAATATGTGGAGTTTATGAGCTCTCAAAACCAAACATGATGTCACATGTCTTGTGCTGTGATTGGCACGCATAAGCAAACCAATGACCCCCATATTGTGTTTGTGAAACTAACATACTGCATTTTTTGTTTTTCACTTTTATATTTGTGTATTATGAAAATATGTGATACATCACATTTAAAAATCTCTCCAAAACATGTCATTTTTAGTATGATTTGTTGTGCTGAACTATTGTAAAATGTTACATCAGTATATTAGCATGTTACCACCCATATTGAAGCACTTCATTTAACACACAAAACAGACAGTTACAATGAAGGTATTGGCTCTTGTCACTTATTGATGTATGTTTTACTTACTTTAATTTATTTGTTTATAGAAGAAATCAGCTCATCTCCATTTTGCCCTGCAAAATAGTCTATGGCCATTTCATGAAATTTTTTTCATTCTCATGTTATAAATTTTTGTCTTATAAATTGCACACTGAATTCATATCATGCTGTTTTCAGTCTCACTGTATGCTGCAATTCTTTACGAAAAAAGGAAAACTCACTAGAAATTGTTCACAATACACTCACAACAGGAAACTTGCTAGAAAAGTAACAGAACTTTATTCCCTGCTCGAATTTCCTGTATTCATTACCGAGTCTCTCATTATTTGGTGACACTTAGGTTATCATACTGTACTGCACTCTGGTGAGAAACTTACAAACATACTCCTACAATGGATAAATCGCCAATGCCAGAAACAAAAAAACTATCTGAAACCTTAATATTAAACATTGATTAATGATGCATCAGGGCATAATAATGATTTACAGAAACAGGGATTCGAAAGCGAAGTTTCAGCCGCTCTGTTCATTTCCTGTTTAAGCAAGCAGTGGAATGTGAAAGTCGTGTGGAAGCTCGGAGGACACCCTTAGGCTCTGCTAGCTGAACCTTCGGGAGGCCCATGAATCTGTAATCTGCAGAAGCCACTCTCCCTGCCTCTGAGTCCATACTTCATAGTACAGGCATTTCAAGTACAGTCTAAGACTAGCTATTACCTGTTCGGTAAAGTTCACTTGATGTCTACAGTTCAAAAAATGTTAACTGCCAGTATCAGTGTGGGAAATATTCAAAATGCACCCTGATAATTTAAATTCTGTAGTACATTAGTGAGAAATACATTCTAATATCTATTTTGGGGTGGCTCCACCTCAGACCTTTTAATTATGAGCCATGCGTCCTTCAGACCAAAGAAGCATTGGCTGTATTTATAAGTAAATATCCAGGTTGCTTTAATCAGCCTCCACAGCTCACTTATACTGACTGTTGAAGCAAACTGTGGAGGAAATTGCTACATGTCCATTCCTGTCTGTCTTCAATTAGCATCACATCTGCTCAAATATCAGGTCAAGAATAGCATGACACAACACAAACTGTAATAATGTATACAACTATCTTATGTATTTGTGCACATAAAAAGGTGTAAAGTTGACCTGAGCCTGAAGTTTTGTTTAAATAGTAGTGTAAATGAGAGGAGATATACCCTTACTTTGGATCAGATATAATGTCTGTATACTTCCTTAAAATTCACCAGCAGGTCCTACAACATCAATTTCAAACTTGCCGTCTGCACTCTGAGACTCAACTCACCAGTCTCCGTCTTTGCCCATTTGAGTTTGTTGTTTTCTGTCTCAAGTGTGGACTGTAGCCTCGAACTTTTTCCATGCATCATGTTTCCTCTTATGGAGCAAATCTGCAGTTCTATACAGTGCATCAATTAACTTGCATCTTACACCCGTCACAGTCTCACTAAACACAACTTTGTGGAGAATATTTGATCCCCAGAATCAGTCATTTTCACCCTGTCATCTGAAATGGGACTACCTTCCCATCCCTACCTGAAATTCCTCCCTCATATCAACATTCTCTGAAGAGGTCAATTTAGCTCGAATTTTTAACTTCCTGGACTTTATACTGTTATGTCTACACCCATTTCCAGTAGTAAACAACCCTTTAAAGAATTAGTACAAATGAGTTTATTATCTCAGATTAAATTTCACATTAACATGTTAGCCAATTTATATTAGCAAGTAAGGGGAATAAGCAGTTTGTTAATAATCCAACTTTGAAACTTCGTGATATGAACTATGCAACCACGCTGCATCATGGACATTAACATGTTAGCCAATTTATATTAGCAAGTAAGGGGAATAAGCCGTTTGTTAATAATCCAACTTTGAAACTTCGTGATATGAACTATGCAACCATGCTGCATCTCATATTCTTGAAAATTTACTACTCCCCTGCTTTTGGAAAGCTACGACATTTATTCATTATGATTATTTAAAATTACGGCTCTACTTGA
This sequence comes from Schistocerca nitens, assembly GCF_023898315.1. Lineage (NCBI taxonomy): Eukaryota > Metazoa > Arthropoda > Insecta > Orthoptera > Acrididae > Schistocerca > Schistocerca nitens. The sequence continues at coordinate 339,078,734 of NC_064621.1, read as the reverse complement.
GAGCAAACCAAATTACCGTTAACAATATTTTATTCACAGTAATTTGTTTATAATTAACTGAATTTGTAATTTAAATTATTGTACTGTAAAATTCTTTGAAACTGTGCTTGAAATTAAGTAAACTTTTCCAAACAGAATATCAGAACATGTAGGGCAATAAGTGGCCCAGTTTTTGATGTAAGTAAGTAAAATCCTCTCATGACTTTATTTTGTAAATTTTACATTTAACAATGTAATCGACTGTCTAGTTTTATATAAAAGGAAGTGGCACAAGAGCTGCGGTAGTCAGGCAGAGTAAGAGACAGTCAGAGGCAGTGAGAGAGTCAGTCAGTCAGTCAGTCAGTGAGTCTGCATTATTGTCTTTTGGAAGCCATTTGTGTCACAGTCTTTCGGAGGCTGTCAGACCAGAAAAGTATGTATCATCACTGTACATCCTAATTGGTCACAATACAAAACAAGAAAAGTGATGTACTCTGTTTTGTTTTTTATTGAAAAAGTAGTACAACAGCAATGTTGAATGCTGGGACTTTCTGAAGCAACCATCCCCGAGGATACCAAAGTTGAGTATCTCATCGTAAGGTACAGCTAAGTTACTGTGTGAATGTTAATTAACATTTTAGTTTTCACTTGTCTTCATAATTGTGAATGGTGAGGCCCCAAACTATTAAGTTGCTCCGATAGTATGATTGAAAATTCACTATTACCACTGTCCAATTATAAACAGAACTACAGAAACTGTATATTTTATTCTCAATGAGCGTCAGTGGTAATTTCCTCCTCTTGTACAATCAAAGGTGGCATTTTACAGCACTACACAAAAACAGCAAGAGTGTGCATGCAACTTTCATGCTACGTCACAGCTTTACACTCTTGCACATTTTAGTAAGAGGGAACCAGTAGATGAGTAGGGAGTGACTGCAGTGCCACCGTTCTCAGACATATCATACTCATGGAACTACAACGAGAAAAATGGACACCAGTATAGCAGTGATGTAACAGCAGTGCCTTTATTTGTAATGTAGGCAGCCCTCAATACTGAGCTCATACTCACTCCATTTCTAATCTCCATGTCTTACCTCCCTCTAACCTTTACTGACCTACTCAACCATTAATAGGATGACCTGAAATTTAAAGAAGACTCTGAATCACAGTGCAGTTCAGCATTTATAGTTTAACAAATTGTTGCCAGTGGTGAAAGAAATGATAAGTGACAGAAAAAAATCCTTAGACCAAATAGAAACTGAACCCCCATACCTCTGGTTTTGCACTCTGGCACTTATATTTACAGAGCCACACCATTTGTGCACATTACTACTAAAAACGTTCACACCATTTCATGCTCAATATTGAACAAATTAAGTAAGTGGCTTATTTTTTCTGAGCTAAGCAAAGTACATGATTTAGCTTGAAAGAGTTACTTCAATAAACTTTGTAATTTAAAATTGAAGAAGCTGACAGGGTACTCAGGTTCCAAAAACTCTGTAACAGGAACTCATGGTCTTGGAAGTAATAATAAGTCAGTGAAAGCTTTGGAGCATTGGGAACAACAAGGATAACCATTGCTATGTACTCAGGTTCACTAAAGATAATTTACTGTTCACTCAGTAACATTGTTCATTACAGACAATGTTAACAATGCCTTAATTTACTGTTCACTCAGCAACATTGTTCATTACAGACAACGTTAACAATGCCAACCACCACTTTCAATACAAGCATAACATCTTTGTAGTGCACTCTACCAAGTACATCAGACATCACACAAAACCTCATCAGATACTGCAAATATCCTAGCAAGAAGTGTATCCTTGTCGAAAACTGGTAGCACACACATGAGCTTGTGTTATGCCTCCACCCCCACATAAAAAATAAATAAATAAATAAAAAATTTAAAAAAAAAGAAAAAAACTTCAGGAGAGCAAAGTGACCACACAATGTCGGATCGCCTACACACTGGATTGGAAGGGGAGGTACCTTTTTTATTTCTTTTCATTTTTTAGAAGCATATCAAAAGACTCATTAATGTGACACTGTTTCTGACACAGAAACACTTCTCAATAGGATACCTGCAGTAGTTGATGAGGTTCGCGCGATGCCTGGTGTACCTAATACAAGAATTTTCTATTATGATGTTATGCATGTGGTGGTCGCCATTTTGAACACTTTCTGTAACAACATTGTTGAGCAAACAGTACCTTATCTTTGTTGATCTTAAGGTGTAAATGAACTGTTTACCCTTGTTGTTCCTGATACTCCAAACCTTCCACTAGCTCAGGATTACTTTCAAGACCATAAATTCCTATTACAAAGTAGTTGTATTTTGATTCCTTTATTAGCTCGTTACATTTCTGCACATCTTTTAGTATCACTGTGTTAACTGTTTTGTATTCTAAAACATATGATGTGTGTAAACCTCGCTGAAAAGCAAACTGCACTCTCTTGTATGCTCTTCACATGGTACAATAAAAAGAAAACACTCACTGAATAAACATTACAGCAGACTCTGTAGTGCAAACTTTAGACTTTGTAGTGGAAACTTCGCAGTATACAGTAAAACTTGCTCAAAATGGAATCACACGGGACTAAAATAATTTTCTACATTCAAAAATTTCTGGATTACACAAGACACACTAGGTTACATAAAATTTGTCAAGTTCCATACATAAATATATAACTCTATAATGATGCACATATACCTGTACTCCTGTACACTAGATGTTTATTTACTGTTCATTGTACAACAGAACATTAGATTATTACACTTATTGGTACCTAATACAGCACGTCTGTATTTTTACTGTAACTTTAAATTCCTGTGTTGTTCACGTAAATATTACGCCTGTATTTATAGGCTTTAATTTCACTTTTTTGCCCCATATGAAGGAGGAAAATCTGTTTGAATTTCCTCTTCAAAATTGTTTTTCTACATAATTTTTTGCACTATACAACAGTCTCAACAACTTGGAAGAATTAGTGCGTGTTGCAAATTGTGTAACATTGTTTATACATGCAATAGTTTCTTCAGGAGTAATAATCATCATTCTGTTTCCTCCTCCTCCTCCTCCTCCTCATCATCATCAGTCTTGCATATTTCTATTAGATTGCCAAAAATAAAAGTGGGGTGAGGTGACAGGAAGTCATCACTTTAAATGTAGTCAGCTGGACTACATGAAATATTCTGCATTTCAATTAATTCAGCAGCAGCATTTTCTTGAGCTTTGATGATGACAGAAGTATCTTGTTCACCACCTCCGAACCCCACTTCGTTGTAGCACTTGGTGAAAGTTTTGAGCTTTATTCCCCTTACTGTCAATCCAATTTACTGCATCCAGGACAGAAACTGACTGTGCAACAGCAAATTAGCTTTCAGCTTCTGCAGCACTAAGAACATGATACTCCATCGCAATCACCTATAACGGGACTTGAATGTGTAAATAACCAGTCTGGTCCTGGTCTTTTGTTTGTGTGTGGCTGGTTGACCCTGATGGGAACCAAGCCGATTTCATGTCTGATAACTTGACTTTTGTGTGGCAGGTTGCATTTTCTAGAAAAAAAGAGAACTTGCCATTTTCCTTTTTTAATTTTGGGTTGAAAGAGCCCAGCCACTCTTCTGTAAGACCACTCACCATCCATGTCTTTTTATTGATTTGCCATGTGACTAGAAGCTTACTGACATCTACATTTTTAAAACAATGGGATTTTGCCAACTTTCCAATCACCAGTGGCTTCTCGATTTCACCTAAGATGTTTCCACACAGTACAGCGAGTCTAAGCTTCGACAGTTTTCCGCCAATGCCCTTTCACCTTGAACTGCTAGAGATTTTGAAGTCAGTGTGTGATAAAACAGTCCTATTTCATTGAAAACTATTTTATACTCCAGGCAACCACAGCTGCTGAAAGGCATGATGGTAGGAAGAACTCTGTTAAAATTGTTGTTTATTAAAACATCACTGGTTCTGAAGCTTTAAACCACACCATCAGGTGAACAATGTTAAAACATCATAGGCATACCCATCATTCCTAGTGAAAATTTTCCATGCAGAGAATATCGTCAGTACTTACTATAACTGGCTGCAAGAGGAGTTCTTCCTAACATCATGCTATTTCATTGACACTGAACACATCTTTTGGGTGATTGTCCACAGACAGATTGTGCTGATGCATTTTTCCACACATCCTTATCTTCCTTGCACACTTCATTCCACATGATGCAGTGGCTAGCTGTGAAACTGTCCAGGCATCCTGTGGATGCCTTGAACTCCATAATTGCCAAGCTCTTTAGTGACTCCCACAGTCTCACTGTGTGACACGGGACACACAAAGGTAAGTTTTTTTGGCTTTGCATTTATGAACTTTTTCCACACTATCTCATTAATTTCTTCATTTCTCATCTTATTCATCTTTCTTTTCATTTGCCTGTTCTCTTTCATCCATGCATCCCATATCTTATCCTTGTTTCTTAAAGCCTCACAAATTTGTGTTTTACCGTATTTGATATGCAACATTATTTCATGCACCGAATGTTTGTCTTTCTCACTTGCCTTGATGATCTTAATCTTTCTGTTACATGTTCGCAGTTCATAATTTTTGTTCGAATCAAGATGGTACTTAAAGTGCTACAAGTCGACTGAGACTTTGGTAAAATAGTGCAGGGAGTGCATCTCTTTGGTATGTTTGACCTTGCTGGGTGGAACCATTGTTTAACGTAACAACAATCACCTCTTTCACATAACAGCACTGACACATCTGTACAGTCTTCATGTTAAAAGTAGCATCCTTGTATATACGTGAATAACTAAGGTATACTGTAATACAGTAGTACTGTGTAAGTGTTTTTTCTACACTATAAAATTATTTGTTGGTTAAGTCTTAAAATTTGCATTCTGCATCACATTGGGTACATTCCGCTTTACACAAAAAGTTAGCAAACAAATAATTATTGAATGTGTTGACACTGAAGTTTTTGTATTGTTTGGCCAGATTCCCAAGTTACACACAATCCACTTTGACCAAGTTTTACTGTCCCATACAAAGTCCTCTTCCTCATCATCAAGAAATGAAAATCACCAAAATGTTCTGAAGCTTGATTAGAACCATCTGATATGTCACCCATGAGCCTACAAAATATTTATTACATACTGAAACCTTTGCCAATTTAAGCTGTCAGTCAAGTCTTGGTTTTCTTGGATTACAATTATGGTCACTTACAAATTACTTTGATGAGTGGTAGGCTGCAGCTTCTCTTTTGATTCCAAGATTTTCTCAGCGCAGTTATTTAACACCCAAGGACACTTGATAATGAGAATGGTGGACAGTAAAAGTAAATCTATTGCCACAGGCATAGAGAGTGGAACTGAAAGAGTTGGTGAAGTCTTTAAAGATTTTGTGTGGCAGTGTTCCATGTGTCACTTAAAAATGGAATAATGACTAACAATGCTTCCTAAGAAGTATGGTGCATACTATGTATAACTGTTGTCAAGTTGCAATCAATGGTGTATGCTGACTTCTTTTATCACGGCTGGGAATTATGTTTCCATTTGCCTTAGATTCTTTGGTAAGATTGTAGTGATTGGAAAACAGACACATTTTCAACTTTTGAAATCTTCAGTTTCAACATCTGGCAATGGAAAGAGGAAATTGCTGGTCAAATTTGATTTCTACACTAGTTGGGCAGGGAAATTCATCCATAATCCCGTCATGGATGTGAGAAATATCAGGAATGTAGTTTACACATGTGTCTAACACAAAGATAATGCATGCCGATGTCTATAATTTCAATGCCTTCTCGTGTAAAAATATTAGGTTACATAGCAAATTTAATTTGCAGGCATTTTAGTGTCCACATAAGTTTTCCCTTGCATCACTAGAACACCAATTCTATGTACAACAGTTACACTATAGTTTCTTTTTTATTTTCTTGTATTGAATTTCTTAGCAAGAAAAATCACATTTGTGAAAGTGAGCTGTGGCAGGAATCATCAAGTCTGAAAGTATAATCTCTGGATAAGTAATTACTTATAATAATATAATATGGAAACATTTTCATACATCAACAGTGTAACTGTCATTAATACACACACATACACTTTTTGTACCCAACAAAACATCAAGTTCTAGATAATTCTTTAATTTCTAACTAAATGAAACTTACAAATATTAACATTCAAACACCAGGAACTCAGTCTATAAAGTGGAATGTCTGAAAAGCATGTGTCTGTTTTTTGTAGGACTAAGGCAATTAACAGCACCATTACAGACTTCTACTGAACACTCTATAAATGACTTCAATATCAGTTAAACATTTGACACAATCAATAACCAATCACACTAAATGTGTTTGTGTGCTTATACTAGTGACTCAATCAACTTTATGATTGTAAGACGACTTCACGAAAACTTTTCAAAAGTGATTTAAGAAAATAAGCTTACAGATGCACTATGTACAGTAGAAGTCACATACCAACAAAACTGTCAGAAGGCAGGGTATATTCACATTATTTTGGGAAATGCTGCATAATGATCATATTATTGGACAGTTTATAAAATGTGCTACACAGTAGTACCTTTTGTGATACTAATTTATACCACATCAGCTCAATGAGATTATATTAGGAATTATTTTTTTACAAGTCCATATTCATACTTCTCTCAAGAGTTTATAACGTTATTATTTTCAACAATTTCACCACAGTTAGCTTCAAAATAAATATATTAATGTACTATACAGTATTCACAGATCTTGCTCATTATTTTCTAAAACTATGTTTCTAGTCATTGCACATAATACATGAACTGTTTTGATGAGATAATTTCAGAATTCTCATAATCTATACATTTCTATTTACATATATTAAGTCAAAAATATTCACTCTAAATGAAGACCATGATAAAGTACATACAGCTGAATCCACAAAAATCATAGACTTCAGTCACATACAGAAACTAAAAACATAAATATTAATATGACTTTTCAATCTGAGGGTGAAGTAAAACAATCACAGAGAGCACAAAACAAAAACTGTATGCTTCAATACTGCTGTTAGAAAAATATGAATGACAGCTGTGGATGTTCTACTTATGTTTGTAACTTATTAAACTGCACAGCTGCACTCAATTAATGCTAGTTTCTACTGAAACATGAAAGTCTTCTAACGCTATTTACTACACACAATTAAAGATTTTGTGTGGAAAAGCTGCCACTGACAAACACACTGTTGTAACTTGTTTAGATGTTTTAGAGTAGTAATATAAAATAATACAGAAAGGGAAGGAAGTTTTAAAGCTAAAGCTGCAGTTAGCTATTATTCTCCAGGAGCACAGCCACATACAAAATAGAAGGATTGCTATGAACAGGAAAAACACAAAATACCAAAGCCGAAAAATGGCATGTAATGCAGATCAAATTAAATACATAAATATTATATCTGGACACTTTTTTTGTTTGAGACCAACTTATTCGTTCTCTATGAGGAAAAACACGAAAAAAAGCATAAACTGAGAAAATATAGTGTACTAAATCACATTACAGATTATATAATTATCAGTATTTGCATAATGAACACATGAAATTACACACTTTTTATCAAATTTTTCATCAGTACAGTGGGAAATAGCGAGATGCACACCAATTGTGGGTATACCGAGAAAACTACTCTCACATACCTTTACTCCATGACTTAAAGAGTCAAGATTCTGTAACAGGTTCGTAAATTTGCAGTGCTTATTCTGTTCCATGTCCCCAATTTACTGCTGATTATAGTCACACAGACAGATGGTAAATGGCGACTGTAATCTCCTTCACAAGAAATTTGTTTCGTTTTAGTGTTCCAAGATAAATTCTTCGACCAATACATTTGACATAAAAATTTAGATATCAGAATGTTAGAGACAATTTCAAGATCACTGGCTCTATTAAGTATAATATGTTTTTCATTTAACAAATGTACAAACTTATACGTGCACATAATGTCATCAATATTTGTGGGATGTGCCTAAAAAAGCACTGGCCTGATTAAAGCATTTATCGAAAGTATTTCTCGATGTTATCTACATGATAAAAGATAAGCAAATCTTCGCAAGTTATCTGCTGGGAGCATTGTATTTATTTATATATTCAATGTTACAAGCTCTCCATAAAAGTTTCTGGGTTAAAAGAAAAAAAAAAGTAAGTATCTTAAGTCGTTTAAAGGGATTACTCCAAATAGCAAAGCCAGATTATTGGCGCAGGAGATACAGTATCCAAGCACTACACCATTTAAAACGAAACATGAATTACTTTTAGGTATAAAATGGTCAAACTATGAAACCAAAATAGTACTAATAATGAGAACTAAAATAGTGAATCACCACCTCACAGAATAACATAGGCATTACAGGAGTTAAGGGGAAAGAAAGAGGAATATTCAAGAAGAATAAAGAACAATTCTCCAATTTATAAACTGGTTAGGTGTAGCACATTCGTGCTCTTATTATTACAAGATCTTTCCTCTCAGTTTTTTCCAATAAGATAATGTAACATTAACAGTGTACTTGCACACAGAGTGCTTTGCTCACACAAATAAATATCACTTGTCAATTTAGACAATTCTCTCTCTCTCTCTCTCTCTCTCTCTCTCAAACACACTCATGCACACTCTTCCCCCCTCCATCTCTGCACAGCCGATGTTCATACTACAGACACACAGGTGGTCAGCAGACTACTACAACATTGCATAATATTGGACAAGTAACACAAATCAAAATTACACACATCTCAAACATTAAATGTACAAATCTGCATAACAGAAGTAAAAAATATGCAGTGCCACACAAGAGTATTGAGTGATACTATGCAATCTCTTTTTTCCATTCATATTGTAAGTTAACCACACAAACATGTCAGTCACTCAATTATACAACTGCACTCAAGACATACACATACATTCAGAATTTCAGTCTTGTGAGTAGCATTTACATAAAGAAACATTCAAGATCACCATGTCACTTCCCAGTCCTTAATAGGTACTGTTTATGATATGTGTGGTATGCAGCATCAGACAGAGGACACAGAGCCTCACATGTGGGACAATGTGAGTGGGCCAGAGGCTGAGGCGCAGGAGGACACGGGTGTCCTGGGGTAGCGTCGCTGACACTGTGGGCATGCCGGCAGCTAACGCCAGGCCCAGCGTCACTCCCCAGTGTCCAGCCACTTGCTCTCCTCGTGTATCCTCTCGAAACAATCCAGCAAGAAAATGTACTGCGAACAGAAAATTTAAGGGAGCCATTGTTTAAAAAATGAAAAAAAAAAAAACTTTCTTGAAACGTTCATACACTTACATGTACTGAACCAATACTTATGTAAGAATTCACCAACCCTATTCGTGTTTTCTCTATTTTTACTTTTTAGATGTTATCTCTCTTACCAGCAGCTTATCTCGAATGACAAAAGCACTGATATGTAAGACATATTTCTGAAACTTGCTGCAAGCATACACTGCATACAAAAATGATACACTCTTTGTTGCAATAACATAAATGAAGAAAGAGGACTATGCACTGATTCCCTAAATTTAAATGCTGAGAAGAGAGTTTACATGGTTCCTAAAATGTATTATTTTAATGGTGTAAGAACATCACTGTTAGCAAAGTGCTGAGGAAAATAGTGCAAATCGGCTTGTTTGCAGCTTTGAGCAATTATCTGATGGTGTGAGTATATTATCAGTATCAACTTTGGCAGTATAAGTAAAAATTTAACAACTTACATTCTCTGAGAAAGACAAAACACCCCTATCTATGAGGTAGGAGTGCTAATAATGGAATTCACAGAAAACCTGAGCTGATACAGTAAGGGCACGATTAATAACCCATTCACTGACACAGATGCTGTACAACTTAACATTAAGCTGCATGGCACTATACATGCCATACCTTCTATCCAATTATTGACTGTCCTCTTAAGAATTACACAGCCAAAACTATGTAACAGGGAGTTTTCTCTGAGAAAATTCCAAATGTAATTAAAATTATAGATCTACAATACTTAAAGGAAGACAGAAATGGAGAAAAAAAAACCGGACAAGTGTAAAAACTTAATTACATAGATATACAATAATAGTAATAATAATAATAATAATAATAATAATAATAATAATAATTTTGTGTGACTCAACGGCCTTGCAAAAGTCTTTCTTTCTATTGGATGCCAATTCTGTGACTTTTGTCTCCCTACTGTACCCCAGTTATACAAGTGGGGAAAGGGGGCCTAAAGTTTAATATGAAATGCAAATCACTTGTCGTCTGTGGAAAATCTTCAAATTGTTGAGAGGTGAAGGCCAGGTTAAAACAAAGACTGAAAAATCTGTGATACAGCCAAGATGCAATCCTGTGCCTTCTCCGTTTCGAGGTACACATTTTACCACTAGACCACCAGGCCCGACACATATATAGGCAGTTTATCGATAGATTTCGATAGGTGAGTCTGTGAGTATCAAAATATGTGACATGTATGACCTTATCTTCTGAGTACAATGGCTTACAAGCTTAAATTATTTAGACTGCCAGAGGGCATCAGATCTTAGTACTTGACAAACATTTCAACTTGATACTCTACCCATTCCTGAGAAAAATGGATCTTAAGTTGGGCAGACAGACAGGCAAACAGACAACAAAGTGTCCTATAGACTATATGGGAAACCAAGATTATCATTTTACTTGAAATTAATCACATATTTTAATTATGTTATTCTTTCTTGTTATAAATTGTTCTCATATGGCAAATAGTAAAAACAATTTAAGTTCTTTTAGAACTAGGTTATTGAAAATTGGTCTCTTTTGACATATCATTATCTGCCCCAATAACAATAGTTCAGCAATAAGTTAGAAACATTACGGTAAATGATCATTCTCACACATTCTCCTTTTAAAGCATTTTCCCATTTCAGTATTCCACAATAAGCACTTACATATGGTGTAAATATTTTCACCCATCTAGGGTTCTTCTCAGGCCTCTGGTATTGAAAACAGAACGCCATAGCCTCATCGTCAACTTCCCATTCTTTAATAGTAGGCCATGAAAATTCCACAATTTGAGACTGAAAATAAACCATCAAAACATTTAATTTGTAATATACATTAAAAATTTGGCAAGAAAACAAAAATGTTTTAAAAAATTTTAAACACCATTGTTCACTGTTCACAGCAACATAAGTATTAACCACTCAGAATCAGTGGATTACTCTATTCTGAAAATTTAAGGACAGTTTTTATTACTTTCTGAACACTGCAGATTTCAGGAGAACCAACTTGTGCTAGTTGCTATTCCCAACAAATGTTCCAAACTCATTTTTAAAATAATTCAATAATAAATTTTTAGTGGACTATAAATAAAACTGACTACCCACCTCTAAAGCACCATCTTCTCGACAGGCCTGTAGCTTAAAAGTGTTGGCTCCGACAGAAACAATAACATGGCCATCTTTACGAGAGTCACATGAGCAATGAGGGAATACTATCTCTCCATAGCCTGTTAATTCCCTTGCCAGCTTTAGGTACTGCAAGAAAGAACACGGATCACTACATTTTTGTGGAGGTTTATGAAATAGGTCATTTTTGTAAACAAATCATCTTATAGAAATGAAATGCACAAACATAAAACAGTTTACTAATTATTGCAGAATGACTGTTAAATTAATACAAATATTATGAACAAATGGCATTCCTGATGGGAAAATCATCTGATAAGTAAACTAGAATTTTGCATTGTTTTTTGCTGAATTATACATCATCACTCAAATAATTCACAGTGATTTTTATAAAAGTATTTTCAATTTTTCAGAAAAAAAGTAGTAGTTTTCACTGCGGTTCAGTATTTAGGACTAATTTTCATCAAAATACATTAAAGAAAAAATATTCATATTTTCAAATTATTATTTGAAAAATACTACATGGGGAGCAGAAAATGAACAAAGTTGCAGTTACCTTCCTTTATTTCTAGTTTTCAAGTTTAGGCATGACAACAAAGTAATCACACATGCTAGAACTAAGGAAGGGGGGTAGGTTAGGTGTCAATGTTCCACCAACAGCAGCATCTTAATAAATGGAGCACCACATCAGTTGAACAAGTATGGGAAAGAATTCAGCTTTGACTCATTGGAACGAATTTGGAAAATCTATTCTGGGTGACTGGATGGTTGTCTGAACCCCACTCCTCTTGCATATGGTCCAGCATCTTTAATAATTGAGTGCCTCACTTTGACTGAGCAAGGTGGCGCAGTAGTCAGCACACTGGAATTGCAATCGGGAGAATGATGGTTCAAGCCTGCATTCGGCCATGATTTCAGTAAATCGCTTCAGGCAAATGTCACGAAGGTTCATTTAAAAGGGCAAATCCGACTTCCTTCCCCATCATTCCCTAATTTGATGGCACTGATGACCTCACAGTTTGGTCCCCTCTCCCCGAATCAACCAGCCAACCACACTTCACTTTGAAGAAAGATCAGGTCATTAGAAACAGTACGCAACTTTGGACTGAAGAATGATGGAAAAGGAAATCAGTCATGTCCTTTTCAAATAAACCATCCCTGTCTTTGCTGTAGGTGATCTAGGGAAACATAAATCTGAATGGTCATGTAGACAGCTTAAGCTCTGTTCTCCCAAATGCAAAACTAATGTCTTAACCAGCATGCCACATTACGAGGTACCAATTTGCAATTATAGACAAATTAATAAACTACAGTCAATACTTCCAGTGTTGCCAGTATCTGCAATTGATATGAATTACACTGCTATCAATGTTATGTTTCTACTGTTGCTATTCTCTTCCAATCATTTTCATTCAATTGGATATGCATTAACTTGCTGTAGTGATTCTGGCACAATAAAAATAGTGAGGATGTAAGTGAAATGGTGCCTCACAGGCTGAAAGAGACATCCAGTCACACCTAAATTGTTGTGGAGACTTAAAATCTAGTTTGCACGAGTGGTGTGCAAGATCTCTGTCCACAATGGCTTGCCTTTATTCAGTCTCAATAATCACCTTGCACTACTTGCATTTCTCAAGTAGGGGACTAATTGTGACATCCAAATTTTGCCTCACTTTGCTGCAATAACTTAAAAACAAATTAACCTACTGGTAACACACTAAAGCAATAAATTAACATAAAAACTAGAAAACAATTAACTTACACTGGCAGAAGTTTTACTTAAGCTAGAGAAATATCACCAGGAATATTCAAATGTTAAGTTAATAGACAAGACACAAAGACTTTACTTGTGGAATAGGTACAGGCAGCTTCACCAAAACTTCATGTTTGAATAAAGCTTTTTTTTCCAAAATCACCATCATTTCAAACATCTGTTTGTGAGAAATAAAATTACTGATGTTTCAATTGTAGTTGGCTTTTCCCATGGAATGATCAACAGACACTGATTGGTCAAAGTAGGCACATCTCTCTCAGCTACATGTAGTTCGATTAAAATTGCACTGGAATTGACTTTTCATTGAGTAGAATAGTAGGGACAAGTAAACACTGCCATGTGCTGCCATATTGCCTGTTTTGTAAATACATGCAGAACCTTGTCCAGCATAGCTGGCTGCACACTATCAACACTGCCTCCCACTACTGTAATCCGTCAGTCAGAGTTATTTGATTAGAGTTACACCAAATGATTTACCTTAGTGGCCAACCATGTATACTCATGTTTTCTTAGTGTTCACTTACCAATGATACAAGCTGGGAACTATGGGGTGGTATATGGGCATGATTAATTTATTAATCTCCAAAAGCATGTTTGAAATAAACAAATATGTAGACAAGAGCTTCCACTAAGTCATCAGGCAGGGTAATTGCAGACATGCCTTCACATTCCAATTCACCCCACAACACATTTTCCACTTGTACCTACCACCCAACAGTCTGAAGTTCCCTGCTGACAATAAAGGCCAACTGTCTTAAGCTTTATGACACTTTTACATGCCCACTGGCCTGACGTATCAACACATTACCAAATGTCTTCATTCTGAGTGACCTTTGTCCACAATAACTGTTGAACTATGTAATGAGTATTTAGTACATATGCTGTTTTGTAACAAAACCTTCTGCATCTGATGTACAAGACCTGATTCTGGACTGTATGGTTGTTCTTATGATTATGTTATCATTTAATTGGTGAGTAATATGCTCAGTTGTCTATGCATCATGTACTATAATTTAAATTATGAACGTAATCATCTGTCCATTGTTGACAGTACCAGTTTCAGTTACACTGAAGTACCAACAGTAGACTCTCCAGGACACCAATGAAATTTTATGAAATATCTCATTATCGCATATACACTTCTCAGGTTTGTCGCTGGACTGTATTGTGTAAATCCCACAATATTTCATGGATGCAGCTGCTCGACATAACTGCCATAACTGCTCGACATAACTGCTCGACATCTACTGGTGGTGGTAGTTGCTCTGTCACTGCTGCAAGATGTGTCCTGTAGCAGTGACAGAAGCAACATCCACCAGCTGAAGATGTTGAGCAGTAGCATCCATGAAATATTGTGGGATTTACACAATATCATCTGGCGGCAAACCCAAAAAGTGTATTTGCAAGAGATCCATTGCGAAAGCCTGGAAAGCCATATCTTATTATCATTTCAATAGAATTCTCGATAACTACACTAATAAAAAAAATGAAAAAATATGAAACTTCAAAAGGGCACAGTTACAGAGAAAAATGTCCATCTTAAAAATAAGTCACAATTTCATGGCAGCAGTTAAACAGGGAACTGGGAACGATAGTAAAGGGATAATCAATTAAATAGTTCAACTGAAGAGCATCAAGCAAGAGAAATGTAAAATATTTTTATTTTATTTTATTTATTTATTTTTTTTAAATTGTGAAATCTAATCTGGTGCTCAATGCTCTCTGACTTGCAAAGCACTGTATCTCTACACCCATACAATCTCTGAACCATTTATGTCTGTGGGCCATCTAAAGATGCAAATATGCATATTAATCACAACCCTTGGGTTTTTTTGCTGTAGCATCCTGTAATAGTTTTATTACTGTTTAAAATTTGTAATTCCAGGGCCATATTACATTAACAAGTCATAATTACACCTCGTTCATAAGACACCAAAACTCAAAACCGACAACTGGCTAATTCCCACACAAAACTGGAAGGTAATCCACAAATCCACCTAAAGAATTAGGTGTAAGCTCTTAAAACACGCTGTGGGAGGAAATAAAAATGCCACAGTCTAACACTGACAAGAAAAGGTTAAACTTCGTAATGCAACATCTGACAGTAACATGTATCCAATGTGCACATAAGTGAAAACCACAGATGCTATCCAAGTATAACAACCCGAACAACCAGAAATAAAAGCACTGCCAAAAGCTCACAATGAGGGACTGAGCAATCTGCTGTTGTACTTGCTTCCTGCCTTTTCAGTTATTAAATACTTTATTTGGGCACACAAACTATACAAATAAAATTATCATTAGTTACATTGTCCACTGATTATGAACACTCTCAATAAAAACTTCCTGGCAGATTAAAACTGTGTGCCGGACCGAGACTCGAACTCGGGACCTTTGCCTTTCGCGGGCAAGTGCTCTACCATCTGAGCTACCGAAGCACGACTCACGCCCGGTCCTCACAGCTTTACTTTTGCCAGTATCTCATCTCCTACCTTCCAAACTTGCCCGCGAAAGGCAAAGGTCCCGAGTTCGAGTCTCGGTCGGGCACACAGTTTTAATCTGCCAGGGAGTTTCATATCAGCGCACACTCCGCTGCAGAGTGAAAATCTCATTCTGGAAACTCTCAATAAAAGCTTGAGACATGTTTTGGAAAAAAGCTGGCCCACACTGACTGATGTCAGCATCTTTACCATGCTATTTCCAAAGGTGGATTTTAATACAACTTTCTAAAACTGCACTAGGTTTCTCTTTATTACTTTGATTACAGAATTTAGCTTACTATTTGTGGAGTCCTGAATGCAGGCACTTGTGTGGCAAGAAAACTATCTCCTAATTCATCATCCAACATGCACAGTAATAAATGATCTCTCACACATGATTGCACATCTAAAACAAGCAGTACCTTAACATTACAAATTAATATATTGACCTGTGACTTAATGAAATTCACAAACCTCATGCTTGCGTGATGCATCCTGTAGTGCTTTTAGTTGATACAAACGATCATCAGCTCGAATATGACCACGATTAACATCATCAACAGCTTGCCAGAAGAAAAAAGTTGTCGCTTGATCATCACAAGCAAGTTTTAATTCCTTCTGAAGACAGAACAGCCACCGTCGTAAACAGAGACACGTAGATGTTGCTGTGCTGTAGTTCTGTATGTAAAGGTTGTGAGGATACTCCGTAGGCAGAAGTTTCCGCTCTAAGGAAGAATTTAATCTTTTTAAAAGGAATGTACAGAAAGTTAACAATGTCTACAGTTAACAAGTCAGCAACATCTGATCTCTTACGAAGTTAATAAAGACACCAATCATATCTTTCACTCATTTCTAGGTAAGGAGGAAAAAACGTCATCACTTATATACATATCATTTAAAATTTGAGAAATCATCCATTTATACATCGCTAAAGTCTTAAAAATATTTAATATCTATCCATTTTATATTAAACAAAACACAACCACATAATGAACAACTTCCCAATGTGCTTGGGTAATAGTCCTTTCAAGCGCACTGTATGATTTTAGAGCTTAAGTCAATCAATTCTAAAGCTGCTACCACAGCTGAAGACTTCTGTTAAGTGAGTGTACTCCCAGAAGAAGGCAAGCTTCATTGTTTGTAGATTTTTCAGTCACTGCTCTGTATGACTAATGCCAGTTGCAAATGGAAATATGAAAATGTACATTTACAGCATGTGCATGTATCCAGGTAACTATAACTAAAAAGGAACAAAGTATTCCTTCTCAATTTCTGTGAGGTTTGTTCAATATAGCCTTCTTGTATTTAAGCTGAACTTACCGAAATTGTATTCAACAATTTCAAAGAGGTAGAAGTATCTTGCTGTGTTTTTGTTCATGCGTATTTTGTCAACAACTGCAGCATAAACTTCTTCAGTGTTGGCATTTTTCTTGACACTTACTATGACAATTTCTCTGTCTGGTAACATGATTTTCAAATCTACAGGTGAGATGTAGCCCTGTGAAAAGAAAACATTGACATAAATGCTACTAGAAATATGAATATCAGCTCAGGGGTTTAAATTTAATTTCATTGTTACTATAAGATGAGACACAATTTCAGACAGAAATATCACTAATCAGAATCACTGAGTAAAAGAGAAACAGAACAAAAGTGGATAACAAATGTAAACATGTTGACCTCCCTTCACTACAACAATTCACTAATATGCATACAGCAAAGAGAAAAAACGCGCATACATTTTCACTATTCTACCTCTGTAGTAACTAAAAGAAGGTAGAAAAGTAAAGTAATGACAACAATGTGAAGTAAAACATACTTACAACTAAGTAGTTCAGGAGGGTAAGGTACACATGACTGAATGAAGGGTGAAAGATGGCTATAAAGAAGTGAAGCCAAGTAAATGAGCTCTATACCCTAAAAGAGGAAAGTGTCAAAGAAAGCGATAAAGGAATGCAGAAGGTTTATGCAACACAAACAATATGCATACGGGTCCCTCAACTTTGTTCACTGTGATTTACTCCTTTTTTATGATTTCTCTTCAGAGCAAATACAACTTGCTTATAATCCCAGCAATACCAATGCATTGTCCATAATGTGTATTACCACAAGGGGAGGAGTACTTTATGACCGCCCTAAAAAATTAAAACATATCATAACAATAATATATCACTAATTGTTGTTAACTTACATTAACAACATACTATTTAAAGAGGTACTGATGTGTAAGTAGGACCCTAACCCTGAAAATACCAAGTACGATATGCATTGTGGTAAGTCACATCTACTATCTAAGACTTAAATTTTTGGGTTAAGTTTAACTGAAAAATTTAAAACATTTATGAAATTTAGTGGAAGACATTGAAAACAATAATTTCTCTTCAAAATTTTAAATTATGTAGTACCCAACAGGATTACTATATTTTCAATAGACTGGCATAAAGTAATACTCTCCTCACCCAACCCCTGGTGTTGCAACCGTTGGTAACATCTCTTTATCTTTCAGGTTTTTCAGCTTTATTCTATGCGGTCATTGTCCACGCAAAGAAAAACATGTAAGGAGTCAGCAAAAGTTAGATTGTAGAACCATCACTACAGCTGTTGAAGGAAAAAAAAAAGAGCCACAGGATATAAGATGAACAGTGGAATGTAAAATAGAAGGATGTAGAAAGCAAGGTGATAAAGATATGAGATTAATAATGTACAATCAGTGAAATGACAATATCATTCGTATTAGAGACTAAGAAACGCATGAAAAAAGACAAAAGAATGAAGTTACAACAAGCAGCAGGAAGTACTTTCTTAGTACATCCAATGTAGCTCCATAAACATATACTAATTTGGTCAAAATCAAACAATGGAAAATCCAGAATGGAATGTGACAATACTATGTCACAGGCAACTGAAACCACACTGCGAGCAGCAGCACCAGTGCATGATGGGAGTGGCAAGTGGGTGGGGGTAATGAGGAGGCTGGGGTGGGTAGGAGGAGGGATAGTACGGTGAGGGTGGCGGACAGTGAAGTGCTGCAGGTTAGATGGAGGGCAGGGAAGAGGTGGGGAGGGGAGGGGGGGGGGAGCAGAGGAAAAAGAGAGAAATAAAGAGACTGGATGTGGTGGTGGAATGACGACTGTGAAATGATGGCTGGATGGGTGAGGACAGTGACTAATGAAGGTTGAGGCCAGGAGGGTTATGGGAACCTAGGATGTACTGCAGGGAAAGTTCCCAGCTGCACAATTCAGAAAAGCTGGTGTTGGTGAGAAGGATCTATTAGGTGCAGGCTGTGAAGCAGTCACTGGAATGAAGCATATCATGTTTGGCAGTGTGTTCAGAATAGGGTGATCAAGTTATTTCTTGGACACAGTTTGTCAGTGGCCATTCATGTGGTCAGACATGGCTACATAGAATGCAGCACAGTGGTTGCAGCTTAGCTTGTAGGTCACATGATTGGTTTCACAGACAGCCCTGCCTTTGACGGGACAGGTGATGTTAGTGACCGGACTGGAATAGGGGGTGGTGGGAGGATGTATGGGGCAGGTCTTGCATCTAGGTCTGTTAAAAGGGTATGAGCCATGAGGTAAGGGATTGGAAGCAGGGGTTGTGTAAGGATGAGCGAGTATATTGTGTAGGTTCGGTGGAAGGTGGAATGCATTTGTGGGAAGGACAAGCTTAAATTTCACAAGAAAGAGGAAGGTGGGGGCAGTGCTCATTAGAAGCTGGGGTTGAAGCAGTCTTCACCATTCCCAGCCCCTTCTCAATAACACATCACTGTGAACTATTTCTTTGCACCTTTTGTACCTAGCACTGCGGTGACACCACTTAACGTGTGCCTCAATGTTTCGCCTTATAGTGATGGATTTTTGTTAAGGCCCACATTAAGAGTCAAACAATTACATTTATTAATTACCTGGTAATTGTACATAATTGAAGTGTTCGTAAACTGATAATAAATACTGGAATTAGTTCTGCCAATTGCAGGCATGTAAACTGAATACATTACAACTACCTCATTTTCACAGAATGTTCTTTTTTGTACTATGCTTATTCAGTTTCAGTTGCCCTTTACAACACACAATAATAAAACAAATAATGTTTTTCTATCACTATAATTAAAATAAAGACCAGGTCTTTAAACATGTCTGCTTGTGTATGTATATGTGTGGATGGATATGTGTGTGTGTGTGCGCGCGAGTGTATACCTGTCCTTTTTTCCCCCTAAGGTAAGTCTTTCCGCTCCCGGGATTGGAATGACTCCTTACCCTCTCCCTTAAAACCCACATCCTTTCGTCTTTCCCTCTCCTTCCCCTCTTTCCTGATGAGGCAACAGTTTGTTGCGAAAGCTTGAATTTTGTGTGTTTGTTTGAGTGTCTATCGACCTGCCAGCGCTTCGTTTGGTAAGTCACATCATCTTTGTTTTTAGATATATTAAGCAGTATACATATAGAGACTTGGGAGGGTCATTATGTTTAATAGGCTGAAGTGCTCCTTACAAGTTTCTCTTGGACCCAATCCCTGTAAACAACTAATTGCTTTTTTTTTTTTTTTTTTTTTGCCATTTGAACACACAGTTTGTGCTTGTTGAATTACCGCATAACAGAATTACATATTGTAGTTGTGATAGAGAGAATGCATAGTAGCACAGCATCAATAAACTTCTACCGATAGAATATCTTAGCTTATACAGCACGAATATCACATGTGCAAGTTTGCCTGTCATATGGCTTACATCCCATGAGAGTCTTTGGTCTATTTTTAGTCCCAATAGTTCGACACTGTGATTCTATTCTTTATGTATCTTCAGATTGAAATAAATTTCCTCTGTTTTTGTATTGTTTATACTTAACTGGTTATCAATACACTACACCCTACATTTTTCAAAAAGTTAATTATTTTTGTTTACCACCTCTTGCATACTCTAACCTGTGGAGATCATGGTCGTATCAGCAGCATGTAAGACTTTTTGTAGGCTATATAGTTTGAGAAGCCATTAACACAGACAATGAAGAGAAAGGATCCATGAATGGAGCCCTGTGGAATTCCTCTCTTAATTTTCAATAGTTCTGACCTTTCATTGCTCATATACACTAACTGTTGCTGTTAGGGAAGCTTGATTGTCACGAAGTGTGCACTTGTTCATCCAAAGCAAATTAATGGCCCCAAATGTCTTGCTTCAGGGTTCCAAAAACAAGGAAATCAGGTGGGGAGAGATTATGATCGATGGAGTATATGTAAAGGCTTCCCAGCGAAACCTGGCAGCGAACTCCTAACGTGGGCCCACCCACGTGTTGCCAAAGTTGTTTCAAGTACCCTGCTCCAGTTTCACTGGGAAGCCCTTACACATCCTCCATTAAGCAGGGTGTTCAGCTGTCTATTAACTACATGGGTTGGGCTATCCATACAGTTAATCGCCAGGCATAGAGGGGTTTGTACTTTGTGGATCTTTAGTTGTCCACATAGTGGTGTCTCTGGGTTCATCAGCATTTACTTTCTTTTTTTCACAATCACAAACAACTAATTCTGATGCCACTTTTGCACGCTGCAATAAAACAATTAGTTCCTGTATGACTTCCAACAAATTCTCATGTTTTACTCCCCAGTTAGACAAAAAGTATGAAACATGCAGTTTCCAATTACTGTAGATATTATTAATCATGAAAACAATTGCATAATTTGAAGTAAGTGGTTTCAGTCTCCTGTTACCCTATTTCTGTACAGCTTCTACTAAATCAAGATCTTTTGAATGTTCCGTTATTGACACCTCATCAAAAGATATTATATTTGCCATTCCTATGGATGTCTGTGCACGAATTTCCTGTTAGTTTGACCAAAAAGATTTTTGAGAAGACTGGTAGGAACTTTATGACACCAGTCCATTATCTAACTGTAGACAGCACTGGTAATACAATATCCAATTTACATAAAAAATCAAATGCTGCTGCAATTTGTAAAATTACTTTAGAAATAGATTTTATCAACTTAGGAGCACACAGCCAGTGCACTGGAGTAATCAGGAGGGTAACTTAAGCTGCTAAATATATGTTACCCATAATTATAAATTAAAAGCGTGACATTGTGCATGTTCTAAGTATTAATTTACTTCATGAAACAGTTTACAGCTTACAAAACCATATTCAGTCAATGGCTCTGTAAGCCAAAAATCTGTCAACAAAATTAATAAATTAATACTGTAGAGCAGACACAATATTGTGCTTCTTATTTAAAGAAAGTGATTATGCTCAAATAAAATAATGCAGAAGATTGTAATTTATATAAAATTTCCTGAGCTTCCTGAATCTGTTCCTTCTTTTGCTGTCCTGCTGTGTGATTATTTCCTTGTCAAGCTGATGCAGTCTGATAAGTTGTGGTAGAAATAAATTCATCAATAACCTCCTCTGTAGCTAAAGGCCATTTATTTTTCCACATTACTGTAAAGTTTGTTTATTTTTTCAATGTTTGGCTTTTATTTCACAATTTGTATGCTCTGAGGCAAGTTGCATCAGTGGTAACAGGAAGCTAATGGTTTACTACAACTGTGAGCAGGCAGTGACACAGGAAAAACTATTTTCAGTAATAATTTGTGTTGAAGCAGCTGTGTAGAAAGTTTTATCTGTAACTTCAGATTCAAGTGTACTAAACAGTGCAGATGTTAAAAATTATGTTTCAATATCTGCAGAAGAGTTATGAAGCAAATTATCTGTTAACTGAAAAACTTAAGCAGGATGTCCTTGAGAACTAATTCTCATGTATCGGAATTATGGGTTTAAATGATGATCATCCCAATGCATTACAATTTTGGTACATTATGGACAAGTATTTGTCAACAGCATTCAATATTAAGAGAAACAATGAAAGTCAGAGTGAAGAGTGTCCGAGTGCTTCCAGAGATAATGGTGATAACTTGTAGCTAGAATGCACAGAGTTTTGTTCCACTGCAGAACTCTTAAGGTTGTTAACAAAGGACAGTGAAACTGAGGATAATTGTTCTGAAGAAGCACTTGAATTTGATGTAGCAAGCTGGTACAAGTTAGAAGACAAAATGAGTCCGAAGGAACTGTTATTTAGCAGGGGTATGAAACTTTCAAACTGTGAGGTTCTTGTAACACATCATCTTGGATATAAGCAATGAATAAACAGTCTTGATCACATAACTATTTTATTTAAAACTGGTGACCAGTTTCGATCCATTGCACTTAGATCATCTTCAGACCTAGTACTCCATGATGGTGACAGGAGTTGGGCTGGCCGAGCAGGCTGCTCTAGAGAGATGTTATCTCTAGAGCAGCCTGCTCAGCCAGCCCAGCTCCTATCACCATCATGGAGTACTAGGTCTGCAGATAATCTAGTACAAAGAATGATCTACGTACAATGGATCGAAACTGGTCACCACTTTAAATAAAATGTTTACGCAATCAAGACTGTTTAGCAAAAAAATAATTTTTATTGACGTATCTGAGATCTCTGTTTCCTAGCACAATCTTCCAGAAAATGTAACAGAGAAATATTCTGTGAATTTTCATGGAGCATACAAATTATGAAATACAAACCAGATACTGAAAAAAGTAAACAACTATTACAATAATATGCAGCATAATGCAGGACTTTTAACTAAAGATAAGGTTAGTGATTGATTTGTTTGTAACATGACTTATCAGACTGCATCAGCTTAGCAAGGAAATAATCGCACAGCAAAATGGCAAAAGACAGAACAGCCTCAAGAAGTTACAGAAATATTGTAATAATTACAACCATGAGCCTTATTTTATTTGATCATAACGAATAAAAATTTTCTTAATTGAAGAAGTTCTTAGGAACATTAACCTACATGTGGTTTAAAGGAAAAATACACTTGGAAACTGTCCTGACAATAGTAAGAGGTAAAAATAAAACAGAAATGTAAAGTGTAATTTTTTAACAGCCATCATCATCTGACATTCATTAAATCTGTAGTAAATATCATCTATTTGCATAATCATCTAAATGAACATGGGAATTTCATTATTTGGTTCAGTAGTAGCAACACAGGTGGCAGATTGTTCTGTTCACAGGTAGGATACTACAGAAATGCTATCAGTCTGCAATGCAGATTGCTTAAAAATCACTTGTGCAATACAGGTACTGTTCAAGATCGTGTAATCCATACCAAATAAGACAAACAGATGATAATGAATGTATACAAAGAAGGGCAGGACAAATGGCCCATCCATCTGAGTCACGGACAAGTGTCATGGAAGTGATGAAAAAACTGACCTGTGAACACTTGAAGATATGAGGGTGATTCAAATGAAAGCCTATCATATTTTTATTTGTAGCAATGAACAAAAAAAATTGGATGTAGTTTTCTACAGAATATCCCTGACATTGAATGCACATATTCCACCACTTCAGAATGGCATAGATACCATGATGAAAGAATTCTTTTGGTCATATGTGCAGCCAGTCGTGCACAATGGTTTTCACCTCATTGTCACTTCTGAAATGCCTGACTCTCACTGCTTATTTGAGAGCACTGAACAGCTGAAACTCACTAGGGGCACGGTCTGGTGAATAACAAGAATGTACAACACATTCCAATTTAATTTCTTGAATAGACTCTACTGTCTTATGGGCTGTATGTGGTCGGACGTTGTCATGCAGTAGCAGTACTCCTGAAGTCCAAGACCTCATTGTTTACTCCTGATGGCAGGGCAAAGTTTATTTTTCGGCAGGTCTTACTAATAAGTATTCGCTACTATCACTCCCCTAGCCATGTAATGCTCCAAAATTACTCCATTTGCATCCAAGAAGAGAACAAGCATGACTTTTCCAGCAGTCGGCTGAGTGTGGAATTCTTTTCGTTTTGGCAGTGAGCTGAGGCATCATTCCTTGCTTTAGCTTTTCATTTCTGGTTGATGATAATGGATCCAAGTCTCATTGTCTGTAACAATTTTTCCCATATGTGGAAATGATGCAAAAGTTCTTCACAGGCATTGAAACAACAGTCTCTCAATTCAGCAGTCAACTGACGTGGCACCCGTCTTGCAGACACCTTACTTAAGTGCAGTACACTATGAGAAAAATTCTGTAATGAACCAATACTAATCTTCAAACTTATGGCTATTTTGTTCACAGTTGTGTGTCTGTTGTCCATTACTAGCTCCTCCACTAAGCAACGTTCTTGTCCATCACTTCATGATGAGCCTGTCCTGTTCTTGGGGCATCCTCCACAGACGTTACACAATTTATAAATTTCTTACACTTTTGTACACTTGCTGTAATGATAAACATGAATCACTATACTACACTGTCATTCTGTAATCAATTTCAATTGATCTGACACCTTCAAGTGATGAATGTAGAAATATTCTAAAACACCATATGTATAACTCCCATAGGGTAACAAGGACAAGTGAAGAGAAACAGTTAATCAACCACTTTTCCTGTGCTCAGTACACTAACTGAACAGGAAGGAGCATTGACAATGAGAAGTACCCTTCACCATGCAGTTCACAATGGTTTGTGGAGTATGGGTACAGACACAAATATAGTTTATAACACTTATATTTGATATCCTATCAATGACGACCTTACTTGGGGGGACAGTGGGGGAGAGTGGGAGGGAGGGGGAGAGTGGGAGGGAGGGAGAGAGTGGGAGGGAGGGGGAGAGTGGGAGGGAGGGGGAGAGGGGGAGGGAGGGGGAGGGAGGGGGAGAGGGGGAGGGAGAGGGGGAGGGAGGGGGAGAGGGGGAGGGAGAGGGGGAGGGAGGGGAGAGGGGGAGGGAGGGGGAGAGGGGGAGGGAGGGGGAGAGTGGGGGAGAGAGGGGGAGGGAGAGAGGGGGAGAGGGAGGGAGGGGGAGGGGGGAGAGAGGAGGGAGAGGGAGGGGAGAGGGAGAGGGAGAGGGGGAGAGGGGGGTAGGAAGGGAGAGGGGGGAGAGGGAGAGAGAGGGGGAGGGGGAGCAGGAGAGGGGGAGGGGGAGCAGGAGAGGGGGGAGGAGAGAGAGAGAGAGAGAGAGAGAGAGAGAAGGGGGGAGGCGGAAGTTAATGAGGCAGAAAATAATGTTTAACACAAGTAAAGGTCTGGAATTTTTGTACTGTAAAGAGGAATGTACAACTTCCAAAATATGTTAAAAAAACTTAAAATTTAGCATATTACATCAGCCTGAAGCTTGGAAAACTTTCATAACTCTTACCCGATTGCATTTTCATATGAACTTCTAGCTCATTATTTGTACGAGCTATGGCACACAGTTTGCTCGTGCATGATGTCATGCACAAATGTGCATATATTTGTCCACCTGAGTGGACATCCTCCTTTCTTTGTTTCGTTCTCCCATGCGCTCAGGGAAGGCTGCCACAAATTTTCACCAACCAGGATGCCACTCAGTTGTCATTGTGGAAATAAAGGTGCAATGCTGTCGATGCCTTGTGGCAGTTCCATGAGGAGGGCTGACTGCTAGAGAAAGTGGTAGGTCAGTCTGGTTCTTATGTGATCAAGGTCATTTGCAGGCACTGGTCTGATTTGTCAGCCAGAGGCACAGCAGAATTTCATGGGTAGCTGTGTGGAATAAATGGGCTGTGCATGCGCTGTATCAGCAGACAGAAACTGATATAATCCTGCATCAATCATTTACGAGAACCAAGCAGTGTTGTGTGTCTGCTGAAGCCTCAGATTCAAGTATCCCAGGAAGAGGATTTCTCCCCTCACGTTCTGCCTACTGTGGAGACTGTATCATCTCTTTACCTCTAAGTCCATGTCCATGTCCATGCAGCTATACAGCCCACTTACCCCTCCCCCACCTCAAACCTGCATTGATGACATGTTAAAACCTGAAGGTGCTCTGTATTACCCTGTTCTGAGCCACAGTAGGTTCTCCTGTGACTAGTTATTTACATGATCATCAACATACTTAAAATTCATCACACTACTTACTCTATTACTTTTGACTTTACATCGTGCAATGTCTAAGGAAGGAACTATGTTGCCAGCACTGAACTGTAGAGTTGATTACCACTTTTTGTCAAAATTTTGAAGTTCATGAATCATGCTTTCATTGTTGTTGTTGTTGTTGGTGGTGGTGGTGGTGGTAATGGTGTTTCAGTACTTTATAATTATACACATCTTTTTTGTTGCAAATATTTTTGCAATGTGTTTCATCCCACTAGTTTAATCACCAGGTCTTTGTCTTGCCACAAATCTCTTTAATTTATTTGGTTTTTCTTGGTTTCTTATATCAATAAGCTTTCTAGTTACAGTACAAGATATGTTACATCATCAATGACAGCAGGGATCATTCTCATTTGCTCTGGTGATAAATATCGTAACATTATTTTTTACGATAATAGATGACTATTATAATACAGGGGAAAGGTACAAAATTCTCAGTCTCGTGTATAGTTGTTGACGTCAATGATCTTTCCCCCACCCCCACCCACCCCACCTTTATGTTCCCGATGTTGTTCAATGACACAAATCAACTGTTAACATTGTCTGATTTGCAGTATAGTTTTTCATAGCACTTTTTAAGCAGTAATGTTGTAAATGGTTCATTGAAATGGCTGACTTTAAATAACATGTTATCATAAAATACTTGGTTTTAAACAGTTTCTCACCTAAGGGAATTCATCCAAAGTCAGTCAAGCTTTTCAAAGTCTTCTCCTTTATTTTCAATGTGTAAGATATGGGAAGTTACCCATGTGGAGGGCACCAGTGACTGCATCCACAGATATTGGAACTAGAAACTCAACACCTATCACACAAATGGATAGACTTTAGTTATGGAGAGAGGTATTGCAGAAGTAGGGCTGTGATGGTGGGTCTTGAGTTGTGCTTGGGTAGCTCAGTAAACAGAGAACTTGCCCAGATTCAGGTCCTGGCTTAGCACACAGTTTTAATTTGTCAGGAAGTTTCAAACGAGTCTGCACTCTGCTGCAGAGTGGAAATTCATGTGGCGATATTTATGACTTCTTCCATAACCTATACAAATGAAATTTCTAATACACTACGATCACCAAAGATACATACCACAAATTCCAATACACACAAGCTTGATTTGAAAGAAGACTGAGCTAAACACCACTGTAAACTTCAAAGACCAAAAACACAATGTACAGATTAATTTTGTTTGTTAGATACTGTCATTCACGGATATCTGAATGAAAGTAATTTTCAGTTAATGGATGAAACACCAAAGTACTGTTATTACCTACACACAATCAAATTGTTCACTTCAAATTTGTCTCTTAACTAGAAAATGTCCAGAGAATCTTTCACTTGCAAATAAGACATCAAGCCGACAATTGAGTTAACTTCATTAGTTAATATGAGCATCTAATTCTTGAAAATCTGTTAGTATTTCTGAATAACCACTCCAGCAACTAAAAAGTTCTTCATTTTACTTCAGGAGTTGTTTTGGCTTCCATACTGAAACCATTTTCTACTGGAACCTGAAAAATAATACTGCAATGAAACAAAGCCCAAAAAATCTTAAAATTGTGTTGCGACAATGAAAAGTCAATAAACCTTTTCTTTTTTCCCCATCACAGGACAATTTTCAGACTCCACTAGAAACCACCCTCAATATAAAAGCTGAAACAAGACATGGAGTAAAATAAAGAACTTTTTAACAACTGAAGCAGCTAGTCATCAATTCAGCACAGCTGCAGAGAAGCAGTGCATAGAGTGTTTTTATTTTTTAAATAAAAACTTTATTTTATGCTTTCACAAAGTTAGCCAATTTTACCCCCTTGGGCATTTTCAAGCTACCTCTGTCTCTGTTGATATGTTGGCAAATCTATAAATTCTTCAGTTGTTCTTAGGTTGTCAAAAAAAGCTGATGGCACAATTAGTTGATGGTCCACTTAAGCTTACTCACCTTACTAGTAATCTATCTGATGACAATACTGTGTACCTAAGCTGATTTACAACAAAGGTAGATGAACAGCGTTTGGATTCATTTCTTTAGCTCTTAAAAAGGATAATACTGCATTTTCATCTTAATTCTGGGCTCACCTGCTCATCATCAGCATCTGTTAGGAACTCCTGCATAATATCACTCTCTGCTATGACTCTGACAGCACATACTTTTTCCAAATACTGTTCCAGTCCTCTCCTCCTAGCATCCAGTTGTTGTTCACTTAACCTACAAATGGAATCATATAAAAAGTTTTGTTACTCAGGTTGTAAAATTATAATGATTTTTTTTCAGTGTATCACATAATATAACTTATTTTGTGTATAAAATAAGTACAATACATGTGCATAATTAAGCATTACATGTAGTTTTTCCTTTGATAGTGAATATATGAAAAGCAAACATTGCTATAATTAGCATGTGGGCACGATCACTTATCAGTTACCTGTGGTAATCCCAACAGAAGCATCAAAGTGAAATTGAAAACTTTAATCTTGCAAAATAGTGGCTCTTAATAGAATAAAATCTGTGCCATGTGATGCAATCAGTCCCTTAAAATGCCCACATTGTTCTGCCCATAAACCACCACCAAATACAGTACAATAAAAAATGAGGCATAATGAAACTGCAGGTGACTTCATCAAACAGTGTGAAGTAGCAGTTGCAACAAGTTTGCTTTCTTATGCGTCCCACTGTCATAAACCTTACTTGTCACTGGAAACATGAGATAAAGTTACATTAAAATCCATATTCATTGGTTCCACAGATAATACTGACCAAAGTGGCAAAGTAATTAAGAACCTGGACACTCATTCACAGGGGAAAAGATACAGACAATTACCTTTCATATCCTTCCCTAAACTGAACACTTATGTTCAGTCTCAATGACCTTATCTGCACCACAACATTAAATCCTTATTTTTCTTTCTTCCTCAGATAATGTCTAAACTGGAATATCTCTACATCATTTTCAACTACTGATACATTCTTTATGTTCATCATAGATATGAAGAGGATCTAATGTTACTTGCCTTGTCCCATTAAGAAATAAAGCTACTTACGTGAATGGCCATTTGCCGGGAAGCTTAGGAAAGCTGAAACCTATAAATTCCTTCTTTAGGTTAAGGTTTAAATTAGCAAATTCACGGTATCTGCGTGAACACAGATGCCTGCCTGCCATATATATGTTGTACACCTGCAAAAGTGCAAAACATGCAATAAATCTTTTGCAATGTATCAGTAGTGTGAAAACAGTTATAGCAGTCATACTTACGACATATCTATCACCTCCTTTCTCCACGTAATGGTAATCTGGTACAGAAATTGGAAGTGAACGCTTTTCGCTGTAGTCTATGTATGTGTATCCTGCTGGGTCTTCTACAGGCTCCAACCTCTCAGCCTCCTGAAATTTTGTCCCTTACAGTGATTCATATTTCCCCACACACAGAGTTACATACATCCCTTGTCAATACTTTAATATTACAGTTTTACACAATGAACTAATTAACTTGGCTTATTTACCAAGCTAACAACAATCTGTGCTATTTACAAGTCCTCCAGCCAAAAGAAAATCAGTGTTCTGTATATCAAAGGAAGATAAATATTACAAAAATATGGTTTTAGAGGATACCAGACGTCTTAGAGAATCAATATTTGTTGTACATATGTGATGTTGCACATAGTAATGGTTCTACACTAGAGAGGGAAGGAAAAAAAAAAACATTAGCAAAGACAGCGACTTCTAACCTGAAAGCCTAGTTACATATTTTACATTTTACAAACAGTAACTATGTCATTACAGGTCACTAATAAGTTCAATTATAATCCCAACAATCTCAATGATGTCTGTGATGATACTGTCAATTACAAAACAGCAGCTTGTTTTTGTGAAGGGGATAGTATGCTACTACCACCAGTATATGAATCTAACACTGAGCATATTAAAAGCATCTCTCCTCATAATAAATTTGTTACAAAAGATAGCCAAGAATTATTTATGACTGAATCAGGTGTCACTTCAATTGTTACAGAAATGCTGCTCAAGATATATTAAGAGCCCACATAGTGACTGGTTGCTTATCTCCACCCCAGCCTCCTCCTTACCCCCACCACCTAGTATGCTTCTCCCAACATGCACTGCTGCTCACAGTCTGGCCCTGGCAGCCAGAGTCTGTGATCGTGTGTGTGAGTGAGTGAGTGAGTGTCTATGTGTCTTTGTGTGTATATTGTCTGCTCTGATGAAGTCCTGTTTGGCTGAAAGCTTTGTTTGACAGTCTTTTTGTTGTGCTAACTGCAACTCAGTGTCTCCGCTACATGGGAAGTAGCACCTATCCTGTTCATAATATTGTCATTATTCCATCCTGGATTTTCCAGTGTTTGATTTTGCAATACTGACTCTTTGTTTTATCTTGGAAGACAATCTGAAGAAAGGCAAAACTATGTTTGTAGCATTTGCAAACTTGAAGAAATCTTTTGGCCTTATTGACTGGACTACGCTCTTTGAAATTTTGAAGGTATAAGAATAAAATACAGGGAGTGAATAGTTATCTACAGAAACCAGGCTGCAGCTACGACAACTGAAGGACATAAAATGGAAGCAGAAGTTTAAATGAGTGAGAGAAAAGGTTGTAGCCTGCTGCTGATGTTATTCTATTTGTACACTGTGCAAGCAGTACAGGAAACCAAAGGGAAATTTGGAATGAGAATTATAGATCTGATGGAAGAATAAAAACTTTGAGGTTTGTTATTTCTATAGTAGGAGACCAAAGCTTGAATACACTAAGTTCAACCAGATGTAGGCTGCAGTAGTCATGCACAGATGAAAAGGTTACCTGAGGATAGACTAGCATGGAGAGTTTTCGGATAGAAGACAACAGACAGTTTTAGACCCATTGTAATAACATATTGTACTTTGACTCACCATACCGATGTGCAATGATTGCAAGAGAGCTGGCATATGACATGAGAGCTTTCACGGGTGACCAGACCTCTGATGGAGTAGGATAAGGAATAAGTCTGAAATAGGAAGTGCTGGGTGGTTGGATTGGGAAGATCTTGCACTCGGGTCCTGCAAAGGGATATGATCACTGTGGCAAGGGATTGGGACTGGGAGCAGCATAGGGATGGACTATGATGTTGTGGAGGGTGGGTGGGGTTAAGACCACTTTAGGGTGAGTGGGAAGGATCTTGAGTAGGATGTCACTCAGTTCAGGGCAAGATAATAGATAATTAAAATCCCTGACGGAGGATGTGGTTCAGTTGTTCCAGTCTGTGGTGGTATTGGGTGATGAAGTGGCACTCCTTTGTAGCTGGTTTTTGGGGGTTGTTAGAAGATTGGGGGTGTGTGGAGAAATGGCATGGGAGATTTGTTCGTAGCTTCGGTCTGGGGAATTATGCCTGTCCGTGAAGACCTTGGTGAGACCCTCAGCATACTGGGCATGGCAGTTTTCGTCAATGCAGATACCCTGTCCCAGGGTCGCTAGGCTGTGTGGGAGGAACTTTTTGATGTGGAAGGGATGCCAGATTTCAAAATACAGGAACTGTTGGTGGTTCGTAGTTTTAATGTGGGCAGTAGTGTGGATGGAACCATCACAGAGGAACAGATTAACGTCCAGGAAAGTGGCATGCTGGGTTGAAGAGGACCAGGTGAAGCGAATGGGAGAAGTGTTGAGGTTGTGAAGGAATGGGCATAGGGTGCCTTGGCCCTGCATCTAGACAAAAAGATAACATCAATGAACATGAACCAGATTATGGGTTTAGCATTTTGGGAAGCCAGGAAGGTCTTCTCTAGAGGGTCTGTAAACAGGTTGGCATAGGAGGGTGCCATGTGGTTGCCTGTGCTGATCTGCAGATTTGTTTGAATACCATACTGAAGTAGTAGTGAACAGTAAGGTGTATGACAAATGAGGTAGTGTGTCTGGACTCTGAAGGACGTTGACGTTGGGAGGCAACAGGTTGCGGATGCTGGTCAATGAGGGCCAAAATTCTTTTAGAGGGGGCACAGAACATTTTCTTGCAGATAGGATGATTAGGGCAGGATTTGTTTTGAGGCTGTGTATGGATATCCTTTCTTATGCTGAAAGATTGGTGTTCTAAGGAAGGGACGGCATGTCTTCACTGACAAAAATTCCCTTGCCCAGTATGCTGATGGTCTCACTAAGGCCTCCACAGACAGGCATTATTACCCCGATCTAGTCCACAAACAGATCTCCCGTACTATTTCCTCCACACTCCCACAATCCTTCTACCACCCCCAAGACATAGCTACAAAGGAGTGCCCCTTTGTCAACCTACAGGACCCAAGACTGGAACAACTGAACTATATCCTTTATCAAGGCTTTGATTACCTATCATCTCGCCCTAAAATTATGGACACCTTACCCAGGATCCTTCCCACACCACCTAATGTGGTGTTTGGCCACCCACCCAACTCCCACAATATCCAAAATCAATCACTATCCCACTCCCAATTCAAATATCATATTCCTGTGCAAGACCCAAGTGAAAGACCTTCCCAGTCCACCCATCCATCACCTCCTACTCCAGTCATGTCACCAGCTTATCCTACCCCATCAGAGGCTATGCCACCTGTGGAAGCAGCTACGTCATACACCAGCTCTGCAGCAATCACTGCATAGCTATTATATTGGTTTGGCTACCAACCAGCTGTCCACCAGGACGAATGTCCACTGCCATATTGTCACTAGGAACAAAGTAGACTACCCCGTGGCATAACGGAACACAGCATGCTCTATTCCAACGGCTCCTTCACTACCTGAGCTATCTAGAGTCTCCCCTCTACCACTAGCTTTTATGAACTGTACAGATGGGAGTTATCCTTAAACTACATTCTTCACTCCCGAAATTATCCTGGCCTCAACCTATGGTAATCTACTGTCCCCCCCCATCCTCCTCCAACAGTTTCCACCCCCTCTGTCCTATCACCATCTTTCTATTCTCATCCCCTCAGCCTGTGTGTGCTGCCCTCTGCCAATGCACCCATTCTCCTTTCCCCTTCTCTGTTCCTTCCCTTTTTCGCTTCTTTCTGAAGAATACTTTGGCCAAAAGTTATTGTTTAAGTGTTGTTGTTGTTGTTGTTGTTGTTGTTGTTCCTGTCTGTAACTCAAAATGTTATCTTTACAGTGAGTAGCAATCCATCTTTTCCCTATCTTACAAAATTGTTAAGGCTTTCGTGGCCACTTGTTGACAAACTGCCTATTGGCTTCTGTCTCGGGTTCTTCGGCCGACGTTCATCTAATGATTTTACTGACATTTCGCCAGCGTGTTTTTGTATTTCTACAGCCTCTCTGAGCAAGCGCGTGTGATAGTGCTTCTCTACAGCCAGAACTTCCGTGTTGGCAAATTTTATTATGTGGTCGGTCTCACTTAGTGCGTGCTCTGCCATGGCCGATTTCTCCACCTGCCCCAACCTGCAATGTCGCTTATGTTCTTTGATCCCGGTGTTGACTGATCGTCCAGTCATTCCGACATAAACTTTTCCGCATGTGCATGGTATATGGTATATTCCCGACATTACAAGTGGACCCCTTTTCTCCTTTGCCGATCTAAGACACTCTTTGATCTTCCTTGTCAGTTTGAAAATCGTCTTTACGCCGTATTTGCGCAATATATGGCCAATTCCGTCCATCACTCTGGGAATGTATCTTGTTAATATTCCAACTTGGAGTTTCCATTGTTTGTAATTTATTCTGTTAATATAGCCACATGAATTGGCAAAGAATGAACACAACCAAGAAAAAGTGATTATCTGTGAAATCTAATGAGAATATTAAAATACTAATTTATAAAATAAGAATACTAATTTATGATCAGAATCTATACACAAACCATTTGAGATAACATGCAGAGATAAATAAGCAACAGTTGAAAGTTAGGTGACATGAGAACCGCTACATATCGCAATTATTTAAATGAGAACTATTTACATAAGTGTGTGGAAGGATATTCATTGAGGGAAACATTCCACGTGGGAAAAATATATCTAAAAACAAAGATGATGTAACTTACCAAATGAAAGCGTTGGTATGTTGATAGACACACAAATAAACACAAACACACACACAAAATTCATGCTTTCGCAACCCACGGTTGCTTCATCAGGAAAGAGGGAAGGAGAGGGAAAGATGAAAGGATGTGGGTTTTAAGGGAGAGGGTAAGGAGTCATTCCAATACCGGGAGCAGAAAGACTTACCTTAGGGGAAAAAAAGGACAGGTATACACTCGCGCACACACACACATATCCATCCGCACATACACAAATGTCTGGTTGTGTCTGTATATGTGCAAATGTGTGTGTGTGTGTGTGTGTGTGTGTGTGTGTGTGTGTGTCGCGCGCGCGCGCGAGCGAGAGTGTATACCTGTCCTCTTTTCCCCCTAAGGTAAGTCTTTCTGCTCCCGGGATTGGATGACTCCCTACCCTCTCCCTTAAAACCCACATCCTTTCATCTTTCCCTCTCCTTCCCTCTTTCCTGATGAAGCAACCGTGGGTTGCGAAAGCTTGAATTTTGTGTGTGTGTTTTTGTTTATTTGTGTGTCTATCAACATACCAATGCTTTCATTTGGTAAGTTACATCATCTTTGTATATATATATATATATATATATATATATATATATATATATATATATATATTAGAGGGAAACATTCCACGTGGGAAAAATATATGTAAAAACAAAGATGATGTGACTTACCGGACGAAAGCGCTGGCAGGTCGATAGACACACAAACAAACACAAACACACACACAAAATTCAAGCTTTCGCAACAAACTGTTGCCTCATCAGGAAAGAGGGGAAGGAGAGGGAAAGACGAAAGGATGTGGGTTTTAAGGGAGAGGGTAAGGAGTCATTCCAATCCCGGGAGCAGAAAGACTTACCTTAGAGGGAAAAAAGGACAGGTATACACTCGCACACACACACATATCCATCCACACGTATACAGACACAAGCAGACATATTTAAAGACAAAGGGTTTGGGCAGAGATGTCAGTCGAGGCGGAAGTGAAGAGGCAAAGATGATGTTGAATGACAGGTGAGGTATGAGTGGCGGCAACTTGAAATTAGCGGAGATTGAGGCCTGGTGGGTAACGGGAAGAGAGGATATATTGAAGAGCAAGTCGAGGCGGAAGTGAAGAGGCAAAGATGATGTTGAATGACAGGTGAGGTATGAGTGGCGGCAACTTGAAATTAGCAGAGATTGAGGCCTGGTGGGTAACGGGAAGAGAGGATATATTGAAGAGCAAGTTCCCATCTCCGGAGTTCGGATAGGTTGGTATTGGTGGGAAGTATCCAGATAACCCGGACGGTGTAACACTGTGCCAAGATGTGCTGGCCGTGCACCAAGGCATGTTTAGCCACAGGGTGATCCTCATTACCAACAAACACTGTCTGCCTGTGTCCATTCATGCGAATGGACAGTTTGTTGCTGGTCATTCCCACATAGAATGCATCACAGTGTAGGCAGGTCAGTTGGTAAATCACGTGGGTGCTTTCACATGTGGCTCTGCCTTTGATCGTGTACACCGTCCGGGTTACAGGACTGGAGTAGGTGGTGGTGGGAGGGTGCATGGGACAGGTTTTACACCGGGGGCGGTTACAAGGATAGGAGCCAGAGGGTAGGGAAGGTGGTTTGGGGATTTTATAGGGATGAACTAACAGGTTACGAAGGTTAGGTGGACGGCGGAAAGACACTCTTGGTGGTGTGGGGAGGATTTCATGAAGGATGGATCTCATTTCTGGGCAGGATTTGAGGAAGTCGTATCCCTGCTGGAGAGCCACATTCAGAGTCTGGTCCAGTCCCGGAAAGTATCCTGTCACAAGTGGGGCACTTTTGTGGTTCTTCTGTGGGGGATTCTGGGTTCGGGGGGATGAGGAAGTGGCTCTGGTTATTTGCTTCTGTACCAGGTCGGGAGGGTAGTTGCGAGATGCGAAAGCTGTTGTCAGGTTGTTGGTGTAATGGTTCAGGGATTCCGGACTGGAGCAGATTCGTTTGCCACGAAGACCTAGGCTGTAGGGAAGGGACCGTTTGATGTGGAATGGGTGGCAGCTGTCATAATGCAGGTACTGTTGCTTGTTGGTGGGTTTGATGTGGACGGACGTGTGAAGCTGGCCATTGGACAGGTGGAGGTCAACGTCAAGGAAAGTGGCATATATATATATATATATATATATATATATATATATATATATAAGCACTCCGTCTTCAGGCCACGACCGGGACCATCCGACGACGACGACGACGACGACCACCACCACCACCACCACCACCACCACCACCACCACCGCGTTATCCTCAGAGGTAGATGCAGATAGGAGGGGCATGGGGTAAGCACACCGCTCTCCTGGTCATTATGATGGTATTCTTGACCGAAGCCGCTACTATTCGGTCAAGTAGCTCCTCAATTGGTATCACGAGGCTGAGTGCACCCCGAAAAATGGCAACAGCGCACGGCGGCCTGGATGGTCACCCATCCAAGTGCTGACCTCGCCCGACAGTATTTAACTTCTGTGATCTCACGGGAACAGGTGTATCCACTGAGGCAAGGCCGTTGCCTTATTTGATTCTCATAACAAACAAAAAGTAAATCTTAGCTTTGGTATTTTCTTCTTACCTATGAAAGCAAATAAAAATGCTGTTGTTGATGCTACATATTTCAGTGTAAGATTGGTGGTACAATGGTAACATACTATTACTATCACAAAAGGTCTAAACAATAAGAGGTTTAAAAATTTTCCCAATTAATACTGGTCTTCCTACTAAGACGGTTATTCAATGACCACTTCCTTCCAGGTACATACAGTCAATAACTGAAGCACTCAGAAGCAGAAGTTGTGAAGTAAAGTTTTTTGAGAAAACCAATTTAAATCACAATACGCATATATACCCTCATGACCTGTCCCCTAATGGTGCTGAACGATTTGGAGATCAGAAAGCTGTAAGTCCATCAAACTGTGAACTTAATGTTCAACAGACGTTAGTTTCGGACATAGAAATTGTTAAGTCTCCTTTTCAGATTACAAGTTGTTAAGTAGCTGCAGCGTCAGATGTTTGACAGTGCTACTGCCAGTGTGCAAGCCTAGCTGCATGTTCCCAGCTGTTTATTCACTGTCAATTGAAAAATGGTGGGGAGCAGTACTGATATGAGAGTCAACTCCTTGAATGAGGGTCTATTTGAAGGTAGTGGCTCAGAATACAGTCCTAATGAGGACTCCGAATCACCACAAAGTAATTTAGATACTGGTAACATGACTCGGGGGCAAATAAAACACTAGAATAGACAGCAATTAACCTTGTACATCATGTCCACATAAAATTAGACTTCTACAACGAATCCCATTCACGGACACACAAAACACAGGAATCTTGCCCAATGGAAGTGGCCCGTTTGCAAGGAGTTGAAACTGGAAACAAAGAAAATGATATATTTTGGACCAAAAATTATAACTTATAGAAATACATGGACAGAAAAAAGAAATTGATGCCAAGAAGTAGTTTTGCAACATAAACAATAGTTGGAAGGTGTGCTGCTACATTTGAAAGATGACGCCTATTCAAATTTCATACTAGCCACATAAGAGTGGTGCTAGAGGTGCCAATATGTTGATGCAAATCAAGTTTGCTTTACAACACACTAACAGTCATGAGTATTAGTTGCATTTGAGATAGGATGTGGCGAGTTGATGCTGGTCACGAATGCCTTTACGGTGACAATAATGCCATTATCAATATGTTGCTGAGGTTGAGCAATGTCATGTAATAGGGCTACGAGGAGCTGGGTACTCCTTTTGCGATACTGCAGGAAGACTTGGTAGGAATGTCGCTACTGTATAGCATTGCTGGCAGCAGTGGTCATGGAAATGTACTGTCGCAAGAAGAACCAGGTGGTCACGGGAATGTACTGTCGCACCAAGACCAGGCTCTGGATGACCACGTGGCACTACTGAGAGAGAAGACTGTTGTGTTCAGTGTAAGGCTTTGGCTTATTGTACAGCATCTGCAGCAACAATTTGAGCAGCAGTTGGGACCACAGTGACATAATAAACTGTTAAAAGTTGGTTGCTTCAAGGTAAGCTCTGAGCCAGGTGCCCCGTAGCATTAATTCCACTGTCCCCAAAACACCACCATTTGTGACTTCAGTGATATCAAGTGAGAGCCTACAGGTGGGCAGTTTGGAGGTCTGATGTGTTTTCTGATGAAAGCTAGTTCTGTCTCAGTGCCAGTGATGGCAACGTGTTGGTTTGGGGGAAGTCAGCTGAGGGCTTGCAACCACCCTGTCCGTGTGTTAGGCACACTGGAACTACACCTGGAGTTACCGTTTGGGGCCCTGTTTTGTATGACAGCAGGAGCACTTCGTGATTATCCCACGAACGATGATTGCAAATTTGTACGTCAATCTGGTGATTCTACCTTTTGTACGGTAATTCGTGAATATCATTACAGGGAGTGTTTTCCAACAGGATAACTCATGTCCACATACCACTGTTGCAACCCCATTATTCTCTACAATGTGTCGACATGTTGCCTCGGTCTGCTCAGTCACCAGATCTGTCTCTGATTGAGCACATGTGGGACATCATCTGATGACAATTTCAGCATCATCTATAGCCAACATTAACCATCCCTGTATTGCCCTACCATGTGCAACAGGCATGGATCTGCATCACCCAAACTGACATCCGGCACCTATACAACACAATGCATACACGTCTGCATGCCTGCATCTGACAATCTAGCAGTTAGACTGATTATTAATGTTCTAACATTTAACATTTGCAATGGCTTATCTTGTGCTGACGTTAACCAGTGATCTTGTAATGTTGATCACTTAACTATGTTAGACAAATGCACTCCAAAATTTCATTACTCTATGTTAGTCATTTGTTGGTGTTGCTATTTTTTTCAGTCAGTTTATATTTAAATATGTTGCAGGACTAGTTACTTATTATTCAGTAATTCAGTATTTTAGGTAATGCCTACATGGTTATAAAGAGACTTCTGTAAGTCCAAATATCCAGATTAAAGATTTCCACTGCATATGTGGGTGTGCACCAAAGTTCTCCAATGATCAAAATCATATGATCTTCAGATGCTTCAATGATCTAGACAGTCATGATCCCTAGAGTTATATCGAACAACTACAGGTATGGAAGTTCACTGTTATGAAATAAAAACACAGGTTTTTGCAGAAACACAAATCTACTGACTTTTTTTTATCCGAATGTAATATGTCAAACTGTAGTATTCATTACAATTGGTAGCGCCATAGAATCACATTCATAAGTACTGTTACACTCTTGATTAGTTGAACTATTTAAGGGTACATGATAATGACAATAACTACATGGCCGGAAAAAAATTAGTACACACTTTTAGATGTTTCCAGTTCACTCAAGATTTAGTGTTGTAACAGTGCATATCAAGTAGATGAATGATTACATTTATAGATCAATAGCACTTGCAGTTCTGAGGAACCAAGTATCAGCCCATGCTGCAACACACATACTCGCATGTGGTGCAGCTTCCATGGGCGCTACAGCAGGTGCTGACTCTGTCATCCAGTCGATCGTACAGATTTCGAATACTGTCCTGGGATACATTTTGACATGCCCACTCAACCTGTAAGACTTGATGGCTGATGAATCACCAAGTTACTTCTCGTCCCATTGTATCCCACATGTGCTCAACTGCCAACAAGTCCACATATTGTGCTGGCCAAGGAAACTGCTGCATGTCTTGCAGAGCATGTTGAGTTTCATGGTCAGTGCGTGGGTGAGCATTAGCCTGTTAGAATGACACATCAGTCAGGTCTCACCAGGTCTACATCATATGCGTAAACAACCATCATTTGCATGCCAGTAGAATCAACTTTCATTGCTGAAGAACACGGTGTGCCATTTGATCTTCCAAGTAATCCTCTGATGGCGCCGTTCTGGGTGTGCACACTGATGCCGTGTTATGAGTAGAAGATGGGCTAGCTGTACGATCTGCTACTGCTGCTATTACAACAGTAGACAATTCTGGTGGGCATCTGTGTTGCATGGACATCCAGAACCTCGTCTACTGGTGTGAGAATGTTCAAGTGACCACTGATACCAACATCATTACACAACTGACACCGCACATCCAACTTCTGTGGCAATCCTCCAAGAGGACCATCCTGCCACTCGGAAGGCCACAATGTGACACCTCTCAAAATCTCTCAGTTGGCTGTAGCAAACATGAGTGTGTCTCGGTGGCGCGATTGCCAGCTTGCTTCACACATCTGTGCCACATTGAGCCTTAGGGTTGTGAGCATTTCCTAATAAAGGGTAGACACAGATGGCATTCTGGAAACTACGCCAATACACTATCTGTAGGCAGGCAACACTGAAACCACTATCAGTACATCTACTATACCCCAGGTGGCAGGTGCCGTCATTGGATCAAAATTGACTTCATCCTTCCACGTATATTAATTTTTTTCCAGCAATGTTTTATTATTACAGTCAATTGGGGGCATATTGTGTAACTGACATATGATTACATAAATTAAAATTCCATTATAGTATTAAAAATAATTACTGAATATTATGATTATTCTGGAATAATCCCACTTCACAGTTTCAGGCTTGTCCTTGCAAGCTGGATGCCAAACACAGGGTAACTACCTACCACCACTGTATCACAAGTGAGAGTGTTAACACGAGGAACAGGACAGATTGCTATTCGTTGGAAAGATGAACTGCTGAGCCACAGACAGGCATAACGCTGTTACACATGTAGCTCCAGTTGGAGCTGCAGCGGGGGCGGCTGAGTGTGCATGATGTGTGTTTGCCTGTGTGACTGTGTGTATTTTTCTTCTTTTATTTTTTTTTTGCCGAGGAAGGCTTTGCCAATAGGTACACGTATAACTATCTTTTTGTTGTGCCTGTCTGCAACTCCATGGGTCATCTTTACAGTGAGCAGCAGTCTATCCTATTCCTAATATTATGCTATTCCAACCCAGATATTCCATTGTTTAAATTGATAGTGTACAACTTAAAGCCTGCATAAAGGCATTTTGCACTCTTCATGGTATGAAGTGAGGAAGACTGAATTGGAAAGTAAAATGTTTGGATAATTCACCAAAGGATGGCAGAAGACAGCGTGCTCCTGGACGTAAGAAACCTGATCATGTTCGTCAGACGACACATGTTTTTGCTGCCAACATTTCTCCTCATGAGAGTCATTACTGTCACTCCAAAAGCCTAACTGTGAAATATCTATCTGTCCAACTGATCATGTCTCAATTACACAGATATTTCATGGATCATTATCCTGAGCTGCAGAAAGATGATATATTGGTTATTCAATAATGTATATACCAACATGATTTGGTCAGTTGAAGAGAGGTATTTGTAATGATTGCACTGAAATGAAGCACAGCACAATACAGCATCCAGTGGGAAAGCTAAAACTGCTGTTACACTGGGAAAAAATTGCATTACCAGAAAGCTGAACATCTCTACACATATTTGTGGGAAGTGAAGGAGGCATCTGAGAAAGATCCTTCACTGTGTGGAATTTGTTTGATATATATATATATATATATATATATATATATATATATATATATATATATCAAGTTGACCAGTTTGTCAAAGAACTACATGTTTTCATGGATAACTGCACACCACAGTGCAAAAACATACGTGTTTTCACTCTGGTTGTACCTCTCTCAGGCATATTTTCAGGAAGTTTATCTGTACTACACCATCCTAGGACACACTTTCATTCCCACTGATACAATTTTTGGCAATACTGAGGAGAAAAAGTGAGCAACAGATGAAGTCTTAATTACTTCCACATGGATCAAACTGATCAGAAATTCACTGCGTAAGAATCCCATTGATGTTCATGTCAAACAACCTACGACTGACAACAGAGAAAGTGACTGTACTCCAGTTGTTGAAGTTTTCAACTTCAAATATGCCTTTGACATTGTTCTAGTAGGAAGTGTTCATGAAATTTCATTAATATGGTGCATGTGTTTCAGAAGAGGGTGTGTACCTGAAGTTCGTTAGATCGAGTTGCCAACACTATCATCCCCAGTCAATTCTGAAGAAAAGAATGAGGTTTCAAGCTTTACAAAAGGAATATGATAAGGCTCAAAATACCCCAAACAAGTCTCAGAAGATTAAGAACACAAAAGATGATGATGATCACTCGCTGCTGGAACAAAGCCAGAAGGTACCAAATTTTATGACACAATCATGCATGGAAGCAAGGGAAACTACAGTCATAATTTTTCGCAAGGGCATGCAGCTCCACTTCATGGTTAAATGATGAAGACATCCTCTTGAGTAAAATATTCCAGAAGTAAAATAGTCACCCATTTGAACTACTGGTCGGGAACTACTCAGGAGTATGTAATCATCAGGAGAAACAAAACTGGTGCTCTACAGATTGGAGCATGGAATTTTAGGTCACTTAATCAGGAAGGTTGGTTAGAACAATTAAAGAAAGGCAAACGGATACGTCGAAGTTAGTTATAGTGGCAGGAGGAACAGGACTTCTGGTCTGATGAAAACAGGGTTATAAACACAAAATGAAATAGCGGTAATGCAGAAGGAGGTTCAGTAAAAAATGAGATAATAGAAGTGGAGGTAATTTACTATGAACAGCATAATGAACACATTATCACGGCCAAGACAGACACAAAGCCCACAACCACCACAGTAGTAGATGTAGATACGCCAACGAACTCCGCAGGTGGTGACATGTTTGAAGAAATGTGTGATAAGATAAGGTACCCATCATCATCTAGTGCCAGAAGATGACGAGTACGAAACTGATTGAAACGTTGCGACAAGACGACACCACCACTCGGCTGATAACCCGAGAAGGATTCATCAGTAAAGGAGCTAGAAGAGCATATGAATGGAATGGACAGTGTCTTGAAAGAAGGATATAAGATGAACATCATCAACAAAATCAAAACAATGATAATGGAATGTAGCCAAATTAAATCAATGCTGACGGTATTAGATTAGGAAACAAGACACTTTTAGTAGTAGACATGATGATGGCCAAAGTAGAGAGGATATAAAATGTAGACTGGCAATGGCAAGAAGAGAAATTTGTTAACATCATGTATAGATTTCAGTGGCAGGAAGTCTTTCCTGAAAGTATTTGTATGTACTGTAGCCATGTACAGAAGTGAAACATGCTCAACAAACAGTTTGGACAATAAGAGGAAAGAAGCTTTTGAAATGTGGTGCTACATAAGAATGCTGAAGATCAGATGGGTAAATCATGTAACTAATTTGGAGGTGCTGAACAGAATTGGGATGATGATGATGATGATTGGTTTGCAGGGCACTTAACTGCACGGTCATCAGCACCCATACACATTCCCAATCTGTACACAGTCCAGTGTAGCCACTTTCATGAATGATGATGGAACGATGAGGACAACACAAACACCCAGTTCTCAGGAGGGAAAGTCCCCAACCCGAGAATTTGGAAGACAATATATTTGTGGCACAACCTGAGTAGAACATGGGATCGATTGATAGGACAGGTGAAAG
Organism: Schistocerca nitens; assembly: GCF_023898315.1. NCBI lineage: Eukaryota > Metazoa > Arthropoda > Insecta > Orthoptera > Acrididae > Schistocerca > Schistocerca nitens. The sequence continues at coordinate 339,034,629 of NC_064621.1, read as the reverse complement.
GATCACCAGTTTAGTATTGAAGGGAAGTGGGGGAGGGACAAAAATCATACAGGGAGACCGTGGGGGAGGGGGGGGGCGGGTAAAAATCGTAGGGAGACCAAGAGATGAATACAATAGGCCGATTCTGAAGGATTTAACTTGCAGTAGTTTTTCAGAGATGATGTGTCTTGCACAGGACAGCTGCATCAAACAAGTCTTTGGACAGAATGCTCACAACAATGATGGAAGTGATGTGGAAGATTAACTGATACTTTTTTGATGAGAAAAAAAAAATAATATAATGTATCCAATTTCTTCAGTGTATACCAGTATTGGAATGATGAAAATAAAATCATAACATGTCACTTTGGTAACTTCTTGTAACAGTTTATTATGGAAAAATCCAAACATTAAAGGTTAGAAGTTAAGTCAGCGACTATTCATGTACTCTCCTTTCAATTTTGAAACAGTGACTTAACAAGATTTGGTTCTGATTGCTTCAATTTCTATGACTACCACTCCTATTAAAATGGAAGAAGGGTTTCTTTAACATAATGTGTGCAATGATGTGACAAGTTTTAACGTATTACCATGTGAATTATTAAATCATTGGTTTGCACTGTTTTCATAATCAAAATATGGCAACTCCTCGTTATATCAGAGAACAAGTCATTAAGTATTTAAAAAAAATACTTTATCAGTAGATTCAACTGGAATGTATTTCCGTGTTACTGCTGAAAACAGAAAATAAATCACTTAGAGGTGATGGGATTGAGGGTACAGGAATGCTTATGAGAATCAGGACAGAAAGATGTTTTGGAAGCGATAGATGAGCAGAGAAACCTCAAAGGAACTGTTCAAATAAGGCAACCGTAACGTTTTGGAGTGTATTTAGACGCAATACAATTTTACGAAACACACTGAAAGAAAGAATTTTGAAAAGAAAACTAAATGAAGCCCAAGAAAGGAAACAGTGTAAAGTTTACTGGAAACAACAAAATATCAGAATTATCCACAAACAAAGGAAACAGCGTCAGGCACAACGTTTAGATGTAGATGATGATGATGATGATGATGATGGTGATGATGGTGTGGTGGTGGCAAAGACGGCGATAATGTTACAAAGGTCCACTTGCAGGATGAAGGTACTTGTTTAAGATAAGCATTATTTCACAAGAAACGAGTACAACAACACCCCCCCCCCACACACACACACACACACGCACACACAAAATGCACTATTACCTGCTGGGTGACAGAGATCACAGTGAGCGTCAGAACATCTCCGCCAGACTTAATGAGATCCACAACTTGCTTGTGTGTTGACCCTTCGACATTGACTCCATTCCTGCGGAAGAAAAAAAATCGTTTTCAAAAATTACGTAACAGCAGTTGAAACGAATGTACAGTAATTAAATTTCAAGCTTTAATTCATTGTAAAATCTCAAACAACACATCTTGAATTTCAACACCACGAAATGAAAATAACGGTGTTACGGTGCACACCGGCGATATATTAATAAAGAATTCACAAACAGAAGAATATAACTTTTTAAAAATCATCAAAATGAGAACTAGGGTCACAGCTACCAGTCCATCAGAGAGCCAGCGCCGTAATCTACGCCTCAACTGTACTCTGAGCCCCAGTGTGTCTATTGTCCTTTCCACAATCGTGCTGTTAGCTTTGGCACACGAAAACAACGTCCGACAAACATCACAGTAGGTGATATGGGTGTCGAAGCATAACCTTCGATTACCAACTTGGCGCCAGGTAGCACCACAATCTAACGTAATCAGACTACGGTACTACTTTAAAATAAGACAATATTGCTATCAGCCGAAGAACTGACGTGCGTCTGAGTTTGTAGACTCATAGAACAGTGAACTCAGTAGGATTTCATTGAAACCTTAGCAACTGCATCATGCAATACACAGCCGCACCTATTTTTAATTTAAGAGTTGGGTTGGGTTGTTTGCGGGAGGAGACCAAACAGCGAAGTCATCGGTCTCATCTGAGTAGGGAAGGATGGGAAAGGAAGTTGGCCGTGCCCTTTCAAAGGAACCATCCCGGCATTTGCCTGGAGGGATTTAGGAAAATCACGGAAAACCTAAATCAGGATGGCCGGACGCGGGATTGAACCGTCGTCCTCCCGAATGCGAGTCCAGTGTGCTAACCACTGCGCCACCTCGCTCGGTTTTTAATTTAACAACATATTTCTGTCACAATCTGAACATCCTCGGTTCATTTTACATTTGCAATAATTAATAAAAATCTTAAACTGCTCCATGCTGGTGGGGCCTATAACTTGTGATACAACTAACTAATCCTGTACTTCTGTCTTCCAATGTACCCTAATTAATGCTTTTCAACATCGCCGGCTCAAAATATTTCTTATTGAAAACTGTGCACTCCAGAATGACGGGCAACTTTTCAAGTAATGATGAGACATTATCTACTGAGACACGAACCAGGAATGTTATTACTGTACACTGCATGCTACCCTCGATTAAGTCAACATGCGAGCACACAGTACTGTTGTTTGTTGTAGACAGGCTGATAACTCGAAAATCATTATTAATGCCCACGCGATTCGCTGTGGGGAGGAAAAAAAAGAAAAAAAAAGGAATCAAGCATTCAAGAAACGCGACCGTTATCTGGGTTAACGTGGAACCGAGACTATATGGATAACCAAAATACACGGATAATCAAAAACACACTTTTCTACCGGACACTGCTATTTATTCTATTTACAGAAATGCTACGCGTCAAATTTGAGAACCCACTACATTATATACATGTTATTTAGCGAAAACTGCCAACTTACAGAACTACACACCGAACACTCCACTTCGTACCATTTGTTTTCCGTTCACTTTCGGGAAGTAAACGCAAAATTTTTTTTCTGTTTCTCACTCACTTTTTTCCTGACGATGGTTATTTTCCTGAGAGTCAACACATCGGTATAGGCGAAATTTTGTCCCCCATACTCAAATAACAGCAACAAATTTCGATGTCTTGGTGTGCGTATTAAAACTCGAGTCACATGAATATTGTGTATGCAAAACAAAAATATTCGGTCTAATGTTTGCAAAAATAGCCACCTACGCTTTAATAATAATCGTGCGGACTCATTACGGAAGAGAAGATCCATATGTTAAACTACATTATAGGATAGGTCCTCTAAGTTAGTGTAGCAAAGACGGGACTATCGTTCCAGTCTGCGACATCCCTTGCGTGTCATGTTAATGGTAGCAACAAGTAATGCATTTGTCCCAAGCTACCGACCATGCCCGTACCAGCTGGTCGTTTATGATCTGATCTGTGTCTCTTTAAATATGAACTGATCTTGCCGTAAATGTGGCGAACTAACCCATACTATGTACCTTACCGAAGGTTGAGCACTCAAAAGGGCATTTCCTGCGAATTACAAGAGTATTCGGAAAGTAAGTTATGATAGGCCGCGAAATGTAAACCACTGTGAAAACCAGAAATGTTTTATTTTTCAACAGTTAGCTACAACTTCCAGCTACTTATCTACATTGTCGCCGCTCCGTCTTAGAAATTTGTCATAGCTTTGTACCAACTGTTCAGTACCCTTATCACACGAGGCAACCGCCAATGCTTTCCGCCAATTCTCTGCGCTGGTCTTCATCTTATTGGCAGTGCCAAAACGTTGTCTTCATAGCCAGCGGTTCATTCGAGCACAGATGGAATTCACAGGAAGCCAATTATGGGCTGTATTGTGGGTGATAGAACACTTACCATCGAAAACGCTGCAGGGGCATCTTGATTGCCCCTGCGGAGCGCTGCTGAGCATTGTCTTGAAGAAGGAAACACATGACAATTACGTGGACTGCGTAGCTTCAAGCGAAATTTCTGACGCGGTCCTAGTACTTTGCGGGAGACAGTGTTTTCTAGTCATTTTTACGTGCTCACTATGCGCTCAGAAGTAAAAAGAGCGACGGGACGTGATCGACGGGCTTACTAGAGGCATTGCCCAATACATCTATACAAATCTTCATCGGATTTTGACAGTGGTTTCCATTTCGCTAACGATCGGCACTTACTTTCAGAACAGCCCTCGTATTTTCTAAGCTGTAGTTCTGTCCTTCATCCTCAGTACTACCACAATGATTAAAGTATGATCTATCTTGCGAAAGGAAAATACTCTACTTAAATGCTCACAAGTCAGAATACTTTCTTTCCATCAGAGCAAATAACGAAGTTATACGGCATATCTGTACCACTCACTAGTCCGGAAGCTGATTTCGATAAAAAAATTCTTAAGCAATGTGAATGTATCGAGAAGATATGACGTTCGTGTGATGATGATGATCATCATCATGATCATCATGTTACGTGACCTCCCGCTGTTGCTTGAAAATAATTTAATTTAGCAGGCAGAGAAATTAATTTTACCTGCGAAAAATTTTGAGAAGGTATCACACAGCATGAAAATATTGTTTTTATGGTCGATGCGTACGCTGCACATACATAATTATTTACTTGAAAGTTCATCACCATGGAAGTCAATGAAGTTGTTACGAAGGTATGTAAAACAAAGCCCAAGACCGGAGTTTCTACGGAATTAATTTTGGTTACCTTGTGACAAAACTGATAAAAAAACCAGTCAAATTCTGTGCTCTGCACATCACTCTTATATTAAGATTAAGACGACAACCGCTCACTGTTAGTTATGGAAGGATCCTAAAAGTAATTAAGGCCGAATACGACAGTTCCAAACACGAACGACTTTTTAATCATTGTGCACATCTTTTCGAGAGTATGTTGTGTCTGCAAACATTAGCGCTGCTGCTACAGGAGAAAAATGGCACCACCACCACCACCACCACAAGTTCCAAATGATAATACGCAATTAAGCATCATCAACTTTGCGTTCCGCCAAAATGTCATATTGAAACTTTGAGAGAACAATACAGCTGACCGATCTTCTGAAGATTCGCCATTACGTCTCCTTGAAGTCAGATGTACAGAGTCATCCTCTGAAACCACGCAGCGAAATCACTTAATGCATATGCTGTCATCACTGTAACAACAGATAGGCAGGATTTATTTGACGCAGTGGCACATTGCCGCTGTCTCTACGCGTGCGCTCATTTTAGCTTGAAGTAACGGCAGTCCATACCATTTTTCATTTTGCAGTGTTAAACAGGGTGTTCAGCGGGCACAACAGTAGGAGATGCTAAGGATGATCAAAACTGCTATCGGCTATAGGCGTTTTCGCCATAACTGTCGTCTCAGTTACGCTGTGAAGAGAACTGTCACACACTTCATTTAGCACTCCTCTGGGGAAGATATACAAACAATAAGTGGACTTTCAATTTAACGCTCAGACTCCATTTCTTTCTGGAAGAAGTAAACATCCGCATTGGCAGACCTCTTCGAAAGACGCGTCATCGACTAGACGCACATAACTATTAGACAAGTAAACGGGATTTGCGGTCCATAAAATGGATACCAAACATCGCCGCTGTGATCCTGATGTCAGTTGATGGTGTGTGTAATGTTACATTATGAAATAATGTATGTATACATTATAAAAATTATATTTTATGTAAATTCTATAACATCCTGTAGACATCTCTTCAAAAAAAACTGGGTATTTTGACAACTACTTGACAACAGGGACAATGATGAATGTTCTTTGTCATTACCAATATTTTTCTTTTCCAAAAACAAAAAAACAATGAAATCCATAACTCTAAGACCAATAACAATGTACATATAGACTTCAAAGTACCAATATAAAAAGGAGTCAGATAAATGGGCATTCAACAACCTGCTAGCACATTAAATGTCGTGTAAATAATGCGGTGGACTTAAGATTGAATTTTCTGTTGGGTACTCCTATTCCATTGTGGAGTGTCTCTCAGAAACTCATGTTTAATGTTTTAGACGAGTTTATAATTAGAATTAGCACTGCAGTACATATTCCTCAGTATTGCACTCGAATTAAATCAAATGTATATGTTTGGCTTATTTCCACATTCCAGAGGCCACTCTTGTCGGTTCCATGGATTACGACTAATTTAATGTGAGGCCACTGAGTGCAAAAGAGGCTCGCAGACCCTCTAGTGGCATTTGCAGCTGTTGCTGCAAGTATCAGACCAGCAGGAGCAACTCTTACGCAACGAAGGATTAACAGTACATGATACAAGAGAGAGAGTTCACTGCAGTTTGGTTTCTTGAGTTTCTTGTGCAATAGCATGTAGACGTGACGATTTACGAGTTTAGGATGTCATCAGAGACTTTCTCCACGATTACGAGACATTAAAATCTATGGATAGAGGAGGGAGGGAGGGAGGGAGAGTTTAAATTTCCAACGTGCTTTTACTGTAACACGTACGTTGGACCGAAATCTTCGCGACGCAGTGGAAGATATGTTCCTTTCTTCCACCTTCTTTGTCAAAAGATGGAAGGAGAGTATATGCCTACCGCAAAAACCCATGGACACACTGTGCATTGATTCGGCAAGAAGTCCGAGAAGATTTCTGACACGTCACGAGACCCTTCATTTACATCAATTCGTTGTTACTGCCGTTTTACCCAGGAAGTATCTACACGGAAACATTTACTTTTAAGACACTCATCGTATGTCCAGTTCACTGTTAACTTTCGGGAACACATCAAAATAACTAAGAATTTTAAAAAAAATTAATCCCAAAGGGGATAAACCGTGTGACAAGATCATACGTAGAAAGCAACTGTTGGACAGGTTTTTTAATATAACTCACGTCGCACCGGTTTTACGTAGTTCCTTCTGATTTCCAGAGTTGCTTCAGCGCTGTAACCAGTAGGGTATCTGTCTCTACGAAAGCAGCATTTGTGTAACATACACACTGGCGCAACTTTTCTTTCCGTATCTGTACGTTTCACACATAACCCATGTACCTGAAAAATCTTCTCCATGGGAATTCTTATACAAACTTTCACATCTGTCGACCAATGTCAACAATCGCATTCCCTAAAGGACAGCGAAGTGAGAATAGCTCTGTAGCAAAATCTTTGATACCCATATTACACAAACTGCTGTTTAAATCCACGATTCGAATTCAAACTTGTAGAAAATATTTTTGTTACTCGAAAACACAGCTTAGACGCACTTTCAGTGACTGTAATCTACTATAAAAACGCATCTCCAAAATACACCAATGGTAGCCTGTATTTTAATACGATGCAACCAGTGACAGATCGATTTTCCTAACATTCTCGTGTCGTATCCAGTACATCTCCCGCACGACAAATTAAACCAACGAAGCATGCTTAATACTAAAAGTAGGCAAGGCGTTCATCATAAGGGGGCAATGTAGTCTCATGGCATGGGTGATCAGTTCATAGTTGTAGGTTAAGATGTCTCAACCTAATCACAGTCTCACAGTGCGCCACATACGAAGGGCAATCAACGTTTAAAAATAAATCCATGCAATTACTTTTTTGTAGGAGAGACCAGAGTCAGTTCGCATAAGTGGCTGGTTGGCACACTGCTTCTATTTCCCACCATCGTGAAGCTAGAGTGCCGTCACCGTAGTACTGAGGCGTGTATGTAAAGGTGCACCATCCACCGAAACTTCAGTTCGGCTGTAATATTCAAGAAGGAAGGACCCCTTTTTTCAGCGTTTCTCCAACCGCAGAGTAAATTTTGTCTATTACAAATTTTTTTCATATGGTGAATCTGTAGATCGATTTGAGGCGCAACTGATGGCGCTTTCCGAAAGGGTGACTAAGTGTAGTTGACGCATGCCTGTATCATAATCTCTTGTGTCTGTTGTTCAGAACTGTGCGGTATTTATTCTGTTTATGATATCCCTTTGGGGGTAGTTGTCATAGTTGGGTATGTCATCAGTTGGCACAGCTTTGACAACTCACCCCACGCCGAGCGGTTCTAGGCGCTACAGTCTGGAACCGCGCGACCGCTACGGTCGCAGGTTCGAATCCTTCCTCGGACATGGATGTGTGTGGTGGCCTTAGGTTAGTTAGGTTTAAGTAGTTCTAAGTTCTAGGGGACTGATGACCTCAGAAGTTAAGTCCCATAGTGCTGAGAGCCATTTTGAACTCACCCCACACCTACATCAACTATCCTCTCCATTACCGTTCATTGAAAAATAAACACTTTCTCTAAAAAATTAATAGATACAATCACCCTAGAAGAAATTTGCCCTTTGCCCAACGTCAGGCCACGACGGCAATCCAATCGTGGCCAAAAAAGAAAACTAACCTCTATTATAACAGACAATCCCATCAATGATAGAATCGTGGCTGAAAGTGCCAATATGAAGAAAAAGTCAAGTGCGGTCACGAAAGCTGACATGGCTTCGGTTGATAAGTCGCATGAGAAAGAACCTCCCAGAAAACGTCAATTCGAATTTTCCACTACGAATTCTGACGACCGAGAGTCAGACATTAGCTATGCCGAAAGTAACGACAGGCAGCACTTCCCTAATGACGGTTCAGAGGTTAAAGAATCTTTCCATGGCGAAGAGCTTTCACTCTCAGCCTCCTGGGAAGAGTATGGTGAGGGCCCTCATTTGAAAATTCCCATTAACCTTGAATATCCTCAAAAAGATGCCAACGGGTCACATCGAATGAGACCAACAACGAATCTCCCACAATCTCAACATTCTCTTGATCGCTCATAATGCCTTGTAAATTACTTTGTTTTGGTGAAGTACCATGCCGGCCGGTGAGTAGCGTGGGAAGACTGTCGAAACCAATGGCAACGAGATTCGCGTGACCACCAAGGTCAAAAAGGAGAAAAACCGGAGAGGGCCAGACGAAGATAATTCAGTTCGACACGACCAAAGTAAAAGTGTGCAGAATTTGTACCTACCTATTCAAATAAACGAGCGACCAACTCCTACATTCGTGATGGATTCAAAATATAGAACTTATTCTATTTGAATAACTATAGGTAGCTACAATATTAAACAGAATTTGTGTTGAAGACTTCATTGTTTGTTTCCAAGTTCATAGTGATTTTTATACATTCAGGCAGAATTTATTTTCGTTAAAGTCTTATATCTTCATGAGGAACTGTTTAGTTGGCTTAGTTGCAAGCTTTTAGGAAAAGTGATTTTGGGTAACTTAAACATGTACTTAACAAATGGGTCCCAAATGATTTTGCAGTCAAAAAGTTAAGCTATCCGCCGCATTTACCAGAATCTCTCCGAATAAGGCACAAAAAAAAAAATAAATAAATAAACCACCAGAAAAATCAAAAATCAAAATCTCTATTAACTACCTGATCTCCCCTATATTTGCGGGTGCATGTCTGCAGGCCTGATACACACAGAAATCCCAACGCCACAGTACCGTCGCTTTCAGCTAGAGAGGAGCCATATCCAATTTATCAATGGATGGCGCCATTTTGTTTCGGCTTGCTTTGGCGTGCTTTGTTACTGTGGCACAGGGATTTTAATGTTCAGAAAATCTGCAGGGATGTGATGTCCACACACACACACACACACACACAAAAAATTTATGACCATCTAAATATCAGAAATATGACCGATATGATAAAGTTTGAAGCTGTTCTAGGAAATGTAGTTACCACTAGTCCCAATCATAGTAGTTCATGCTGGGCAATTACGTCTAGTTCTAGTCACACATTGATGACACATTGCATATTGGTAACATGAGTGATCAGAGGCGGTAAGTACCTAACGTAATCTTTGATAACAAACAATTATTAATCAAACGTTCCATAAAATTCATACTGTAGCACTTAATGAGCAGTGCAAATTTAAGATACTTTTGGGCAAGGCGCTAGTAATGTCTAGACAGCGAAAATGGCAACAGTCCCTCAGTCTGGATTAATTCAGAAGTGTAGTCCCAATGTTAAAACGAAAGAATAATAAGGGTGATAATGAACAAATTGGTGCCTCGACGGTGAGGTACGGGCATTTAATCGAAGAATTCACACAATTAGAACAAGTTAGGAACCAGCGATTCATCATCTAATTTTCGGATACACCGCCCTTTGGACTGCTCGTTCTAAACGTGATGAATTAAAAAATATGGCCCAGGATAAACTACGTAATACACACTGTACTATGTTCCTCTCTGGGGTATTTAAAAAGGCTGTATACTCCTCTTTTAAGTTCGTACGTTTTACTCAGGGTCTAGAGAGGCTGCAGAGAGAGAGTGTGGATCCGAATGTTGTGAAGTACTGATCATGGAGTTACCAGACTGAACAGGATAAACCAGTACAGGCTGTTGGCACGGACTAACCAGTTCAAGGCGGCGAAGTTCGTTACGTGTCGGCGTCTGTGACATAAAAAGACCCACGCTTTGGCTCTTAGGGAAAGTAGGCAGTGCATTCACTTGGTCACTCATTACTGCTAACACCATTACCGTTTCACACAGCCCGCTTTCCGTCGATATGGTTGAACTTCACTATTTTCCGTACTTCGATAGCATTTTATATTTTCATTTGGGTTCTACTGCATAAACGCGGACTCGTTATCCGTTTTCGTCACCAAATTCACCAACCAATGTAGATCTTCAATTAAGACTGGTATGTGGCTTGGTTCTTGTGTTTTATATTCGATAATAAAATGTGGTAGTACAATTAAAGACTTGTGAAAGCTACTCATTGTCGTTTCTGGCCGTCTCCTTGGAGCTGCACTACGATAGCTCCTTCTCAACTGGCTAATTTTTATTTGCTGTTTACTAACCACTGTTTACGAAACATCTGCTTCGACTGGCACAGTTGCGGTAAAACTTTTTTCGAAGCTTAAATTCTTGTTCCTTCAGCGGAGCCGGCTCACTTCATCTTCGCATTACAGTACAGTCTTCTTTGGTCAGTTATGATATTTATGATGGCCTGAACATTGAGGCCTGGCTGTCTTTCACTCCTCGATGTTCTTTGTACTTTAATGTTCTATGCCCGGACGTCGATTGCTAGACGCAGTAGGACGTACTTCTCAAATATTCTCGACGAATCAGTTTTGAGATATTTTCCAAGGGCTGTAAATTATAAGAAAATTTGGAAGATTTTTAACAGAGCCATATATAGCGTCTTGAAATCGCGAACTTGTTGGTTCGAGTCCGGGTAGATGCAACTTGTTTTTCGTTTGTTTGAATGCTGTATTATACAACTGAAATATTAATTAACACATACTGAATGATAATTTTGAAACAAAAGTAGCATTTTTAATAATTAGTGGCTGCGTGACAATGAGAATATCCATAATAAAATTTGGCATAAAAATTCGAAATTTCTCGTAGCAAAATGAAAAAAAAAATTACAAATACCAACAATATTGCTTCTAATGCTATTTTTGTATTTATCCGTAGTCTCTAGAAATAAAGTATTTCATTTCACGTTTTGTTTTCACATTCTTCAAATTCGATTTTTAGGAACGTTTCTAAATGTGTATGTTACTACTTTAGGGATCTGAAGTCCGGTCAGTGACCTTCAAATCCTATACGTTACGAAGAAAGCCGAGGGCAGCCAATTTGTAATGTCTCCCTGTTAGGTAATGAAAACCTCACAGAAAGTCAAATAAAAAAGGACGATTCAAGCTTATAATTTTATCATTTCGGACTGTAAGGTTTTTTTTGCTACTGGCGTCTTCTGTTAAAAACTACGAAAAATTCTATTTATTATATAAATTTCACTTGCAGCAGACCACAACTAACCTACTAAAGAAAATGCAGAAGAAGACAAAGAAGAAAAAGAAGAAGAAGAAGAAGAAGAAGAAGAAGGTATAAATTACACTTTCTAGGGGTTGTACAAAAATTCCAAAATTTAACTTCTGAGCAATTGCAAAAGGAAATCTGTACGAGGAGGCCAACGCAAGAGACAGGGACGTGCGTGACACTGGACACGGGCTGCGGTACAAATATTGGATTTCGCTTCACAGTCGCTTTAATTGGACTATGGCCAAGTCTGTATTGGCGACCTCCACCACCCTGTTGACTTACGTGGAACTCCGATCAATGGCATCGTTCTGCGGAAATCGTCTCAGGCTGAACTGCAGAATATGTGGGTAGCCAGTACTATGTCCACCCCCTTCCCGCCTCCCTCAAAGACCTTTTTTACCGATTGGACATGCGACAGACGGTGGCACAAACACGTACTTATAAGGAGGAGCTTCCATAATGGCATCTTCTCCATACACCTCCGCAGGGCAGACCTCAGACACCTCTACATCTTGTCTGTGAGACTAAGATCAGAAGGCGTTCTAATTTTTTTCCCCCGGAGCGTTGACGCGACGAAAAAGTCTCCCATCAGAAAATACAGCTCTAGTAAAATCACACTAATTTGGACTAACTGGCTCGAGTCACAGTCCAAATTATTTGAAGTCTGAATTATAGGAATGTTGTCTGAAACAGTTATCAAACTATGATTAGGAATATAACAAGCAGTGTATGTAGCGGTTAAATGAAAACTATATGAATTGTATTATTATGTGAAATACTGTGACTATAACTTCTTTCTCTTCTATATACGAGAGTTGGAACTTAAATAGTGGCAACTATTTATTCACAACGGATACAAAAGAGTTACATGTCTGCACCCGTTACTGTCCTTCAAAGTAGTCACCATCGTTGTGTAGAACCCGTTGCCAGCGATACGATGGTGCGAACGGAGCGGTCAACTGCCTGTCGAATCTCTGGAACAGCTCTGAAGCGAAAGCCACGAAGTGGTTCCTTCATCTTCGGAATCAAATCAAACTCACAAGGACTGAAGTCCGGGGAGTATGGTGGGTGGTACAGTGCTTCCCAGTCCCATCGACCGAACAGAGCAGCCACAGCTTGCGCTCTATGCGCCCGCGCATTGTCGTGCAAAATGACGGATGGATTGCGCAGAAAGTGCCGCCGCTTCTTTCGCAAAGCTGGTCGCTGGTGATGCTCCAAAAACGAACAGTAATACTGTGCATTGACAGTCTGCCGTGGAGGAACGTAATGCGTTAGGATAACACCATCACAGTCGTACACGACAATCACCGTAACTTTAGACCGCTCCATTCGCGCCATCAACATAACAAGCTCTGCTACCGGTATACTACGCCTTCCACATCGCTGGCAACGGGTTCTACACAACGCTGGTGACTACTCTGAAGCCGGCCGCGGTGGTCTCACGGTTCTAGGCGCGCAGTCCGGAACCGTGCGACTGCTACGGTCGCAGGTTCGAATCCTGCCTCGGGCATGGATGTGTGTCATGTCCTTAGGTTATTTAGGTTTAAGTAGTTCTAAGTTCTATGGGACTGATAACCACAGCAGTTGAGTCCCATAGTGCTCAGAGCCATTTGAACCATTTTGAACTACTCTGAAGGACAGTAACAGATGCAAACATGTAACTCTTTTGTATCGGTTGTGAATAAATAGTTGCCACTATTTATGTTCCAACCCTCGTATCTGTTTGTTCTTTTTCTTCTGTCTGTCCCTTTCTATCTACTTCGTAGTATTGGTGTTGCATGGCAAAACATCCTTTATACCGACGCCTCTTGGCAGGGAGTGTCGCTTGGCAGAGGGTACAATGCACGCACGTTTGCATGCTTCAATTCGACATTTTGGCAGTTACACCATTTCTTAATGTACCAGCATTTCACATTTGCAATGGCTTATCTCAGACTTACGTACACGTGTTATCTTGCAATGTTAATTAGTTAAATATGTTACCGAGACAGAAGTATTCCCAAAATTGCATTACTCTACATTACTTATTTCTTGATGTTGCGATTTTTTTCCATCAGTGTAGTTGTAATATTACAGTTCTTAACGAAGGCAACAACGAACAGTGTTACTGCAATATCAAATGTGCAACGCAGCTGTCCGCTTTCGCAAACCGAAAAGGTGATACGTTTCATCACTACATAATTTACAGATCTGTCATTTTAAAGTAAGACTTTTCATTAAATTATTTTTCCCTTGACTTTTTACTTTTGTGGTCACGACCATATATCCACCCATAATTTAAAAATATTTACAACTGTCAGTTTTGAATGTTATATGTGTGCAGTGATCTACAGACAATATTACGGATGCTGGTATGAGGTCAAAGCTAAGACTAAATTTCAAATATGCACAACTAAAAGCATGTCGTTTCCAACTTGCAAAAGATCTCTTTTTCATATGTACAAGTATTTTCTCAGTCCTATAAATCTACCGACTAGTTCAAGTCCACTGGTACCAACACAGGCTTTCGAGAAGTTTCTTTTGGTTATCAGCCAAAGGCCGGAACTGGTAATTCCTTCCCAAATATTTCAAATCGGAGTTCCCTCTGCCAAACTCCAAACTCAACGGAATTATCAGAGTTTCTAGCCGACCTTCCTTGCCTTCTGGAGTAGAAAAAGGAAGAGTACGAATACGACGAAGAAGAAGAACAAACGGAAGAAATATGATTTCCAATGGCCAAGTATATGGCACTCGTTAATGAAATCAATGGCTACGAATACTAACGCAGATGACATCCTGTTCCCCTTCCGAAAAATAAGCAAAAGCTGCAGAGCTCCGTTGTTTTATTATTTTAGTAACAGAACCACCTCATTATTAGCTTTTCGCGTCATATACTAAATTCTGTCAGCACGATAAGTGGGCATCACAGATGGAAACATCTGGATATGCGTAACAGAAGAGGAGTAATTGGAATGTCAGGGTCAGAGATTATCACTTGAAAACTATCGTAAGCTGCTTAATCGGCACTGTTACGAAATTCCAAAACTCATAACGCAACAAACAAAGCGTCGGACAATGACTTCTGCAGGAATGTTCTCACAGACTGAGGTCAAACGGTTCGTACAGAAGCTATCTTAAGAGGAACATTTACCCTAAGGGATCTTGGCGACCACAGTTAGTGCACGCAGCATGTAAACGCGATGACGCAGCCCATAAATATTTTGATAAATGCGCTACTTGACTCTTTCCGCTGGAATGAAATTATCAATAGTAACATTGCCAATAAACAGTGAGAAGCTGACTTTTAAGCAACAAATGGTACAAACTGTTTTCCCAAAACAGAGCAATTTTGCTAAGGCGATATCTTTTTAGATCAGCACATATTCATTTAGAAGTGGTAGAAGACTTGGGAAAAGATTGGAAAAACTTAAAAACAGCCGTATCGAACATAGCTAATGAGGCTCTGGGGAAGAAAAGAAAACACAGGAAACATGGACGAGTAAGAATTTGGACGCCAGAGATGGAAAAAAGCAATTAAAGAAAAACAAGCACCTTTCAAGACTTACATAAATAATCCCAGTAATAAGAACTGTAATGAATATAAAGGGAAAAGAAATAATGTGAAATGCATAACTCGGAAAACGCACGCAGAATCATGGGGACGCTTTATTATCAATACAGAGCACAATTTACATGCGGACAAACTATCGCTTATAAAGTGACGAAATCACTCAACATACAAGAAATGATAGTATACGTGTTAATAATATAAGAGAAAACCAATGCACAGCTCATTATAAAAAATTGTGGTGTGATGATATTTTAATTCAGACACTACCTGAACTATATGACACAAAAGGCCTGGACTATACTGATATGAGAAAAATGATGGAAGCCCTAAAAGCTACCAAAAAATAGATGGTATTAACCGGGAACTGTGGAAATATGGAGGGGTATTCCTGCATCTAAGACATCTTCAGACATTTAATCAGTGTTGGAGAAATAAAAAGGTACCAAAAGACTGGCTGAGAGCCAAATTAATCTCTGTCTTTAAAAAGGGTGACAAAAATAGATGTAGTAACTATCGAGGTATAAGCTTCCTGGATTCAGCCTATAAATTATATGCCAAAATTCTGAATGCAATAATTTAAAATATCATTGAAAAGTTAATATTTGAAGAACAATCAGGTTTTAGAAAACACGACCAACTACTGACAACTGTTTTACACTGCAACAAGATAGAAGAGAGACTGGAGTTCAGCAGGGAAACCTACTTCACTTTTGAGGATTTTGAGAAAGCTTTCGATCATGTGAACAGAGAAATGCTATCGAATATCATGGCTGAACGAGGTTGTCCATCTCACCTCATACATGCTATTAAGAGTCTGTACACTATACACAAACACCGGAATTGTGATAGATGTGGAAAAGATAACCACGAAGCCAACCAACACAAACAAACGCGTAAGACAAGCATGCTGTATTTCCCCGAAACACTATGCGATATCAGTTACGAATATAACCATGACGCGGACCAAAATTAAATATATTTATTTCCATACGTGGAAGCACTGTAAAAAGTTTGCAGAATAAAGCCAGAAAACAAACCCAGTTGAAGCTTTATAAAACAATAGCAGTACCAACCCATACTTCCGGAGTGAAGCATGGACAATAATATAACACCAAGGAAGCAGGATACAGGCTCAAGAAATGAGATTTCTACGAAGAATGGAAGGATGTACAAGAGAAGATCGAAAAAGAAATGAAGAGAACTGTAGGAAGACCAAGCAAGAGATGGGTACCGTATCAGGCAATTGCCTAATACCTAAAATGAAGAAGAAGACACATTTATTTTCGCCCTGGTATCGATTATTCGCTACGGGCCGGCCAGGCAACAGCGGAAAAGCTGAAATAGAATGAATGAAACTATGGCAAAAGGTCATAAAATGTGGGAGTATGTTTCAATTTGACGAAGACGGCAAAAGACAGTATTAAGGAACAGCATTAAGAACCTGCCTGATCTAATATTATACCTCAAAATTACGAGAATAATGTCCCGCAGCACAATTTGCCTACAGCACAATTAAGAGAGAGTAGGTGGAAAGGGAGACAGAAAATCAAAATGATAAAAATGCTGCACTGGTCGACCGCGGAAGAAGAAGCGTGCAGAATACGACGTGACAGAAAGGTGATATTAACTCGAAACAAAAGTTCAATATTGCGCAGAAGATGATAAGGAGAAAGCTGAGGTAGCGGGAATAAAACAGGAGAGTAAATCAAGAACAGAAAAAAAGGGGAACGTCTCATTCGTGTGTAAGAACGAAAACAAAAATGTAAAACAAGCAGCGTCGGGCAACGTAACACTGACCAGGACGACAAAGAGAATAGTTTTTATTTACGGTCTCAAATTATCTGTAAGGCCCTGTCTCCGTTATTTGATTTCTTGCTGCCTGAATATTTATCGTACTTAATGTTGTATTCTTTTGGCAAGGATAAATTCTATGGAAAGTCATTTTTCCGATCCTGCGGGGTAATTTTGTTTAATTTTATTCTTTTTTTTTTTTTTTTTTAAGTATACAGTGTTTATTGTGGACTCCACCTCGAGAGCTAAGAAGAAGTTGAGTAACAATGTGTAACTTACTTCTCCGATCGGTTGTTCGATTTTCAGATCGCACTGCAGCCACATTAACTTAATTTACTGAACATTTCAGATTTCCCGCTTCCGTTATCATCATGACTGCAGGAAATCTTGGATTATCCATAACAGAGGAGACGGGTGGGGGAGAAGAAGATTCAGGTTCGCATCTCATTCGCTCACTTTTAAGGGAAAGTAAAGAAGCAGCTCTCTTCAAGGCTCTCAACAAGATGCCGATGTGTGTCGGTGAAACCACTGTACCAGCAAGATCTTCACCTTAGACTAGTGACCACGCGGTCAATAGCTGTGTACACTTGCAGCCGCTTTCTATAGCCGTATTGCGCAGCACACAGCGATTAGTGCTTCCGTTATTGGATAGCACTATAAACCTCCCACTGCCTTCAAAGCCAATGCCATCCCCCTCTCCAAATCCCACATCCGTAAAAAACACTTTTCACTACTCCTACTCTTGTACTTTTGCTGCAGCCTTATTTAAATCATGATTACACGTACGTGCAACCGCATTTTATTAACTGTACACAATTACTCTGCAATTCACAATCCACAGGGTTCACTGACCCATTTTCACGCTCAGTACAGTTCCGCTCCCAAAAAACGCTCAGTTAAATTTTTCCGTGAGAGCTCTGAATTCTTTTAATTTATTACGATGATCATTTCTCCCTAAGTAGGCGGGCGCGAACAATATACTGTCGCATTCGAAAGAGAAAGTTAGTGATGGAATTTCTTCTAACGATCTCGCCACTACGGAAAACGCCTTTGCTTTCATGGTTGAACCCCAAACTCGAGTATCATACCCGTGACAGTCTCTCCTCTACATGTCGATGGTAAAAAAAAAAAAAAAAAAAAAAAAAAAAAAAAAAAAAAAAAAAACGAGATGCCCTTCTATGAACTTTTCCTATGTCCTCCGTCAGCAGTACCTGGCAAGGATCCCATACCGCGCAGTAATACTACAGGAGAGGACGGACAAGCGTACTGTAAGCAGTCTCTTTAGTAGATCTGTTGCAATAAAACTAAGTATTTGGTTCGCCTTCCCCACAACATTACCTACGCGATCCCTCGAATTTAAGTTGTTCGTAACAATAATACCTAGGTATTCACCTGAATTGACAGCCTTTAGATTTATGCGATTTTTTATGTAGTCGAAATTTAACGAATTCTCTTTAGTAATGACATGGTCATCTCGCACTTTTTATTATTGAAAGTTAACCGACACTTACCGCACAACACAGATATCGTGTATAAGTCACGTTTCAATTGGTTTTGATCTTAGAACGACTTTACTCGACGCTGAACGACAGCCTAATCTGCATACAATGTAAGAGGCCTGCTCGGACTGTCTCCTAAATTGTTTATGTAGATTAGGAACAGCAGGGACCTGTAACACTTTCTTGGGGAACGCCAGAAGTTACTTCTGTTTTGCTCGACGACTTTCTGTCAGTTACGAC
This sequence comes from Schistocerca nitens, assembly GCF_023898315.1. Taxonomy (NCBI): domain Eukaryota; kingdom Metazoa; phylum Arthropoda; class Insecta; order Orthoptera; family Acrididae; genus Schistocerca; species Schistocerca nitens. The sequence continues at coordinate 339,015,905 of NC_064621.1, read as the reverse complement.
GAACTGTGATTTTTCTAACAGGAAATCACGAATCCAGTTGCACAACTGAGAAGGCGCCCCTTGAGTGCGAGGTCGGTAGTCCAATCCATATTAAGGCTCATTTGAAAGTGTTGTGTTAACTGTTATGACAGGAAAAATGTTAGCTGCTAACGTCTTACCTTGTGCATCAGGAGGGGGGGAGGGGGGGGGGAACAAAAGGGGGAGGGGGGGGGGGGGGGAACACAAAATTAGTTTCAGGGAGGTGCAGAGATCAATCTTCTAAGTGACGTATTTATTACACCTCACAAAATGGACTTCGTCTTCATTCAAGAAATGTAAAAACAAACCATTAAATTTCATCACGTACATCGAACGAAAAATGGCGAGTTACAGTGATCACAAACGTTCGCACCATCAAGATCGAAGGTGGACTCCTTGGCAGTTGGAAACAGTGCAGGATTAGCTAGGCACTGTTAAAGTATGCATATTGGTGTGACGGTATGATGGGAACTGATGGAATGTGATGGCATACAACCGAATGCGAAACACAGTGTCGAGGAGCTTACCCTTTAACGTTCAGCTGCAGATAGTACGAAATCATGTTTTATAGGTACGGAAAATAACAAACATCCAGAAGCTGAATTTGTTCAGTGTTTCCTGGCGGTGTGAACTGCAATATCACAAACATTTCAGGAGGGATAGTTTGCTGTAAAGGAGTACGATTTTTATACACAGACTAGGAACCAAGCAAAAGCAAGTTATTTTGACTAGCTATTGACCAAAAGCAGTGCTCAGCGCTCAGACCATAATTCTAGTTCCCTTACGCCCATTTCCCAGTCTTGCTTGCTGTGACGTAAATATCCCCTACTGCCCTTGCAAGGTCACGCACACGAGAAAGAACCGCAGGGGGACATAGCACCCACTTCTCGCAGCATAATAAATAACTTTGCAGACAACTTACCACCCAGATTATCAGTCGGCGCAACTGCATACGAATGAGTTAAGGCACTGCTGTTGGTGGGTGTTAATACAACTTTCTTGGTACCTCAATTTCCAGGGTTCCTTTCATATGCATTTCCTCTTCCAACCCCGACTTCTTTACTGAGCGATGGGAGAAGCTTGTTTATCTCATCTACAAATTTTCGAGCCGTTCCTACAGTTTGCTGTCAATCGACAAGTTGACGTTTTGCTTGAAATTTCTTTATCTTGTGTTTGAAGTTATGCAACCTTTCACTGATCCCCTGAAATCGCTGTAAACTACGTCGCGCGTGGGTTGATCCTTGGACAACAATTGTCCTTTACTGCGTTTCATTCAATATTCCTTCGGCCTCACGCTAAGTGTTAAATTTGGGACGGCTTTTTCGTTGCTTCTGCAACAGTGTTCTGAGCTATTTTGTGTACCATGGTGGATCAGTTTCGTCTCTTATTGATTTATTTGGTATACATCTCTCAATTGCTATCGATATAATTTCTTTAAATTTAAGTTACATCTTGTCCACGCGTACATAGTAACTTTGGAAGCAGAGGAGATTGTCTTTTAGAATGGCGTCAAGCGATTTTAAATAGATATATTTTGCGTTTGTTTTTGATGGATTTCAGTGTTACTGTATTATGTCTCAATGCGACGACCTTTTGGTGACTAATCCCTGTGTCCGTCGTGATTTGCATCTACTCATGTGGTTGTTCAAATGTGTGGGACTTTACTGCTAAGGTCATCAGTCCCTAAGCTTACACACTACTTAACCTAAATTATCCTAAGGACAAACACACACCCCCATGCCCGCGGGAGGACTCGAACCTCCGCCGGGACCAGCCGCACAGTCCATGACTACAGCGCATGTGGTTGTCAACCTTGTCTCTACCGCCCACTAATTGACGTCCTAGCTTTCATGGTGAGCGGTACGCTCATAAAATTTTACATATCGGATTTGGTAACTAATTCTCATTATATGATTTAACTTGCTGTAACTTTGCCGTGTAGTAAAGTTATTTATCTACTTCATGAAACACGATTACTGTGAAACCGTGTGAAGGTTTAGAAAATTTTACTACTAACAGAGATACAACAGTGGGTGGTAAGTACAAATGATTGATTACCCCTAATGTACATCAATATTCCCCAAATCAGCTGAAGTAGTGTGGTGGAGGGTACTTATGGTACGACTAACTGATACCCCCGCCCCCTCCCTTGCCCCCTTGCCTGTTCCATACGCGAATGAAGCGTGGGAAGAATATTGTCGGCATGCCTCTGTATTAGCTGTAATTTCTCGATATTCTCGTTCGGGTTATTTTGCGAGGCGTATATGAGAGGAAAGCAAAATGTTGTCCGACCTCCCTCCCCCCCCCATATATATATATATATATATATATATATATATATATATATATATATATATATCCAAAGTTATAACAGTTCATGTGATGATTAATTGTTAGTCAGCAAGGATATCCTTCATACCATCAGATAGCAGCATTTCTGCTTAGTGGCTTACTCGCCTTATGAATCTGTATTTCATGCGTGCAGCACTTTATGTCATGTGTTACACATAAGTCAAACGTTTTCCTTATTTTTTTTATTTTATATGAATCCCCACGTATTAATTTCTGCCTGGTATACTTTGAATTACTTTACATTTATAACCATGCGCTGATTGCATGGACGACAAGCTTGTTGAAAAACGGTGTCTTACTGCTGTTTGGAAGGAACACTTCGCTTCATGTAATTGACAAAGCCTTTGAGAAGGTTTTGGATGAATGACTGTAACGCCATATGTCACAGCATCACTTGAAAATGGAACAACACACACCGTTCCAAAACTGGTCGACAGCAGAAGCGTTCGTTCAAACGAGCATAATTTTTAACTTTTACTGCACTGCGACAACTTCTGGAAATGTTGGATAAAAGCGAACGCAATTCAGTTATATCTTGTTGCTATTCAGTATACGCTGCAAGTAAATTAAAAACTAACAGTGAAACTGTCTGTTTATGTTCCTTTGCTTACTTCGTTCCAGTAATGTAATACGAGTTCTCAGAGTTCTGATAACACTAATTTTTATCCGTGTTTTAATAATACTGAGCATCATTTACGGGCAATCACACCAGGAGAATTAATTACAGTGATTGAATTTGAGATTCGATATCACTCCAAAATAATGTTACAGATAGTTCAGGGTAAGCTCACATCCGGTAACATTTTACTGCCCGATTCCCTTTTCTGTCTATCTGAGCACCAATTACAGGGATAGTCAGATAAATGAATCTGTTTGAAGAACGGTTTGCAGCACTCGCAATAACGAAGCTACTTTATTATTTGTTGCATTGGCTATCGCCCACCGAAACACATTCAAAGTTTCGAAAAACTCATAATAAGTAAATAGTAGGACTAATGAAGGGCTTCAAAGGACGTTTCAATACACGCAATTAAAATCCCTCAAGAGCGATTTTATCACGTTGTAAGCGTGCGTAATGAGTTCGGTCTCTACTCTGTAATGGTAACTACAAAAAATGACTAAGGAGTTTATCAAGGGATGCGAGCATTTATTCCGAGATTACTATTCATTCTGCGAAACACATACCTAGACTAGATCAGCGTGATACGAATAATAAGGCGAACTTTCGCGGCGGATTTCTCCTCGATATTAGTACACTAGAAGAACCGAGCGAGGTGGCGCACTGGTTAGCGCACTGGACTTGCATTCGGGAGGACGACGGTTCAAACCCGCGTCCGGTCATCCTGATTTACGATTTCCGTGATTTCCCTAAATCGTTCCAGGAAAATGCCGAATGCTTCTTTAGAAAGGCCACGGCCCTCTTCCTTCCCTAATCCGATGGGATCGATGACCTCGCTGTTTGGGTCCCTTCCCGCGAATCAACCAACAATAGAAGAGATCCATTCGAAAATATTTACAGATTTTTCGCAGTCATCGTCAAAGAGTAACATTCAATAGTTTACACTGATGTGACAAAAATCAGGGGATACCTCCTAATATCGTGTCAGATAACCTGTAGTCCGGCGTAATGCAGCAGCTCGACGAGGCATGGGTTTAACAAACAAGTCGCTGGAAGTCCCCTGCAGAAATACTGAGCCATGCTGCCTCTATAGCCGTCCACAATTGCGGGAAGTGTTGCCGTTGAAAAATTTCGTGCCCTAACTGATCTCTCGATTATGTCCTATAAACGTTCGAGGGGTTCATGTCGGGCGATCTGGGTGGCCAAGTCATTTGCTCGAATTATCCTGAACGTTCTTCAAACCAATCGCGAACAATTGTAGCCTCCTCACATGAGATGGTTGTTTGGGAACGTGAAGTCCATGAATGGCTGAAAATGATCTCCAAGTAGCCGAACATCATCGTTTCCATTCTCCGCTCAAGAGACTGGGTGTTTGTGTCGTCTTCACCATCTCCATTTCATCCTCATCGACACGCAAGTCGCCGAAGTGGCGTCACCTCAAAAGACTTGCACCAGGCAATCAGGTCTACCCGCCAGGAGGCCCTCGCCCCACGACATTTCATTTCATTTCTGTTAGGCCAGATGACCCTGTTCATTCCATGCCAAAAAAGCACCCACTATTGTTGGCCGCGCGGTTTGAGGTGCCATGTCACGGATTGTGCGGCTTCTCCCGCCGGAGGTTCGACTCCTTGCTCGGGCATGTGTGTGAGTGTGTGTGTGTGTGTGTGTGTGTGTGTGTTCGTAGCATAAGTTAGTGTAAGTTAGTTTAAGTAGTGTGTAAGTCTAGGGACCGATGACCTCGGCAGTTTGGTCCCTTAGGAATTCACACACATTTGAACAATATCGTGGAGCCACCACCAGCTTGCACAATACCATGTTGGGATCTGCGCCATAAACGAACCCAAACACCAGCTCTTACCAACCGAAATTGGGACTCATCTGACCAGGCCACGGTTCTCCAGTCGTCTAGGGTCCACCCGGTACGATCACGAGCTAATGAGAGACGCTGCAGGCACTATCTTGCTCTTAGCAAAGACACTCCAATTGGTCATCTACTGCCACAGCCAATCAAAACCAAATTTCGCTACACGGTCCTAACGGATACGTTCGTCCTACGGCCCACATTGATCTCTGTACTTATTTCACGCAGTGCTGTTTGTCTTTTAGCACTGACAACTTTACCCAGACCCCGCTGCTCCTGGTCGCTAAGTGAAGACTGTCGACCACAGCGTTGTCCGTGGTGAGACGTAAGCCTGAAATTTGGTACTTTCGGTACACTCTTGACACAGTGGATCTGCAATACTGAATTCCCTAACGAATATCCAATGCGTCTAGCTCCAACTACCATTCGGCGTTCAAAGTCTGTTAACTCCCGTCGTGCGGCCATAATCACGACGGAAACCTTTTCACACGAATCACCTGAGTACAAATGAAAGCTCCGCCAATGCACTGCCCTTTTACGCCTTGTGTACGTGATGCTACCACCATCCGCATATGTGAATAGCGTTACGCCATGACTTTAGTCAACTGAGTGTATAACTCGACATCAACGTTGACCAAAGACGTTGCAGGGTGGTCGTTTGTTCTGGGAGCTACATACTACGTGCAAATTAAGGAAAGAGTGGAAAAAATAACAAACCGAATATAAAGTTCGCTTCTGAAACAGTAGAACTAAGATACACGAATAGCAGATAATTTAAGTTAAAAAACATTATCAGGACCTGGGATATATTAATGATGTAGTGGATAGCTCGACGGGAACACGATAGACCTCAAAAAGAAGAATACTCGACTGTTGAAACTACGACCTTCAATCAGCGTCGTACATAACGTAATATAAGATCGGTCGATTCAAATGTTTAAAGAATTAACAGCCACAGTTCATTTCAAGCTATAATTCTGAACTAATGCCCGTGGCTTGCAGAAATACTGCATCATCTAGCGTGTAATATGTCAATGGGGTACTGGAGGAATAACAGATATAAGGTCGCCGAAGTGGAGTCACATATGAAGCCCTGCATCAGAGGCCCTAACAACCCTACAGGGAGTCAACGCCCATTCCATTTTTTTTTTTTTTAACTCTCTCAGATATCTGGCAGGTCAGTGATGGAATCAACATCTTTCATGTGTTCGCCAGGCACGATAGCCGATAAACCACAAAGAAAGGCTCAATTCTCATAAGTAACGAAGAATGACGAGTTGTGAAAGACGTCGTCGTGTGCAGAAAAGACAATGTCGTGCATTTCGATTCGCACTCAGTTTTCGAGAAAAATGGTGTTAGTTACGGACAGGAACAAACAAAATGTAGTTAGATACCCATGGATGTGCTTGTCTAGGTTCAAGTAAAATATCATCAGTGGCGTAAGTGGCGTAAAGAAATGTTATCTGATGTTCCGTCGTCCGTTTGCCATTTGGAATGCACTGCCTGTTTTCGAATTACTGGTAATAGTGCAACTAACAGAAACGCAGTGTTTGAAGTGTGACAAACTTACCGCAAATATGATGCTGTCTTTGCGGTCAGTCATTACTTTTGGTAGTTATGATCACCGAATCTACTATTTTTCGCTTTTTTTTAACTACAGGCGGTCACAAGTAATAATAATCCAGTGGTACTTTCGGGGCCGTAATTCATTGCTGCAGAACAAAATACACAAAACGGTACGTTTCTCATTTTGCACTGCGGCTACAACACTGAACAACAGTCACATGTCTCGCCAGCGGTGCAACTGTGTTATAAATCAGCTGCACTCGAGAAGGGTTGCAGTACGAACTACGCCGGTGTCAGCAAAATATGTCATGCATACATTTGAATATTTAAACTGCGACCTGTCCCAGTTCTGAATGGAAATTTTTGTTTTACTAGAGAGAAAATTTCTTTCTAACGACATGTTTATAATTCGGTTGATTTTTTAACCCTTTTTTTGCATTTTGTATGCAAAATTGGCAGTGATTCCAAGGAACCTCAGCAATGGGCATTCAGTGTGAAGCGTATTCGAAGTACTGTCGGCAAATGTTTCAGGAATAGGGTTTTCTACGTTAAATAACCGAGAAAATTAACTTTCCCACATTAGAAAAATAACGAATCTGTGGAGACTCCAGTGTCCAGTCAAACGGGCTGTCACTCTGCAATACCAACAGCACAGCTTCAAGTCATGATGTAAGGATGCTTGCTTCCCTGACAAAAGTTGATTAGAAGTATAGAGCACGCCGAATTCCCAGTATAATTGTAAATAATTACTCTGAGACTGGAAAATACGGTCAGGGCATTGTGTGAGTATGTGATTAGAGAGAGAGAGAGAGAGAGAGAGAGAGAGAGAGAGAGAGAGAGAGAGAGAGAGGGGGGGGGGGGGGGGGGACATGCACTGAGTTCACGCACGACAACGCGAGCCAGTCTGTGCCGTTTGGCCATGGCCCGATATCGATGCCTCAGATGGACACTGGCCCACTGCCCTACAGACGGTTCGCACTGCGTCATGTTGAACGTGCTGTTACTGATAAGTTATTCGTTCACGTTCTTATTTATTTTCTTGTTTTGTTTACGAGCAACAACAATTTAGATGATACAACAATTTTTCCCGTGGATATACAATGGCCTCGCGGAATACTTAAGACATTGTTTGACGCCAGGATAATAACTTCGACTGCACTGCAGACCAGTACGTCAACCAGAATACAGCATTAGAACTTCAAAAGGTTTGATGTGCCATACCACACGTTTATCAGTAGAAGTTAGAAACAACGTACTTCTCTTTACACACAACTTATTTGTATCCAGAAAACTGAGAAGTTATCCTGATACCACAAAATTACGCTGCACACCTCAGCACAGAAGAGAAAAGAAACAAGGAGACAAATTAGAAAGTAAACAATTTATTAATAACGTTCGAAGTGCCATACCAGTTAACTGACGGGTTCTAACAAGAGGAAGGCAACGACTTTCGGATCACGGATATACTTCAAACTCTGTACACTTTTAGTAATAATGTTCAAGCAGTAACGCATACACTTCAAGCGATTGCGAGAAAATCGTAAGAGCAGTTTTACGCGCCAGTGATGTACTGGGGCGTTGCGACCCTGAGCAGGAGATGGCGGCAGTCACGAGGATAACATTCACGGTCCGTAATCGGTGAATCGCTGGATTCAGTCCCGTTCATGGTTTTTTTTTTTTTTAATTTAAATTTTGTTCAACGCTAGTCATGTTATTTCACACATATTACATATGAGAGGTAATACGATGAAAAGACAAGTGTATTTGCATGAATTTTTACTGAATTCCTATTGTTGTTTGGTTCGTTGCTAATTTTCATTATCAGACAAAAAATATATTTATCGACAAGAAAAGAACGAAACGCATAAAGTTTTCCTGAAAATGTGTGCCTACAAGTTGCAGGATGATATTTTTCAAGCAGACACGGAAAACAAATTTGAATGGCATTTACTATACCGAATGAATGCAATTTTCCCACATGTACAAGGAACCTTCAGAGTTTCCAAGGAGAAACAAAGCTCACTGACATTTTGAAAAATTTCTATTTCTTCCGACAAGTGAGATGCAAACCAACATTTTCGTAAATGCCGGTGTCGCAAACTGGCGACATATGACTTAATGCATTTTATTAGCATCTTCACGAGAAGCAATTTCTGGTTCAGTCTCAGTCAAATATGAAGTTTGAAGGCGCTTGATGAAGTTTCTAACTTGCCTACAGAAATAAAGGTCACGTAATATTTTTGTAATAATAAAAAATCAGTAAACAGCCAAACAACATTGAAAATCAATAAAAGTTCATGTAAATACATGTGTCTTTTCATCGTATTACTTTTCAAATGTGATACGTACGAAATATTGTGATTAGCGATGAAAAAAATGCAAATTAAACAAAATGAGCGGGACTCGAGCCAGTGATCTACCGATTACGGAGCTTGGACGCTAACCACATGACCGCCGCCAGCTAGTGCTGAGAGTCGAAACACACCAAGGTATCACTGATGCATAAAACTTCTCTTCCGGCTATCTCGAAAGCGCCTAAGTAGTACACCTTACTACTTGCACATCATGTTGTACTAATGAACTATTTAAAAAAAAGTTATCTGGATGTCATGGCATCCCCTTGTAAAGTGCCAATAAGAAAGTTTTAGTTCAAGGTATCATTAATATAGAGGCACAATGACTATACAAGTACAGAAGTACAGCGGTAATACTTTAACCACATTTTAACTAGTACAACTGTAGTCAAAGGCAGGCCGTGGTGGCCGAGCTGTTCTAGGCGCTTCAGTCCGGCACCGTGCGACTGCTACGGTCGCAGGTTCGCATCCTGCCTCGGGCATGGATGTGTGTGATGTGCTTACGTTAGTTAGGTTTAAGTAGTTCTAAGTTCTAGGGGACTGATGACCTCAGCTGTTAAGTCCCATAGTGCTCAGAGCAATTTGAACCATTTTGTAGTCAATAAAAAGCATTTCTCGCAACTTTTTAATGTATTACACGAGAATAACAACATTAAACTAAAGAAAAAATCGCTTAGTACAGACTTTTGTTTCGTACACAACATCATTTTTGAGTTCAGATGTTGCAAAATTTACTGCAGAACACCATATGCTTTAAGGAAGAAATGGTAGCATCATTAACTGATCTTTAGGTTTTGCTACTGATAAACATGGCTGGTCTTTCAGAGGAAGTGCACCATGGCACACATCAGACACAGTCTTTCTTCTTATGAATACAATGATACGTTTCTTTTATTCTTTCTCAGGGTAAGCATCTTTAATAGCTATATGAGATGTATGAGTACGAGGCACTTTGATCGTACTGCACTTTGAGATTTTACACGCCTGCATTGACAACAGTGTTCCAGCAGCATCTTTAAAAGCAAAGAAGTTAGTAGTGCACATTGCTATTGCATGGAATGGGTTCATAGCTTTAGCTAACTCTACAATCTTACGTAAATCTTGCAGAACAAAGGCCTTGCTTACTTCTCTTCCTTTTCCTATATTTGCAAATCGTCTGCCGCAGCTCAAAATGCCGTGCCAGCTCACCAACAACTTTTGTGTTATTCCTTCAAACCATCCCAGGCTAAAAAGAGGAGACCCTGACGCATGGCATTAGGAACTCGAGAGAGGAGCATTGCTTGGAACACAGACCATGCGCAGTCTAGTAACATATGTTTGAAACACTTTCATCATGATTCGACTCCTTTGTGAAGTCTGGCACTGAAAAACGGTTTTGTGGAAAAATTGCACTTAGAATGTTTTCTGTTTGAATTCTTTACTTCATCATGACTGTACAGCACAATGCAGTGCGCGGAATGCTGTGTTGAGACCATCGTTGTTAGGCAAGGTGTTGGATGTGGTTTATAGTCCTCTTTGCGTGCACGAACACGACGCTGCAGCGACCGATGCACACGTTAGAATGTGCCATCCTGGAGCCGAATGGCGTCACAGACAGCATGAGTGCTTTGTTGCAATGTCTGCACGTCTGAGGTGGGCTCCGCATACAAGTCTACTTTAATGTCCCCCCCCCTCCCCCCCCAAAGGTAGTCCTGTAAAGGGTTGAGGTCCAACGACTGGACGAGCCATGCGACTGTAACACCATGTCTGATCCAACTGCCGGAGTAAGCCGTAGATGCCTCAGCAGGGAAATACGTAAATGAGCTGGAGTACCATCATGTAGTAACCACATTGCCTTGCGTTCCACCAAAGACACCTGTTCCAGCAGAGCAGATCGGATTACCCGGAGAAATCGCAGGTATTCCTCGCCTGTGAGCCGTTGTAGAAGACTGACTGGTCGAACGAGGCGGTCGCCAGTAACCCCACCAACACATCGAAGATAAACCAGTACTGATGGTTCGTTGCCACCGTACCACGGGGATACTACTGGTTGTTATGAAGAGTGACGTTACCGCCCCTCTTAAAAACAGCCTCATCTGTGAATAGGATGGATGACAGAAATCCCAGCACCGTGGAGGCCTGTCCGTAAGTAATACAACATTGAAAGTCACAGTCCGCATGTAGCAAAAACGTCCTGTATAACTTAGTAACGAGTAACACTTCTTTTCTCCCTCGTGACAGCGGCGACGATTGTTGCATTGATGCACACGCGCCCGGGTTCGATTCCCGGCGGGGTCAGGGATTTTCTCTGCCTCGTGATGACTTGGTGTTGTGTGATGTCCTTAGGTTAGTTAGTTTTAAGTAGTTCTAAGTTCTAGGGGACTGATGACCATAGATGTTAAGTCCCATAGTGCTCAGAGCCATTTGAACCATTTTTTTGCATTGATACAACGAAAACTTGGGGAGTGGCCCTATACATGACCGCTCAACACCGCTTAGACCTATGGAGCTGAATTAAACCCGAGCACGTCCTGCTCGATAGTGCCCTAAATGTGTGCACGTGTTAGGCGGCCGCTGTCATTCCCTCTATGCATTCCACGTGTCCAAACGGTACCCTAACAGCAAGCGAAATGCGTCGCCTCTTCGTATTTTGTGACATACCCGCTTCCTCCCACTGGCATGTACCAGCGTGTACCGAAACTCACCAGAACAGGTGACCTTTTCTCATGCTTCTAGAATGCATTGGTGTTCTGTACCCGTACTGATCTACGAGCGATATAAAGCGTAATGAGGTGTGGCGTTGGCTTCTGTACCACATAACGTCATGGAGATTCTACTGTCACCAAGAAACGCAGTAAATCTAAGTAGTGCATAGAACTGTACTTTCTCGACAATATTCTCAAATTCTGTAGCATCACTGATACCAGCGCTAAGCTGCTGCAGGGACAAAGGTCACCTCTACGCTTCCAGTCGCTAACGAACAGACTATTCCAACCATTAGAGTTGTGTAAATATGTACCATTACTGCCTATTCACATCTTAAGGCTGGTAGGACAGAGTGGCAATGGGAGAGTGCAGAATGACAGATGAAATCCTTGTTTACTGAATCGTATTTACCGACAAATCACATTCTCTTTACTATCTGCGGGGCAACAAAGAGTCTGCGTTGTCTAATTGGTTCTTTCGTTTGTACACAGACATATGTGCGTGCTTTCTCTCTCATGTTGCAGGCATCCATATTGCCCGAACTGTTAGTCACGCGGTAAGTATGAAGAACTTCTAAAGGAGCACACACTTCTCCAGGCACAAGACACTATGAGTACAATACTCGACGAAGGGTTATTATCGGTTCCCCCGTGTCCCCGTCTGTCAGTTCTGCTTTCACTTACATTACGATCTTCCCTCGACAAAGAGTGATTTCATGGCCGCGGGAGCGGAGCCAGTTTCCTAACTGGCGCAAGCCAGTGTCGCAACCCAAAGGAATGTTACGCCTGAGCTTACGAAAGTTCACAACTGAAATTCGAAGCACAAGTATACTGCACACGCTTCGCTCCATTTGAGCAATCACGTGGACATTTCACGACGTACCCAGACGAATGTGCAGCCGCATCGTTTCGGTCATTGTATCGGGGTGCACGACAGGTAAGTGCTAAACAAAACGAAAGCCTAAGAAAAGGCGACTAAACTCTAATCTTTGTATACTCGTATATTCGCAAATCGCATATTTGGAGAGAGAACCAAATTCTCCGATGATGTGTCCGTCACATTCTGACAATTTCTTTCCTTTCTTCTTTTTGCTGTGTGTATCGGGAATGCTTTCAGCAGCAGGGTAATTTAGGATTTATATCAGCGTCCTGTTAATAACTGAAACACTGGTAAGTTCTGCAGCTCCACAGAATGGAAGATTTTAAAGAAGACTGTTAGCACCACCTACGATAACTTCATGTATAAATTTATTCGAAGCCATTCGGGTTCATTCATTAAATTACATCAACTTCCCTTGCTTAGTATTCTACTGCCTACCACTGTTTTCACTTTTTTCTTAATCATCCAGTGGTCTTTGTGAGCCCGTAACTGTTGTATTTTTTATCACGCATAATTCATATTGCGCTAGTGTGTATCTGCGTTACTGAACGCCAAGGGATAACGATGTACGCAAGTTCTACCGCGTTGTTATTCCCGCTCGCTGCGTTTCATCATGGAACTGCCAGAAATTATGAGATATGACAGAAATGACCAGGAATTACGCGGGGAAAGCCCGAAAATGCGCCAGTATGGAAATCATGGCGGCGGCGGCGGCGACGACGACGACGCAAACAGCTGTATCACCCACCTTTAAATGGCCCGCACATTGCAGACTTAGATGACAAAGCTAACGAATGAGCGGTGCCTTGTAAACTGCTATCACCTGCAGCGCCACTACGCCATCAGTAGTAATAATAATAAAGACAATAATGACATGCCAGAACTACGCCAGATGAAGTGCATAAATGAACTCGTGAACAAAGGAAAGAGGCCTGGTGGTGGTCTTCTGACATCCATTATTGAAGCTGGAGTAAAGGTAACACAAACAGAGCCCGCAGCTCGTGGTCGTGCGGTAGCGTTCTCGCTTCCCACGCCCGGGTTCCCGGGTTCGATTCCCGGCGGGGTCAGGGATTTTCTCTGCCTCGTGATGGCTGGGTGTTGTGTGATGTCCTTAGGTTAGTTAGGTTTAAGTAGTTCTAAGTTCTAGGGGACTGATGACCATAGATGTTAAGTCCCATAGTGCTCAGAGCCATTTGAACCAACACAAACAGAAGGTGAAAATGTATTTACTGAATATCGGCGAAGGAAATCAATTCCTCAAAACTGGAATAGTGGTATAATTGTTCTCCATCAGAAGATATGAGAGAGCCTTATCTCCTTATGTATAAGATATTCATAAACACGAGATTTTACTCAAGCGCAGGAACAACTTGGCTTTACAGGCGGCTGTATCACAATGGAGCACTTCGAACTCGTAAATAAAATTACAGACCCTCTTTCTCTAGGATCCTTAGATTATGGAAAAGCTTTTAATTGCCTTCAACAACATACGTTGTAGCAGATTTGCGAAACAACTAATTATGCAACTTATGTTAAGTGTGCTGAAGAATATAGAGGTCAATGCTACAATTTCCGTTGTATTTCATCAAGATAGCGGGAAATTCAGAACCGAAATAGGAGTGAGACAATAAAACTCCTTGTCATCGTAACAAGTCTCACGACCCCACAGAAAAATTTTCAGACATCTGAACTGGGTAAAATACAGAAGGAAACAAGTGTTACTGATCAATATGAATCATAGCCGTTCCGATAACGCTCTGGCACCATACCTCTTGTGCAGTGCGAATGGACCAACTTAGCACAGTAAGAGTGAAAGTAGGCCTCAAAAACAATCACAATAAGTTATGTACAATGAACACATCGTAGAGAACACACACTGCACCGAGCACTCCGAACAACAGGCCTCCGCAGCCGACGACTCAAACATTTGCCAATTCACCACGACATCGGCAACTACGACTGAAGCGGGGACGTGAATAGCGGCACTGGGCGTTGGGCACAGTGGCAGAGCGTTGCATGGTCTTATGAATCCCGATCCCTTTTTCGTCATGCCTATGGGAGGGCGCGGATCAGTCGTCTTCCAGGGGAACAGGTTCTTGACACCTGTACTGCGAGACGGGGACAAGCTGGCGGCGGCTCCACTACGCTCTGGGGAACATCCGCGTGGACACCCATGGGTCCTGTGGAGCTAGTGCAATGCACCGTGACGGCCAAGGAATATTGCACATTGATTGCAGACCACGGGCACCCTTAGTGATGACAATTTTTCGCGACGGCCCTGACGTTTTTGAACAAGGAAATGCGCCATGTTACAAGGCCAGAAATGTGATGGAGCGGTTCGAGAAACACAGGGGCGAGTTCCAACTGATGTATTGCCCCCTCCTCCTTCAACTCGCCAGACCGTAACCCGATAGAACAAATCTGCGCTGTGACAATGTGGCGTCAGAGCTCATCGACTCCCTTCCCGGAATTTATGGGAATTGGGTGATTTGTTTGTGCAGATATGGTGCCAAATCCCTTTAGCGACCGACCAAGGCCTCATTGCTTCTATGCCCCGACACGTTGCCGCTGTTATCCGTGCTAAGAGCGGACAAACCGGATATTAGGAAGGTGGTCATAATGTTCTGGCTGATCAGTGTATAGACAATGACTGAATGCACAACAGAGACATAAACTAAAGAGCATAAATTATCTGAGAAGTCTTGATAGAGCAGGTGAAGATTTCATAACGAAGATTACGATCAGTGTATGGTACTAGTTTTGTCTTATGGCAATGAAGCATGAGATTTTAAGGCAAAGACCACGAAATCTGAGATTTTTCTCTGAGACAGGAGGAATGATGCAAGTTGGGAATCAATAGAGCTAACAGGGTATGTAGCCACGCGAACAGCTATCAGATGAGATGGGCCAAGAACTTCTTCGCCGGAGATAAGACCAGGCGACTGCCTGATAGAATGTGGGTAGGTAATATAACAAAACATACGTGAGCGACAAGGACGTGTACAGTGCAAGATCGAAATGCATGTAAACGCTTACAGTAGCAGCGGATATTAGAATATAATGTCAGTAAAATCAAAAGAATGATATTTCACAATTACAATAAACCTGTTCCGTCTTGAATCAAACTCATAACAGATTTTTGGAAATAATATCACATGTAGAGGTTACAGTCCACAACTGGTATGCCAAATCAGGCAAAATTGTCGTGAGCATTTAAGCAGTCATCCCACCAATGCACCAGGTTCAAGATACCAATGTGGTCAAACGCCATGTCGTCCTATATGTGGAAGTCCGTAATTGTCTGCTGCACATCCTCGTCTGACAGGAATCGTCTACCCTTCAATGCCTTTTTCAACCCATTCAGACCCTCTGGCTCCAATTGTGTACATTAACTTTTTCTGTGTCTTAGCTGCAACAGAAGTATTTTTTTTCCGAATGGAAACCTCAGATACACATTTGTGAATGTTTAACCATTTCACCATGCGCAAGTGCTGCCAACTGTTCGGTATCACTATGAAAATATCAGCAAGTCAATGAAGCACCACGCACCAGTTAGTGACCACCAGAACACACGGATGTGTTTGATTTACTATAGTCCACTGTAGAACTGAACACTGTTATTGTTATTTTGGATGGTAATTATTGAATAATCATTTTACTACTTAATACATAAAGAATATTTCTTAATTAGTTATTTTAGTCCATAAAATGAAGGCAAAGCACGTTCTGAAACGGGTATATAATTTTGTATGAATGTTGCATCTAAAATCACTAAAAATCACCTAAAAATATTATCACAGGAAGAAAAATTTTCCTTCTTTCCTAAAAAAAAAAATTCGGGTCTGAAAGGGTAAGGACCGAAAGCGTGGTAATCAGATGGGGAGAGGTCAAGACAGTAGGGCGGGTGCTCGAGTCTCTCACACTTGAGTTGGCGATGGCGCAACTTCAGCGTTGCATTTGCTGTACGGGGACGTGCGTAATAATGCTGCAGCACCGGAGCATGAAGTGGCAGCACTCTAAGAGAAACCGCTTTCCCCGCATCCAAATTTTGTGAAAAGGTGTATACGGACTGTAGTGTTTAGAAAACAGTGTGCAGCATCACAGTTTCAAAATGGCTCTCAGCACTATGGGACTTAACTTATGAGGCCATCAGTCCCCTAAAACTTAGGACTACTTAAACCTAACTAACCTAAGGACATCACACACATCCATGCCCGAGGCAGGATTCGAACCTGCGACCGTATCGGTCGCGCGGTTCCAGATTGTAGTGCCTAGAACCGCTCGGCCACTCAGGCCGGCATCACAGTTTCCAACGAATGTTTACACTCAGTCTCAGAAGCAGGTGCACATCCACGTGTAATCACATCAATCAGCTATTACTAGTAGTCGACTTAATGCGACCCAATGTCACTGCAGCTCGAGGAGTAACAAAAGAATTTGCGGGAAGGAAAGATTAAGCCAACAGCTGGACCACCTAACTTGTATATCGGTGGTAGTCTTTCAGGGCAAGTATTCGAATAGCGAAACGAAATAATGATGATACGTTTTTAGGCGAAAGCGCAACATTAAAAACAATGTTCGAACAGTTACTATAATTGTTCACAAAAAAACGCACCAAAGACGAATTAACAAACAACACACACACACACACACACACACACACACACACACACACAAAACTTAATGTCATTAATTGAAAACACAACAAAACTATGTAATATAATCACCTAAATATTTCACAGGGCGACTGAGAGGCATGAAATCCGTGCACCTGCAACTCAGCAATGCATGAACATATCCGCTCGAAAGTTTGTGGGCAAGACTACAAATGTTCAAATGTGTGTGAAATCTTATGGGACTTAACTGCTAAGGTCATCAGTCCCTAAGCTTACACACTACGTAACCTAAATTATCCTAAGGACAAACACACACACCCATGCCCGAGGGAGGACTCGAACCTCCGCCGTGACCAGCCGCACAGTCCATGACTGCAGCGTCTGAGACCGCTCGGCTAATCTCGCGGCGTCAAGACTACACGTGCATAAACAGTTGTCTCTTACACAAATCTTTCAAAAGGCAGTCCCTCATTCAAATTAATAATGCCTTCGGGTGTGAAAATATTTACCACGTCTGGAGGACAGTGTCTTCACCACACACAAATAATTAACACGGATCTGTGTGTGTTGTTGTACGGTCGACCCTCACATTTACGAGCTCTCCCTTCTCTAGTTGCAGGTACAACTTCGCAAGACAAGCTTTTACACTTTTTTTCCAATTAAATGTACTTGTCATCAGTAAATATTGGACCGTAATTAAACAAAAGCTGTTCTCAGTCCAAAAATGTTTAGAACACCGCACTGCTTTATTGGGCATTTTTCTACTGGGGATGGTATACACTCGTCTCCTTCCGACCTTTGGAAATCCACGTTAAACTTTGGTCCTCTCGTCAGTTCAAACACTGTTCAACTCGGCATCTTCCATTTACCTGAGCAGAAAGAAGCGAGAAATGACTGAAAAAGCTTAGCGTGCGCAGACGATTGAACCCCGAACCTAGGCGACACCAAACCGACTCCGCCATCGAGACGCGCAATACTAAACACAGAACATAGTACTCCACACTTTGCATAATCACAACGACAAACGAATGGCTCCCACACACAGCTGGAGGATGGCAGGGACGAACCTTTGCCGGCGGCGCTGGTCCAGCAGGTAGCAGGTGGAAGGCACGGCGCACACGCTGAGCATGGCGGCTGCAAGTATCGGCGGAGCACAGCCACGGCAGCCGCTTCGGCAGCCGTTCGCCGCAGACACTGACAGCCAGCAGACACTTTCTCCGCGAGCTCGGCCAGCGAGAGTGGAGCGGAGGCGGCACGGCATTACCGCAACCCCCACTTCGCCCGCCCTCTCTGTCACCACCGGAGACATTTCGGTTGCCGATGTCGCTAATGCACGTTACTGCGTTCAGGCTACAGCCGGAGGAAGTCGTTTCGAATCCTTGACGCGTAAAATATTAGCATCAGAAATACCAAATCTACAAGGGAATGAGGAATAACTTAAAACAATTCCCACATCCTCGCCACCACGCTCCACAACCCTGTCTGTTAATTGTGACGCCCGCCCCACGAACCTCAATTACTGACGCACACGTTACTTCAAAGGTGCTCGACGAAGAGGTTGAAAATTCAATTCCCAGGGGCCCTAGCGACTGGAAAACAGCGTAGGTGACTTCTGTAAATAAAAAGGGCACAGAACGAATAGGTAAGATTGTATAACCAATATTCTTAACGGTGGTCTGCTGCTGAATTCTTAAGCATGTTCTACGAGGCGTGTTTTTTTAAGTAAGTACAGTTATGAAATTAAAAAAAGACGTGCTAAGATAACTCAGTAATTTTATTTTTACATGAAAGCCTTTACCTTAATCTACTTTTCTACATAATTTCCGTCAATATTGAGGCACTTGTCATAACGTCGTACCAGTTTTTTAATACCCTCCTCACATAAGTCTGCCGCCTGACTTGTTAACCACTGCATCACCACTGTTTTGACTTCGTCATCGTCTTGAAGACGCTGACCGCCCAGCTTTCTTCAAGTGCAGGAACAGATGGTAGTCACTGGGCGCAAGATCGGGGCTGTACGGAGGATGATCTAGAGTTTCCCATAGAAAAGATGTGATGAGATCTTTGGTCTGATTCGCCACATGCGGACGGGCAATGTCTTGCAGCAAAACGATGCCCTTGCTCAACTTCCATGGACTGTTGCTTTGATTTTCGTGTGACGTAGGCCACCCATGTTTCATCGCCCCCAACAATTTGGCTTAATAAATCATCACCGTCGTTGTGGTACCGGTCAAGGAAAGTCAATGCACTGTGTAAACGTTTGTTTTTGTACACATCCGTCAACATTTTCGGTACCCAACGTGCACACAATTTTCGGTAGTTCAAGTGCTCGGTCACAGCGCCATACAAAACACTACGAGAAACATTAGGAAAGTCATCCCGCAAGGAGGAAATCGTAAAGTGTCTGTTTTCTCTCACCTTACTGTCACTTCCTGCACCAAACTTTCATTAACGACCGAAGGACGCCCACTCCGTTGTTCATCATAAACATGTGGCAATTAAGGGGGGCGGGTGGCAATTAAGGCAGCTGTAGTGAGCGAAGGACTTTGGATACCCAGCAGACATGAAAAATAGAGCAACAGCAACATCATTCCACGGACAGGATCATCCTTCTTGTAGGAGCAAGTATGCAAAATGTATAAAATCAAATAGGACCTGAGAATCGTCAAAAGTGATTGGCAATATTATTATATGCTGCTTTGCTTTTTCGCCTTGTTATGCGGTATGTAAACAGATCTCGTTCTGCGTCTCCATCTATACTCTGCGAACCAATGAAGTGCATGGCAGAGAGTAGTTCCCACTGCACTACTTATTACAATGATTACTTATATACCTTTGGGAGGGAGAACTGCAAATATGATTGTGTGCTCACTAGGGTGAAAGTAGCCTAATAATAGCGGTCTCTACGGGAGCTTTACGTACGGGTTTTCAGTATATCCCTACAATGCTACTCCTTGAAACACGTTACGTAGAATCTTGAAGTTTCTGGCATTTCAAGTTTTTCAATAGCTCCACGACGCACTCCCATGTGTCAAAAAACATGAGGTGTCAAAAAACATGAGACCACTCGTGTTGTCCTGCTTTGTATATGTTGGACATGACTGTGGTCCCAACAGTGTTTTATAAGTAACCTACTTCGTACACTTGTTTTTATTTATTCTACCGATAAAATCGACGGCTGGCGGCTGCTTTACTTACGACTGAGCTTATATGATAGTTCCGTTTCATATCCCTAAAAATTGTTGCGCCCACATATTTGTATGAGTTGACTAGTTTCACTTACGACTCACTGATGTTGCAGTCATGGGATACTATACTTTTTCGTGGCTTTAAGTGTACAGTCTACTGCCAGGTGTTTTTCCTCGTGGGAAGACTGTGACAGGGTGCACTCAGCCTCGTAATGCGAACTGAGAAGCCACTTGGGCAAGTAGTAACGGCTCTACGTCACGACAACTGACAACGGCTGGGAGAGACGTGTGCTGACCCCACGCCGTCCATACTGCGTCTAATGACGCCATTGGCACCGGATGACACTGCGGTCGGTCGCTGTCGATCAGCCTGTCAGGGTCAGCGAACGAGTTTAAGTTTCTTGCCCACAGGAGAGCTGCTCGGATGGTCTCCGATCCTAAAAGACATTGGGACAAGCACAGTTTTCTATTATGGAAAAAAAATAAATAAATAAGGTTTCATTCTGGTAGGCCCCTATATATCAGAATCAATACAGTTCGTAACTATTATTCTTCAGTGGATAGTTGACGAGGTATACGAACTGTTACAGATAGCGCAGAGGCATCTTACTCCTTTTGCTACAAAAGTGGATGGAAAGCGGAAACAATACCATGAACCAATTAGTTACGTATTGAACCGCCTTCCGCAGTCGCCGGCTCACGCTAGTGAGGTAATGGTAAAAGTGAAGCTGTGAGGGCGGGTCGTGAGTCGTGTTTGGATAGCGAAGTCAGTGGAGTTACTGCCCGAGAAAGGCAAATGACCGAGGTTCGGATCCCGGTTTTAAACTACCGGGATTACGCTGGAGTGAAAATTCATTGTGGACTAAAATGTATTTCTTGGACAAGACAACGGTATATTGTGTTTTCAGCTGTTACGAGACGTGTCGTTATAGCAAAGGAGTAGTTAGTCGAACAATATACCCATTATTTAATAAATTTAATAACTTAACGGCAAATAAAATATTTTTAGTGGAGCTCATGGTGTAGAGAATATGCCTTTTATTAAATATCTAAAAGCTGCGGAACACCGAGCATTTAAGATTTTTATACCAGTTTGTACCTTGTCTCTTACGCTGCATGCGTAGTCGCTAAGTTTATTCCGTTAGCCACAAACAAAGGCAGTTACGTAAAGAAAATCAGAGGAAAATTACCAATCATTCGATCCGGAATGTTATTTATTTAATGATCGCCCTTGAATTTGTCATTTACTTCAAAGTGGGACAAAGGTTCATGGATACAGGTCAAACAAAGTTGGCCTTGACTGCAGGAAGCTCTTGGACCGAGTTTTCTGATCGCTTGTTTCTCCACAGCCGACCATTGATACAGGCCGGTAATCAAGCACTGTCAACGTCCACGGCAAACTTCCGAGGACCTTGAGCATCAATACCAGGTTGTGTTTGTCGCGTTCCATAATCGATAGCTGGCGTGTTTTCTGGATTTTTGTTCTATTTTTAAGGAGAGAACGAAAACACTTTGAGAAACGACAACAGGTTGCAAATACGTTTGGAATTTACGAAATCACATTTGCGTGATACGACACCATTGACGATTATGGAGATTTGGCAACAGTGCTTTATTACTTCATTTCTCCACGCAATACGAGCTAGTAAAAAGATAATTCCCCAAATCAGTGTTACGCGAACGTCAGTGCAGAATTCTACAACTCCGTCAAATGTAATGAACACAAAAGAGCACACATGCGGTACAGCATTTACACACCACGGAAACTTCAAAACACTAAAAACTGTAACAGCTGTTTTGCAACAGTATCATTCATATCAAAGCTTTAATCATGTCGCAGGCTTTATCTTTTTTCCATTTCCTACGACTCGAACTTTTAACGTCCAAATATTACATAATTTCTGTAAATACGTAAGAGTGTATCACACCACCGATTCCAAGATCCGAGTCTCTATCCGCAGTTGTTCTAGGATTTTCTCTCTCAGTTCTCTCACTCGTCGCTTCTTTCACCAATGACACTGAATCGCGTATGTGGAAAACTCCGAGCTGCACTATGGTTCGAAGTCTACACGCACATTCCTTAAGCCACTTTATGGTGCATGGCTACGATATTTTCTTCTTTCCTGTTCCAAAGTCGAATGCTCCAAAAGAAGAACGATTGTTTGTAAGCCTAAGGTGAGCTGGACTCTCCTTAAGTTCACTTTCATTGACTTTTCGCGAGATGTAGAGGAGGAAGCAATCTAGCAAAGTACACTCTAGGAATTTTAACAGTACACCACTCCATGACGCACAATTATCTTTTAACGTCTGCCACAGGAAAAGGGTCCATATCCCCGTGACGCTTTCGCGCACACAAAACGAACCTGTGATGAAGCGCGCTGTTGCTCTTTGAATATTCTGTATTTCTTCTCTCTGCTAAGGATTCCACACTTATGGGCAACATTTGATTATCGGTCAACTGACTGTTCTGTAAGCTAGTTCCTGAGCACAGACTAATCTCCTTGAGGATTCTTTCAGTGACTCTCGGTCTGGCACCTGATTTTCCAACAATTTGGTACACATGGTCCTACATTTCCAACACTACGTACGATTACTCCCAGAACATTAAGAGAAGACTCCTTCATCTGAGTGTTTGGAAATTTTCTATTCATACAATAACGAGCCTTTCCACCTGTGTAGGCGCAGGAAGTCAGATGTATGTTGCACATTTTTTTATGTTTTGTGTCAACTGCCAGTCCCTATGCAGGTCTTCATACATTTTCCTACAATTTGCTATAGGTGCGATTTCTCTACATAGAACAATATCATCCGCTAACTGCTTCGTGGAGTTTCCGACGTTATCCACTAAGTCACATATTACCGGTCCATGAAGGTTTTGACGTTTGCGATGTTCAGAGATGATGTTCAGACTGGCGTGTGATAAATACCGTCTGCTGAAAATGTCGTCTGTTGACATTAATGCACAACTGGCAGATTTACCATAAATCTGTGGCCCGGTATTGTTCACTGACTGGACCGAATCTTCTCCTTAACACGCTCGGTGGAGGAAATTACCGAATCCTCCATGTAGTAGTACTAAAAATGTTGGAGAGTATGTCGCTACCAACGCACCCAGTTTCTTTTACCGACGCTTGTACACGATGAACGTGTGCGTAATGTTTGCTTCCAACAGGACAGAACACCATCCCACTATGCCGTAGACATTTTTGAATGTGTTTCTGGTTGATAGATTGGGCGCGCACGACCCATGATGTGGGCGGCGCGTTCTCCCGTTCTCACACTCATGGATTACTTCGTCTGCGGATTTATCACGGGAAATGTGTTTCGCCGACACCTTATCAACTCACTGGTGGACCTCCGAGACTGCATCAGACAAGCTGCTGCAGTCGTAATACCAGAAGAGCTCCGGAATGTATTTCGTGCCATAGCCGGCAGATAGTCGTTGTGACGGGATGTTAATGATGTTCATGTTGAATGTACCATCTGACAAACATGTACCACTATAAATAATAAAAACACAATAATTACATCAATAAAATCCACACTTTATTTCTGGAAACCTTTTGTAATGAACAGTTATGGTCCTACAACGTTCCCCTGGAGCATGCTCCAAGTTACTTTGACGTCTGCAGATTTTCGTTGCGCTACGAATGACGTGTGTTCTACAATTCCACTGAACGTACGACACATGTAACACATCTCGCTTGTATGACTGCATTGAATTCCGAAAATGTTGAGGACTGTGAAGTAGCTCCTTCTAAATTTGAAAGAAAAATTTGTAGCAACACATTTATGAGTCACTTTCGTAAATGTAATTTCATTTCACTGATACACATCGTCAGTAATGGTAATAAACTAGTTGTAAACTATCTATTTACAAGGATTACGGAAAGGCCTGCCCATAAACGCACGGCTGCTGGAAGTCCCCATCCCATAAAAACCTATCCTTGTGTAGGCAGTACCCACAGTAAGAGCACAAGGTCGCGAGAAGGAAACGAGATGTTACACTGTTTACAATTCACAGATTACTCCAGGAGGAACTACCAATTTTCAGGGATGACAGGAACGATCATTCTAAGCTAAAAAAGTCTTGTAAACACGGTCTACAGAATACATCATTTAAGAGCTATGAGCACTTTTTCATCTCCGATACTGTGAAGCAAATCTCTTCTACTGCAAGGTCTTTGGTATCCATATTTTTGGAGGAGTTAGTATGGACCAAAATAAGAAAAAAATTTCTAGTAAACATGGGCTTCAGTACTATGAGAAATTGTTCAGCAGAAGAGATGTGTTGCACATTGCCTCACAGCACTGAAGGCTTGCCCTTTGGAGCCCATGATTACTGGACTTTTTTTTAGTTTCGGTACATACCAACATCTTCAAAATACGAAAAGCAAATAGGGTGTAGTAGAAGTGATTTGTTTCACAGTATCTAAGATGAAGAAGTGCTCATGGCTCTTTAGCCATGCATTTCAGAACCCACTTTTACTAGACTTTTTTTGCTTCGAATGATTATTCTTGTTATATCCCTGAATACTGGCCATTCCTCTTGAGACACACTGTATATAAATCACCTAGTGGATAACTTCGGGAGCTCTACGAATGAGGCTTTTTGCTGACGGTCGGCGTCTACAGGAAAGTTACACTGCGAGAAGGTTGTAGCGAAATGCAGCAAAACCTGCAGAACTGTAAATTTAACATACTGTGTCTAAGTAGGCGAAAAAATCTATTACTGTCCGACTACGCTATTGGCGAAAACACACTGAAAACAGTTCCAATCGCAAAATACTTAGGAGTAATGACTTCAAACTGTTGAGAAGCAGACGTCAGGCTGACATTCCTTGGGAGAATCTTAAGGAAATTTAATTCACCCACGAAAGAAGCGTCTTACAGACTGGGACCCTTACAAAGTAGGGTTAACACGGTAAAGAAGGCGAATAACGAAGATCCAACGGCAAGCGGCACGTTTCGTCAAGGGGTCACTTAGTAAGCCCCACAGTATTACGGAAATACTCAGCGAAGTCCAGTGGCAATCACTACCGGAGAGGTATTGTCTATCACGTTGTAACTGTTGAAATTACGAGAGCGTACGACCAAAGAAGAGCTGGGCAACATCTTACTTTCACCCACGTATGCCTCGCGAAATGTCCACGAAGGAAAAAAAAAATTAGAGCTCATATTGAGTCAGTCGTTCTTCCTATGCACAATTCGTGAATGTAACAGAAAAGGGGAAAATTACAGTGGTAACAGAGGCACCCACCGCCCGACACCGTAAGGTGGCTTCTGGAGCATAGATGCAAATGTAGACGTGACTGTGAAACCTACCGACGAAAAATTAAAAATTAGTGTGATAGTTTTCGGAACTATCCGTACATTCGTTTTCGTCTCAGTAACTTCTCCATGCGCAGCCACTGGCAGAGACGAAGCAGGGAAGAGGGCCACATTCTTGCGCTGAGGCGACCTGTTTGGCTCGCAGTCGATGCCACTGGAGGGCCCTGTAGCGGGTAGCTGATGCTGCGGCCCAACTAGCGAAGCACCGGCCGCTTATCGTGGGGTGCAACAAACGCCTGTAGATAACCCTGCCGAGGTCAAGCCTTCTGGGGAATGTCGCAGCTCGCACGTGCCCTGGGAACTATGACGTAACTAGAGTTCCGCAGGCGTTGGTGGCGAATATAGTGTTCACTTGTATAAAAATCTTCCCTGTCTTCAGACCGCGCCCAATCGGCGATAAAACTCGAGCTTTCTAAGACTACCGCCATCTTCTTCGTCATGAGATGGCTGTTGCGAACAAAAGCTGCTTCCATTATAGCTCCGATCAAAGCTTATCATTAGTGGGGTGATGTCGCTTGGAATTTTAATTTCTAACGGTGGTGTGACGTTACCTGGGGAGGAGGGATTCGCACGTGACAATGGGCCGCGATTACCTGGCGGAAGGAGAACAGAAACTACCTTCAATATCACCTATCCTCTTATTACGATTTTTGCTGAACTACTTCCAGTACGCTCCGCCTCAAGTGTACGTAGGCACCGCTCAGATTATAACGCCAGCCTCTGTTAAAATTGTTACTGCACAATCGACTTTTTAACGCTTCTTCTACTACGGAAAAACCCAGTAGGTACTTCCGTAAGAAAAGAGAGGGAGAAAGGAGCATACCGCCATATTGCCGATTTTCTGCCTTGGCGCATGCGAATTCCGCCACGTGTTTCTTCATCCACACCTCTTAACTCAGTGAACATCTTTATTGCCACATCCCAGATTCTACGTAGTTAATCTCGAGTCGAAAGCAACTAGTAGTTTGAGTTACGGTGATCAGTGCCAGTGCAGTAGCCTACAACGTAACGGCAATCGTCCGGAGCTTTGCAAACGTCCCTAAATTCGAAATATGTTCATTTAACTTTACGTAACTCCCCACTGACGTTCGCGGCCATTCTGACGTCATACACTTACAACGATAATCTAACTCCTCTCAACTTTTTTTTTCAACTAAAGTACGTTAATGGAATTGATGGTCAGTTTTCACCAACATAAAAAGCCTCTAGGACTCATAAAACGGTGACTGACGCGTTTATATAATACTGTATTCATCAATATCCCCCCCCCCCCCCCAAACAGAACTGTTTTCCTCTTGGCCCGTCGAGGTATGAAGGAAAACCATGTTTAAGTTACGAAAGCAATAACTTGGCATAGACACCATTTCGTTTTTTTTTATACATACATATATACATTTACATATAGTTTCGTGAATTTAAATCTCGTTTTCAAAAGCTTCCTGTACAACAATACAGAACGTTAAGACAATCACATTACCATGAAACTTAAGCAACAGTTGTACTTCAGCATCATAACGGGGCCCTTTTCGCTGCGTTACAGTGATATGTAAGGTACATTCATGAAGCTACGAATTTAAGGAGATTGCATTAGAACGGAGTTCAACTAACTGCGCATCGATAAAAATTTCACTTAAAGCAGAGGTTTCCCCATTTTGCACTCCACACAGTGGGATTAGTAATATGTTGGCTACCAATGAATGCTGTTAGAAGTCTGGTATGGAGCCATTTCTCTTATTTTAGATGGAGTTCATTTACAAAAAAAAAGTTATTTTTCAAGACTAGTGATTAATCATATCTGATAACAGTCATTAACTGATGGAAATTTGTAATCGTTTTGGGTTAAACTGTAACTGACACTGTTAAAATGTGTATTGTTTAAAAACTCTGCTGCAGCATACATTAATACATAGCCTCCGTCGACAACGACGAAGTTTTTGCTAGGAAATCGGCATCTATTACGATTCACTGGTGGCTGTTTTTGACAGTATCAGCGGCATCAATCGTAAAAATTTTATCACAAAAAATTAATCCGGCAATAAATTTCAAGATGACGATTGTAACAAGTAAAAGAAAGAAAGTAGCGTAAATTTCAAGTTTCCACTTCTAAATGCACCACATCGAAAAAAGGATTTTGTGAACTGTGTAACAGACAAGATATAACTAGCCTGGACACTGACTTTGTGCTTCAAATGAAATGTATATCATTCGCAAAGTTTTCCACAACGACTGTCAGATACTGACAGCCGACTGTCACAACAGTTAAGTACGTCAATTAAAAGAGTTTGTTCCGAATTCCGAAACTGGGACACGGATGATGAACGACGACGCGTCTATACGCAAAAATACATTTAAAAGCGTCACCCGCAATAAGAGATATTCTGTATCCGCAACACTGAATGAGGTTAAATAAATAATAAGCCGGCTGCCTCTAGTAAAGTAAGCAATCGCACAGCGAGGCATGTGACGGCAAAATGGAATTTTTAACTAGGTCTTAACATTTTCACTGTATAGAGGGAATAGAGGTCACACACAACACAGAGCAGCTCGTCGTACTACTGCTACTCGACGAAATACCCCGTTCCTCTCTTCTATAATGAACGCGCAAGGAAAATGCAATGAGTCTGGAACCGCGCGACCGCTACGTCGCAGGTTCGAATCCTGCGTCGGGCATGGATGTGTGTGGTGTCCTTAGGTTAGTTAGGTTTAAGTAGTTCTAAGTTCTAGGGGACTGATGACCTCAGATGTTAAGTCCCATAGTGCTTAGAGCCATTTGAACTATTTTTTTTTTTTTTGAAAATGCAATGGCCGGCTTTACTGAAAACTTTCTACTTCAGTACAATGTGTAACTTACTTAGTATGAATCAAGATACGATATCTTTAAGAGATGATGTTTAGGAATGTTTGTGTATTCCGAGTAAATACTGCATTTCAATTAATTTGTTCCAGTGAATATCCACTTTTCAGAATTGTACCGGTATTTCGAATGAATCCTGCATTTCAGTTAATTTGTTCCAGAGATGATCAACTTTTACAGCTCTCGGCAATTGCAAAAGAAGTTTTGGTGTACATGAATTTTGAAGCACCATCAGAGGCGATGTTGTCAGAGATGGAGATTTTCTGAACGTGCGAATGGTACATGAGAAAACATCCGTTGTTTTAAATGTGATCTTCGGCGATCTATGCAGATTGATTGTCGGTCAGCCCTCAGATAACCTATTCTTTATGGTCTACTGCGTAGGACGTTATCGTCCAGTCTTCCAGAACAAAAAGAATGGTCCCATGAACTTTCCAACCAATAAGTGTATTTGAAACACTACGAACAGTCTTTGTACAGATAATGAACTGATTACCATTTTGTTTGGATTCATAACGAAGCAGGCACTGGGCAGCTTCCAGGTGCAGATCAATGTCCAACGTTGTGTGTCTTAACGACCCAGCAACTGGTAGCAAATTTCAGTTCGGTGCGATTCCAGGTGTTCACTTGCGAGCAGCTCTACGAGAGAGAACTTATCGATAACATGGCAAAGCGGCTATGACACCACGAAAAGTTCCTAATCTGAAACTTGTCACCTAGCAACGCGTCGAACGTCATGAGAAAGTTCGTCGACACGTTTATTGTGGAATACATCAGTTGCTGAGAAGAGCCACTCAACTCTGCTTGACACGCACATCCGATGATCCAACATCCTCACCTACAAAGCTAACGCACTTCTGTTACACCCGACAAGTTTCGGAGCTAAGCTCCATTCAGTAGAACTACAATGTGTGTTTATTGTATCTTACATTTGCTTTATTTCTCCACATGACAATATAAGCGACAGATTTCTTAATTTTGCGACGTAATTTCACGAATGAATCATACACTGAGGCGACAAAAGTCACGGGATTGCAGTATGCATATGTACACAACGTATAAAAAGGGCAGTGCATTGGCGTGGCTGTCATTTGTACTCAGGTGATTCATGTGAAAAGGTTTCCAACGTGATTATGTCCACATGACGGGATTTAACACATTTTGAACGGGAATGTTAGTTGGAGCTAGAAGCATGGGACATTCATTCCATTTCTGGAATCATTATGGAAATCAACGAGATCCACTGTGTCCAGAGTGTGCCGAGAATAGCAAATTTCAGGTATTATCTCTCACCACGGACAATGCAGTGGTCGACGGCCTTCACCGAGACCAGTGGCGTTTGGTTAGAGTTGTCTTGCTAACAGACAAGTGACACTGCGTGAAATAACCGCGGAAATCGATGTGGGACGTATGACGAACGTGGCCTTTAGGACATAACGGCGAAATATGGCGTCCCGGGCTATTGCAGCACACAATGGACGAGAGTGCCTTTCCTAACAGCACTACATCGCCTGCATCGCCTCTCCTGGTCTCAGGACCATATCGTGTGGACCCTACATGATTGCAAAACTGTTGCCTGGTCAGGTGAATCCCCATCTCAGTTCGTAAGATCTGACGATAGGATTCGAGTAAGGCGGAGGCGCCACGAAGCCCAAGTTGTGCAACAATGCACTGTGAAAGCTGATGGTGGCTCCATAATGGTGTGGGCTACGTTTACATGGGAACAGACTGTTTCCTCTGGTCCAGCTCAACTGATCACTGATTGGAGACAGTTATGTTCGACTACTTGGAGACTATTTGCAACCATTCAAGTCTTTCACGTTCCCAAACAACGACGGAATTTTTGTTGATAACAATGTGCCATGTTATTGGGCCACAATTGTTTGCGATTGGTTTGAAGTGGACAATTCGAGTGATTAATTTGGCCACCCAGATCGGGCAACATCAATCCCACCGAACGTTTATGGGACATAATCTAGAGGTCAGTCAGTGCAAAAAATCCTGCACCGACAACACTTTCGCATTTATGAACGTCTATAGAGGCAGCATGTCCGCAGCTCGTGATCGTGCGGTAGCGTTCTCGCTTCCCGCGCCCGGGTTCCGGGTTCGATTCCCGGCGGGGTCAGGGATTTTCTCTGCCTCGTGATGACTGGGTGTTGTGTGATGTCCTTAGGTTAGTTAGGTTTAAGTAGTTCTAAGTTCTAGGGGACTGATGACCATAGATGTTAAGTCCCATAGTGCTCCGAGCCATTTGAATCATTTGAGAGGCAGCATGGCTCAATATTTCTGCAGGAGACTTCCAACAACATGTTGAGTCCATACCACGTCGAGCTGCTGCACTGCCCCGAGCAAAAGGAGCTCGGACAAAATATCAGACCCTCCCGTTTTGAGGTTTTCCGTTGTTTCCCGAAACCTATCAAGTAAAATGCCAATGTTGTTCCGTAAAAAAGCCTCACCACGGCCCGACATTCATCTATTCCCCATCCACTTTTCCATCTGAAAATGATCAGTCTTCTGTATATAATGACATGGTCATTGAAGAGACACATTCTTATCTACGGAATAAGTTTATATTCCTCCAGTTCTTACGACGTTGCTAAAATAGAGACGCCGTCGAGAATATCACACGAGACATAGTTGATAGACGAATGAGCTGGAAGATGAGCAAAAACTTCAAAGATCACTTTTTTAGAATGTTGTGGTATCATGCGTTTATTTCCAGTTCTAGTGAAAATAGAGTCTTGTGAAACGTCTTAATAATGTTTAATGTATCCATGACGAAACGATGTCATATCCCTGAAATCAACAAACCTAAAACTGTATCTTCGGCGTGAAATGTATGTCTTGTACTAATGCCGAGAACTGTTACCAGATAAGACATTCTTGAAATCTCTGTAGCGCGGAGACAGCTGCGCCAGTGCATCGACGGCGGTCCAGAGAACAGGGTCCTATGGCACCCAATGGGGTGCCCGCACGACCAAAGCGCCGCCGCTTTCGCTGAAGCAAGCACTGGAGCGCGTCAAGGGCGATGCGGAAAGGTCAGCGCGCTAACGGACCCGAGACATCCACGCCACACCTCTCGCACGGTCCCGCCCCTCTGCTTGACCACGGTGACGTAAGACCGAGTCGGACGTCTGCCGTCAGCTTAGCAGAGCATTCAACGTAACTGAAATCGCGCGTTTCCCTGGAACCTGCACAGCTCAGCAGAGCGGGAACTATTTTAGACGACTCGTTTCTGTTGTCTGTGTTTGACTGTTAGTAAGAAACGGAAAATACCGGTCATGCCTTAGATTTTAGAACCAATTAACCCTGCAGCGAGATTTGGAGTGGCGACCGGGTAGATATAAAACTAACCGACAACGAGAGAGATTAGAGTCATACTCAAAGTTTCCGAGTTTACTAAAGCGACTGCTGACAACTGCGATGACAGTTCAGTCCTTGTTTAGTTGAATACAGTCTGAGGCACCTGGTAATAGTGTTTAAGCGAGCTGTCTGTTTATTATATGAAAACTACACAAAAAGAAACAGTTCTTCCGATTCTTCTTGTGTATTTCGACAATATACGCCACTAGCAGGCCTGGCACCGTTTCGCAACTGCTAAACATGTATGCGAACTGGATATACGTCCTAATCTCTAATCCCCCTCCCCCCCCCCCTCTCTCTCTCTCTCTCTCTCTCTCTCTCTCTCTCTCTCTCTCTATCTCTCTATCTCTCTATCTCTCTCGTAGACTTCGCCTTTCGACCGTTCCCCAGGAAAAACTTGAAAAGTATGAAGTCCGCTGATCTTGAAGACCGTGGAACGTGACTATTTCTGCCGTCCATCTTGTAATATGTCACACATCCCCTGGCTGTGAATACTTCTTTCCAATCAGATTTGTGGTTTTATGGAAAGATTTATTTTCTCTCTTCAGGTATCCCTTATTATTGATTAAGCACTTTTAGAGAAATTTTATCTCTGCAACCGTCACATATTCAGCTGTCTTTAAATAAATGGAAAAAAAGAGGCAGAAGTTATTTGTCGTCTTCTGGTAAATAAGGAGCAGAACGGTTGGAAAGATGGAGGGCTGATAATTTGCAATAGCTCTCCTTAAGTAACACTGGTGAGTCTCAAAATACGTTGGCGTCGATTACATTAATCACTGACATACTTACTTATTTGATGTTTATGTTTAAGATAGAGGAAGGTGCAGAGCTTATTTGTCGCAAAGCAGACAATAGATTTCTTCCGCCAGTCGCAAAGAACAAGCAAACATCATGTGAGAATATTCCCGAGAATGTCAGATAATGCTCCACCTGGCGACTAAAACGTGCAGGGGTTCCGTCACGTTGCGAGAACATACCCATTCCTGCACCCAAAGGATCCTCTAGCTATAATGATGGAACATTCTTTTAAAGAAAGTATAGATAACAGCCCACTGTAAGACGATGCAATAATAGAACAACCCGAGTCAACTGATTGTCTATCATACCTCACCACACATTTACAGAGAAAGGTTCTTGAAAATGTTCCTCCACTGATACCGTCCGTCAGGAATGGATGTGGCTCTATCAGTCAACAGTGTTAATTGGATTACTCGGCTATCTGCAATTAGCCAACGGAAAAATTCCTATAGTCTGCCTTCATCTCCTTCTCGAAGGTGTTGAATATGATGTAAATAATAAAGAAATAGATCGTGCATACGCTTTCATGTACGTGGAATGCCGATATGTTTACGAATTTCTGGGTGTGCTTCTTCATGGATTATATTCTACAAACGGGTTAACATCTACTTAATCCACAATCTGTTTATTTGCACGTCCAGATGAAATATGACTGCTGGGTACTCCACCAGTCCCACGCAATTCAGTGTTAAAACGAGTAGACACACTAGAATCTGGTGCTCCTCGGTTAGGAAATAGTCTACCGTATACTCTACAAGCAGCAACAGCAGCGTTTCAATTACAAGACCCGTACACAAACAACACATCGGGTAATCAGCAATTGTACCGGGTGATCAAAAAATCAGTATAAATTTGAAAACTTAATAAACCACGGAGTAATGTAGATAGAGAGGTAAAAATTGACACACATGCTTGGAATGACATGGGGTTTTATTAGAACCAAAAAAACACCCCATATTGCTTGATGCGTGAAAGATCTGCGCGCGTCGTTTGGTGATGATCGTGTGTTCAGCCGCCACTTTCGTCATGCTTGGCCTCCCAGGTCCCCAGACCTCAGTCCGTGCGATTATTGGCTTTGGGGTTACCTGAAGTCGCAAGTGTATCGTGATCGACCGACATCTCTAGGGATGCTGAAAGACAATATCCAACGCTAATGCCTCACCATAACTCCGGACAAGCTTTACAGTGCTGTTCGCCACATTATTCCTCGACTTCAGCTATTGTTGAGGAATGATGGTGGACATATTGAGCACTTCCTGTAAAGAACATCATCTTTGCTTTGTCTTACTTTGTTATGCTAATTATTGTTATTCTGATCATATGAAGCGCATCTGTCGGACATTTCTTGAGCCTTTGTATTTTTTTTGGTTCTAATAAAACCCCATGTCATTCCAAGCATGTGTGTCAATTTGTACATCTCTATCTACATTATTCCGTGATTTATTCAGTTTTGAAATTTATACTGACTTTTTGATCACCCGGTATATACGTGGGGTATGCTTAAATTGTACAGTAGAATTGGCCAACAAATCATAATCACAATTGGAAAAAGATTAATTATGTAAACTTAAGCACAACTCGCAACTTTTAAAGCTTCAAAACAAAAATAATAGTCAATAAATAAACCGACAAAATCTGGAGTTCCAATACGCGAAATGGGAACTTCCTCTGTAAGCAACGCTATGAGAATCTCTGCAATACAAAAAAACAGTACAATGAATGTTTCTTCTTGGCAAATGTCATGATTCTAGGCGAACGGCAATTACCCTATAGGTTATGATGAGTGAGTTTGCGAGTATCAATACGTGGCATAAGTGGCTGTTGAGCGCACTGACTTCCAAGCTCATATTTATTACACCACCAAGGGACAGTAGACCTTAGTATGTAAGATACATCTACACGTTCCTGGGGAAAAGGGGGTTAACAGACAGACAGTCTGATAACAAATGAAAATTTTTTTTAGTATCATGTAATTAAAAATTAATCCTTTTCGGATTTTTTCTTTAGTTACGCTGTCAAATCTTACTTCTTGCCAAATTTCTGATCATTGAACCAACGGGAAGTATCCTAAACGTTTTGATGAGTGAGTTTGCGAGTATAAAAATATATGACACAAATGACCGTATATTTTTACTGCACTGATATAAAAGCTTCAATTTTTTACATCGCCAAGGGACCGTAGACTTTAATATGTGACAAATTTCAACTTCATACATCTACCTGTTCTAACAAAAGACGTTTTAAAATTTCGGACGGACAGACAGACAACTAAGTGATCCTACAAGGATTCCATTTTTACCGACTGCGGTACGGAACCCTTAAAATGGGCAAATGTTGTATGGAATCTTTTATTCGA
Source organism: Schistocerca nitens (assembly GCF_023898315.1). NCBI lineage: Eukaryota > Metazoa > Arthropoda > Insecta > Orthoptera > Acrididae > Schistocerca > Schistocerca nitens. The sequence continues at coordinate 338,981,065 of NC_064621.1, read as the reverse complement.
ATTAGTCTAACCACTCCCTAAAATATTTAATATTGGTCCCGGAACATAACATAGGTACAGAACAGTTACTCTTCTATATTTACAAGTGAAGGTCCGGAACAATATGTTGACTAGTGAGGTACGTGGCGCCTATGGCGATGCACGGCCTGCAAGCGTGAACGTGTCCCGCGGTCGCACGGCAGGCAATTACGGGCGCCGGGGGCGGCCTTTTAACGCGGCACGTGAGCGAATCGATGGAGTAACCCATCACACGGCTGCGGCTGCGGCGGTCTGCTTAATTAAAGAGGCGACGGCGCCCCGCCCGGGGCTTTTAACAGTGTCACAAGCCATCTGAGGCGCGACGTGGCGTGATGAGATGGCGCGCCGCGGCACGAGCAACGAAGGCAGAGGGCGGAAGCTACTGCCAACTTCTGCCACGAGCCGGTGTCAATGGGTCGTGCTTGGTTCACGTACTTGCTACGTTCACCGGCCGATGTCGAAGGCTTTACTTTCCCACAAAGACTTGGGTGGCACGCTATGTAATATACGACACGTTAATGAAAGTTTAAGTTCCGATAAAGTCGAGCAGCAGGCCTGCGACAACCCAACGCAAACAAACGAGTCAGTCGGTAGCCGCAAAGCAACCAACTCATTCATTTGTAGTTTTATGTGCTTGTTACATTAGTCATTCGTTCTTGTGAGTGACCTAATCAATGAAAATAATCGATTCAGTCGGTGCTGTATCGCTGGTCTTATTCTATTATGGCAGCTCCACGGCCATACAGCCACGGTGGACCGGTTGCCGTTACAGCAGGCATTCATCGACGGCATCGTAACATTAGCCAGGGTACATCGCTTGCAAATTAATATCTTACTTCGGCTAGCGTATAATACACACGCCGTTATGACAACGCGTTTACAAACTAGCCTGTGGAAGGCTCTACAGAAACTCGCGGCACTTAGATCGCCATCTGCAGCGTTCCAATCGGCGGACTATTTTCTACAGGCAAGTCATGTCACCACTGGAGAGTAGACATACTACTTTCCACTGTGCGTGTATTTACGACGCTACCTGGCGGCTAGTGAGTTCCGTTTGTGGGGCCAGTTGCACATCACTAATCCAGGGCGTTCACGAGCGGTCAAGCCTTAACCAGCAAGAAACCATCACTCTCCTCACTGACAACTGCCTTGTTGGATTCTGCATCCATGGATAGTACCTTCATAATCGAATTTGGACTCAGTAAGTGGTAAAGTGCCCAACTGCAAGCCCAAAACTCTCCGATTCACATTCTAGAATTTGTATCTGTCACTTATCACTTCTTTCACAACCGTCAATGTTTGCTGATATGAAAAAGGCCGAATTTTACCATGGTTCAAAACCCACGTCAAACTATAGGTCCCTGTATAATTGGCTGGGTGAATCAGTTGGAGGAATGGAACGGCATACCCACTCCAACAGGACGAAGGCCCATAAAGTACTGTCGTGATCGAAAAAAATCTTTGGATTGACAGCTTTACTTTAAGAAACTTCCAGTTAGATTCAGTGATTAACTTTCAGGTGGACATAGTATCTGATTTATCTTACCTTCTCATCTTAAGTAATACTTGTTCAGTGTGTAATTATACCACTGAACAACTAAAAGACTTTGCGTCTGCACGACTCCTGTATATGTGTAAAAGGTGCACACTGACTGCTTACAGTAAAAGCGTTGTTATACTGCCACCGGGGAATGTCAGTTACACATGATATTCTCCCTATGTCACTACAGTCACTAGCAGTTTTAGGAAACACTTGGATTACTATTCGTTCAATCCTTCGAGTGTGATTGGTCTGTGAGACCGACAGAATGAAAACAATCGATACAGCCTGTGATAGTTTTGCATACTGACTGAATTATTAATTACTTGTTTTCAAGTGAAGCTAGCCTTTTCGCTTTCTTCCAGTTCTATCAACCACAATGAGTGCGCTTTTGAGGCGGTTTTCCACACGCTCATCTAGGCAAATGCTGGACTGGTTATGAGGTAAAGCATGCTTAAAAGGCAAGTGATTACATCAGCAAAAAATTAAAATCAATTTTATTCTACATGCTTTCGGCTCATGTCGCCTCAGCATTTACCGAAATAATTATCGGCAACGAGTCCAAGCCAATGGGTAGGAGCGGGGAGGGAGGGAATCAGGATGGGGAGAGGGGGAGGGAGTAGGAGAATAGAGAGAGAGAGAGAGAGAGAGAGAGAGAGAAATACTGTACTGAATAAAATGTGCTTGGTCGGAGCCGATTGACTATTGCAACTTATACTTAATACTTAAATATACAACTGCAGAATATTTAAGTTAAAAGTTATGTATAAAAGGGAAAATGCATATGTATTTCAGGCCGCCGATTATAGCCACCAGACTGACGGGAAATGCGCCTTTACTTAGTTGTAACAGACGGTCCTAATCTAAAAATCATAAATACAGCAAGAAATTAATTTGTTTGCGCATTTCGGATTACCTATCATCGGATCATCACATAAAAGGATTTAATACAAAGTATATTATCACAATGTTTCAATTTTAGCGCGAATTTTACGCTTCACATTATATGACACTATGCATTGAGTCCTTGTATATGATGATCTGGAGGTGGGTGATGCCCAAAACGATTGAACAAATTATTAACAGCAAGTAAACCGTTTTTTTAGCAACCAAATAAATCGACAAAAGAAGTGCTCAGTATTTACTTCAGCGAAACTCTGGGTGCTCTTCGGTGAAAGATCACAAGTTTTAGCTATCATATTTACGTACTTTAATTAATCACTCGCTTTTCAGGCAAATACTGCGAGTTTTACAAAGTATTCATTTGCTAAGATTATTTGTGTTTCGTTAATATTCTTCTTATGGTTAACCAGCCCAGCATTGGCCTAGACGAGTGTGTGGAAAACCTCCTAAAAAGCGCACTCAGTTTGGTTGATGAAACTGAAAGAAAGAGTACAGACAGGCTTCCCTTGGAAACACGTAACTACGAATTCAGCCACTATGCAGAACTGCAAACAATCTGTGTCGATTGTTTTCATTTGATTGGCCCCATCAACAGATTTCACGCGGAAGGAGAGAACCACAGAACGTAAGTGCTTACAGCTCGCTTCAAAATACCGACACGAATTATTTACAACACAATGGAAAAATATTGGAGAAAGCCGACCTCTGGAAACATCAAACTGAGTTCCGGAGAAGTGGAGAACATGCTTGCCAATACTAACCCTACTACTTTGTCTGGGAGACAGGCAAACGGACTTTTACAGAATTTGTAGAAATAAGTGAAGTGTCTGACAATGGTGACTGGAATACGTACGTCGATATTTTGAAGGTGGGGTGTCCGCCCCCGGTAGCTGAGTGGTCAGCGCGACAGACTGTCAATCCAAAGGGCCCGGGTTCGATTCCCGGCTGGGTTGGAGATTTTCTCCGCTCAGGGACTGGGTGTTGTGTTGTCCTAATCATCATCATTTCATCCCCATCGACGAGCAAGTCGCCGAAGTGGCGTCAAATCGAAAGACTTGCATCTGGCGAACGGTCTACCCGACGGGAGGCCCTCGTCACACGCCATTATTATTTGAAGGTGGGATAAAAAACAGCGAGCTAAAGGCTATCCAGAATTTGCACGGAAAACATACTGAAGTTATCAGAGACGAACATCATTAAAAGCAAGTAGCAGTTGAGAATGGAGTGAAACAGGATTGTACCCATCCCCAATATTATTTAATCTGTACACCGAGCAAGTTCTGAATGAAACCTTAGAGCAATTTGGAAAGCGAATTAAAGTTTGGGGAAATGAAATAAAACTTTAAAGTTTACTGATGACATTGTAATTGTGTCAGACTTGGAAAGAGACTCTGAAGAGCAAGGGAACTAAGAGGATATTGCCTTGAAAAATGGTTATAAGTTGAATATGAACGGAAGTAAATCGGGGGTAAATGGAACGTAGTCGAGTTAAATCACGTGATGAAGGAGAAATTAGTTAAGGTAAGGCAACACAAAATGTAGCAACTGAGTTTTGCTATTGGCACATCACAGAGACTGATGGTGGCCTACGCAGGGAAGATTTGAAATGCAGACTGGAAATTACAAGAAAAGTGGAAGAAATGTATTCTGACTTGTGAATACGATCAAACTTCAGCTGCACAATTTATTAATGACAAATAACAATTTGTACCAGAACGGGACTCGAAGCCAGGATTTCACGCTTTACGCGAACGGTCGCATTAACAACTCTGGCTATCTGAGCACGCTTCCATGACTGACCCAAATCTCCGTATGTGTCAATGCCCAGGTCCTGCGCGCGCGCACACACACACACACACACACACACACACACACACACACACACACACACACACACACACACACACACACACACACACACAGAGAGAGAGAGAGAGAGAGAGAGAGAGAGAGAGTGTTTATTATTATTGTCGCACCAGGCATATAATGGTATTTGCTTCGTGAGTTTCTACGCGACAATAATAAAAAAATCTCTCCCTGTGCGGGAATCACAGCAATTGTGCGAGAGCAGGGCGTAGACACTCAGTAACATACAGATATTTGGGTCGATCCTGGTGACGTGCTCAGACAGCCGAAGTTGTTAAAGGGACCACTCGCGTAAAGCGCGGAAATCCCGGTTCGAGCCCCGGTCCGGTACAAATTTTCATTTGTCACTAATAAGTTATGCAGCTAAAGTCTAATCGTATTCGCAATTCTTAATACATTTCTTCCACTTCACATAGCTGTACATCGTAGCATATTACACAGTGAAACACAGACACTGAAAACTGTAAGAAAAGTGTTACTGAAAAACATAATCTTATGAGATGTAAAACTTTTCCATCGTAGAGATTGTTCGATGAAATTTCAGGCGAACCTGCTAGATGTCCGTAATTACCTGTCACGATATTTCGCCAGCATAAAATGGAAGACGGCCAGACGACTGCACCGAAATATAGTGGAGGAGGAGGAGGAGGAGATTAGTGTTTAACGTCCCGTCGACAACGAGGTCATTAGAGACGGAGCGCAAGCTCGGGTGAGGGAAGGATGGAGAAGGAAATCGGCCGTGCCCTTTCAAAGGAACCATCCCGGCATTTGCCTGAAGCGATTTAGGGAAATCACGGAAAACCTAAATCAGGATGGCCAGAGACGGGATTGAACCGTCGTCCTCCCGAATGCGAGTCCAGTGTGCTAACCACTGCGCCCGAAATATAGTGGGAGGAAGTTAGCAGTACCCAGCAGTTCGCCCGAAAATTCGTGCAACATAGAGAAATTTGTGAGCACCAACATAAATTAAAATATTAGGAAGTCTTTCTGAACTTTTTCTCTGGAATCTTGCTTGTACGGAAGTGCAACATGGGCAAAAATCGATTCAGACATGAGGACAATATAAACTTTCGAAATGTTGTGTTATGAAAATATGATAAATATTAGTTAGGTAGCTCGGAAAACTAATGAGTTTGCACTGACTGGAACTGCCGAGAAAAGAAATTTATGGCACGCCTTGACTAAATGAGGGAGTCAGTTGATCGGACACATCCTGACGCATCAAGTAATCGATAATTTGGCGGTTGAAGGAAGAGAGTGTGTGTGTGTGGGGGGGGGGGGGGGGGGGTACAACTTGTAAAGGGAGATGAAGGTGTGATTATTCTAAGCAGGTTAAGGTGGTTGTGGACTGAAGTAGTTATTCTGACATTAAGAGGCTTGCGTAAGATAGAATAGCATGGAGAGATACATCAAATAAGTCTTTGGTCTAAAGATACCAGCAACAACAACCAAACACCTAAAAACAACATTGATTTGTATAAAAACCGTAATGGCTCATTTTTAACCTTAATATACTGGACTGCAGTGAATACATAAAATCAACGAGGGCTCCGCTGTGTTAGGTTTCATCAGAAAACACAACAGACCTCCACCCTGCCCTCCAATGAACTCTCGGTTGACTCCACTGAAGGTCGCAAATAGTGGGATGTAGGGGGGGGGGGGGTCGTGGAATGCACGCTGCAGTCCGTCTGGCTCGGAGCTGTCCTTGAAGTACCCGATTTGTAGCCCGCCTGACTAGCCGCGCGGTCTAATGCTATGCTTCCCGAGCGGGAAGACGTGCCGGTCACTGGCACGAATCCACCCGGCGGATTAGTGTCGAGATCCGGTGTGCCGGCCAGCCTGTGGATGGTTTTTAAGGCAGTTTTCAAACTGCCTCGGCGAATGCGGGCTAGTTCCCCTTATTCCGCCTCAGTTACACTATGTCGGCGATTGCTGCGCAATCACTGTCTCCACGTACGCGTACACCATAATTACCCTAGTGCCACCTGACCGTCAAGAGCCCGGTCTTTGTACCCTGTCGTGGCCACCACTGCCAGCAATCACGTACAGTGGCTACATTCCTGTCAAGTCTTTCTGCAATATCGCAGAAGGAACTTCCAATTTCTCATAGACCTATTACAACGAGCTCGTTCAGATTCGGGAGTGTTGATAATGGCGTCTTTCTTGCGTTGATGGCATTCTTGACGAACATCAGTTCACTACGTCCAATATCAAAGGTAACTTACACGTATTTAAAGCACACCTGATTTGCATTCTCAAAGTGGCGCGAAATTTGAAAAGTTCGTACATCCTTCAGATGTAGAAATACGCCTAACAACTTTCGTTTACGTCGCACAACTCATCCTTGGTGTTGCGATTTTTTTCCCGTCAGTGTATTTGGTTACCTGCCAAATATGACAGGATTTGAACGTTTCCACTATCGTTGTTTCTTCACCCGTATGATGAGCAGACGACGACGACGACGACGACGACGACATGGCGGACATGTGATGGGCAAACTTAGAAAATAATTCCTCCGCTCGTTTCCTCGTCGCCTTAATACAGGCCCCTTCTCCAGCCACGCTAAACACTATCCCCTTCTCAGAATATAAGATACGATACACAAGGTGGCGAACCGAAACTGGTATGTTATCTACACTGCAAACCACTGAACACAGCAGCTTAAGGAACTGCCTGTGTATCACAAACAATATATTATTTTCAACTTCTCCGTCCTTCGGCTATCATTCTGTGAATTTTCTTCGACAATCATTGTCTTTTTTGTAGTATAGTCTAAAATGAACTAACTCGCTCAGAATGCTTGTAATGCTGAACATTTTACTAAACAAAACATGTGTTTTATGTCCTTTTCGCACTGCTACGAAAGTGATTTTTTTCTATATCTCGAGTCCCAAAATACGGCAAATATTTTAGTTTTTCCGTTATTTGCCCGCTTGTTCGTAATTTTAACATACTGTTCGTTCAGTTTAAAATACTATTGTTCGTTGCAAGTGCGGAAATTCATTTAATACTTATTGGACAGGATTTCTGCCAACCGTCGTCGATTCGATCCTAGCAGGATGTGTGAAGTACAAGGGGGTTATGATTAAACTTTTGCTACTTGAGACAGTGTGGACGGAGAACTATTTAAACTTTATAGGAACGATGTTCGAACTGTGCGCTGCAGGATTTGCACTGTTAATAATGTTAGTGTGGTGACTTGCCCTTAGGCGCCGGTACTGGTACGGAGACATAGGGTTGAAACAGAGGCATCAGTGTGCATTACCGCTGCAGTCAGCGTGCTTCTGGAGATGGTGAGCAGGTTTTTACTCGTAAAGCTGTTTTATCAAAGCAACAGCAATAGTGATGGTACTCTTCGCGATTATCGACGCATTAAAAGAATACGGAGAGGTCCTATTTCGGTCCTCTTTCCGCAACGGCGTTGAAGAACGTGATTAGGAAGTTAGAACTAATTGGCGATTTGGGAATTTTGCAACAAATTACTGAAGAAGTTACTGTTGCCATGGCTAACAAACGTCCGATCAAGCAGTGCAAGAGCTGAATCACTTCAACTGAACGTTCCCTGGTCGACCGCTGTTTCGCGCAGCAGTAATCTCTAGTACGGTTACACGCTCTCGTGGGTGCAGACGGTGGCGATATTGAGCAACTTTTGTAATCTGGAACGTAAACATTGTACGCAATTAATAAATGTTCCGTTACAGGTTTATTTAGTTAGCACGAAAGCTTCACGGAGATGCTCAGTCAACTCCAGGGCAGACGCAACAAGAAAAGTACTCTACACCACCGTCTGATTTGCTATTGAACTTGCGAGATCGTATGTTCCTAGAAGACAAAACCAATACACTGATTGCTTCCCCCTACGTACATCTCGCGAAAAGACCATGATGGTGAAATCTGGGAGACCCGAGCTAACGCAGAGGCTTACTAGCAATCGTCCTTCCCGCGAACCATTCGCAACTGCAGCAGGAAAAGCTGGAAGTGATAACAGTATACAAAGTATCCTTCGCTAAGCACTGTAATGTGGCTTGCGGAGAACAGATTTATATGTGAATACACGAATGGAAATATCTCTGTCACAGAATGTTTCGTGATGACGATGCAGATCATCTATGCATTTGAAGTGTCTACTACTGGCAAGATAAGTTTATTTGTATTTAAAAATCGTTCCGCCGATCGAGTTCTTAAAATTACAGCATATTAAAAACCGATGGTAATCTGTAACATTATCCGATCCGGTGTAACTGAGACGAGTAACGCTTTAATTTAAAAAACCGGTCCATATTCATAGTATTTAATCAAAAAGTTATGAACGGACTACACGGCTCAGAATTAAAGAAAGGAAGAACAGGTTTTAACGTCACGTCGACGATGGTATCATTACAGATTGGATGTAAACTTGGATTTGGAAAGGCTAAGCAATCAGCCTGTTCTTTTCAATGGAATCAGCTCTGGAATTTTTCTTAAGCAATTTAGGCAAAATAAGTAAAACCTAAATGTGAGAGCATATTCACAGCGGGTCTCACAAGACCAGTAATACTCGCAGTAGATTGCCACTGGCATTAGCGGCGGAAGAGAACAAAGTTCTTCGGTGTGCATCAGGTTGATTTCGCACGGATGGATAACATGAGAGAATCTGTTAAATATTCTTAACCACTCCTTCAGGCCGCTTAATTCTGCGTCGTGCAGCTAAAGCTAAGACTGTAGCAACACGCGAAGACTGACGAGAAATTATGTAATCGGTTTCAAGGGATTCGAGAAAGTGATGTCTGAAACCTGTAGCCACAACGCAATTACAGCCGAAATATACTGACAAAATGTATGGCATAATGATATGAATGGTGAAAAATTGCTGAAGAACAGTTAATATAGCTGACCATGAAAAGACTGCCAATGTGAAGTGCAGTTAAATTGCACGTACCTGTTGTACTGATTGATTGACTGCCTTTAATTTTATATATGAATGTATCTATGATCCTGTCTATAATAACCTCTTCAATAAAGAGAGGTTAAAAGTTAATTTTCCTAATGGTTTTTAGATATAACTGTAACCACTTGTATTTTTTCATGGAGTAATTTTTATTTCCTGTTCAAATGGTTCAAATGGCTCTGAGCACTATGGGACTTAACTTCTGTGGTCATCAGTCCCCTAGAACTTAGAACTACTTAAACCTAAAGACATCACACACATCCATGCCCGAGGCAGGATTCAAACCTGCGTCCGTAGCGGTCGCGCGTTTCCAGACTGTAGCGCCTAGAACCGCTCGGCCACTTCGGCCGGCTATTTCCTGTTACTTGCCTCCAAATCCTTAAGGATTTATCAGATGGTACACATTTCTTAGCGATCGCTTATAGCTCTGTGCGGACTTTAGCGCAAACTTATTTGAATCCATGGGATTAGTCCTGGTGCACAAACCTGTTTAGAAAACATAGTCTAAGTTTTCGAGTTATGATGATTACACTGCACTACATGAACTTCGCCACACGTTACAGCTCCCACGTGTTATACAGGATTAATCCCATGGATTTAAGTAATTCTACGCAAGATGTCAACAAAGCAATGAAGTATCATCAAGAACTGTGTACCGTCTGATGAGTCGCTACACGATTGAAACCATAACGTCAAAATAAAAATTCTATAATCATAAAAGGCAACTGGCAGGCACTTATTTCTGAAAACTTTTATTCCATCACAGTGCCGTGTTCCACACACATAATGCACACAAGTTTTGGTAATTTTTCTTTCCTCTTTCCTGTAATAGACAGTACATGTATACAAACGGCTCAAGGAAAAAGAAACTGAAACGGTCAGACCAGGAAAGAGGACGTGAATAGAACAGAATTTTCCAGATAACCATTGTGTGGAAATGCAACGTTGTTTGAGCAACTGTCGTAAGAAGGCAGTCAGTCACTGATAAGCACCCGAAATTGTGCTCATTTAACGTAACTTACTGCAGTAGATAACTATTATGCTAAAGAACGTAGTTACGGGTTAAATAAGCTCATGATAATTGCTTACGCTGAACAGTCGATGCCAGGCAAAAGGGATTTTTTTTCACTGAGAATTTTAGTAGAAGTCTCTTTTCTGTGCTGTTTACTGTGTAAATGTTGACTATTAAATCAACTACGCTAGAAGTGTCATAAATCCATTAGTACAGGAATAATAAGACGCACTGCAAAAACAGCACTATGATGACATAGTCGATATGCAATGCAATGATTTTAACAATGAAATCAATCTGCTAAACATTTTAATTTTTGCTATGAACGGAGGACATGAATTTACTTTTATTCTACCAAGTAGATCAGTAACTGCAAAATTAATACACTGATGAAAAACAAAACAGAAATATAAATTGATACTCTAGTTTTCGCAAGTGCTCGAAATTTCTGCCTCCAACATCGTCACAGAGTTTACATGCTCGACAAAATGATTAGCGTATTTTCTCACGAATTCTTGCCTTGTTGCGAATGACTGTAGCAACTTGCAAAAATTCTTGCGACCAGGTGTTCACGGAAGATTACCTCCGTGCACATGTCGCTGATTTTCTTCCCTTCTGTAGCCTTTCCTTCACAACTCTGCACTTCCGATACATGGTCAATTGGTAAGTTTATATCGACTCTACATACACTCCTGGAAATGGAAAAAAGAACACATTGACACCGGTGTGTCAGACCCACCATACTTGCTCCGGACACTGCGAGAGGGCTGTACAAGCAATGATCACACGCACGGCACAGCGGACACACCAGGAACCGCGGTGTTGGCCGTCGAATGGCGCTAGCTGCGCAGCATTTGTGCACCGCCGCCGTCAGTGTCAGCCAGTTTGCCGTGGCATACGGAGCTCCATCGCAGCCTTTAACACTGGTAGCATGCCGCGACAGCGTGGACGTGAACCGTATGTGCAGTTGACGGACTTTGAGCGAGGGCGTATAGTGGGCATGCGGGAGGCCGGGTGGACGTACCGCCGAATTGCTCAACACGTGGGGCGTGAGGTCTCCACAGTACATCGATGTTGTCGCCAGTGGTCGGCGGAAGGTGCACGTGCCCGTCGACCTGGGACCGGACCGCAGCGACGCACGGATGCACGCCAAGACCGTAGGATCCTACGCAGTGCCGTAGGGGACCGCACCGCCACTTCCCAGCAAATTAGGGACACTGTTGCTCCTGGGGTATCGGCGAGGACCATTCGCAACCGTCTCCATGAAGCTGGGCTACGGTCCCGCACACCGTTAGGCCGTCTTCCGCTCACGCCCCAACATCGTGCAGCCCGCCTCCAGTGGTGTCGCGACAGGCGTGAATGGAGGGACGAATGGAGACGTGTCGTCTTCAGCGATGAGAGTCGCTTCTGCCTTGGTGCCAATGATGGTCGTATGCGTGTTTGGCGCCGTGCAGGTGAGCGCCACAATCAGGACTGCATACGACCGAGGCACACAGGGCCAGCACCCGACATCATGGTGTGGGGAGCGATCTCCTACACTGGCCGTACACCACTGGTGATCGTCGAGGGGACACTGAATAGTGCACGGTACATCCAAACCGTCATCGAACCCATCGTTCTACCATTCCTAGGCCGGCAAGGGAACTTGCTGTTCCAACAGGACAATGCACGTCCGCATGTATCCCGTGCCACCCAACGTGCTCTAGAAGGTGTAAGTCAACTACCCTGGCCAGCAAGATCTCCGGATCTGTCCCCCATTGAGCATGTTTGGGACTAGATGAAGCGTCGTCTCACGCGGTCTGCACGTCCAGCACGAACGCTGGTCCAACTGAGGCGCCAGGTGGAAATGGCATGGCAAGCCGTTCCACAGGACTACATCCAGCATCTCTACGATCGTCTCCATGGGAGAATAGCAGCCTGCATTGCTGCGAAAGGTGGATATACACTGTACTAGTGGCGACATTGTGCATGCTCTGTTGCCTGTGTCTATGTGCCTGTGGTTCTGTCAGTGTGATCATGTGATGTATCTGACCCCAGGAATGTGTCAATAAAGTTTCCCCTTCCTGGGACAATGAATTCACGGTGTTCTTATTTCAATTTCCAGGAGTGTATATTACGACTTTGTCTAATACAGGAAACGATCTAACACGGAAAACTTAAATCTTTACTGTCGGACCAGAATCTGAACCTTGTCTCTTCTTGTCAGGAGTTCAGTGGAATCTCGCTCGGTGTGTACTTTGAAGTTCTAAGCAACCACACTGACAGGACACACAGTCTCCCAAGATTCTTAATACGGTATACTGATGACACTTTTGGAACTACGTGTTGGCAGCAATTAGAGTGCTGGGCGACAATGTCTCGTTTGGTAAGTCTCACTTGTTACGAGAAACGCAACTCGCGCGTTTTTTTCGGCACAGTGAGCGGATAGCCACCAAACGCATTTGCTCTGGGGGTTGCCAACACCGCAGGGGACTTCCGATCTTCGCAAGCTACCGTGGGCACAGACATCTCGGACGCTCTAACTGAAGAGTTTAGTGTATTGTTATGGCCATTTACCTCCTTCACTGGCTACCCATTATGAATACCGAAGGTTTTGGAATAAAGTACAGTCGACGAGGTGGTCACTGGGGATAGAGCACCAACTCGGACTGAGGCCAGATGAATCAACAAGTAATTCGCGGATATTTCAAAGGAACCATCCAGACCGCCGTTTTTAGTGGTCATATTTTTCCACCATTACCTAATCTACTGAACGACGCTGCTTATTTGTATTAGCATCATTCGCTCGTTACCTCTTTCCACCTTTTTTTTAATAAATAAAAAAAATAATAAAAAAAGAGCGTGGGAAGGTATTACGCAACACACTGTATGCAGCTAAAAAAGACGCCTGTGAAGGCTGAGGCGTAGATGGCGAGCAATCCATCCCTCACTGTATTTCGCCCCGCAGCTGCCCGTGGTCTGCGTTGTTGATTGTGCGAAAAACTGTACACTGCTACATTTCTTGCCAGCTCTGTGCTGTTCGTTGTTAGCCGTTATGTCTCCAATTTTCTTTCGTATTTTATTTTTAGCTAAACGACGAGAGGTAATAACTCTTCTGAAACTTGCATGCGGACATCAAGAACCCATAGAAATCAAGAAACAGATGAATGAAACCTGTCACTCACGACGTTTTAACCGAATAAAACGAAACATGTATGGGACTGTAAAAGCTATTTCATTTCAGTACTTGCATACGCAGTACCAACATCAATACGCTATTCACATAGCAAACTACCGATAATACGACCATAAAAATGGAAGAATTTGACCGTTATTATTAACGGACTACCTGTACATGAAAGAGGGGAGACGACTTAATATATCTACAGCGCTCAAATCTCATCAAGCTGTCACAGTAACAAATTTTGTTTTTGTCGTTCATTAGCGGCTTCCAATCCATATTATTATTATCATTGTTATTATTACTATTGCTATTATTATTATTATTATTATTATTATTATTATTATTATTATTATTGCAAATATGGTACATTCATGCAACTAAACTAAAGGCAGTGTATTCCGCTCACTGAATTTATAGTGTAGTACGATCGTACATTTAAAAAACTGATGACTTAACTCATGGCTCAGAAGCCAATCCAAAACATGCAAAACAAATACTCCCAAAGGATCTGTCATAAATTTGATGAATGCGTCGTCATACTACTGACTATGCTTCGTAAACGGAAGGAAGACAAATGCATATGTCATAAATACAAACAGCCTTGTATTTAGCTGTATATATGGACCAAATCTCCAAGAAAAAGATTATGATGATCATGACGATAATAATAATAATATAACAATAAAAATATTGACGCGATTTAGACCATGAAAACTTTCTTTTACAATGGTCTATTGTATCTCGGTCTGGAGTTCCGGAGTGGCCGTGAGGTTCTAGGCGCTTCAGTCTGGAACCGAGCGACCGCTACGGTCTCAGGTTCGAATCCTGCCTCGGGCATGGATGTGAGTGATGTCCTTGGGTTAGTTAGGTTTAATTAGTTCAAAGTTCTAGGCGACTGATGACCTCAGAAGTTAAGTCGCATAGTGCGCAGAGCCATTTGGAGCACTCTACAATACACACGGGACTCACTGCAGCATTCCTGTCCGCGCATTCTTTCCAGTGGTGAGAGTGACTCCTGTGATTCTTAGAAAAATTCTGTAGCGGAGACACAAAAACTTTATGAAATTCTGGATTAATACTGTTTTTTTAAGAATATAAGCCTATCTTTTCGAGAATGGCAAAACTTTCGCTATTTGAGCCAGTGTAGACGATAAACTATTTACCGCATGGGTGCCCAACTAAATAGGAATTATGTTAAGACTGTGAGCTGCAGGATTCGCGTCGTTAATAGTGTTGGTGTCATGACTTGCCGTTAGGCGCCGGCACTGGTGCGGCGACGTAGGATTGAAACACAAGCATCATTGCACATGGATTTGGATGAGGTGAGGTGAGCTGGGCCTCACTCGTAAAAGAACAGTGCTGCTGCACTTCGCGGGTATCTACGCATTAATGCAAAACGGAGAGGTCCTCTTTCCGCGCCGGTGTTGAAGAGCACGATTCACAAGTTCGAATTGAGACGATCTGAGAGTTGTTCGTGGAGAAGTTACTGTTGCCCTGATTGAGAATGCTGGATGCATTGTGCTATCTTCCAGCAGTGCACGAGCTCTGTCGCAACAGCTGAACACCGCCCGATCCATCATTCGGAAAGTGCTGTGATCAGTTGTGAAATGGTATCTCTAGTGCGATTCCAGGCAGTCGTGCATGCAGATGGTCGCCATATGGAGTAACGTTTGTAACCTGGAAATAAACACGTGAACAATTAACGAATGTTCCGCTCTCGTGTTGACTTTAAAATGTGTTTCTTTCAATTGTTTATTCGTTATTTCACTTCCGCAGGTCCTTACAAAAGCTTTCACAACGTTTCATTGTCTTATGACCACTCGTTTTTCATGGAGGCCCTCTCAAGCAGCGACAGTTTAATTGTAACTACGCTGTAGCGTAAGGTCGGGTAAAAGTACGCAGTGGCATTTTCTCTATATTGGCAACAGTGACCGACAACGAAAAACTACATTCAGCTGTTGGTTCTATATTGTCGCCGTCACATGTAATCTCGACGAGCTCCGCCAGATTTATTGGTTGAAGCAGACAAATGTAAGTTTTTGTTTCAAACTACGTAATCTTTTAAGTTGCATATCGTACGCAGTAAGCACTAGCTAGGTATGCACTAGAAAATAAAATTATTAGCCAAAAGAACCATCGTTCTGTGAGGAACAAACTAAGGCACGACAAACAGCGGAATCAAGCAGACTGCTATTTGAGATATTTTTGAGCATTGTGGCGTATCGCGTACTCGGTTAACCCCACCTTCCTCCCTCTGCGTTTCTAACGGTTACTAATCCCGGAAGACCCATTAGACAGACAGATGTGAGTGCTTTGTTTGGAGCTGCATATTCTAGAGTAGCCGCAACCCCAACAGCTGAGAAATCCTTCGAGTGAACGGGAATATTCCCGTTCAGTCCGGATGTCTTCACAGAGCAAGACTTTTCTCCATCAGAAATCACAGAGAGAGCCGAATTTTCAACAACTCAAGAAGGCAAAGGAGTTTAACAGGAGCCCACGGACAAATGATGATCCTCAGTGACAGATGATTTACCTGCGCAGTCACCAGAGAAAACACAAGAACGTAACACAAATGAAGTTCAGTGGGCTGATGTACGGACAGGCGTAGGCCTACTCAGTATTTATCGACTGTCAAAATATGATCTACTCACATCAAAGAAGAAAATATCAAAAAATATCCGAGAAAAATGCATTCTTAGACGTACAACATAAGGCAGACAAAATCAAGAAAAGATAAAATAAAAGTACCAACAACGCAGAATCTCTAGGGGGTAATCTAGACTTAACCGGGTCATCATCTTCAGGAGCAATCAGGCCCAAATCCAACTAGGGATGTGATGTTTTGAATTGCCCAGGATGTGTTGAAGATTACAAGGAGCCGACCGCGAAAGACTGGATTAAGTGTGATAATTGCTCCCAATGGTGGCATGAAGAATGAACAGGTTATGAAAAACTTGGTGAATTTTCTTGTGACTTATGTTAGTGCGCACTCTTTGCCTACATGCTGCGTACTCTTACCAGACGATAGTACTGAAGAGTCCGAACGAGCAGTGTCTTACATATGTTGACATATAACGTTTATATTAAAAGTCAGGCTGCTGCTGTAACTGATACATGTCGTTCCCAAATAAACCAGCAATAATTTGTTATCAGGAAAGTTTGTTTTAGCCTTCTCATCTACTAGGTATGAGCAGTTAAATATCAACTGCGTACTCTTTCCAGACTTTCCCTTAATTCTCATACACGTTGCATACACGTGTCACGAGTTAAGAACAGGTTCCCAATTCGGCACGTTTTGAACTTGAGAAGAACCTCCTACTCCGCAAAAAGAACGATCAAGAATTAGACAGTTCATGCCTCTGCTTCGTTCCAAATGTAAATTTTCGCATACTGCTTACAGTTCGTTAGAGAACGAAAAAATTATTGACATAATCAACAAATTTGAAACACGATCTAACTTCATAGCCCTTAAATCAGTTATTTTTGATAAAATCATTTTATTTTTGAGTCAAAATATCCACAAATGTAAATTAATGGAACATAATTTGTGTTCGAAGGTTCTACAATAAATTCACGTCGCCATTCCTTGCCACAGAACTTACGAAATTTTAATGGCTTTCAAGAGCAAATCTTATCTTCAGCGAATTTACGCTCATTCCGCAGGAACCTGTGTATTCTCTGTGCCATACTTTCTCACTCGTTGTGCCTAGTCCTACGTCACAGAATCAGACACTTATACCATTCTATGTTCACATAATCCACAGCTTTTCCAGTAACAGTAATATCACATTTCAATAACAAAACGTTGCCTACTTACATCAGTAATCGACTAAATGAGTGACACCCGATAGCAATAGCACAACTGGCTATTTTTCGGACGTCTTCATCACATCACCTTCATTTTTCAACACCGCTCGTGGTACATACCACTACGAGGTCATTCGATAGGACTCCCATTGCCTTTATACCCAATGCACAACAGAGAAGGTTCAGTGTCAATCCTACGTTACACCATAACAAAAATAAAATGAAGTAACGATAGAGCTCCTCAGGTAGACACATGTCAATCAGCTGCACACCCTTACTTCGTTCGTAAATCTAATACATAGTTGCGGAATCTTAACCAGTGTGTATGGAGGACTTCTAAGCAGACAGAGTAAGCTGTTCTTAATGCGTATACGTCCGAATCGAAAATAGCATCGGGTATACCTTAATGAGTTATGATACGACGTTAGAGATTGGCTCTGGCTCCCAGTGTAAGGAAAAGTAAACTAACATTTCTGATTAGGCCAAAAATGTTTACACTGTTCTACTGCAACATCTCGTCAGCAGTAAGTGATCAGTGAAGTACATACATGAAATATGTAGGCGACGTTACTGTCAATAGCAACTGAAGACCCAACTACATCATGAAAACAGGTGTTGCAAATGCCAACGACAATTTAATATTTATTACAGGAACGCTCAGAAAAATTCTCTGACATCAAGGAAACTGTTTTTTAAACACAGTTATTCAATCCATTCTTAGCTCTTTTTCTAAATTTATACTCTGCACGCCACCTTATGATGAGTTCTCCATTATTTCCTTTCTGCTCCATTACCGAATGATTCGCGGAAGAAATTACTGTCAATAAGCTTCCACATAAGACCAAAATTATCATATTACTGCGAATTATCCGTGGGAGGGAGCAACATGATGCATAACTGTTGTTGGAAGGCAAGTTCTCGGAATAATAACAGTAATCCTTTCTGGGACCCACAGATTCTCTCTTCCAGTGCCTGCAACGGAATTCTCATCAGCGTTTCCGCGACGAATGCCAATAATAGATCTACGTTTCCTCTTGAGCCACATATCGACGCCATAGGTAATACCAGAAATGGTTAAAACTTTTAAAACGATCCGAGTTTGTAAGCTGCTCCATCGCTGTCTAAACATCAGTAATCTACAGACGCACACCCGTAGTGCACTCGACGTCTTCCTAACTATACAGAATGTCATTCAAGGTATCACGTAACAGTTCACGTGACAACATGGTTGTCCCCTTAACAATGGCACTCGTCTTGACACCACCCTCTTCTTCACAAAACCATGATTTTTATCGATGGGTTCTTCAGAAGAATACCCAACCGAGCGTCCAGTTGTTATATGATGACGTTTAAATTAAGCTAGAGTGTAATAAACAACCTTGAGCATTGGTTGGAGGGCTCCATGATATGTAGATGCCTTCATCGCATAACGGTTATTAAGTAATTAAGTAATTAATAAAGTAATTTATTCCATTCGGAACTGATGTACACAATCAACATCAGTGTAATTTATGAACCTCATGGCATGAATACACACACACACACCCACATTCTTTTGGGCTTGGAGGCAAATCTTCTCCCAACGTTATCTTGAGAAATTTCTTGCTATTCTGGAAAAACATGCTGTGTCATGCCATGAACACAGCTCGCTAGAGGCTATAATGAAAATATATGTCATCCCATCGCGTCTCAAACCTCTGTAGCTGAGGGACACACGGGAACGGGCAGGAAAATCAAGGTGTGGACTGCATTGTGGGGTTTTGCCTTACCCACCTGGAATATGCCATTGGTATCCGGATCGCGAAAGATATGAAAACTTGCCTTTCTTGCCATACACTAACAAGCACTCAGCCTCCCTTCAACAATTACCTAACCAGTCCTACTGCCGTACCCAACATTTCCTAATGTCTCGATTCCAAGAGATGGAGATGTGTGCTTCTTGAGAACTGCTGGTTCCGGTGATATTACACCAAGCCGTCTTTGGACATGCAGGTTATCGAACTGATTGGCACACACAGAAGCGAGACAGGTCGCTAAACACGAAAGAATACCTCAGAAGTCCCAGCTAACTGTCTATACCCACCCAAGTCTCTGTTGTCTTTGTAAACGACGCATGCCAACTCGAGACTTCAGCTCAGCTTCCTGTAATTTGCTCCCGGCGGTTCTCGGCAACCCACTGTCTTTAATATACACCTGGATTTCAGCAGTTGTCATCCGTCTACTCGTCAGAGCCAGTCTACAATCCAACGATCTTCAAGTTGTGTGGTCCTTCTGGGAAGTACCCGTGTCTACTCTACTTGTCACACTACTGTGCTGAGCCCATTTGTCACCACACGTTCTGCAGTCACTGCATTACAGCCAACTGCCTGTCTACGCGATCTGTCGCTATGATGCTGCCATGTCCCTCACGCCAATGGTTCGACATTTCTTAGTGTCAGAAAGGTGACGGCGAGCTGTATATGCACGTCCTCTGCCCACGCTACGTTGAGTGTGTTGCAGGTTCTACCTAAAACGTTCCACACGCGTCATTTACTCTCACCGTTCTTCATGGGTTTATTGAAAATAAGATCGCATAAGAATAAAATTTTATTTAACATATCCCAAAAGCATGGAAATACTAGAGTACAAGTTCGGCATCTTTGAGTGTAACACTTTCCACTGTCATCAGTTTATGTGAGTTGCAGTTCACTGTTTCAACATGCACAAGCCGGCTGCTGTGACCGAGTTGTTCTAGGCGCTTCAGTCCGGAACCGCGCTGCTGCTACGGTCCAAGGTTCGAATCCTGCCTCGGGCATGGATGTGTGTGATATTCTTAAGTTAGTTAGGTTTAAGTAGTTCTAAGTCTAGGAGACTGATGACCTCAGATGTTAAGTCCCATAGTTCTTAGAGCCATTTGAACATGCACATGAAACCGAATCAGAAATAGTTCCTACGTGCGAGAGAAAGCACTCGTGACGCCACGGCGAACGGAACAGCTCACCATGACACGTGAAGACGGAATCGACAGACAATGTGTTGTCTCTGGTGTGACGGTTGCTAGAAGCGCGACATTATAGCATTTGAACGCTGGCAGGTCGTGGTTGTCCGACGCATAGGCCACTCCATCTTCTATGTCGTACAGGGACTGCGATTTTGACGAACCACCGTGTAAAATAAGTGAAATGCGAGTACTTCAGTTCAGGATATAAAGTATACGCCATGGGCAAAACGTGTTGATGACAAAAGTCGCCAAGACTGTAGAGTACAGGTAATTTTCATAAAGTATACTAGAGTCACAGAGCTGGAAGTTTCTTGCCAGTTCAAAGCTGGACGACAACAGTTCAACCACCATATTATCGCCAAGCCTCATAACTTCGGTCTAGAGTAAAAACAAGACACCCACCTAGCCCGTTATACTATCGTTTCTGGCGTCCTCACCAAACAGAATCAATAGAGGAGGTGCGGATGGATCAAAGCAGAGCTGTGGCCTTTCTCGTGGGTTGCCGAGTCAGGAAACGGGTATTGCACGTATAGGCTGCTTGCACATTACACGATTTCGCCCGTATGGGAAAAAACCGTACGGGATTAAATCGTAATCGGTTGATTTTCACATTGAACGATTTTTAAACGTTAAACAAGAAAATCAGTTCCCTTCAAAGTGTGACCTGGTACAGTTCTTATTATGGATCGTGAACAAGTCAGTGCGTTATGGATACTGTATCGACGTCGGAGAAGACGAAGGCGCTATCGCCTTCACTGGGTTCATCCAATTAATCTGAGACGTGAGAAAGTCGGGGTTTTCTACACATTATTTTTAGACCTGAGAAACGACGACCGAAAGTTTTTTAACTACTTTCGTATGTCATTTGGCTCCCTCGATGAATTGCACGGGAAACTGAAGAATGTTCTGCAACGCCAAAATACGCAATTCAGAAACTGTATACAGCCTACTGAAATGCTGGCTATGACTTTAAGGTAAGTTTTTAAATACAGCTTTGATATTACTGGTGTTTGCACAAATATGCCACTGAAGCTAAATAATACATGTATAAACTTTTATTGCTGTAGTTTTTCAAAGTCTATATATAAAATTCTTTTATTATATTTCTATTCACCAAAGTACCATACAAACAGGAAAGATGGTTATGCAGTAAGGTGATATTGTAGTAGTAGGCAAAACAATAAAACGCATGTAAAATTATCGATTTTAATTATTAGGTTGGATTTGGGGTTATGTTATCAATAAAAATACAATTATGAACAAATATGAAATTCGGAAAATACAAACATTGTAGGTTTCTGATCAAATTATGGATTTCATTGTGTTTATTGTTTGGGTAGACTATTTGTGACGTTCCAAAAAGAAATTGATGATATCAGTTGAAGAAATCAGGACATGGAATTACCTGATATAGAAATAGACGGACTTCCAACATTTTCACTTTGTGGAGAGTCACTGTGAACAATTTCGTGTAGGTCATATGATGATGTCTGTGTTTCTGGTTTGTATTGGGTACTTCTTTTGGAGAGGCGTTGAATGGTGTGCTTCTTTTGAATGATTTTGCAATCCACATAAATGCCTACGCTGATACAAGGAATGTTCTTCTACGCTAGTTGTAATCTTACTGGAAAAACTAGGCCCTGCATATTGTTGAGGTGGAAACGGAAGCTGTTGAATGTTTAAAAATAGTTGCGGTTGGATAACTGCAAATGGCTGAGGCGTAGACTGGGGACAACTCCCGTAGGACTGAAATCGTGTAGTGCGAAAGCGTGCACTTGGTCACGTGGGCCACTGAGCCGAGAGTACGGCACGGTGCCGTGCCGGTGCCGTCAGTGGCACTGGACGGCTGCAACACGACTAAAAATCGTGCCCGTGTTTTAGCCGTACAATGTGAAAGGTCTCATGCTCTTCAACATTCGACTAAGAAAATTTTCCCGTACAGTTTTTTCCCGTATGATCGAAATCGTGTAATGTGCAAGCAGACATACTCAACAGCTCTGGCGTTGCGAGGCATTTAATCGTATGTTTTTAACATTGCATGAACCCATCTCCTGAAAGGAGACATAATAAGTACAACTTGTATCACCCCACATACCACGTGGCCAACATTCGAGACGTTCGGTGTAAACAGAAACAGACTTTCTTAAAACTAAATGTTCGCGAGAAGGAAAATCAGGGTTTAACGTCCCGTCGACAACGCGGACATGGAGTGTAAGCTCGCAATGGGATATAACAGACATGGAAAGCAGCCGTGCTTCTTAGAGGAACTGTCCCGTTATTTCTCTTAAGCTACTCGGGAAAAAAAATCACGGAAAATCCTGAATCTGTATTTTAGTACAGAGGTTTAGAACTGCAGTCTTCTCGGATACGAGTCCAGCACCTTTCCAATATGCCACTTAGCTCGGTTACTTTCGCGGGTATATTACGCAGAAAATGGGACTGATAGTATTCGTGAACTTCTTATGCCTCGCTACTCATCGTGCGGCAGGTGGAGTGGTACAACACGTAGAATCTCCGAGTGGAAATGAATAATAAAAAAATACAGTTTACCTACCAGGAGCAGTGGAGTGCTAATTGTGTTACATTTTTAATGGCAAGTTCAAACTAAATGACTCTATCAAAGGGGCGTGTTAGCACCTACATACCTATGCTGCGAGCAATAACCTACTCGAAGGTTTCAGATCCATAAACCGCGAGCATTTTCTAAAGTGCTTTCATAATTTGCCTGAAACTCGACTGAGCTTCGTCTGAACACTGCAGAGTAATAAGCACATTTAATACAGTCCCACGTCAGAGCACTTCGGTGAAATGAATGGTTCTCCGTTAAATGGAAGTGATTTACCCTTACCGCAATGAAACTATGCGTGACTGACGTACGGTTTCGTCGTTTATATCAGCCAGTCGCACGCTGTTCTCTGTTTCTCAGCGTGTTGTCAGACTGGTGAGAACGATCACTTGACATGGGAACTCTGGAGCAAATTTCAAGCCACAGTGAGTGAGCACGGCTATTCCAGGAATTTGTTACGTTGGTGTTTCGTGCTGTTATTTTTTTCCGCTGACACAGACGTGGTCAGCAGAGCGGCGTTTCGTAGGCGGATGCGCGTCGCGGTCCGCTGACGCTGTAATTTCATCGTCTGTTTCCGCCACGGCGATAAAGCGCTCTGCTTCGGGGATGGGCCGGGGCAGGGCACGCGGGGTCCCAACAAGGTCGCACCACTGTCACTGACTCTTCCTGTTGTGTGACGAGCAACCGCCTTCTCTCTCTCTCTCTCTCTCTCACACACACACACACACACACACGCACGCACGCACGCACGCGGGAAACGTTTTTTATATAAAAAATACATCTTTTTAGTTTTCATTACCAATGCAAATATGAGTACACACAATAAATTAAAATCTGGTGCAAAATATGCGAAACATCAAGCAGAAAATAAAATACATACTGATTTGTAGAAGTTGAGCAGTGTTATTGGTGAATATAATTTTTTCCTTTTTCATTTCGTCCGTCAGTAACAAATTTTAATTTGTTTTCATAGGGCTAGTAATTACAAATTAAAAGTGCAAAGATTCAATGTGTGTTAACCAAAATTTCCATTTGATAACAAATACGGGAATTAAATAACTGCTACAAATGTTTTGGACTAAACGCTGTACGAAAATCTTCCAATATTCAACAACAATTTCTCTCTCTCTCTCTCTCTCTCTCTCTCTCTCTCTTTTTTTTTTTTTTTTTTTTTTTTAAGTTTTCGAGGCTTGCGTCGTACTACTTTAAGAAACATGTTCGGGCACTGGACTTCAAATTCTACGAGTATATGCGCGAAGGAAATCCATAAGGGCTATTCCGTAACATCGCCTTTTGAGAATAATGTACATGGTGCACGTGTTGTTATGGCCTTCAGTCAGAAGACTGGTTTGACATGTCTGCATGCTAGTCCATCCTGTGCAGGTCTCTTCACCCCTGCGTAACTACTTTAGCCTACATCTATTTGAACCTGCTTAGTTTATTCACGCGTAGATCTCACTCTACAATTTTTGCCGCTCCCCCAACATTTCCTTCCATTATCAAACTGATGATTTCTTCATGCCTCAGGATGTGTCCTGTCAACCGATTCCTTCTTATAGTCCAACCGAGCGGGGTGGTGCAGTGGTTCAAAGAGCACGGCTGGCTTCCTTCCCCGATCCGATGAGACCGATGACCTCAATTGTCGTTTCTTGACTCATAAGTACCATATTACCATAGTTCTTATCGGCAGATTTCTTTCCCATTCAAGCTACTAACAATCTTTGCAATGTAATAGTAAAAGTCTTACAACGGGCTTCATTTAATTTCATATTCAGTACTACAAATGAGCACCAGATTTGTACCTGTACTGAATATTCACGAGAGTTTGTTACTTCCATGTGTCATTTCTTCCACTGCAAATGATAGGTATGAGGTGCAAAACGCACACATTTGGTGACAGCACTGTAGGAGAACGATGGAAATTACACCCTCCGTTCCCAAAATACTAACGCGAATTCTTTACAGACGAATGGAAAAACTGGTAGAAGCGGACCTCGGGGAAGATCAGTTTGGATTCCGTAGAAATGTTGGAACACGTGAGGCAATACTAACCTTACGACTTATCTTAGAAGAAAGATTAAGAAAAGGCAAACCTACGTTTCTAGCATTTGTAGACTTAGAGAAAGCTTTTGACAACGTTAACTGGAATACTCTCTTTCAAATTCTGAAGGTGGCAGGGGTAAAATACAGGGAGCGAAAGGCTATTTACAATTTGTACAGAAACCAGATGGCAGTTATAAGAGTCGAGGGGCATGAAAGGGAAGCAGTGGTTGGGAAAGGAGTGAGACAGGGTTGTAGCCTCTCCCCGATGTTATTCAATCTGTATATTGAGCAAGCAGTAAAGGAAACAAAAGAAAAATTCGGAGTAGGTATTAAAATTCATGGAGAAGAAGTAAAAACTTTGAGGTTCGCCGATGACATTGTAATTCTGTCAGAGACAGCAAAGGACTTGGAAGAGCACTTGAACGGAATGGACAGTGTCTTGAAAGGAGGATATAAGATGAACATCAACAAAAGCAAAACGAGGATAATGGAATGTAGTCAAATTAAATCGGGTGATGCTGAGGGGATTAGATTAGGAAATGAGACACTTAAAGTAGTAAAGGAGTTTTGCTATTTAGGGAGTAAAATAACTGATGATGGTCGAAGTAGAGAGGATATAAAATGTAGACTGGCAATGGCAAGGAAATCGTTTCTGAAGAAGAGAAATTTTTTAACATCGAGTATAGATTTAAGTGTCAGGAAGTCGTTTCTGAAAGTATTTGTATGAAGTGTAGCCATGTATGGAAGTGAAACATGGACGATAACCAGTTTGGACAAGAAGAGAATAGAAGCTTTCGAAATGTGGTGCTACAGAAGAATGCTGAAGATAAGGTGGGTAGATCACGTAACTAATGAGGAGGTATTGAATAGGATTGGGGAGAAGAGAAGTTTGTGGCACAACTTGACTAGAAGAAGGGATCGGTTGGTAGGACATGTTTTGAGGCATCAAGGGATCACAAATTTAGCATTGGAGGGCAGCGTGGAGGGTAAAAATCGTAGAGGGAGACCAAGAGATGAATACACTAAGCAGATTCAGAAGGATGTAGGTTGCAGTAGGTACTGGGAGATGAAGAAGCTTGCACAGGATAGAGTAGCATGGAGAGCTGCATCAAACCAGTCTCAGGACTGAAGACCACAACAACAACAACAACGTTCCCAATTACAAGGCAGAAAGTGCAATCTCCTTACTCCTCTGAGTGCCTGGATCAAGAACTGACAGACGCACTGTAAAAGTAACGTAGACTCGGCACAAAAGTCACGCACGTTAGTGCACTGGTATTCAATGGAAAATGGACTCTTGTTGTCTGAAATTTTTGTGGTAAAGTACAATATTTCAGGCGCAGAATACATATCTGAAGTGTTTCACTTCACGCGTAGGGATGGGTCAAAAAATATCGATATTTCAAAATATCGTTACTCTTGCCGCGGTAATATATCTATATATATATATATATATATATAGATATATATATATATATATATATATATATATATGTGTGTGTGTGTGTGTATTTGAAAATCTGTCCATCCCTAGCCACGGTGCCGGGTTTAAATGCCGCCATTTTGGCATGCACATTATACTTTAAACACGGCGGCACGCGAACAGTTTACAAAGTTACCCGTTTCAGAAATGCTGTCCCCACTTGGTCCGAAAGCCAATCAACACGCCCTTTTGGACGTCAGACAAGTCGCTCTGTTTTCGGGTTACGGCAACGACTGCACTGTTTTCTGCGTACCCCTCCCCCCGCGCGACACATTTTATACACTCTCCACTGCTAGTACTGACATAGGCCGTCTGTGTGTGGTTATTGCATGTTGACGTCGAACACAGGCGGTGATCACATTGACGTGACTCGACCGTGTGTAAGCAGGAAATCCGGCAATGGCTAACGTCGTAAACAACAGCAACCTGCTATTATTTCCCTATCAGTAGAGCCTTAAGAGATGCGGCGAACTGTAATTGAAGTTTCGATGGTTTTGCGGTCTGAATGTTGCCCACATTATGTCTCTGGGTCGCCGTACTTATATGTTTGCGCTAACTGGTGTAACTGCCGTGAGACGGAGAAAACGTAAAATTCCTTTTACTGACATCGACGCCTCAGCTAGACACTTTTTGGGTCAATTGACAAACTATTAAGTACGACAGGTACCCAGCTTTCGTAATTTTGTTTGAAGCCTAAAACTGCCTTGACAACATTACTGGGAGCGCTGTTGTTAAGAAGGAACCAGTTGTTTCACCGCCACAGCGCAGGCAGATTTTTTCCGGCTTGTTGTACCTAGGGGAACAATAATTCTTGGTGAAACATGTTCTGTTCCACCAAAGAAATCAACGTTTTTTTCACATTAGTTTTCATGCAGTACGTTTGTTTTCGCTATATTGTGTGTCTGTTCGTGTCGGTCCGTGGGCACTCTCAGTGCTCCCTTCTAGTAAAGGCTTTTTTAATATGCACACAGTATTTGCGCTGCAGCAAGCACTGCTTCAGAATTTAGTTTCGGAACGTTGTTTTGCAACTGCAAAACCGCTGAACACACACAACAGCGTTAACGAAAACAAGCAATGATGGTCTGACAAATGTGTGTACGCCATGTTTGGTCGCAATCCCCTTCCAGGGAATTCGGCTGCCTGGTGCAAGTGTTTTTATTTGATACCACTTCGGCGACTTGCGCGTCGACGATGACGAAATGATAATAACAACAACAACACACACACACACACACACACACACACACACAGAGGGCGAACAGGAAGTCATCGGTCCCACGCCGGGAGCGGAAAACGGTCAAAAAAAATTGCAAAAGGAAGGTCGGGAAGACAGGAATAGTAAAGAATCACCCCTCCAGGAAACGAATCCGGGTTCCCGGGATCCAGAGTCAGCACCGCTACCCACGACCTGCTGACTGGCGCTTCCGTGCAAATTACGATTAGTCAGCTGCTTCAAAACGACGCCTATAAAGTAGTGTACAACTCAAAAAGTAGTGCCATTACCACACCTCCTACAACAACGAAACCCTAATTACTTTTGGGTACACCCTTTTATACATTTATAAGCCACATCGAAAGGAGTGAAGATTTTCGCAGTAACACTTCTGAGGAAATCGTCTATTTATTCGCGCCAAGCGTTTGCGTAAAGGCTGCAGTGGGAAAGCGAGTTCCTTCTCTCACCCACTGTACTGTTTCCATCAAGTAGTAAAAAAAAATGTGCCGTTTCTCTCTCTCTCTCTCTCTCTCTCTCTCTCTCTCTCTCTCTCAGCAAACAAAGCGAAGAAAACGTAGTGCATAATGACCTGTTGAAGGACGTATTATGAAACAAGCAAGCAACCAGTTCTTCGCAAAACGTGAATACACAGCACGGCACAACAAGTATGTATCTGGGATGCAAACTGAAAAAGAGGGAGAAAAAGGGCAGAACTACTCCCAAAGAATGATATGCAGAAGTATGAAGGTGAACCGAAGAATGCAAAAAGAATTATGTTATTAATTCCTGCAAAGCTTTTGCACAGTGCAAGTTAACAGCCGTATTGGAAGGAGTATTATTCTAAAGAGTATTACGTTAAACAGATAGCTTTTCCTGAGATATCTTGGAAAGCTGAACAGCGGCTCGCCTTCGTGCACTCACGCGTTCTTGTCACCTTTGCGAACTATTTACGAATGGTGTTAAGGCCTTCAGGATAAATGACAAACATGTGGCGAGCACACACGAGGGGACTTCAAAAACTAAGTTACAAACGTCGTCCCACGCTAATCCCATTGCGTAACACAAATATCGCACTGTCAGAAAAGGGTACATGTTCTGGATTTACCATAGACACAGTGCTGTGCGATACGGATAACAGGTGTTCCAGAGCGTGCGAGTAAAATGGAGCGGCAACTGGAAACGTACTTCAAAGTTAAAGTACTCGCGATAGTACGATACCTGTGAGAAAAACGTCTACATTGCGTACGGATTCACAGCAATCTGAACATGGCCGTACAGAAGAGGCTGATGCTGATCGGGTAGAAAGGCCATCGACTTCGACCACATACGACAATGCAAGCGCAATTTAGGAATTGATTCCTAGCAACTGCACATTTCCGACAATGTGGCGTTCACACATGGGTTCTCTAATGGCTCTGTGAACAAAGAGCGGATTTCTATCGTCGTGCAGTTGGATGATAGGTAGTACGTTCCGACCGTTGTTTATACAGACTTGGCGATTATGCCGAAACACAGTGACATTTTTTATAGGTAACATTCAAGTGTAGTGGAGCATTCAATTGAAGTTACTTGATCTATCATAATAAGGTCTAATATACTTTTTGAAGTCTCATCGTAAACAGTCATATGTCGTCTACACAATATATTCTTGGCTGCTCTGAGTCGTCCTGTTTTTCACTGTGACAACATTTATGGGGACGAAAGGTACGCAAAATCCGAACAAGGCAACGACGTTAACGCCTATCCATTTTAATTAATTTAGTTACTCGTATTTGTCCGCCTCTGCAGCGCAGCGGTAGCGTTACCGCCTAACACGCAAGGGAGCCCGGGTTCGATTCCCGGCAGGAGACTGGGTGTTGTGTGTCCATCATCATTTTCATCATCATCATTGACACGCTAGTCGCCGGCCGTAGTGACCGTGCGGTTCTAGGCGCTACAGTCTGGAACCGAGCGACCGCTACGGTCGCAAGTTCGAATTCTGCCTCGGGTATGGATGTGTGTGATGTCCTTAAGTTAGTTAGGTTTAATTAGTTCTAAGTTCTAGGCGACTGATGAACTCAGAAGTTAAGTCGCATAGTGCTCAGAGCCATTTGAACACGCAAGTCGCCGAAGTGGCGTCTATTAAATAGACTTGCAATACGGCGGCCGAACCTCGAAGGGGATATTCCGGCCAATAAATGCCAAACGAACATTTCATTTCAATTTATTTATTTGTGTGTTTTAATAGACTGGCCTTCTAAGTCTGTACTACACAGTTGTATTAAACTTTATCACCATTATTTTGTCAATTTCTTTTTTCAAATTAATGCAAAAGCATCGTCTTCACGGGACAAGTTGACAAAAGTAGAATACAATTTTATTGTTTGAAACTATAGGACAGTATTTTGTTTGAGAGATAATTCCGCCATTTGACTGTAGAAACTTCTTTATTTTATATTACCACCATAATTTCGGCCTTAAAGCCATTACCAAGTAAAACACTGAAAAAAAATTGTACAAATGCATAAAAAGTGATAAAAACCAAAATTTAATGTCAGTTTACCGTTCCATTGTCAGATTAAAAACGATCGAAATAATACTGCTTACATGTTGCGTTCAATTGGAGTTTGTTATGTGAAGTCATCGTCAAGATCTACTGAACTGGGTGTCCCATAGTGTTGGTAAGAACAAAATCAACGAAATGTATGGCAGGCAGATAGCTAACATGTTTTCCAGCCACAAAACAATTGAGCCACTAATACAGTGGTTACATGTGCAGTGCACATGGTCTAAAAATATACTGTGGAATTTACTGGTTGACTGGTGGTCAAAGATGAACACATAGGTGCATTACGTCAGACATCTTTGGAAAAACTGTGTTGTGTGTGAATTTCGTCAGTCAGTCCGTAACTTCCATAGCATATTTACAGACCATGTTCACTGCACATGTAACTAGTGTGTTGGTGTTTTCTGTGTCTCAACTGTTTAATAGATGGAAAACATGTTTGCTACCTGCTTGCCACACATTTCGTTGCTTTTGTACTATTTACAGGCTGGAACACCCAGTTCAATAGCTCCTGACGATGACTTCACTTAAAGTCGAATTATACACAACATGTAAGTAGTATTATTTCGGTAATTTTTAATCTGACACTGATTAATTTTGGTCATTCTCACTTTTTATGCATTTGTGCAAAATTTTTTTCAGTGTTGTACTTGATAATGGCTTTAAGGCCAAAATCATGATAATAATATAAAACAAAGACGTTGTGCAGTCAAATGGCGGAAACATCATTCAAATAATGTAACATGATTGTGACCCAAAAATATGAAGAGATTATAGGACAGTACATTAATTACCGATACACTTCCATGTATTTCTTTTTAAATAACATATAATTAAAGGATTATTGCGTTGCAAATTCACGTAATTCAAGATGAGGGTATTTCGTTCCCAAAAATCACACACAAATTTTCCTCCTCCAGAATATGAATAGTCATCATGCCACCACATGCGGTATTTGCAACACTCTGCCCAGTATTCTGGTATGTAGGACACCGCGTCGTACGTTCTTTGGAGGTTTTCTTCTGCTGCTTTAAATATTCTTGTCCCAACTTGTGTGCTTCGAAGTCAATTAATATATGTTTCCTAGGGGAGCTTGATAAAACACTGCACTTTGCGTAAGTTGGCGTATGGCTTTTTTTTTCGGTGGCTTGGAATCTAAAATACTTCGGTGCTAATTCGGGTCGAAAGGAGCATAAATTATTGAAGATACTGGTTCTTCATTCATTTATCCCTACAAAATATTTATCAGGAGGAACATCAGGAGTTGCTGTGATCTGGTGCTGCAGCTTGAAGTTGCCCATAATAAGAACACGGTGTTTTCGGCGCAGCAAAATCATGCTTGTTCAACACATGGGGATCAAAAGATTTGATCCCACATTCTTTGAACCCGATGACCGCATTAGCGACTGTAGCTGCTTAAAATAACCAGTGCTTAACAAACGACGAGGTCGCCATCTTGTCCCAATCAGCTA
This sequence comes from Schistocerca nitens, assembly GCF_023898315.1. Classification (NCBI taxonomy): domain Eukaryota; kingdom Metazoa; phylum Arthropoda; class Insecta; order Orthoptera; family Acrididae; genus Schistocerca; species Schistocerca nitens. The sequence goes on along the minus strand of NC_064621.1, from coordinate 338,949,527 downwards.
AGTTAAACAAGAATACGATATGAATGAATTGTGGCTGCAAAACACCTATTGTGTGACTAAGTCAAGTACAGAAAAGACTAACCAAATAGCTACTATGTCCATAAGAAGTTATGTTGAATGCTGTGGAAATTATAACGTCAAGTAACGTACACTGCAATTACCTAACGCACACTGAAGTGGCCGCAACAGCTGCGCATTGATAAGCGTTTGTAACATCACTATGACTGTGCTGTCTATAGGTATGAATTTATCCAAGTAATTAGTTATTTTGCTCCGTTCTCCCCTACTCGATATGGTCACATACCACTGCTCTGGAAAATGACAACGGGTATTCGAGGATAAACGTCCTCATAGAGCTCACACTATTATCAACAGTGTCCTTTACTCAATAGCGAACTGTAAGGACGTACGGCAAAATGCGAAATTTTAAGTAGCCATTCCTGCTACCCTTGGAAAAACATTGGTTGTGAAGATCATTAGTACCTCGGAAATATACAAGAGTACGCAGACGATGCGCAATTAGTGGTCAGCCCAGGTGCGCACAACATGGCCAGTGCTGGTACGTGATACGTCTATGTCAAGCAACTACGAAGTTGTTGACCGCCACAGCTGCATACGCTGCTCACGTCCAGTGGCAACGCGCCAGAGGTATTCGGAAGGTGCGAGCGTTGCCGCTTCGGAGTTAAGAGCTTCGGTTTCGCAACAAATACAGAAGCTTTACTGCAGCCATCTCATACCAATAACGACAGTAATGTGGTTCCAACACTAATAGTAACGGAAAGGGGTAACAAATTCCACCAATCACTTGGTCTGACTATGATGCAGAATTGCGATACAAAAACGTGTGACTGTGAACGAGGGTAAGATGAAAATTGCACGGTCTGGTACCAACATGGTGGCTTTTTTGCTCACGTTATTGTACAAAATGAACAAATGCAAGTCAACTACCCACTTCACACACGGTCTAGTTCTGTTTCTTAACGTAGTACTTCGTGTACTGTGTTGAATTTTTTTTATATAAAAATCTGTAATATCATGTAGTCATGAAACTCTACCGCCAATGGACACTCCTCAGAGTGCATGATTTATCTGATGCCCAGTGACTGTAGCGAAAAATGTGAAGGTATGTGACATCGCCACCAGGAACGACATGTTCCTTTCCGAGCACTTTTCTCAAAAATTATTGAACTAAGTCAAGTCACCTGCAGCCAAATCGATTAAAAGTTGCGCAAAGGTCGAGCTACTGCTTCTCATGAAGCTGCAGGCAACAGTGGCTGGGTTACAAGATGGCCCACATGGGAATCTAGGTGGAGAGAAGCACGCGCTGATCGTAACGTATGCCGCAGCCTCAGCGTCCGAACGGCTAACGACGTGTACATAATTATGTGTACAAATGTTTGTAATTCAGACACTAAAACTCAGGGAAGGCCTCAGCGATACAGAAATTCATAATACACATAATTTAAAAACATGTGGGATCGTACTGTGAAACGGATCACTGGCGGCAGTTTACGAATATGCACGAAATTCAGTTCACAGTTATAACGAAATCAGCTCTGGGGCAGTATTGGGGTGGTCTCGACCTTCCCTTTCCTCCTGGAGCACCCTCGCTTTTCTAACCCACGCGAGCACGAACAACTGTATTTTATGAATGAAAATGCTACTACAATATTGCTAGGCTTCAATGCAATGCCAAAAAGAGTGAGTGCGCCCCGATGAATTGCAACAACAGAAAACGTGCTCCGCACTCTTCGGAGACAATTATTCATACATGCGAGTAATAAAGCTTCCATTACGCAATTAACTGAACATCAGCTGTCAGACATCTGATATGAAGTTTAAATGAAAGAGCGGAATTATGTTGAAGATCGCAAAACGGTTCCACTTTCAATCATCGTACGACTGCTAAAATGGCAGACAATGCGATAAGTGGCAGAAAATGAATTAAAATCACTTAACAGTAGCAAGGCATCTGAACCAGATGCAATATCTGTGAGGGTCTATACAGATTATGCGAGAGAACTTGCTCCTCTTCTAGCAGTAGATTATCGTACGGTATGGAGCAACGGAAGATATCTAACGATGAGGAAAAAAAAGCACATCATTCCTACTGTCAAGATGGGTAATCGGACAGATGTCAGCCTCCGTTGCTGAGTGGCCAGAGTAGTTGACTACCATGCGGAGCAGGAAGTCCAACGATTTTTCTTTGGTAGGAGGCCTGGTAAGGGGTGTACTCAGCCCCGTGATGCCAACTGAAGAGCTATTTCACGCAGTAGTGGCGGCTCCACGGTCTGGAAAATCGATAAAACGGCCGGGAGAGCGGTGTGCTAACCACATGGCCTCCTTACCACATCCGCATCACGCCACTTGTAGAGGATGACACGATGGTCGGTCGACATCCCTTGGGCCTTCACGACCGAGACGAGGAGCTCGTAATCGAACAGACGCCCATCATCATAGGTCTACCATGTCTGAAGTCAATCTGTTGCAGAACTTACGGCTCATATGGCTCTGAGCACTATGGGACTTAACAGCTAAGGTCATCAGTCCCCTAGAACTTAGAACTACTTAAACCTAACTAACCTAAGGACATCACACACATCCATGCCCGAGGCAGGATTCGAACCTGCTACCGTAGCGGTCGCCCGGTTCCAGAGTGTAGCGCCTAGAACCGCTCGGCCACTGCGGCCGGCGCAGAACTTAGGAAAATCAGTTATGCTCAAGTAGTATGACTTTCAGAAGAACGAATGCCTCATCCACGAAAGCAAATACGGGCTCCGCATAGAGCGATATTGCGAAACCCAGCTCGCTCTGTTCATCCACGCAATCCGGAGCACTGTTGACATCGGTACCGGATGGTTCCATGTTCTTGGCTTCCGGAAGGTATTCGATGATGTTCTGTAGAGTTGTTTGGTAAATAAAATACTAGCTTACCGCGTATCCGACCACATTTGTGATTGGATGTGGGACTTCCTTGCAGACAGAACTCTGGTTCTTAAAGGAACAAAATCGACAGATGTAAAAATAATTTGGGGAGCGCCCCAGGGGAGTACTACAGGGCTATCAACAAACATAAATAATTTCGTGGATAACATCGAAGGTCCCGTGAGGTAGTCCTCACACGAAGCTGTCACCTATAGGAACATATCAACGCAAGAAGACTAGCAATTAGCACGAAGGCCCGCAGAGGGTATGTAATTGATGCACGGCCTGGCAGTTGATCTTGAACTTACGTAAAAATAACTTACTGCGTATAAATATGCGAAGTAAGTCACTACTGTACGGTTACGTTATTGGCGACAAATCACTAGAAACAGAAACTGCAGTAAAATACCTAGGGATGAGTTAAAACGAAATGCTCTGTTTTAACTGTAGGAAAGCCAGATACTATGATGACAGGGTCGTTTAGTCGGCGCGAGCGTGCTATGTCGATGATAAACACACGCCAGTTGCAGATGCTACAAGAGAGGTGTTCTGCATCACAAAGAGGTTTCCTATTTGATATTTCGAGAGAGTACGTTCCAAGCTGATTCGGGCAACATATTACTTATTACTACAAATGTTTCGGGAAATGACAACAAAAATCTCTGAGAAATTAGAGCTCATGGGAAGGTTTACCAACGATCTTTCTTCCCGCGTGCCATTCGCGAATGGTACAGGAAACGGGGAGGAAGGGGAAGATAGTGGCACCAGAACTACCCTCGGCCAAGCACCGTAAAGTGGTTTGAGGAGAATAAATGCATATACAACTGGGGAAAAGAATTTAAAAAAACCTCTGAACCACAGGAGTTTATTATATCTCGTGTAGTATCTGTCTATATGTGTACTGTGCGTTTATTTAATATTAATACGAATAGGCCTATACAGACTCCGTAACATGAATTGCATAGTCACGCCTCCTCGCGGCGAAAGGGCGAACTGTCGTTTCGGCTCTGTAAATTACGCGTAACTGGGTCACGAGAGAGCAGGCCCCAGTTTGACAGGAGGTCAACGTCCAACCGCTGCGGGTCTCCCGGGAAATCAACAGTTGTTTAACGTGAACAACTCGGCACAACCGAGTTATGAGGAAACTGCTCTCATAAACCAGACAAGACTGTTCGAAAAAAACCAGTCTTCGTGAAATTTCTTAATTAGTTCAGTATTATTGTTCATGACTGTTTCAGTAAAGAAGAGAAGATAAAGCAAAAGCGCATTCAGTCAGTATTGTTTTAAATTCTGCGGTGCGGGCGTACTTATTCCAGTTCTGAAGTTTGTCGAAATTACGTTGTGGGCGGACGCTCGCAAACCAGTAATTCGATTTTCTTATATATAAAATTTCATTTAATGGTAATTTTACTGAGTAACTTTACAATATCCAGAAAGGGTTATAATCTAAGTAGGAACGGCGATTCGAACGCTCAGATGCAGACAGTCTAACAAGATGTCTGTGTAATGATGGAAAATAAATTCCGAGGTGAACTTCAGTTCCAAAGAGAAGTAGTCCTGAGTATTTTGTTCTTGTTTAATTCTGCAGCTGCTGTACACAGTGAAAATGATACAACTACGAAACCATCGCAGGCACACCGTTTTACAATTTATTGATGTTTTAGCACAACCATTTCCGGCCTTAAGGCAGTTTTAAGTGGGGCACGCAATATTACCGCCAGTGTGTTGCTGTTCGTGCGCAAGGTACTCGCCAAGTATCGATCAGGTAATGCACTGTTTTCATCAGCATCGACATGATCTTTCTCACAAACACATCGAACGGGTTCTTTTACGATACGGAGACCGCGTTGTTAGTATCTGAGTAATAGAGGGCGAACCGAACTTCTACCGACAAAATTATAGTGACTGTTCAGGGATATTTTCTGATTATTTTGGTAAATGATACCAGTGGCCTAAGGTGGCTCATTACGGATTAATAGGGTAATTATGAATTATTCGGTTTCCATTTCTGTGAAAAGGTGTTTCAACAGAGAAAAACCTGTGATGTATCGAAGGCGTTCAATAGGTAAAGCAGCATTTTTTTTTTTCTGAAAACACGTCGGTCTTGTTCAGGATTCTAATACATTATATTATTCTCTACTCTTCTGGCTACAAAACCCTGTTTTTCAGCGTAGTCTCGGTTCAATACGACTGCCTTACGCCACCTTATTGGGAGAGCCTGTATGCCAGCATGGTACCACTCTACCGGCCGACGTTGAAGCCAACGTCGTGCAGCACCAATAACCTCCCATCATCCTCATACTGCTTCCCGTGGAATGCATCCTGCGATCGACGAAACACACACGTGGAGGTGCGAGATCCGGGCTATAGGGTGGATAAGTATCCCAACTGGTGGACGATTGTGTCAGCACTACCCACAGAGACATGTAGTTGTACAGCGAGATGTTTGGCTATGATCCGTCGATCACCTCGAATGAGAGTATACGCACGTTCCAAGATTGCAGGCGACACAATTGCTTGCGGCCGGCCAGGAACGCGGGAGATCGGTCAGGTTTGCGCGACCTTGCTGCGATGATGGCAGATGCCTCGCCCAACGACTCACCGTGCTTTTGTTCACTGCCAGGACTCTAAGGCATTCAGCAAGCGCCTATGAATATCTGCAACGCTCTGGTTTTCCGACGAAAGAGACTCAATGACAGCTCTCTGCCTGGAATGCACCTCTGTTACGGACGCCGTTTTGAAGGCTACGTATAGCGCTGCCGCGTATCGGAACTTCATTAAACTAAAGGGACTGAAGCGGAAACATCCCACGATGTCCCGCAAGAAAATACCGCATTATTTTCACCGTCCTCGGTCGAGAAAAAAATATGTGTTACATTACTTACTGAACGCCCCTGGTACAACATCAAATACTGATGCAAAGTTACCGTGACGTCGATGCGCGAACAGTTCGGCATAGCGTCGTTGTGCCACTCTTCCATCGCATACAGTGAACTCTTACAGGATGAGGCGCATACAGGCACTCATCAGCAGACCTATTCATACTGCTGTGTATTACAGTTGACGTACAACTAAAATTGCAGGGTAAACATAGTCGAGACGGGGAAGAGCCGTGCTGAATACAAACTTGAAGGCGAAGCATTAACGTTGACAAGCGCAAATAGAGTGATACTAGGGAGTCAGTTTTTTTTTATTTTTTCTTTTTTTCCCAAGAGACACAGCGCTTACCGTCAACATTCACACTGTTATGTACGTATTTTCAGTACAACGCCAATACGAAAGTAAATGAAGGTAATAACATCAACCTGCGTTCCCCCAAGGTTGCTATTTCAGATGTCATTGGTTGAAGGACTTCCTTTTACGTATCAGCAATATGCGACAGTTGAAAGTTTATTATTAACACATCACTTCACCATCTTACGAAGTCGTAACTGTTAACGAGGACTTGAAGTACAGTCAGGGGTTTTGTAGGAACACTCTCGTAATGACAAATAATTAGAAAAAGCTAGGCTATCTGGACGTTCAATAATGGGAGAGGTACTCACATCGGCATACGAACAGTACTGCGGCCATATAGATATTTGTTGACAGTCAATCAGGATTACAATCAATGATAGCAAGGTCACAGGTTATCAGATACAACGCAAACTTTGCAGCCTGCCGTGTGAATCACCGTGATTGTTTTAATCAGATGACGGAACGTGAAATGACATTTAGGACATTAATCAATGCAAGCGTGGTATTGACGTAGTTTTCTACGTTCGTCTCGTTAATTTCTGGGCTGTTTAACCATCTCCACTCCGTCCCTCATGAGCCTGTAAACGTTACAACGACGAGAATACTTCATTGATCATAGCTATCCAGTAAAAGCGAGAGATTTACTTTTAAACTACAGCAGATCACAGCACAAAATAAGGACTATATTAATAGTTACATTAGAATTATTTTAGATGCTAGTGAAACAGCACCTTACCTGGCCATAACTGTCCCAGTAACTTCTAAAACCTGTTGGTAGCTGTGAAGACAGCGTATTGTGCGGCAACGTGGGGAACGATGGTTGGTGGAAGCTCGCGTAAACACTTGTGTAAGGCATCGCTAACAACAGACAGTTAGCGACCGGAAAGGACAAGCAGTCACATGTTTTCCAGTCTCATTCTTTGCGAAACAGACCCTCAGTTCTGCACAAAAACTTCGCTGACTCCTCCGCTGTGCTACCGTGCTGTGGTTGGTGTGTGTGTGTGTGTGTGTGTGTGTGTGTGTGTGTGTGTGTTTGTTTCTTTGTTTTGAATCCCGTACTGTCAGTCTAGATTTCTTACATCCTGAATCACTTCATGTAAATGTCTATGAAACTCTTTTCATACGGCCAATGAATGACCTTTTACTTTGCTCGTGTTTGTTCATCCGAGATAATGCTCTGAGTATAGTATCTTTCGAGTCAATAATTTCTTTTTATTTGGTCTTTAGAGTGAGTACACTAGTTAGACATTCACAATCAGAAAAAGTCAGCATTTCCAACATAGAAATAAAAAGTTACTTTAAAGTAACTAAAAATATTTTTTCACCATTAGCATAAAAAGGAGAAGCTTCTTAATTTTTAAACACTGTAGTGAAATTAAAATAAAAAAAACATTTAAAAACAAGTTCGTTAAATCACAACTCTTTGAAACACAAAAATCTTTTTCGTTACTAAAATTTTTGATCGCACCTTTATCTATAGGCCCGTCGTCAGATTTTAAAACTGCTAACTAAAAGTAGTCCTGTCAAACTCCTAATAACTATCATTCTTTATTAGTCAGTAGATGCTTTTGGAATGGTTTTTTCAATTCTAGGAGAAACTCTTGTCAATATCGCTAGAACTTTGAATGATCTAAAATGAACTGATTAATATCTCCAACGTGTGAATTATTACAATCACAAGCGTCTGAATTTCTTAGTTTCGAGCTGTACAAACGAATAGGGAAGCTACCGTGATTGAACTTAATCCGAGTGACTGCACGTAGGGCTCTGCGATGCACTGACGTGTTACGAAATTAAGGAAAACGATGTATGTGGAGCTGAAACCACCCGCAGTACTTTCCTTTACTGACAATTTAAATTTTCGATTTCTCTTCGCACTGGAACTCATGTCGGTGTCGGTGTGGGCGTTGTGCTCAGTCTCAGTTTTCTTCGACGAACCGAAGTTAAATACTGCTCCAAATGAATCATATGCTCAGCAGCGGAGTGAACGCTATTTCTTAACTTCCTCGCCTATTAAAACTGTTGTCCGAACAGAAAACTGAACGAGGAATTTAGCCTTTTGCGAGCAATGCCTTTCGCGGCACGATTCCAGGTACCACCGCCGGTCCCGGTTTGCCATATACTTTTGATCTTCAACAGTGTTGTTAATATACGGGGTTGTTCAAAAAGTCTCTCTGCAGTGCCGTATGATTGTTAGCCGCGCGTGCCGTATGTTTGTTCGACTACCTGGGTTACTCCCCGTCAAGTGGACTCTCCCAACATTCCACTGTTTCGTTTATCTCAGCCAGCGTCAGTAGTATCGTTGGTGTGTGTCGTTACGTGTTGACGTGAACGTTTACTTCCTTTGTTAGTTTGTTTCGTTTTTGTCACTGTTAAAATGCTGACCATTAAAGAACGTGTGTTTTCAGTCGAACAAGTGTTCAAAGCTGGCGGTAAATACACAGTTTCAGTTCGTCAAACATTTAATTCAGTTTTCCCGGAGACAACAATCCCACATCGCGATACTGTGCAAGATGTGATTAACAAATTTCGAAGTACGGTTTCAGTGACACATGCACCGAGAAGTGGTCATCCTAGCGTTTTGTCTGAGGATAAACTACTCGATATTTCCGATAAAATGTCCACGAGTCCGAACAAGTCAGTAAGAAAACACGCCCAGGAAACTGATGTTAGTGTCGGATCGGCCCACACAGCTGTAAGGAAATCTAGAACTTTTCCGATACAAAGTGACAGTCGTGCAAGAACTGAAAAATACTGATCATGGCGAGAGACTGCATTATTGTCAATGGTTCAAAAATTTCGGTCAACAAAATGGAAGGAATATTCTTAATGAAACGATTTCCACTGATGAGGTGTGGTTTCATTTATCCGGGTATATGAACTCGCAAAATTCTCGTATGTGGAGTACTGCAAATTCATAGTGTTTTCATGAGGAATCACTTCATTCTGTGAAAATAGGAGTTTGGATTGCAATTTCTAGACGTCGGATTATGGGTCTCATATTTTTCAACGAAACAATAAACGCACAACGATACTGCAGTAATATTCTGTACCCATTCGCAGGAGAACTTGTGTTAAGTGAAATACTGAAAGGTTATTTTCAACTACATGGTGCAACCGCGCATATACAGCTCGCATTTCAATGTCACTGCTTGCTGATGTTTTTGGTGATCGCATCATTTCTCAGGGACTTTTGCCTCCACGATCGCCTGACCTAACACCACTGGACTTTTTCTTCTGGGGTGCAACGAAAGCAATTGTCTATAAAAACCATCCAAAATCCATCGATGAATTGAAAACTGCAATGCAATTGTCTATAAAAACCATCCAAAATCCATCGATGAATTGAAAACTGCAATATCCACTTTCACTGCTTCTGTTACGGAAGAAATGTTACAGCTTGTGTTTGGAAACATGACTAGACGAATTTAATTGTGTATTAGACAACAGTGGGGACACTTTCAACATTTAATGTGAAAATCTGTAAGTAAAAATGGATATTCAATAAATTAATCACTTGTATTTCACTGAGTTTCATTTCGGTATATTCACTACGGCATACGGCACGCGCGGCTAACAATTATACGGCACTGCGGAGAGACTTTTTGAACATCCCGTCACTGAACACTCCTCGAGGGTAATAGTGTCAGCAAAAGCATTAAGACATATTACCCAGTCAACAGTTGCCGCCATTGAATGTGTCAAACGTGCCACAAGTCACGGAAGTGTTTTTTTACAAAATTGCACGATTTCGTACAGACGCCAGAATAATGAAATAACATGTAGCCTGAATTATTCCAAAAGCACAATAATCGAGAATATCCACAGAAAATTGCGCAGCGCTGCAGCCGCATCGCAGTAAAATTCTGGAAATTCTTTCCAGGTAAAAAGTATGGCGCAACAAGAAGTATAGAGAGATATAGATTTCCACAAAATCCTGCGACGAATAGTGAAACACTCTTACAGCAAACACCACAGGTAAATTTAAAAGCGAGGATAAATATACATAGAATAAAAAAATATCGTTCTACGACGTAATAGCTACTACGTTACATCGCACTGTTTCTCGATAAACTGATTACGTGATATACAACTGTATGGCTTGATGGCAGAGTGGTAAAGTGCCAGACTACAGAACCAAAATGTCTTGGGTTTGATCCACGATTCCTCCTAAAGTTTTTATCTAGTATTTACTATTCCTTTCAACTCTGGCAATATTTGTTACTGTGAAATATGCCGCGTTGCTATACGGTTCGGAGTCCGCGTTACACCGTTAACTCCCGCGATAACTGAGTGGAAAGTTGGTTCGAAGATCAGAGAATGACCTCGCCATACCACCTTCTACAGGACTATGCCTAATAAAGCACTGTAGTGTTATAACCAACCTCCAGGTTGATTACTGCATCTTTTTGATCTATATGCACAACAGCATCAAGAAAACTGTAGCTACTTGCGTGTCAAAGTATGTTGTAACACACAACAATTATCCAGTGCTTCTAGTTTCCCCACTGAAAAACGTCCACGAGGAAATTGAATTGGAAATTCGAAGGTAGAAGCATTCACCAGACGGTCGATGTTCTCCCTTCTCGTCTACATTTAGACCGCTCGATATTCTCGCGGTGCTGACCCCGTGGGCTGCATAGACGGACATACCACTCCGCGCTCCCATTCTCTGCACAGACTGACACCCACCGTAAACAGAAAAAACACTGACGACGCCACCAAACTATCAGTCGACCACAATATTACTGCACCTCTGAGTGAGGGCGCTTCAGCGGCTTGTCGTGAGTCAACGCGTAATCAGCATTGATAGTATACGCACATCTGATCTGGAAGCATCTACAGTGAGACGTCTTTTCCCTAATCACCACTTACTCGGACTTGTTAACAACGTCAGCATGTGTTTTCGATTACTGCCACGTGCAACAATGTCGAGGTTAAGTAGCACACCGCAGTAAATACAGCAAGAAAAAAGTCGCACTTACAACGAATTTTTGTTCTATACGCTCGCAAAAAACGAAATTAATTGTAATTAACGCATTCATTATTCCATATTGACTGCACGGAGCGTATATGCGTTATATTTTAATGAGTTACGGAATCATCGCTAGTTTTCGCATGTTTCCTAAATGTGAAAGCAGTATCTTAATAAATTTTTTTAAAGTATCATCAAACTTACATGGTTATTCAATGCATTACGATTTTCTAACCCATATTATAAGCTCGGTTGCATTGGAATTTGAAGTACAAAAATAAATATGATTTACCAAATGTACATCGCTATTACATAGGGTACATTACGCTGCAGTTGTTACTTCACTACGGCCAGAATGAAGGGAAACGGCGTTACTGCACCGAAGACCATTTTTTTTTACGGTTTTTGCGTACAGACACTGTCTTATTAGTCACAATGAGGATTCACATCGTCGTTTTATGATCAATCTGGCTTTTGGTGGAGACGGGTAGTTAATTAATATATACTCACTGTATGTTCATAATTACTTTGTGACACTATTTGCCACGCGGAGTGGCCGTGCGGTCTAAGGCGCCACGTCACGGATTGCACGGCCCCTCCCGCCGGAGGTTCTTGTCCTCCGTCGGGCATGGGTGTCTTTGTTGTTATTAGCATAAGTTAGTTTAAGTAGTGTATAAGTCTAGGGACCAATGACATCAGCAGTTTGGTCCCGTAGGAATTCACACACATTTGAACATTTTTTTGACACTATTTGTCAGGTGTTTTACACTGATCGCATCGGTAGCTCATCACGTCCGAGTTCAGAACACTATCTGTATGCGCAGACAAACCTGTACAAACATACTTAACGAAAAACTAAGTTAAAAATCCAGAGGCAGTAGTCCTGTAAAAAACCTTGGTTGGCAATTATATAATTTCTCCCCAACGTCAAAGTTATTAGCGACCACATTTAATTCACACGCAACTGATTCTTCAGAATCATGGCAGGATGGATTATCGCACTTCAGGAGAAACTGGGGACCAATAGCACCACAGCCACTACTTCTGTCATGACCACATAGTGCTCTGCCTCTAAAGGGCTCGATTTCGATTGGATGTTGAACTCTCGACACTCTGACGTATTAGTCTGCATCGCCGCTTGCAAATGGAGATGAGGAGATCGTATATATATAATACTTGTCACTATCGATTATTAGCCATAGAGAACATGAGACAACGCTCAGAAACCAACCTAACGGTGGCTTGTGCGTCATTACACTATCTCGTGATTCACTCCAGTACTTCCCTATCTAAAGACAACAAGGCGAGAGTTTAGTGCATGGGCAGTAGTCGAATCTTTTGCTTCCGCTAGTGTAACGCGTAAGCCGATGCAACTTTTATATCGTCTACATTACACTCCGTACTAACTTGTGATTTAAAAATGCGAAACGCAACATCCTCTATGCTTTTTCACAACCAAGACCACTAAACAAAGCCGGCCGGGATGGCCAAGGCGGTTCTAGGCGCTACAGTCTGGAACCGCGCGACCGCTACGGTCGCAGGTTCGAATCCTGCCTCAGGCATCGATGTGTGTGATGTCCTTAGGTTAGTTAGGTTTAAGTAGTTCTTAGTTCTAGGGGACTGATGACCTCAGAAGTTAAGTCCCATAGTGCTCACAGCCATTTTTGAACCACTAAACAAAGGTGTGAACCTATGCCTTCTAGACGCCTAAATCGTTATTTCGCGAGATGTCCATGGGAACAGGTAATATGCTGGCTGGCTCTTTGTGGAATGTACGTAATCGCAGCTTCAATGGTAAATCTCTTCGTGACGCACAACACCTGGAGTTAACAGCCCTATGGAGCCCCCTTGGGGTACGCTGGATTTTTTTTTCGTTTTTTTTTTTCACATTCGCTTATTTTGCCCCACTAAGAATAAAAATGTAATTCTATCAGCTCTGAAGTCCTGAATCCACCCCACTGCCGGTCCCACATTCTGCAAGCACGCTTTCTTTCACCATATTCATACACCTCAAGTCATTTGACTTTGTGTTGCAGAGGGGTAGTGCGTGAACTACTGCAGCTTCCCACCTTTACTATTCCACTCGCGAATCCATGCATGACAGCCTGTTTGTAAGCCTGCGTGTGATTTCGAATTTATCTTTATGGTGTTTCCGCGGGATACATATACAAGGAACTAGTATATTTGTTGACTCTTAAAAGAACACATGCTCTCGGAATTTCAATAGTAAACCAAACTGTGATGCAGAGCGCCTCTCTTTTAGTGTCTGCCACTGGAGTTGGATTAGCATCTCTGCGACGCTTTCGAGCTTACTCAACGAACCCGTAACGAGACAAGCTCTTTTCTGTTTCCTCTGTAACTCCTACGTTGCAAGAGTCTGAGACTGAGAAGAAATACATAAATGTATCTCTAATGAGCGTTTTGTACGCCACCTACTTTGTGTATGGACCACACTTCCTGATGATTATTCCAGATAATCTCACACCGGGATTTCCCTATCCTATGATTAGTTTTGTGCAGTCACTCCGCTATAAATCTAATGTATTTCCAGTAATTGTTCGGCAACCGTGTAGTCAAAGAATAATCATCTTCCTGTCCATTTGTCCACAGTGCGGACATGTATGGAAGGCATTCTGCTAACCACGGAATACGATATCAACTGTAGTGCAATTACATACTATCCTCTGGATCTTATCGAAGAACAGGGTGATTTAGAGTTTCAGAGAGTCGGTGTTTGAGACATCCAATACGATTCCTACATAAGTGGTTTTCATTCTCCAAACACGTCTTAATACGTGAGCATAATTCTACAACACATTGACGTTAGCGGTGTAGACATACACTGAGGACCCAAAACACTGAACACCGTCGAACGTGAGATTAGTACAGGTATGCCGCGTTGCGGCATTTAGGCCACGTGACGCGGTAAAGAAAGTATACAGCGTAATTCGCTGATGATGTTACAAACTTTCGGTGATGATAGAGAAAGTTAAATGTAGCAATCTCAGTTAAGGGGACCTGGTCCGGAAACGACCAAGTCAAAATTTACAAGTGAAAATCATTCGGATGCATCTGACATACTTGTACCGGTGCTGTGATTGCTACGACTGTAGGATAGACAACTTTCAGGAGTGGTAGTGCGGACGAAAACAAGAATGCGTAGTAAACCTGGGCTCCAAAACACATACCTTAAGAGCTATGGGCAACTGTTCAGTGAAAGAAACGTGTTTCACTGTAGCGAAGATTATTAAGTGCTCATAGCTCTTAACGTACGCATTTTGGAGCCCATGTGTACTGACATTTTCTTCCTGTTTTGGTCCATACTACCACTTGACAGACGCCTACCCTGCAATCGCAGAAATAACAGTACCGCTACAAGTACTCCACTGCCAGAGGTATCAGAACAATTTCCGCTTGTAACTTTCGACTTCGTCGTTTCCGGAACAAGGTCACTTACATCAAAATGTTACGATTACCATCTCCATCGTCGCTGAATGTTCATATCATGGAAGCACCCAGTATAAGCGGAGCAAAGACGAATGTGGAAATCCGACGGCATAGCATATAATCCGAAAAGTTTCGAGACAGGATTTTCTTAAAAAAAATAAAAATAGAAGAGTGAGGGAGAGAGAATATATATATATATATATATATATATATATATATATATATATATATATATAGAGAGAGAGAGAGAGAGAGAGAGAGAGAGAGAGAGAGAGAAGTTAAGACGGTGGTTTTAATGCTTCAGGTATTGTACATAGCCTCCCCCAATTGAGTACGACTCACAGAACGTTGATACAACCACGAGGAATTATCAGAAAAATGCTTCTTTGAGATGTTATTCAACTCGGGCGTCACACTGGTTTGAATGTCAGTTACGTCGTCGAAGTGGTGACTCTTCATGTGGATTTCTGTATCTTGTCTTATTGTGGTAGGTTAGTACGGATGAACCATGCCTCGTCACCAGTGATGATTTTGTCCATAAAAGAACTGTCGATGTATTGTGTTTTAATCAAACCGCGTCCATGCGTCATCTTTGTTCGCGAGTCAGTGTGTACGGGACAACCTTTGCACATACTTCTCTCTTCTTCAAATCATTCTAGGGAGTGTCTTGAACACATGATTTAGAGAACTAGCTACACTGCGATTTGTGACCTAACGACTGACAGCCACTGCTGCAACCTATCTGCCCACAACTGACTGACCGAATGCTTAAATGTTTGCAGTTGTTAGCTGAAGCTGCCATCGTATTTACAGTGCTGACGTCCTTTATACCGCAGGAATAAAATCAATCTCGAAACTAATTGGACGGACAGTGTAGGCAACTTCGATAAAGAGCAGAATGTTATGGCCCATCATCTGAGAACGAACATCTCGGAAGCGCCGAAGCTGATCGGCAGTTCGAGTGCCACTGTCGTGAACATCTATGTAAAATTATTTGACGACGATGAAACCACGATTAGGTGAAAAGGTGCTACACGTCCAGGCCTCTACACAGAATGCCGTGACAGGAGAATAGGCCGCTCTGTAAAGCGGATAGGCCGACCTGACAACTGAGTACACTGTTGGCAGACCACAACTTGATTTGTGCGGTACACATTGGCACCCCGTACCGGAACCACTGACGAGAAACATCAGAACCGCAGATTCTGAGGTGTGGTACGATAAAACTATATTTTTTACCAGCAAAAATATTGTATTCACACTTTTAAAATGCTCATAAACTGTTAAAATAAGGTTTTAAGGTTTTCAAAAGTCTAAATTTCAAAAACACCCCGCAACCCCAGTCACAGTCCCGGAAACTACATTTTTACAAATCAAGCCCTGGCGCAGACAAATGTTTCGGAGTACATAGTTCAGCGCACATTGTTGAACACTGGGCTCTACAGCAGACAATCCCTAGTGCTGTCACAATGGCCCAACAACATCGTCAACTAGGATTGCTGTGAATACGGGATCATCGAGACAGGATTGCGGATCAACGGAAACGTGTCGCATTGTCGGATGAATCACGTTTCTTGATACACTCCTGGAAATTGAAATAAGAACACCGTGAATTCATTGTCCCAGGAAGGGGAAACTTTATTGACACATTCCTGGGGTCAGATACATCACATGATCACACTGACAGAACCACAGGCACATAGACACAGGCAACAGAGCATGCACAATGTCGGCACTAGTACAGTGTATATCCACCTTTCGCAGCAATGCAGGCTGCTATTCTCCCATGGAGACGATCGTAGAGATGCTGGATGTAGTCCTGTGGAACGGCTTGCCATGCCACTTCCACCTGGCGCCTCAGTTGGACCAGCGTTCGTGCTGGACGTGCAGACCGCGTGAGACGACGCTTCATCCAGTCCCAAACATGCTCAGTGGGGGACAGATCCGGAGATCTTGCTGGCCAAGGTAGTTGACTTCCACCTTCTAGAGCACGTTGGGTGGCACGGGATACATGCGGACGTGCATTGTCCTGTTGGAACAGCAAGTTCCCTTGCCGGTCTAGGAATGGTAGAACGATGGGTTCGATGACGGTTTGGATGTACCGTGCACTATTCAGTGTCCCCTCGACGATCACCAGTGGTGTACGGCCAGTGTAGGAGATCGCTCCCCACACCATGATGCCGGGTGTTGGCCCTGTGTGCCTCGGTCGTATGCAGTCCTGATTGTGGCGCTCACCTGCACGGCGCCAAACACGCATACGACCATCATTGGCACCAAGGCAGAAACGACTCTCATCGCTGAAGACGACACGTCTCCATTCGTCCCTCCATTCACGCCTGTCGCGACACCACTGGAGGCGGGCTGCACGATGTTGGGGCGTGAGCGGAAGACGGCCTAACGGTGTGCGGGACCGTAGCCCAGCTTCATGGAGACGGTTGCGAATGGTCCTCGCCGATACCCCAGGAGCAACAGTGGCCCTAATTTGCTGGGAAGTGGCGGTGCGGTCCCCTACGGCACTGCGTAGGATCCTACGGTCTTGGCGTGCATCCGTGCGTCGCTGCGGTCCGGTCCCAGGTCGACGGGCACGTGCACCTTCCGCCGACCACTGGCGACAACATCGATGTACTGTGGAGACCTCACGCCCCACGTGTTGAGCAATTCGGCGGTACGTCCACCCGGCCTCCCGCATGCCCACTATACGCCCTCGCTCAAAGTCCGTCAACTGCACATACGGTTCACGTCCACGCTGTCGCGGCATGCTACCAGTGTTAAAGACTGCGATGGAGCTCCGTATGCCACGGCAAACTGGCTGACACTGACGGCGGCGGTGCACAAATGCTGCGCAGCTAGCGCCATTCGACGGCCAACACCGCGGTTCCTGGTGTGTCCGCTGTGCCGTGCGTGTGATCATTGCTTGTACAGCCCTCTCGCAGTGTCCGGAGCAAGTATGGTGGGTCTGACACACCGGTGTCAATGTGTTCTTTTTTCCATTTCCAGGAGTGTACATCAGATAAGATAGTCTTACCACGGACTTAGGCTAGTGATGTAGTCCCCAAAGGCGATGGCGTCATCCAGGATGATAACGTTCCGTGTAACAACGCCATAAACGTGGTATAATGAACTCAGTCAGACACTTCCGCTTCATGCGCACTTTGACGTGAAACGTTATTCTGCGACGCCAAACTCTTGCTGCTGCTATCCGCCGCAGGACAACTAAACCAACAGGACATTAGTGCACGATTAAAAAGTTTGTAATGTCGTCGTTGTTGTTGTTATTATTTTGTTGTTGGTCTTCCGTTCTTTCTACATTAGGTTTGATGCAGCTCTCCAAGCTAGTCTGGTCTGTGAAAGGACCTTAATCTGTGTAACTAGTAAAAGCTACATACCTACATCCCTCTGAACCTGACTACTGTAGTAAAGTCTAAAACGTCTGGTCAGTGGTGGCCGAGCAACTGGCTCATCACAATACACCAGTCACTACTCTTGATGAACTGTGGTATCGTGTTGAAGCTGCATGGGGCAGCTGTACCTGTACACGCCATCCAAGCTCTGTTTGACTCAATGACCGGGCGTATCAAGGCCGTTATTACGGCCAGAGGTGGTTGTTCTGGGCACTGATTTGTCAGGATCTATGCACCCAAATTGCGTGAAAATGTAATCACATGTCAGTTCTAGTATAATATATTTGTCCAATGAATACCCGTTTATCATCTGCATTTCTTCTTGGTGTAGCAATTTTAATGGCCAGTAGTGTATCTCTGTATTTGAATGCGCATGCCTATACCAGTTTCAAATGTTCAAAGGTGTAGGAATTCCTAAGTGACCAAACTGCTGCGGTCATCTGTCCCTAGACTTACACACTACTTAAGACAATTTACGCTAAGGACAACACACACACCCATGTCCGAGGGAGGTCTCGAACCTCCGGCGGAAGTATACTAGTTTCTTTGGCGCTTCAATATACATGGAAGTTCGATTCTTCAAAGAATCGGAGGTTTACTGGTATCTTGCTGATTATGACTAACGATATGCACCGGCGTCGGCTGAATCTCGGCTACAATGCGCCAGTCACCCCTCATCCTGTGTGCTGGAGCTGCCGTCGATAGGCTACTTGTGTAAAGTTACGTAATTAGAGGCTGGGCCTGCACCGGCTCCACGGAGGTCGGGCCAGGTCAGCCGCGCGCAGTTATCTCGTTGGAGAGGGGCCACCTGTGCGGCCGGCGCCCTTACCGGATGCGGAGGTGCCCGGCCAGGGAGCCGCGTCGTCTCCGTCATCGGCGGGCAAGTTCAAGAACGCTGCCTCTCTAGCAACTTCTCATCTTCAAGGGTTGTTAGTCGTCGCCTTTCGCTGAAGGCGCTTTCTCAGTCTGCTTCGTATAATACGCTACGGTCTCAGTTTGAAATTAACATCGTCTACCTACACATAATGGATCTTCCACTCTGCAGTTGAATGTGCGCTCTTCTTAATCATCCCGGTAGATTAAAACTGTGATGGACCGTGACTCAAAACCAGTACCTTGCTTTTCACGGGGAATGGTGTTAGCTACTGAGAATTTTAGACAACTCGCGACCAGCTCACAGTTCTCATCTGCCATGAAGTTTCATCGTCTATCGGTATTTATATTCTACATGCTGCAATACAGTGTGCGTTAGAATGACTCCAGCATCATTAGTGTTCTCTCCTCTTGAGAAAATAAAGTTTTATTTCATTCTAGTTCAAATATGTATTAGGAAACAATTTTTTATTCACTGGCGATCTGTTAATTATAAATTATGATGAAGATAAACAGTAAATCCCTGTCCACAAGCTGAGTTTGCAGTGTCAAGAATATAACTTGAAAGCATCTAGTGGTAAGACGAAAGTAATGGCAATTAGAGGAGTCGAAAAGATACGATCGAAAATTGTCATTTATAAGAAAATAATACATTAATTGCAAAGTTTTACCCTCTTGGAAATCATACGTTACCTAGAGTCTAGAACATCAGAGTGTATATATATATATATATATATATATATATATATATATATATATATATATATACAGGGTGAAAGGTATTTAAACTGACAAACTCGGGGAGGTTGTAGGGGACATCAAAACAAATATTTTTCCCTAATGTCATCAAGGGATCACCAATTTAGTATTGGAGGGCAGCGTGGAGGGTAAAAATCGTAGAGGGAGACCAACAGATGAATTACACCAAGCAGATTCAGAAGGATGTACGTTGCAGTAGGTACTGGGAGATGAAGAAGCTCGCACAAGATAGAGTAGCATGGAGAGCTGCATCAAACCAGTCTCTGGAGTGAAGACCACCACCACCACCACCACCACAACAACAACAACAACAACAACGTCATTTTCTTCTATGAGGAGTATTTAAACTGGTAGAGGAAGATTTCTCTGGCAACAAATTAATTAAACCAACAAAAGACTCCAGAGCGGACACATCTGGGGATCGAGCAGGCCATGGTACAGGACCACCTCTGCCAATCCACGTTTATGGGAACCGTCGGTCCAGGAATCGACGCACACGACGACTGAAATGTGCCAGCGCCCCGTCATGTTGGAACCACATGCGTTGTCTTGTACGGAGCGGGGCGTTTTCCAGCAATTCTGGCAATGCTCTGGCGAGAAATTGTAATAGTGCCTTCCATTTAATGACCTAGGTAGGAGATACGGCCCAATTAAACAGTCCCCAACAACACCGACCCACACATTAACGAAGAACCGCACTTGATGAGCGCATGTGGGTTATCCTCACTCCAAACATGCGTATTGTGCATGTTGAAGACTCCATCTCCCCTGAACTTTGCTTCATCGGTAAACAACACAACGAATGGAAATGTAGGATGCATTTCACAGTGTTCCAGGTACCACTGCGAAAACTGTGCTCTGGGTGAATAATCAACTGGTTCCAGGTTGTGGACACGCTGTAAGTGAAATGGACGTAACAATTGCTCCCAAAGGACTGTTCTTACATTCGTCTGATTCGTCCCCATGTTACGTGCAATTGCACGAGTGCTGATTGAAGGATTCCGCTCCACATACTGCAAGACAGCTTCCTCAAATTGCAACGTTCTTACCGTGCGACGGCGTCCCTGTCCAGGTAATTTGCTAAATGACCCGGCCTCACGCAGACGTTGGTACACAGCAGCAAAGGTCGTATGGTACGGGATACGGCGATTAGGATATTGTTTGTTGATAAACCCGCTGTGTAGCTCGTCCGTTGTGGTGCGCCACGTAGTACGCACCAAGCAAGTCAGTGTACTCACTCCAGGTGTATCGCTCCATTAGTAAACAGAGAGAATGCACTACTACACTGATGGACAGCAGTTGCCTCCAACTGAAGAGCGTAATACGCCCTCTAGCAACTGAAGATCGTAATACGGCCTCTAAAAACTGAAGAGCGTAATACGACCTCCACCGGTTTAAATAATCCTCATAGGAAAAAATGACATTAGGAAAAAATACTTGTTTTGATGTCCCCTACAACCTCCCGTAGTTTGTCGGTTTAAATACTTTTCACCCTGTATAGGACAAGGCATCGTCGTAAAGTAAATGAATCAGAGTCTGTGTCCGTGTGAGTTAAAGCTGCACTAAATTGTGCAACGATTTAAGTTGTTGGTTATGTCACGCATCATTATAGAAACTGAAATAAAGCACCTGTCCTTGCCAAATTCCCCTATGTTTGTGTGTGTGTGTGCGTGTGTGTGTGTGTGTGTGTGTGTGTGTGTGTGTCATCGAATATGCAACTTTACGAAATAAGGCAAAGACAGTATTTAAAATTTTTATAAAACTATGGCGGTTTCCGTGCTCCTTTACGGCAGTGAGACGTGAATACTTACCAAACCACAAAGAAATAATATTCAAGCATATGAAAACGGATGCCTAAGAGCTGTGAAATGATGCACAAATTTAGATAAAATAAAAAATAGATCTTAGAATAGACACAAAAGTTGAATCAATACACGATAAAAGATATAAGATGTAGCCAAATGAAATGACCTTGTGGAAAAAAAAGTCAGCCATAAAATATGTACCACGAGGAAAAAGATCAATGTGCCTCACCAACTGGTACGTGTAGTTCTGGATGCAGCATGAAGTATTGTTACGTGTTACGCTGAGGAAAGGGCAATCGAAGACACACTAGTCCTGTTCAGTGAGCACTGCTTTCGAAGCAGAAGACATCCCGGACACGCTAACATTCTTCTATTTTAATAGCGCCTTCTAGAAACAGTCTTCGTCTTGAGCACGATCGCGGCGGAAGGTGATTTCGCGAATGTCGTCACAGAAGAGAGTAATACACCACCTTCCATCTGTACGCCAACTGTGGAATGTCCTATTTTAACACCTCAAATTTGCGTCTCTAAGATACTGCAGGGATACAATGTCCAAGTTTATCATCTTCAGAAGTTGCATGCACTAGGACCGCATCATTTATGAAATAGTTACTTCATGAAAATGCTAATGATGCTCCCTTTCACTTACGCGTATTAACCACAAACCACTAAATCACCCCCCCCCCCCCCGTCTTTAAATACAGGAGCTCTCAGGTATAAAACAGCTTCAGACTTCTGATTACTTTACAAACGAGTTAATGTGTTGACTATTTGACGTTAAGTACATAAAATCTTTATAGCTCAAGACTCATGTTGGCTTCATTAGTTTAGTATCATTCACACAAAAAAAGGGAAAAGTAAAAACCAATACAGGGTTGTAAACGAGAAAAAGTTCAGAAAAGGTAAACTGTGTATAAAGTTTGTTGGAAGTTGCTACCTGCTTTCTGTCTGAAGACATACGCAGCTTCTCACTGTAAGATTCGTCTTATTAGGTTGAATCTTGATTCTATTTCTTAATGAGTAGATTATGACAGGATCTTCAATTTTTAAATTCAGCCAATGATTATCTGCAAATCTGCTAGTCAAATTATTGTTGCTACTGGAAGCCATTTGGTAGGCCGGCCACCTGCAGCTTGGCTGATGTCTAGTAAACGCGTACATGTTACTTTCGAGTGACATCTTTAACTCTGAGAATACACTAATGACTGCTACAAGAACTCGTTAACAAATATTTTCCGTGAAAATTTTGGATGCTATGGTTGCATATGGAGCCCCTCCACAACTGGATTTTGATGAGCGAGAACAGCTAACTGATGACTTGGGGAACATTGGACACGTTAAGCAAGAGCTGCTGCGCGACCACCGAATTCGCTTGACTCAACGCTCTTTGGTTTTGCGGCTGGCAGTGTGTGACCAGTGTACTGTACATTACTCCAATTTTCGCGAGAGATGAGCTGACTGCACAAAGCCATTATGCGATTCATGACAAACGGAATCCTATTATGATCGGCAGAATTGGACAGTAATCGCTGCAAAACTACAACGCATATAATAACGCTCAGAACAGACGGTTAGAAAACCTGTTAGCAATTCCAAAACGACTACGGTACAACTATTCCCTTTTAAAATGACTCCATAATCACCAGCTTCTGTCAACTTCTTATGCCATTTTCGAGTATGTATCTCAATTATCTTTTCCGGTGGCATGCCTAATAAAACCTTCTCGGTTAGAACTGCTACTTACGAATGCCGTATCATTGACGATTCTGCAATTATAATTTACAACTAGCGTACTTGAAAATGGCTTCAGGCCGAAACGTGAAGAAAAACAAGTAGTTGACAATTGCAGGTGATTACTTTGTCATTTCAAAAATTTCTAGTAAGTATGGACCCAAGTTCAAAGAAAGTTATTAAAATATAATTTGTATACAGTTGTTCAGTCAGAGAACTGTATGGGAGGGTCGCGCGAGTAACTTATAAACCGTTGTTTCAAATGAGTAAGATCGTTCACAAAAAAGTTCACGGTAGCAATCTATCGTTCACAAACTTTGTTGACCAGATCCGAAACACATTGTAGAATCAAACTATTTTTTTAAATTTTTGAACGAAGACGCTGTTTAGTGACACGAAATAATTCGTGCTGTGACATAACATTTCAATGTTCTAGAAATAAATTGTTTAACAGGCAGAGCTCTTAAGCGCTATTTCAGATGTGTTATTACTAAATTTACACGGAAAAACTGCTGTATTAGCAACTCTTGGTCTCACATTTTGCAAATTTCCTGGTGTTTTGTCGGGAAGTTTATTCGTAAATATTGGTATGTATTGTGACTAAACAGTTTCAACGCAATGTGTAAACATGAGAAAAATTTCAGTGGATTGTTACATTCTAGTCATTTACAAGTTCGTAAATGACACTCTGGCTGAAATTTTGCATTTATAAACATTCGTTTCAGTCCTAGTCATGCAAATACACTTGAAATTAACAGCTTTTTACAGGATGTCAGTTTTAAATAACAGTTCGTCTACGGAATAATAAGAGTTGTACAAAAGAAAAGATTTTACATTAGATTTAAAATCTGCTTATTACCTGTCAGACATTTTATGTTATACGACAAATAATCAAAAATTTTTGGTAATGCATAGGAAATCATTTCTGAGAAACTGGCAGCCTTCATTAATCACATTCTTGCTGATAGCAATTGTGAAATCAAGGCTTTCTTTATCATTAGTCAGTTATTCGAGAGAATTACTTTTCCGTAAGGCATTATTGACCTAAATATACAAAATATGTTAGGCGGTTAATTCGTTTGTTTCCAAGATTAACTATTATAGTCTCAGCAGTTCAGTAATATGCTTCTTCTAGTTCAAGTTTTCATCAATATGTACACACAAAAATTTTGAACGCTCTTCCCTATTTACTGACTCCTGTTCACAGGATAACTTATACAGAATTCTTTTTTCGTTCATGGAGTCAGTGCTGGAAATCAGTGGCTATACACATAACGTTCATTAACTTTGCGATTCGGCTTGGGTGTGTCTAACAGTACGAAAACCAGGCATTACAAATAGAATGTAATTTCAAGCACGTGGCGTGAGTTGCGAGTGTTTACGTGTGGCGAGTAAGGAAGGTGGAATACCGTGGTCATGTGTTCGTGACTGCAGGTAGCCGCGAGTCTACAAGCTCGTGGTCATGACGAGGCAACCGGTCAGTCCCCTTCCACCTCTCAGGCAGTTCGCGCCTAGCAATTGTTTCCTCGTTCCTCACCGCAAGACGTCCCAGTAGAGTTTCCGCGCGACAGTCTAATAATACTTACGAAATATCTCGTGGACTTTTCCACATATGTGAAAAAGAGAGGATGAAGGGGGAGAAAAATCACATGGATACCAAATTATACATGTTTAGCAATAGTGACCCAAATTATATAAAATTCTAACGATGATTTTGAAGCATAAAGCGTTTCCAGAAAAGTTTCTTCTAGTTAACCTTTTATCTGCTGATCGCGGTGCGGACTAGGGTAATCGAATTTTCAGATTTGTAGTTCAGAAAAGGTAATCGAAAGCGGACTGTTTCGTTATCACCTGGCATTAATCTTAGAATTAAACACAAAACTTACAATTAAATAAGCTTAGAACCAGATCTGTTTTAAAAACGTTAACAATAATGTTTAATGGCACACTGCGCACAACTATTGCAGATGTGTATGAAATCAGCGAAGTTGTAAAGTAGTTTTGTACAAAACCTACATTTACCTTACCCATGCTAACACAGTCATCAGGCCGCTTTCAGCAGCATTATACTTGTTTTATCATAGTGCCGTCCCAGTTCTATTCCACGCAATATAGGCAACTCATACCTGAATAACCAGACGTACATACCAACTACCGACATTTAGAAATTCATGATCCAGCGCTATTTCTTCAGGAGCTGTAAATCCTCCATTTAAAATGTCACTGCCATCAAATTCGATTCCTAAAGAACGTGTATCGTATTACATACTTGCCTGGTACGTCGCTATCCTATTCAATTCACCATACTTTGTTTTACATTAACGTGTGCACGTGCAGACCCAGGCAGTTACAGTGGTTCAGTGCTGAAAATTCTGAACGGGCATTCAGGAAGACGGCGGTTCTAACGCCCGTCCGGTCATCCTGAGATAGGTTTTTCATTGTTTCCCTAAACCGCTTAAGGCAAATTCAAGAATGTTTACTTTGAGAAGGACACGACTGATGTCCGTCCTCACCCTTCTTCAATACGCGTTCGTGCTCCTCCTCTAATCACCTTGACGTCGAAGGGTAGTTTAACACTAATTTTCCTTCCTTCCCATCGTTAATTACTTACGCTGGCATTGAATTATCATTATTCGCGTACGTGGTATTTTGTTGTAACAAAGAACGGAGAAATATTTTAATATCTGCAAGAGCCCAATATCCGTCAGGTGCAACGATTACTATCTGAATGCGACGGTGGCATCAGCCAAGAAAAGGTTTATAATGTTACATTGTTGTAGGTTCGGTCCTTCGGGCACCAAATCCAAACGGAACCGGACGGTGAATTATTTGACTTCCATTTCAAAAATGAAATTTCACGGGTAACTATTTATGTGTGTATCTAGAATTAGAGTAAAAGTCACACGAAACCCACTCGCTCTGTTCGTCTATGAGATCCGGAAAGTGGTAAATACCGTCACCCAGGTGACCCAGGTGGACTTCCAGAAGTTGTTCAACACTGTTACGCACTGGCGCCTAATGGGCAAATTTCCCGTGGTACGGAATATCGGACCAGCTATGTGACTGGGTTGAAGAGTTCCTAACAAACATAACACGATATGACATCCGTAATAGAGGGAAATTTCCAGATGTCGGGCATACTCCAAGGGAGTCCTTATACGACCATTATTTTTCACGGTATCTATAAATAACGTAGTGGATAACATCGGATGTTAGGTGAGATGATGATGTTGCAACAGAGAAGTAGTAACGCTTGATAATTGTTGTGAAACACAGGAAGACCTGCAGAGAATCAGTGTCTGGTGCAGGGATTGGCAGCTGACTCTTAGTGTAAACAAATGGAACGTACTGCGCCTAAACAGACAGAAAGACCTATTATTCTAAAATCGCAAGATTTCACAACGATCATTGGAAGCAGTCAAATGCATTAAGTATCTAGGAGAATGCGTACGAAGAGATTTAAATTGGGCGACTACATAAAACTAATGGTTGGTATGGCAGATACCTGACAGCTCGGGTTAGGGAAGGATGGGGTAGGAAATCGGCAGTGCCCTTTGAAAGGAACCATCCCGGCATTTGCCTGAAACGATTTAGGGAAGTCACGGAAAACCTAAATCAGGATGGCTGGAGACGGGATTGAACCGTCGTCCTCCCGCGAATGCGAGTCCATGAAAGTGAAATTAGGGAAGCTTACGGTCGAAGTAGAGAGGATATAAAATGTAGACTGGCAATGGCAAGGAAAGCGTTTCTGAAGAAGAGAAATTTGTTAACATCGAGTATAGATTTAAGTGTCAGGAAGTCGTTTCTGAAAGTATTTGTATGGAGTGTAGCCATGTATGGAAGTGAAACATGGACGATAACCAGTTTGGACAAGAAGAGAATAGAAGCTTTCGAAATGTGGTGCTACAGAAGAATGCTGAAGATAAGGTGGGTAGATCACGTAACTAATGAGGAGGTATTGAATAGGATTGGGGAGAAGAGAAGTTTGTGGCACAACTTGACTAGAAGAAGGGATCGGTTGGTAGGACATGTTCTGAGGCATCAAGGGATCACCAGTTTAGCATTGGAGGGCAGCGTGGAGGGTAAAAATCGTAGAGGGAGACCAAGAGATCAATACACTAAGCAGATTCAGAAGGATGTAGGTTGCAGTAGGTACTGGGAGATGAAGAAGCTTGCACAGGATAGAGTAGCATGGAGAGCTGCATCAAACCAGTCTCAGGACTGAAGACTACAACAACAACTATCTATTACTTTTCCCGCGGGCCATTCGCGACTGAAATAGCAAAGGAGGGAACCGCGGTGGTACATAAAACATCCTCGCCACACACCGTAAGGTGGCTTGCGGAATACAGATGTAGATATGTTTTGGAATGAACTGTTAGTACACAGATTAAAACCGTAGGTAGTTTCCGCATCTTGTCAAGTTCTTTGCCATTTCATTTTCTGTTACGTGATGTATGCCCTGTCTAACGTAAGATCATTTAGCAACATTATTTCCTAAACCCTTTTTCGTCAAAAATTCTAGTTTTGATAACAAGTATGCTTGTGTGGCTATCCTCCGCAGCAAGCATATAAATACTTGTTTTGTAAATAAAACTGCCTTTTCCTGCTGCTAGATACTTTATTTATCCCATGCGCATTTTGCCTTTTCCTGTTCTAAGTCATCATCAGTGGGATCTATAACGATACAGCTTTGTTAGTTTTAGATTATTAAACACTTCACTTGGCGATTTTTTTTTGTAAAAAAGTAATTACTTACGATTTGCTGATCTGCGTTTCCTCACATCTAGTCTGGGGGTCGCACTACCACTTTTTTCGGTTTTGATGTTTATCATACGCTCGTTCGTTAGCTGCGCGCGCGCGAGAGAGTGTGTGTGTGTGGGGGGGGGGGGGGATAGGGAGCTTTTTGTCTCCGAAGTTCGGAAAAGTGTTCCATGTTGCGTTTATATTTTGCAGAATTTACATCTTTGCTCTGCTATCCATGGCAAAGAGCGTAGCTAAGGGCACTTTGCACTCTTATCACGTATTGCGCTTTCTTCCCGTTCATTCGAGTATGGAGCGCGCGATAAACGATTGTTTAGATGCCTTCTGTAATAAGTCTAATCTTTTCTTCGCAGCCGCGCGGGGTAGCCGCGAGGTCTATGGCGTCTTGTCACGGTTCGCGCGGTTACCCCCGTCGAAGGGTCGAGTAAGCGCGCGCGTGTGTGTGTGTGTGTGTGTGTGTGTGTGTGTGTGTGTGTGTGTGTGTGTGTTGTCCTTAGCGTAAGTTAGGTTCAGTTAGATTAAGTAGTGGGTTAGGTTAGTGTTGTTTAACGTCCCGTCGACAACGAGGTCATTAGAGACGGAGCGCTAGCTCGGGTTAGGGAAGGATGGGGAAGGAAATCGGCCGTGCCCTTTGAAAGGAACCATCCCGGCATTTGCCTGAAACGATTTAGGGAAATCACGGAAAACCTAAATCAGGATGGCTGGAGACGGGATTGAACCGTCGTCCTCACGAATGTGAGTCCAGTGTCTAACCACTGCGCCACCTCGCTCGGTCAGATTAAGTAGTGGGTAAGCTTAGGGACCGATGACCTTAGCAGTTTGGTCCCATAACACATTGCCACAAATTTCCAATTTTTTCTTCGCAACCCCTACGAGAGCGGTTAGTACGAGTTGTTCTATTTTTGTTGAAAATTTTATTAGTGGTTTTAGTGGGCTGTAGTCCGATTACAATTACTTGATAGTTTACAGCTGACGCGTTATACCTCGTTTCCTCCAAACAGGGCGCTCAACGTCACGACCGAACCGTTCGCCGTTGGCAAACTGCCACAATTAGTTCACTTCCAGTTCCTTGACCGGCTTTCTTGATGTGTGTGAATCCTGAATCCTGGGTCTACGAAATACACACGTTTCATACACAGCACTAAGCAAACACTACTGGATCCTTCTGCACAATATGCGCATAAGCTTCGCACGACTTTGCTTGAAGCCGAATTTTCGTAGTCTGTGAACTAATCGTTGTGAATGGAACACCACAGTCATAAATACAACACCATTCTGCAGTGTAATAGTACAGCGTAGTCGTTAGTGTAGAAACCTCGGGTGGAGGATGCTCGAAACTCGTCCAATGCAGCTATATTTTTTATTTTTCTAAATCTTATCAAAAGAATTTCATTATATTTTCATTCAATTAAATGGTTAAAACGTATTTTTTATTTTTAATAATTGCCCCGTCATTTTCATTATGATGTTGAGTTTTTTATTTGCTCTAGTTTTACTTCCTATCATTCTTTTTTCGTTTGTAATCTGCTTCTGTCGCCTGTACCCTATAATCTGCAACCAAGTGTCAACCAGGTTGTTAACGTGGCATCCAGTGTAGCCAGTGTGCGGATATTTTCAGGTAATCAATGACAGCGAGAAATTACAGACTGCTTTTCCGTTAAAATGGAAATTTTGCTCCGGAAGGTGACTATACAAGCGAACATATTATTAAATTTTTCTGTCTTGAGTTTACTCGTAGAAGTAAACAAACGCTGTGAACAAAGAGATCGCGATTTTAGTTCTGCAGCAGATTTTTGATAGCCGTTTTCTCGGGCAAACTGCACATCACGAGTTGTGGTTACGTTAGGACATAGGTTTAAATTCAGGGCTACAAAACCTGTCGTTTGCCGCAGATCGGGTCTGGTCACTCAAAAATCAGCTAGCTACAGAGCCTCTCCCATTTCCGTCATACCTCGCGGCGGCTGCTTCCAACATTACTTTGTGTTACAGATTAACAGCATTTGTCAAGT
Source organism: Schistocerca nitens (assembly GCF_023898315.1). Taxonomy (NCBI): domain Eukaryota; kingdom Metazoa; phylum Arthropoda; class Insecta; order Orthoptera; family Acrididae; genus Schistocerca; species Schistocerca nitens. The sequence continues at coordinate 338,919,601 of NC_064621.1, read as the reverse complement.
GATCCGACTTTTGTCGTCCATAACCGAGAGTTAGCCGGCAGCTGATGTGGCAACATTTTAGCGGCTAGTGACAGACGTCAACTATTAATCCGACTATCTTCAACCTCTTCAACAACTGTAATCGGTGTCATATAAATAACTAAGTTTTTCCACTCCATGCATCACTATCCCAAAAAAACTTTTACCGCAAAATGCTGCCGGAATCTCGGGCTCAGCAGATTTTAATTGGAAAAATATACGACAGCAGCAACCTGACGATGAACCTGTCGGTTCCAAATGGTAACGGCGCTATTTTAATAAACAGCACACATTAACAGAGGATGGCTGCTTTTTTTCCCCTTCAGTGTCTGTCAAGAACTGACGTGTGTTGCTTCTGGTGTTCTGACGGAACGCAAGGTCAATAGCACTTTTTCGAACGGGACGATTGCGTCTACGTGGCAAGGGAGAGGTCAGTCGTGTAGAATGGGCGTCCGGCGGAAACCCGGCCTCGTAATCAGAAACCCACACCTCAGTGGAGACTGTTAATGGCTTCCCGAGAGCCACACCAAACCGGCACTTCCTGCCGGCCATTCAGCGGCCGGATGCCAAGGCGAGGAGAAGGGCGGTCGTACAGGCTGACATTCACTTACTACCGTTCGTCTTTCAACTACTGTACACTGAACTCTGGTTAATTAGTGATAACCAGCGACGATGTGAGACTGAAAGACGCTCTGTACTAAAATAGCGTTTTGTGTTTTGTCTTCTGCTATCACAAAGAGCCACAAGTTGACCAAAAGTCTTGCACACAATACTTACTGGTTTAATTAATGAACTTTAAGTCCACCTGCTGGTGGTTTAAACCTCCGAAACTCGCAATGGAAATAAAACGTGACTGGTTAGAGTACACTTTTGATTTCAACTGATGCCAAAAATTCACGTCCATGTCACAGAAGGCACGGAGAGCCAAATTCACAAGTTGTAATACGATGAAAGTAGGATACAGCGCTATCAGGCTCGTATAAAGTCTGTTTTCGCGGAAATAAGAGAAATTTTGGAGATCTTCGAAATGGTTAACATTTTAAATAGAATTTTCGTGGCTGAAGAATGAACACGGAAGAAAGTTTTTGTATGTTTCTTATATTAATTATGACTTTTTTACTAACAAAAGGTGCCAACATACGGTAACAATCTTCCCTGTTTCCATCACAAAATCTTGCAAGTCAGACCCGGAAGATACCGTATACGTATCATATTTCCGACATGCACAAGGACTGTCACCATAAGCTTCAACAAATATTCTCCAAATCATATACCAAGTGACTTACTGTTTCTGACGTTTTCTCTGTCAGAGTCTCACATACTGAAAACAATCTCATCCCAATAAAAGTCTTATGAATTTAGCAAGTCTACTAACACCTATGAAGAATTGGCAGACTTATGATGCTACAGTGCAACCTCGTTTATCCGGACTAGGTAAGACCGTAGATTACCTAGACTACAAAAAATCCCAATAATCTGGAAATTCAAAAAAATATGACAAGGGTTAAATGCCATACAAACACACACATTAGACTACTCACTGAAATACAACGTAATTAAATACTAGAGTTGTAAGTCGTTTACGAGCAGCACGATCACAAAGGCGTTTCACCAATATTAGTTCGGCCGAAGTTGTTTCCGCCCAGCGACCAAATTAACCATTATTCTGTTCAGCGGCATTGCTGCCCTTGTTTTGTGTCACAATGACCTTCCACTGAGCATCAACTACTTTAGTCACTGACACTTGACGTACCGATTTTCTATTTCGATTTTTCTAACCAACCGTAGTGTAGTTAGGATGACGATTGGAAAGCTTATTAAAAACCTAATTTTCCTGCGATATCGCGTCCCAAATCGGAACGCCACTCTCCTTTTCTGTACTAAACCACAAGAAAAAAAGCGTCATCTAGCATCCCATTTTTTGCTGTTTTGGTTGTCCCCAGACTTTTTAAATTGCCCTTTTGTCATGATTTTGAAACGAATGTCTTCAGTTTATTCACGGTTATGCTTCCAATCTGACACCATTAAAGTTCAAACAGTAAATTCAGCAGTCATGTTTTGAACAGTTATCCTTTATCCATAATACTCAGCGCATCAAACTTTTTGTGCATGGAAACCTCTTTGATGTTACACTACTGGCCATTAAAATTGCTACACCAAGAAGAAATGCAGATGATAAACGGGTATTCATTGGACAAATATATTATACTAGAACTGATATGTGATTACATTTTCACGCAATTTGAGTGCATAGATCCTAAGAAATCAGTACCCAGAACAACCACCTCTGGCCGTAATAACGGCCTTGATACGCCTGGACATTGAGTCAAACAGAGTTTGGATGGCGTGTACAGGTACAGCTGCTCATGCAGCTTCAACACGATACCACAGTTCATCAAGAGTAGTGACTGGCCTATTGTGACGAGCCAGTAGCTCGGCCACCATTGACCAGACGTTTTCAATTGGTGAGAGATCTGGAGAATGTGCTGACCAGGGCAGCAGTCGAACATTTTCTATATCCAGAAAGGCGCGTACAGGACCTGCAACATGCGGTCGTGCATTATCCTGCTGAAATGTAGGGTTTCGCAGGGATCAAATGAAAAGTAGAGCCACGAGTCGTAACACATCTGAAATGTAACGTCCACTGTTCAAAGTGCCGTCAATGCGAACAAGAGGTGACAGACACGTGTAACCAATGGCACCCCATACCATCACGCCGGGTGATACGCCAGTATGGCGATGACGAATACAGGCTTCCAATGTGCGTTCACCGCGATGTCGCCAAAGACGGATGCGACAATTATGATGCTGTAAACAGAACCTGTATACATCCGAAAAAAATGACGTTTTGCCATTCGTGCACCCAGGTTCGTCGTTGAGTACACCATCGCAGGCGCTACTGTCTGTGATGCAGCGTCAAGGGTAACCGCAGCTATGGTCTCCGAGCTGATAGTCCATGCTGCTGCAAACGTCGTCGAACTGTTCGTGCAGATGGTTGTTGTCTTGCAAATGTCCCCATCTGTTGACTCAGGGATCGAGACGTGGCTGCACGATCCGTTACAGACATGCGGATAAGATGACTGTCATCTCGACTGCTAGTGATACGAGGCCGTTGGGGTCCAGTACGGAGTTCCGTATTGCCCTCCTGAACCCACCGATTCCATATTCTGCTAACAGTCATTGGATATCGACCAACGCGAGCAGCAATGTCGCGATACGATAAACCGCAATCGCGATAGGCTACAATCCGACCTTTATCAAAGTCGGAAACGTGATGGTACGCATTTCTCCTCCTTACACGAGGCATCACAACAACGTTTCACCAGGCAACGCCGGTCAACTGCTGTTTGTGTATGAGAAATCGGTGGAAACTTTCCTCATGTCAGCACGTTATCGGTGTCACCACCGGCGGCAACCTTGTGTGAATGCTCTGAAAAGCTAATCATTTGCATATCACAGCATCTTCTTCCTGTCGGTTAAATTTCGCATCTGTAGCACGTCATCTTCGTGGTATAGCAATTTTAATGGCCAGCAGTGTATTTTACATTCTCAACAAACGTGGGCATTACAGTAGAACATAACTCAATGTTAAGTAGTTAGGTTGTTACCTGACATCGTGCCAGTATCTGTACGGCGATTAGCTGAATGTAAATTTAATGCTTTTCGTCGCGTATTGTTGCCACTATTAGTTTCTGAGTATGAAATACCGTATGGTTACTGTATTAGAACAATAATGCTACTACTAATAAATAAACAAATCCAAATGAAACGTAGATGCAGATTAGTGAGGGCTGGACAAACGGGTTCCACTGAAATTACGTTTAATAATCAGCTACGTTACAGTGAGCGTTTTGGACCGAGTATATCGTAAAATGGCAGTTCCGATACGGGCGCCTTCAGTGAAATATAGTTCATTCGCGGTGAACGCTTGACTTGTGAACACGTTAATGCGCTCATGCAGCCAGCAAGATACTGTGGAAGTGATGTTTATCTGGCGGATCGCTCTTTTCACGCGAACAGCCAGAGCTGTCCAGCCGCGAAGTGGTACGCATCCACCCTCACGGTAGAACGGTCATCCGCACGCCCCAACTCATGCCAACATACGCTCCAGTCGCTCAGCCATCGGAAGCGCTGTGCCTAACTCTGTTCTGTTCCGCTCAAATGTTCACCGTCCGTGTTTCGTTATCAACGCTGGGGACAACTGAAGGGGCCCATGCAATACAGGCAGACTCTCAGATCGTTCGAGGCATGCTGAGTTCATCATTATGGGGTTATGCAGAGTTGACTGGCGACGCCTGCCTGGAGAAGGATAGTGGCTAGTGAAGTACCGACATGAGTGTATCTTTTTTTACATGTAAAGTGGACTGATAAGCCAAAAAAATATATCTTGACAACCAATTTAATAACGAGCTGGCCCACCTTTGGAACACAACACAGTAATGATTCTGTGTGGCATGGATTCGACAGTCCTTGGTACGTCCCCAGAGATCCACGGATCCAATGTCTACGCACAGGTCACACCATTCCCAGGCGAATTTCGTGGCCAAGACATCAACGTCAGTTCACCATCATGCTCTTCAATCCACTGTTCCATGATTTTGGTGTTGTGAGAAGAGCAGTTATCTTGCAGGAAGATGTCACCGTCATCGGGGAAGACAATCATGAAGGGAATAGTCATGCAGTTTACAGTTGTCATGGTGCCATCCATGATTGCCACATATACCGTTATTCCCTGGTGAATGTCCCCCGTAGCATAACATTGATCACATCGGTCTGCATTCGCAGCACTCTATATGTTTGGAGTAGCTCTTCTCCAAATGACAGTGTATCCGGACCCGACCACCGACCTGGTGTGTTCCAATGATCCAGCATACAATCTTGATGATCTTGTACCTACTGCAATCGCAACTGACGATATAGTTGGTCAACATGACAACACGTAGGGGTTGTACACTGCAGTGCCCCATGAACAACAGTGTGCCCTTGCTGCGCAACAAACATATGGTGGAATAAAAAATAACAGACCAAAATTGAAGGAATGACACTGGTCCTAGAAATGCGCCATCAATAATATGGAAGTGAAGTGTTTGTAAGGCCAGAGGTCAATATTAAGTCTCTAAGTCTAACATGCAGGGATAACACAGAATTACTAACAACAGAACTAGAGACGTGCATAGCAACTTCAGTCTACAAATCACCTAATGATGAACGCAGTTTCGACAAGGAAATGAATTTCAAAACGAAAAGTTTCAAGACTGTATTAGGAGATTTCAACTGCAATAACACAAACTGGGCTATGAAACTACAGACAAGAACGGCAATGAGTTGGGAATGTGGATGGAAAGTGAAGAACTTAAACACACACGCGACGTCTTAGTGAAGTGGAAGATAGCGCAACGACTATAATCCGGATAATATTTCCATCAGTTCCAAAGCAGCTCAACTTGAGTCAAAAACACCTGAGGATCCGACAGCAAAAACACAGCATAATACCATAACGTGTGCAGCAGTAGGAATTATCAACCCAGAACGAGTCCCTTTAAAACGATTCAACTTCAAAAAGGCGTCCTGGGAAAGTTTCTCACACGAATTTAACAAAGAACTTGCAAGACTTAAAGCGGTTCCAACATCGCCTGCGTGTTTCGTAGTCTAAGTGAGAATTATTTCTCGGAAACACATACCCCGTGGAAGCAGAACTATACATACGCGGCCCCAACGAAGAATGAGGTAGCCCGCTGAAGATCTATCAGGATATATATACGAACAGTTCCAGCAGCTGAAGAAACCATTCAAGCCGATGAAGAGCTGATGACATACATAATATAAGGCAGAAGGGAAAAATGCTCAAATATTTGGTTGCTCTAGATATGGCTCAAAATAATAAACCACCGTAATGTAAAATCTAAGCAATGATGCTAAAAAATCAAGAGAGACATTCAGCTTAGTAACACCAAATGAAATAGCTTACCAAGTACTTAAGAAAGGGAAAACAGAGCCGAAATCACATACCAAAATTATCAAGACACACTGACGAGAAATAACTCTTTGAGCTTACCTTTTACAACTGAAAAATTAGTAAATACCGTAAAGCAAATGGAAAGTAACATAGGTGCAAGCTCAGATGATATAAGAACAGAGCAGATGCAGAATTTCGTATCAGAGCCTATAAAGTGGTTGCCTGAATGAAGGAATGTGTTGAATCTGTCCAAACACCTAAGCTGTGGAGAAAAGCACATATCATAATTATTCTGAAAACAGCGAAAGCACCCAAAGATCTAAAGAACTTTCGCCCGAACTCGGTTGTCACCTGTTTAAAGTCTTTGAAAAAATGATACTGACTAGGATTTCGTCAAGTGTGGACGAAAAGGTCGTTTCGAAGCATTCTGACTTTGGACTAGGAAGTCACGGTCTGGTCGAGTCCTTAACCTCACCTAACACACCGAAGATGGGTATGAGAAAAAAATTGTCACTGGTACAGATTATACAGCCCTCAGTCTCATTATGAAACGGTGAATCAAAAAAGGCTTATGCAAACGCTATAAGAGACAACTAGTTATTTCAAGTTGACAAACGTAATGAGAAGTATTCTCCCGACCAAAAGATTCTATGTAACGCTGCTAGGTAGGAAGCGCCACTGAAGAAACCACAACGGATCTTCTCAAAGCAATGTGCTATGCCCGATCCTCTACATATGTATACGAATGATCTATCAGATGCAAGGCGATTTATCTATGCGGATGACACTGATGTGACGGGTCAAGAGAAGATTTTCGAGAAAGTTGTGAAGCCAAAAGAAGCAACGCACTTGGAAGGTTAGGAGAGTATTATGATCTGAACCATCCCAAGACCCATCCGCGGAAGACTGAAGTAAAAGCTTTTCACGCAAGAAACGCAGACGCGAAAGAAAACTTAATATTAAGTGAAGTGGATCGGAAATTCACCGCTGTTACACTCCAAAATATCTGCAGCAGAAACAACTTCATCAGAAAGCTGGCAAGTTCTAGGTGGGAATAAATCCCCAAGTTGTCCAGTCAACTGCGTTGGGACTATGTTTTTCTGTGGGAGAGCATGGAACACCAGTCTGGGGAGAGTCGGTCGGCACCACGTATGTGGAAATGGCCTTAAACGAGTCAGTCTGCTTAGGTACGGCGTGCCTTAGACCAACCCCAGTCCCAAAGATCAACCCCTCGGCTGGCATTGCACGTCCATTCACAACAAGAAGAATGGTAGGGAAATGGAATAGAAGATAAAAAATTGAAAACCTAAAACATTTGATGTAGATGTAGAATCTACAACACGTCGCCGTACATTCAAGAAAAATTTTTTGCACCGAACGTTACCATAAGACGCGAAACCAGATGTTAAGATGTGTTTTCCGGCGGCAAGAAAGTACTTCTAACCATGCCGGCTTCACTCCAACGGAAGAAATTAGCTAAGAAATTAGCTACGATTTCCACCTACCTTGCATTAATTAGAGACTGACTAACTGATCAAAAACAGGAATCTCAAGGTGCAGAACAATTTGGTCTCATGGATGATGATGATGATGATGATGATGATGATGATGATGATATGTGGAGCTGCGGAGCAGTCCAGACACATGCTAGTATGCCAAAACATGGACCAATTGTGTACTCAGAAAAATGCTGTAAATGTCACCGTACAGGGCATAGAAGATGCAGAATTCTGAACTGGAGAAGTGTGATGTCTTTCTTGCGGACACGCAAAGTAAGTAGCAACGTGAAGACGAATGGTTGCTCCGAAACAATTGTGCCTGCACCAGCATTGTACTCTGTCGTCAAATCTGACGCAGATTGCCGCCTATCCTGTTCTACACGGCAGAGAACACCCGTGTTCAAACACGGACCCGCGAGATAGCCCTCCTTGGCGGTGTTTAGACAGCAGTCACCGTTTCCGGCCGCACTGTCTTTCAATTACAGCCCTTACTCGGATATTTCTGCTTAAAGTTTCAGCGTCAACATTAACAAGCGTTGTATCACTGTAGATCTCAACCTATACTGCACAAGCCATCTTGCTGTGTGTGGTGGAGGGTACTTCGAGTTTGACTGCCACTTCCCCTTTTCTTGTTTCTGTCGCCTATAGTTCGTGGGTAATACAATTGCCGGTAAGCCTCCGTGTGGGCTCGAATCTCTCTAATCTTACCTTCATAGTCTTTTCGCGTGATGTACGCAGGAGGAGCCAATATACTTGTTGACTGTTCTAGGAACGTACGCTTTCGGAACTTTAACAGTACACCACACTATGATACAGAACGCCTCTCTTGCAGCGTCCCAAGGAGTTGGTTGATGATCTTTGTAACACTTTCGTCCTTACTGCATAAATCTGTAACGAAACGCGCCTCTCTTCTTTGGGTCTTCTCTAGTTCCTCTACTGATTTCTATATGGTACGGATCCCATATGACGAGCAATGTTCAACTACTGGTCTAACGACTGTTTTCTAAGCTACCTGCCTTGTTCTGCTGTGGATTCTTCCAATGAATTTCAATCTGGCATCCGCCTTACTCACGATTCATTTTATGTGGTCGTTTAATTTTAAATCGCTCAATACACATATGCCAAGGATTTCTTGGACGTAGCTGCTCCCAGTGACTGTTCTGAAATTTTTTACTCACATAATAAAGGGAGGCCACGCGGTTTGAGGCGCCATGTCACGGATTGCGCGGCCCCTCCCGTCGGAGGTTCGAGTCCTCGTTCGGGCATGGGTGTGTGTCTGTTGTTCTTAGCATAAGTTATTTAAGTTGGATTTAGTAGTATGTAAGTCTAGGGATCGATGACCTCAGCAGTTTGGTCTCTTAGGAATTCACACACATTTGAACATTTTTTGAATAAAGGGAGTTTCTGTCTATGTATTCGCAATTCGTTACATTTGTTTATGATGAGAGTCAATTGCCACGCCTTGCACCAAAAGCCCATCCTCTACAGTCTTCCTGCACTTCGCTACAATTTTCTACCGTCGCGACTTCTCTGTATACTTCATCCACGAAAAGCTGGACGGAACATCTTTTGCAGAGCTTTCGCATGCCATTAGAAAAGTACGTCGTTCTACTAACAAATTTATAAAATTAAAACTTTCCCCAATATATCGGTATACAAAAGTTAGTAATGTTACCCCACAAACGAAAATTACTTGCCGAATTTCTCGTTTCGGTATCTTGAATCGTACACGAAACAAAACAGATTTACCCTGTATATTCGGAATCATGTCCCGTTCTTGTTATCAGTCGTAACACGTTACGAAGGTCAAACGTAATGTGTACTGAGCCGTCAGGAACAGGTTCTAATTCAAATAGGCGAAGGACGTAAGGCTGTTGATGACGTACGACTTGGCACAAGCAGCAATGCACTGAAATGTCGGTAGGAAGTCTCTCACTGTGGCAGACGCTGCCCGTGCGGCAGAGACGTCGGCCTAGAGCTCCTATATGATAGGCTGAATCGTCCGCCAGGTCTTCCCAACTCTGAGGATTCAGAAATTTTACCTTGTGGATGGTTAACCTACTCATGCAAATTTTTATAATATTTCTTATAAAATATATGTTATCGCATGTATGAAGTGTGTCGAATAGTAATTGCTGTGTGTGGACACATTTAGATTATTTTTTTCACATAACGGAAAAATTGAAATGTAATAGTACACTGCTATATAAGTGTAGGCTAAGAATTTTGGTGATAGTTTGTAAATATTAAATGTAATGAGTTAACAACTCGGTAGCAATATCTTCAAATATGGGTGATACGCTGTAACAACCCGTCCCTATTTATTGGTTTTGGCCCGTATATAGGCACTTGTAAAAGTGGTATTTATGTTTTAATCTTAAGTACGTACTTTAAGAACTGCGGCATTTTTATTGTACAGTGTGGGAAAAAGTATAGTTTCATGTAAAAGTGAAACGAATTTTTATTAACAGTTTCATCTATCACTTAACCAATATTCATTTTATGTACTTCATAACAGGTTTGTTGCGTCTTGAGTTCTATTGAAAGCTTTATTCTTTAAAATCTATGCTGCTTTTGCAGGTTCGCTCACACTAACTAATGCGGTATAAAAATATCTAAGTATCATTCGTCCTACCGTAATTATATAAGAAATGGGGTAAATAATTCGGTTCGTCTAGTGTTCAAATGGCTCTGAGCACTATGGGACTTAACTTCTGAGGTCATCAGTCCCCGAGAACTAAGAACCACTTAAACCTAACTAACCTAAGGACATCACACACATCCATCCCCGAGGCAGGATTCGAACCTGAGACTGTAGCGGTCGCGCGATTCCAAACTGTAGAGCCTAGAACCGCTCGGCCACTCGTGTCGGCGGTTCGTCTGGTGTGTTTATGATGATGATGATGATGACATATAAAGACGTCAGAAATATTCCTCTCCACTTTGCCAAATGCGGAAATATCTCTGGAATGGAAAAATTTCGAGACAAACTGCTAGAGTATAGTTTTCGACTGGGGGAAGAAACGCAATTGTATACAATTGGTTTCATGTTTAAAACCACTTTTATTCACGTATATATACAATACACAATTGAGCACCAGATCCTGGTTCCCCATTGTGTTTCCTGAATTTATGGCCCATCGTTTTCTTCGTTCGAGATCACTTGGAAATCTAAACATGCGGGAACCATTTTTTGCAATAGTTCATGCAGTTCACAGCCGAGCGGCCAGTCGTATTTTGACGAATTCTTCATTGTATGTAAGTATAAGTCTCCACTCGTATCGTGACTTATTGTTGCTGTTGTGGTCTTCAGTCCTGTGACTTGTCTGATGCAGCTCTCCATGCTACTCTATCCTGTGCAAGCTGCTTCATCTCGCAGTATGTACAGCAGCTTACATCCTTCTGAATCTTGGTCTCCCTCTACGATTTTTACCCTCCAAGCTGCCCTCCAATACTAAATTGGTGATCCCTTGATGCCTCAAAACATGTCCTACCAACCGATCCCTTCTTCTAGTCGAGTTATGCCACAAACTCCTCTTCTCCCCAATACTATTCAATACCTCCTCATTAGTTATGTGATCTACGCATCTGATCTTCAGCATTCTTCCGTAACACCACATTTCGAAAGCTTCTATTCTCTTCTTGTCCATACTAGTTATCGTCCATGTTTCACTTCCATACATGGCTACACTCCATACAAATACTTTCAGAAACGACTTCCTGACACTTAAATCTATACTCGATGTTAACAAATTTCTCTTCTTCAGAAACGATTTCCTTGCCATTGCCAGTCTACATTTTATATCCTCTCTACTTCGACCATCATCAGTTATTTTGCCCCCCAAATAGCAAAACTCCTTTACTACTTTAAGTGTCTCATTTCCTAATCTAATCCCCTCAGCATCACGCGATTTAATTTGACTACATTCCATTATCCTCGTTTTGCTTTTGTTGATGTTCATCTTATACCCTCCTTTCAAGACACTGTCCATTCCGTTCAACTGCTCTTCCAAGTCCTTTGCTGTCTCTGATAGAATTACAATGTCATCGGCGAACCTTAAAGTTTTTATTTCTTCTCCATGGATTTTAATACCTACTCCGAACTTTTCTTTTGTTTCCTTTATTGCTTGCTCAATATACAGATTGAATAACATCGGGGAGAGGCTACAACCATGTCTCACTCCCTTCCCAACCACTGCTACCCTTTCATGTCCCTAGACTCTTATAACTGCCATCTGGTTTCTGTACAAATTGTAAATTGTAATAATCATGACTTATATGCAGACAGTATACAGACAGGTATGACTATCCTGTACTTTGAAGAAAACATGGCGGACAGTTTAGCTCCGACTACAGGAGTCTTGCGTCGACCGGCAAGTGGCGGGTGCGGCGCTGTAACGACAGGAACGCGATTTCTGGAGGCGGCCACCACGCTCCAGTGGGCGCCAGCGGCGTGGCGCGACGTGACGGTGCAGCCAGGCGCCGGGCGTTCGTCCAAGCGTGACGCCGGCGGGACCGCTGCCGAATGAGACTGCTCTCCCCCAAAAACGGAATAGCCGCGTGCGCCAAGCGTTAAAGTGAAATATCTGGCGGCGGCTTCTCTCTCTCTCTCTCTCTCTCTCTCTCTCTCTCTCTGTGTGTGTGTGTGTGTGTGTGTGTAAGGGGGGGGGGGGGCGTGCGCAGAGGGGGGTAGGCTATCGCAAGTTATATCAATCGAGTTGTTAATTGTAAAATGATGGCTCTCTACAAGTGCGGCATTGTCTAATTGGTCATCAGCGGAACACACGGAAAGTAATTTCATCACGAACAGAACAAATCTGCGGTCCAGCCATATTAATACGCCCACCGCCTATGTTTGACGCCATCGTATAATAACCACTCAGACGGCACATGGCAGCACCAACAGTGGAAGGCATATAAAGCGTTTCAGGGGGACGCGGGAAACACTGGTTTCGTTGTTGTAATCCGGAAAGTCCAAAATCGCTTGATAATCAGCTTTCGAGCCAAGGGCGGAAGCATTTCTAAAATGGCCAAGTCTATAAACTCTTCGCGTGCCGCTGTGGTTAAAGTATACCGTTCATGGTAAAATGGCGCTATCCAAACCTGGTGCTGAGGCAACTGTGGTACAACAACGGACCGTATAGGACATGGGTGAACAACGGCCGTCGAGATGTGAAGGGGCTAGCAGGCCTATAACTGTTCAGCAACTGACCGTGAAGATGAAACAAGGGGCTGCAAAGAGTATCCAGGGGCTGCAAAGAGTATCCCCTCAAGGACAGTTCAGCGAACACTGCTGCGTATGGGCTTCCGCAATAGGCGCCTGGTTCATGAAACCATGCTGACTGCTGTTCATCGGCAACGAAGGCGAGAATTTGCACAATACCGCAATTGGGCGTCCACTGACTGGCGTCAGGTGGCCTTTTCACATGAATCACGTTTTATGCTCCATCTCACAGACGGCAAATGGCGTGTACTGAGTGAAATGTCTGAAGGCAAACACTCTGCAACCTAGAGGGAGCAGTATGGTCTGGGGAATGTTTTCGTGGCATCCCCTGAGTACGCTCGTCATTCTAAAAGGCACGATGGATCAACGCAAGTATTCATCTATCCTTGGGGACCACGTCCATCCCTAAATGCAGGTTGTTTCTTCCACGGCACTATGGTATCTACCAGTAGGACAATGTAACTTGTCACACAGTTCGCAGAATACGTGCGCTAGGCAGAGAGTACCAGGACGAGTTTGCTGTACTCCCTTGGCCATCAAAGTACCCGGATTTAAACTCAGCGACAATCTACAGAATCACCTGGACTGGGTTGCTCGCGCCATGGATTTTCAAACGACAAACCTAGTGTAGCTGGCCGCGGCATTGGAGTCGGCACTGCTTCACATCCCTGTCGTTACCTTCCAGACCCTCACTAACACACTTCCTCGCAGCGGTCCGCGCTGAAAAAGTTGAGTATTCATGCTTTTGACAGGTGGTCACATTAATGTGGCTGGATGCTGTTCAAATGGCTCTGAGCCCTATGGGACTTAACAGCTGAGGTCATCAGTCCCCTAGAACTTAGAACTACTTAAACCTAACTAACCTAAGGACATCACACACATCCATGCCCGACGAAGGATTCGAACCTGCGACCTGGATGCTGTGTTCTGCAGTATAGCCACTATGTAATAATTAAATATACAGTTGTTGTGGCCTTCAGTCCAAAGACCGGTTTAACGCAGCTCTTCATGCTAATCCATCATGTACACCCTCTTTATCTCAACGTAACTACCACACACATTTCAATCTGCTTATAGTATTCACGCCAGATTCACGATTCCTTGATGCCTCAGGATTCGTGTCATCAACCGAGTCCTTTTTCCCCAATTCGACTCACTACCTCTTCACTAGTTACTCGATCTACCCAGTTAATCTTCAGCATTCTTCTGTGCCACGACATTTCAAAAGCATCTAGTCTCTTCTTATCTGAAATGGTTTCCGTCCACATTTGACTCTGTACGACCCTACACTCCGGTCAAAATATCCAAAAAAGACTTCGTAACATCTAAATTAATATTCGGTGCTAACTAGTATATCTTTTTTACAAAACTCTTTACTTGCTACAGTCACTCTCAATTTTGTATCCTCTCCAATTCGACGATAATCAGTTATTTTGCTGCCCAAATCGCAGAGCTCCTCTACTATTTTTAGCGTCTCATTCCCTAATCTAAACCCCGTAGTATCTATTACATTCCATTACCCTTATTTTACAATTATTGAAGTTTAACTCAAAATTTTTTTCAAGACACTATCTATTCCGTTCAACTGTTCTCACAAATCCTTTTGCACTCGGAGTTTTCAGATATCACCGTAGTCCTAACACACCTTATCTTTCTTCTCCGCGGTGTAAGGCGCTGCAGCCATGGACTGTGCGGCTGATCCCGGCGGAGGTTCGAGTCCTCCCTGTGTGTGTGGTTTGTCCTTCGCATTATTTAGGTTAAGTAGTGTGTAAGCTTAGGGACTGATGACCATAGCAGTTAAGTCCCATAAGATTTCTCACAGATTTGAACATGTTTCTTCTCCGTGTACTTTAATTTTCTTTCCAAATTTTTCTCATTTTTCCTTCAGAGCACGCTCCATGTACAAATTCAGTAACACTTGGGACAGGATACAATCCTGCCTCATTCCAATCTCAATTACGGCATCCCATTCATGTCCTTAGACTCTTGTAACTACTGTCTGGCTTCTGCTAAAGACGTCTGTAACTCTTCGATTCCTGTATATAATCCCCGATACTTCCAGAATTTCAGAGCGTGTCTATTAGTCAATACTGTTAAAAGCGTTCTCTAAACCTACTGATTCTATAAGAGTTTGCCTTTTTTCCATGTATCTTATAAGGTAAGAACATTTCTATGGAACCTGAACCGTAATAGGCTTGTACCGGTTTTTCCATTCTTCTGTAAATAATTGGTGTCAGGATCCAGCAAGCATAACTTATTGAACTCATAGTTCGATAATATTCTCACCTGTCAGCACCTGCCTTCTTTGGATTGGGAATTACATTACATTCTTCTTTATCGCTCAGGGTACTTTGATAGTCACATATACTATACATCCGTTGGAACAGTACTGCCATGGCTGGCTTTCCCGAGAATGTCAAAAATTCTGGGGAATGTCTTCTACTCTGGGGGCCTTGTTTCGACTTAATTCTTTCAGTGCTCTATATTCTTCTCGTAGTATTCTATCTACCATCTCATTGTGCTAGTATCTGCCTCAGTTTCGAATTCACAAAGGCGCTCTTCTGGCAAAGCTAAGCCAGCTGATGGTCCATGAGGTGTGCTTGGAAGGCTCAGCTGGCAACGAAGCTGCCCACCAAAACACACTACACACACCTCCAGTCAGTTCCCATCTACTTTGTGTGTGTTCTTTGGCACATTGAAGACGTGCAGCTCTCTCAGCCGCAATGTGCACTGGCCCCTTGCGAGGTATCCAACTGACTTTGACAAATTGCTTTCAGTTTTCCGTGCGCATAGTCTATTAGGATACTGGCTGAGATGGACCTACGTTCACTGATAGCAGCAATTCCTGTCGGGTCAGAAACAGATTTTTATTGACAAGGCGGAACACCAATCAGTGGAACATGTCGGTTAGGATATCTTTACGTGCACTGTTCTCACGCCGTGTTACGTAGCTTCCAGTGATACATCTTTCATTCACTGTGTGGTCAAGAGCACGTCCGGAAACGACAGCTCGCTTCTGCCTGGCGTTCTGTTATGTTTGCATGAAGATTCGTCTTACTGCGCTTATTCCACACAATCGACTGTCGTCACTTACGTCAACGGTGAAGAGTCACATGACTGCCTGGTACGAGTTGTACCATATACACCAGAGGTGTCCATACCGCGTCCTGCCGGCATATGCGGCCCAAACCATGTATCAATGCGGCCAAAGAAGTGCGTATCTACCACACGAACGGTAAAAAAAAAGATTCTATAAAATTCAGTTTATGTAAAGTTACGATATATCGAATATTTTTAATTTGAAAATCCCGCCACACGAAGCTATTCTTCCATTGGTCCTTTTTTTTGACTCAGCGGTTATTGTTAGTGTAAAGAATACTTTGTGCGGCGGCCCCCCAAAATACTAATCTTCTTCCACTGTGGCCCAGGGAGGCTAAAGGGCTGGTTCCGCCTGATCTACACCATCAATAGCCACTATGTGCTGTTGCAAGGGGGTCACTAATATTTAGTCTGGAAATCTTAGTTGTTGTTGTTGTTGTTGTTGTTGTGGTGGTGGTGGTGGTGGTGGTGGTGGCGGTACGAGGGCTATCCGGAAAGTAATGCCCAATAGGATGCGGAATGGAAACGACAGTGAAAATCCGATGAAGCTTTGCACAAATGTGTCGGTCAGTATCTTTAGTATGCCTATCGACTGCGTCACGTTGCCCTTTTCAATTCTGAGCAGACAGTGAGCACGTAAATATGCCTAGAAATTCGTGTCCACTTCCAAGCTTGGGTGCCTGCCGAGAGATTTCGCCTGATTTCATGTTACCCCACATAACTTGTCATGCATTTTCTTCTTCCTGAGAATTCTAGGCCGCACATTTCAGGGGCAATGAAGACGCCCCTGCAGCGTTTTCGATTGGAGGTGTTTGATGACCCCATCATACGGCCCGGATTTGGCTCCCTCTGAGTTACATCTCTGAGCCGCTGGCTATGAAGAAAACGTTTTGGCACAGACAAGAAGCTGCGGATCGGCGTAGAGAATTGGCAGAAAGCACAGGCGGCAGCTCCCTATGGCGAGGGTATTGCAAGGGTGGTATAATGCTACTGTTTAAGTCGGAGCCGCGAATAAGCACAGAAGTAACTGGAAGATATAGCAAACTGTTACAAATAAAACATTTTTGATCTTCACTGTAGTTTCCATTTTGCGACAGAGCGGACCTTACTTTTCAAGTCGTGGTGGTGGTGGTGGTGGTAGTAGTACCTTGGGACCCTATTTTAGTTTCACTTGTCTCCTTTATCATTCAATATGTATAATGTTTTATACTAGCGCAAACTAAGAAGGATGTGTCGTTAGATATAGGATGGGAGCTATATCCGTAACTGTTGCCACATACAATAAACGCGTTAAATAAAACATGAAGGGTGTGAGTAAGGAAAACAAACGAACAACTGTGTTCAGGGTGGTCTGTAAACCAGACCATGCCTTAATTCATCACGTGGATTCGAATCAGTTCTGCCTCCCCTCTGACTGTCAGAGCTAACGCTCCAACCTTTACGGTATGAGAACAGGTCGACAAGGTAGCCACTCCGTATCAAATTAAACTCTTCACACTAACAACTTCAGAAGGATACTATTCTCATCGTCGACTAAAGTGCAAGCTACGTTCTGCTTTAACTTAAGCACTGCTCTCTTGGGGGGACTAAAAATGCACTCTCTTAAAAAGTGGCGCTCCGAAATACGTGCGCCGTAAGCACAGCCAATTTCTGGGTCCTCCAGCTCGGGTACAAAGCTACGTCCCTGAGGACAAAGCGCCGTACATAGGTAGTTGGAAAGGGTTACTTCCCGCCGTCATCGTGACCGCAAGGAAGTGCTTTGAAGACAGCAACTTACTGCTCCTCGTGCCTAACCGCCTTTCCTTCCACTGTCACGAGACAGTATATAAATACAGGGTGTCCCAAAAGAATGTATACATTCTTTGAAACAGAATATCTCTTTAATTAAAGGAGACAGAAATACAGTTTTTACGGGTAATAATTTAGAAGGTGGTAAAAAACATAACAATGCTTTTTTTGTTTCAGGATTGTCAGCAAACAGGGCGTTATCGTTTGAACAACGGAAATGGGTGCTAAAGAGAGAAACAGAGAATTTGAGTGCTGTACGCTGCCGCTGGAGAGTTGAATTTGGAACACCACCACGGACAAGAGTAACAATTACAAGAATCAGAGGTAAGTTTTAAGTCGAGGGAAGGGTGCACGATAGTAAGAAGGGACATAGCAGACGAAAGATAAGTTCAAGAGACAATGAGAGTGCTGATGCAGTAATCCAGACATACACATGGTTCCTGAAGAAATCTGTGAGGCAATGCTCTCGTGAGACTGGGTTCTGCAGAAGCAGTGTTCATAGAATTTTGCGGTCTCAGAACTTTAGGCCTTACATTACAAGAATTCTCCATGCTCTTAACGAGGATGATTCTGATAGGCGAAGCGAATTTTGTGACTGGTTCATTAACAGATGTGAAGAAGAGCAACGTTTCTAAGATCGAATTCTTTGGTCATATGAAGCGAAGTTTAAAACTTGATTGAACAATTAACGCCATAAGCTCATGTACTGGGCCAGCGAGAATCCATACGTAACCGAGCAAAGGCATGTTAATCTACCAGGATTCACAGTCTGTCTTCTAGACGGTTAATCGGGCCACACTTCTTTGACAGAACTGTCACGGATGACTCGTACTTGGAAATGTTGGAAATGGTAATTGCTGGTCTTAGCGTTGAGTTGGGAAATGAAGATTATTACTTTCAACAGGATGGGGCGCCACCTCACTTTCACCTGGATGTAAGGGCATTTCTCAATCGTACATTTCTTGCCAGATGGTTAGTAAGAAGAGGGAGTGTAGAGTATCCCGCTCGATCTCCAGATTTGACTCCTGTAGACTTCTTTCTGTGGGGTACTCTCAAGAACGCAGTTTACGTTGCGAGACCACGCACACTGGATGATCTTAGAGAGCAAATTGAGCAAGCCTGTGATGTTACTCCGGTGGAAACAAAGTTGGCATGCCGCTCAATCACAGGTCGTTGCCGACGGTATATTGCGATGGGCGGATACCAGTTTGAACATTTACCACGTCAAGTCGCACCATGAGGCACGTAACACCACTAAAATTGTATTTCTACCGTCTTTCATTAAAGAGATGTCCAGTTTCAAAGAGTGTATACTTTATTTTGGGACACCCTGTATATTACGAGTGACTCCGCTCCTGTTTTCTCGGAGGCATCAATAAATGCCTCTGATGTCACGGTATCGTGATCCTGGTAGATATTCGAGCAGACGAATTAAACTAGCAGTTCATAGTATCTTCCATTAATTCAGTCACTGATGCAATTGCTGCTTTTTATTTCTTGAAAGTGAGAACCGGTCAACTTCATGTATTACGGTAAGTATGCAACAATAATTTAGCTAAGTGTGTTAAAGCAGAGCACCTTATTGCGGCACCGTGGGTCAGTCGGTAGTGGCTTCTCCGACGATCCTACTGACCCCGTGCTCACATCCACTCTGAGGCTTCAAATTTTTTCCCCCAGTTACGTGAAAATCGCCATTTTACACCACATTTCGAAGTTCGCTAAGTTAATTCTAAAAAGGAGACCACACGGCAATCGGATTTTTTTCACTTTTCACATTAAGTACGAGAGAAGTTCAGAGCTCAAATATCAATCCATCAGTTCAATGGAGTTCTCAGAAAGTGACGGAAAAATTGACTCTGAATTTTAATTCACGAAATATGCATTTGAGACGGGTAATCGCCGTTCGAGTCTCATTTCGGACATCAGTTTTTTTCGTTTTCTTTTAGTTAAGTTACAATACTGACTTCATTAAAATAAAAAATTAATGAAATATATAGTAGTTAACACATATGTGACTAAGTTTTCATGAAAAGTGCATGTGAGTTGGAGGCGGGGGGACACAATATAATTGTACAGTGTGCTCGATGCTGCAATAGTTTTTGTTTTCCGTCTTTTACGACTTCTGTCACTGGCTGGTCTAAGACCAGATCAGTAGTATAGAACAATGGATTCATTCCAAGTCAAAAGTAGTTAATTTTTAATTTCTGTCCCAAAATTTTATTTTAAAAGAAAATCGGAATTTTGCATTCAATGTGTAATCAGAAATAAGCAAATGTGAATTTTCATGAATATTGATAATTACAAGTATGAGTTAATTAGTTGATACGATATGTGATCAAGAAGTAACGGGAAATTTTGTTTTTCCAACAGAATCTTTATTTGCTTTGCAACATAAACATTGTCCCTTCAAAGTAATCACCCCCAGATATAATACACTTGTGCCAACTCATTTTCCAATCTTGGAAGCACTTCTGGAACTCACTTTTCGTTTAAGTGTTCAGTTCTTTCAGTGATTCTGATTTTTTCTCATCTATGGTGGTAAAATAACGTTCTTTCAGGGTTCTTTTCAGCCTCGGGAATAGAAAGAAGTCGCAAGGGACCATGTCTGGTGAATATGGTGTCTGAGGCAAGATAACCGTTTTGTTTTCTGTCAAAAAAATCACGAATACGCACTGAGCTGTGAGCGGATGCATTATCGTGATGCTATTTCCACGAATGATTTTGCCACAATTCTGATCATCGTCTTCAGATTGCTTCACGCCCGGCACTATCGCAAATGAGTGTGCTATGTCACATCAATTTTCTCGAGATAGGCGACAGATAGAGACCTCTATTCTTTACTGCAAGCTTCTTGGAATTTTGCGCAGTGTCTTCCCGAATAGTTTATGTAAAATCGTTTGAGAAACACTGAAGAGCGTGCGCCTCGATTCTGTCATCGCCGACCGGCCGAAAGCTTTCAGACACTGTCGGACTCCCCTTCCGAACAATCTAATGAACTCGTCCAGCGCTTTGGACGAAAACTGGTCACTGTGCATCTGCTACAGTATCCTGAGCTCGCTATAGCACTGTGCTCTCACATTCACTACCAGCAGTTGCCGGAAGTCATTCCCATGGTTCCCCACACCATGACGTCTGGAGTAAGACTGCTGTGGTCTCCAAAACATTGGAAGATTGGGATCTCTCCCCAGTTAGACGACTATGTTCATCCAGGATAGTGCGGAACCGCGATTCATCCCCAAACACAATGCAACACCACTCATCCACAGTCCAAGCTACCAGGTCACGGTACCACTCCAAATGCGGCAGTTTGTGTTGTGGTATTAACAGTAGCCTACGCGTGGGGCAGTAATATCCTAGTCCGGATATTTCTAGTATTTGACCAATGGTGCGGGATGACACAGGATGTTTCAGGGAGTCAATTACTTGTTTTCGGACGGCAAGCGCAGTGCTAGATGCATAATACGACGATCCTGACTTGGGGTGGTCAGATTTGGTCGATCGGAACCTTGACGACGAGTATGGCTGCCTTCACGTTCCATGCAATGCAATTCCCCAGAGAACTGGATATTGCACGGCACTATAAGGCCTCTTCCAAACTGCCAAGCGCTCATAACGCTGTCTCAATGATGAGCATGCAGCATCTCTGGATCCTCCACAATGATTACTCAACATTCGACTCTGTTCACGCTCCATATATACCATACCTGGCGTGTTAACGACTATAAACACAAGTACGAGTAATATACTCTAGCGGTCGTTTCATATGTCACTGATAAAGGTAACCCTAATCATTCACATGCCCGCCATTGGTGTGTACCTGCACGAAGTTATTTTCACATTTGACCATCTCTTCTGGGTGCTTCATTCTTTTGTCACGGAGTATAAAACAACTGAAAGTTGTAGTTGACATTCACTCGGTTCAGGAAATATCAAGATGTTCGATTACATGTTACCACTAGCTATCACATGCGCTTCGTGCGTATTATTAGTTAGGCATAAACAGTTGATCTTTAGAATACACAGAATGCAATATGACGAAGTAATATCCTAAAGTATACTATGGAAAAGTTGAATTGCCAATACCTGCGGAAAGTGAGTACAAATTGAGGCTAACAGGTTACAGAATCGTTTGCGTGACTAGAAAAGTTGCCATAGGGATTCTGAATACGACACATTGCTTTTCTACAACGTCTGGAAAGTTATCACGAGCGCTGGGGCAAAGAGACGCTCTGACGTAAAAGTGGCTGGGGGATACAGCAATTCGGGCACAATAAGTTGCTGAAATATGAAACAGGCCTTGGCATCGATCGCATGCCTGAGGAGACCGCTGCCTTTTCATCTCTCGCGAGGCGTCCCCACGAGCTGTGCAATTCACGAAGTACCTTTACTGCTTTTGTTCGATTTACAGCAACGGATACATTCAGCGCGATTTCTACATGCATGAACTGTTCCACAGAAAAAAATAAAAGCACGGAAGTGGGTGTCACGGGCCTTTGTAAACACAGGATACCATTTTCCGTTTGAAGGAATTTCGTCCTTCGCTGTTCACAAGTTATTTTTATTCTGAACGGTGCTGGTTCAATAGAACAGCGCTTCAAACGTCCAGGTTTACCACTCAGGTCAGTTAAGAGGCAGTTTCTGTTGTAACTGATCATGCTTGCGCCGTTGACTGTAAAGTTTTACTGTTCAATAAACGACTGCAATTTCGGCGTTTAGGCCATTATCGACGATCGTAGAGAAACTGTTCCCGCCAAATAGTTTATTTCACATTCTTACATGGTTGTGATAATACAGGCACACCTATTTGATAAAAAGTTTTATTCAAAGGTCAAATTATGATGCCATTCACGTTTTCTTCATAACGGCCTCGAAATCACTAAGTTTGTAAATTTTTTACTTATGCCAAGGGATTGTTTTTGCTTTGACAATGATTTAAGTACCGAAACTGCAATCGTATATCGAAAAATAAAACAATACAACCCAGTGGAAACATGATGGCTTCCCAAAAATTTATTGGGCTGTGGTCCCCAAGCACCAGAAGTCAGTTTATGTGAAAACAATGACGTACTGCACTCTGCTTTGGGTTCTGCTGTAACGTGAACAACTTCGATATTGGTTGATAGAAGTTAATGCCATCCTGAATTTCATTATAAATAGTGTTCTTTTGTACCCCTTTTATTGCACTATCTGATTAGTCAAAATTGTTACGTCACGGATCTGTCTGATTTTATTTATTGTAATAACTCATTATGGACAAAAACGCGCGCGAGCGCCTCATGCTTTTATTCGTGTTGGGATCCTTTTGTTCTTGGCGAAATGAAGGGTCGGTGAACGTTTAATCTAGTGGTTCTAGGCGCGCAGTCCGGAACCGCGCGACTGCTACGGTCGCAGGTTCTAATCCTGCCTCGGGCATGGATGTGTGTGATGTCCTTAGGTTAGTTAGGTTTAAGTAGTTCTAAGTTCTAGGGGACTGATGACCACAGATGTTAAGTCCCATAGTGCTCAGAACCATTTGAACCATTTTTTTGAACGTTTAATTTTCCAATGACGTTGAGGTAATTACAGGCGGGGTAGTACGTCACTTGGAGAGGGATGGATGAGGAAACTGATATTATACTTTTGTGAAAAAATATAAAACTGATGGCCAAACAGGGGCCTCAACTCCGTACCTTCACAATATAAGCACAGCGTGTTAACCACATCTCAACTAGCTTGACGACCTCCAACAACCAAAGGCGGCACTCATTCAGTTGGAAGGAAAACTCAGGGAGAAATATTACGTTGGATGGATAGTACACAACGCTGTGAAAAGAAATCGCCAAGAATGGCTACACTAATGCCTAATGCTGCTGCTGACCGACCACGAAATTATTGTATTTTGCCTCCCGTGGCTGTTATCGGAAACAGGCGGTGACAAAGTAAGCTAGTACAGTGGCGACTAGGGAAAATACGTCGCACTGCAAATGCTTTTACGACAGTTGTGGGTGTAATACGAGTGGTTCGTATGAAGTGGTTCATCACGTCCTCGTGAATCATCACAACAAGCCTACCGAAGCGCCGTCACCACCATGTGCAATAATATTGTGGTCGACTAATACAAACTTCAAATAAATAATTAAAAGGAAAGAAACTGTTCTACTGCTTCATCTCGATAGCAAAATGTTTCCCCGAGGCAGAACATATGCCAGTTAATCGGGCACTGCCATTCTGGAGATTTAAATGAAATACAATGGAGTAAAAGTTGGTGTAGATAAGGCGTGTTGGGGCATAGGATTTCAGTTAATTTATCCTGCTCTTAAAACATTTAATGGCGTTGTGTTATTAATTTGTACATGATTTTTCTTAATGAAGGCTTAGCTAACACTGTACTAACGTGTGGAGAATGCTACATAACAGCAGAACTGCTCTCGAATTAAAACTCGGGAAAATAAACGTCTGAATGCAGAAAAAGATATTTTAGAAGCGAATCGAGCACTCAGTCTATTCCTCTCTCTCGCGGAGGAGATGGCCTTATTGTAGGCAACACACCGCACACGCACACTGCACAGTGCCTACTCCCTACCGCCTCTCAGGAGCACATCCATTATTAAAAAGACACCTTAGCGCCGTCTCTAACAAACGTTGTTCCCCATAACGTGATCTATCACCTCTATACGTTTGATGTAAGGTCTTTGATACACTGTGGTGCGTGCGTGTGCGTGTGTGCGTGTACAGATTCACCCACCGAGACCACTATAAGGGTCTACCAACGACCCCACATAGGAATGAGAATAGGGATGAATTGCCGATAGAAGTGGCAGAAGCTCCCAAAGCCGCTGTAGTATGCGTCAGCTGGCGCACAATGGAGCAGCTAATTAGAACGCATTCCTGTGCGGTTGTAAATGGGGGAGGGGGGAAGGGAGAGGAGGATGAGGGTGGGGGTGGGGGGGGGGAACGAAACAGAGAGAGAGAGAGAGAGAGATTGTGGGGGAGGGGGGGGGGGGATACCAGGAATCGACCGCTGACCGCGCGCGAGTACTCTGCTAACGCCATTCTCTATACCCATTCAGGCGTTCTTGTTGGACACGCTGCTGACCCAGCGGGCTGACCCGTCACTTGCCGGCCTCAGCGAATACTAAGAGGCGGCACCACTTGACCTTACACCTTCTGTTGTTCGCGCCACGCTTAAACTCACCAACAACTCCATCACCGCCGCTTTTCACCGAACGCACCGTCTTCTCGCGATAGAGGCTGTCAAATTCTTCGGCTGTTTCACCATGGCTGTAGCTACATTTACTCGCTTCAAGTCACAGTGAAGTGCATGGAAGATGGTACTTTTCATTTTTCTATTGCATTTTAATCACATTATATTTACCGAGGGTAAGTGCTTTTACGCTCCTGTGCGAGCTGATGTTTGCCTAATTTTATCTGCGCAATCTCCACGGGATAAATACGCACGGAGCTTTAAAATTAAAAAAAAAAAAATTCCTCATGAGATGCGAAGCGGCGCCTTTCGCAGAGTTTCTGCCAGTTAAGACTTTTCTATATTTCTGTCACATTCTTTCGACAGCAAAATAAACACGTTATCATTTATAGAAATACAAATTTGATTAGTACACGAAAAATATACCCGCGATACACCGCATTAATGAATCACAATTACAGTCAAAGATATATCTGAAAGTCAAGATATGTAGATGTTGAAGTGGAACGACCATATAGGCTTAGTTTGCCGGTAAAGCATACAGTAGGCTTCGATTCATTGACAGGATCCTAGGGAACTGCAGTTTCTCTGCGAAACACATGTGCGGCCCATACTGGAATATTGCTCAAGCATTACTAAGTAAGAAGTATTTTAAAATTAGTCCGTGGAGCTACAAGAAAATGCCTAGTTATATCAACATACTAATACAGAACATCGTCAGTGTTCTGCAATGAACTGTCTCTCTTGTCAGCTCTCACAGACCCTGTAGACCACGCGCTGCATCAACGATCTGCTTCCATCGCCTTCTATCTCTCGCAGCCTCTCCCCACCCTGTGGAAATTCTAATGCTGCGATGTCCTTCTCTATGTCATCTTTCCACCTTGTACGAAGTCGGCCCAATGGGCTTGTTGCCCAGAAATTTCCTTCAAATGCTTTCTTGGTGATTCTGTTGTTTTCCATTCTAGCCAAATGTCCAGCCCATTGCAGTATCCTACTTTTTAATTTCTGGATTATAGTGAGTGGCTTCATTAACTGATAAATTTCATTGTACTTTCGAATTCTCCATACACCATTCTCCAACACAGGTCCCCAGATCTTTCTCATTACTTTTCTTTCGAAAACTTTCAGTTTTTCTCTTTCATTCTTTGTAAGCGTCCAGCTTTCTGAACCGTACAGTACTATGGGGCAGATGATAGTGTTGTGTATCTTCATCTTTGTGGTGATTGACAAAGCTTTACTTTTGGGTGGGTTGCTTAGTGAGTACAGACATCTTGACCCTGAGGCTAGTCTTCCATTTATATCCATTGTTATGATATTTTCGATGTTGAAACGTGATCCAAGGTATTTAAACTGGAGAAATTTTCTAAATTTAGAAAGCTTGTCAATTTCAAAGTAAGGATTTGGGTTTATAACTCTACTTATTTCCATATATTCGGTTTTCTCTTGGTTAATCAAACGCCCTATTTTGCTGGCACTGTGCCTGAGAGATCTGTACATGTCTTTCAGTTCTTCATCAGTTTCACTCAGCAACACTATATCATCTGCATAAGCCAGGAGTTTTACTTCACAATGTTCGAATCGGAGACCATCGTATAGATGTAAATTACTCTCCTGAACCACTTTCTCTAATGCAAGGTTGAAGAGGATACACGAACGAGCGTCTCCCTGTCGTAAGCCTGTTTTAATTGGAAAGGTGGGGAATATGGATCCTCTGAACTTCACTGCTGCCTAGGAGCCATCCATGCACAGTTGTATTATCCTAATGATTTTACTGGGTATACTAAATTCTCGTAATGTGTTGTAGAGGCTACTTCTGTGGATGCTGTCGTAGGCTCGCTGGAAGTCAATGAAGAGACAGTGGATGTTTTTGTTAAATTTCCAGTATTTCTCAAAGTTCTGTCGTATAGTAAACAAATGATCAGTTGTGGAACGGTTTGTTCGACATCCAGCCTGGTAATCTCGAATAATGTTTTCTGCGTAAGGTTTAAGTTTTTCCAGAATGATCATCTAGAGGATTTTGCATGTTATGTTCAGCAAACTGATTCCCTGCAATGAACTACATTTACAATTTTGGTTTGCTTTTAAGCTCTAAAAACAGTTTGTTACAAGAGATGCTAAGGTGTGATTTTTTTAATTTACGGCATTTTATGTCCTGTTTTCCCTTACATTGGAATGTGCCGTCTGCTTGCACATTTTTTTGATTAGTTTTATGTTTCACACAGTCATCTTAATCTATATAAATATGTTGAAGCATCAAGATTAAATGACCACTGCAACTGTAATTTTTTTACAACCAAGTATATAAATATAAAGATCAAAAAATAATCGACGGCTGCGACAAACTTCTCAAAATGTTTGGCAGAAACACGTAATTACCTTAATGTGGAAACAAGTGAAACAAACCAAATTACTGTGGCACTTCCGACTTCACACAGATCGAATGCTGGAGCACAATACACCAGATATGAGAAATGTGGAGAAAACGCATGTGTGGATCATTGACTTTCCCACGCCAGGCGGTATCGACGAAAGACAACCTGACCTGAAAACCGTACTACAGCTACTCTGGCGTAAACCAGTGAGGGTGGTCGCAGTGATTCTCGGCGCACTGGGCGCAGGGCCAAAAAATCTTACTGGATTCTTGAAAACCAATGGTTATGATATTTGGTGATTTGCCAGATAACATTAGAAGTCTGACACATAGCCAACCAACATCTAAAAACAAATCAAGATAGTTTCTGAATGGCAACTCCTATGCAATAGATGAATTTTTAGATATGAAGTACTAAGTGTAGAAACACGTTCCACACCATTACAAAATGTGTATGAATTATCCGCCAATACACCACACAGGCCTACACGCTTGACAAGTGTGCTACTGGTGATAAAACCAGTAAGACTCGAGCTTCCATGTATGAAACAGCTTTGAACGTCTGATCACTTTATAAATGAGTTAATGTGTTACATATATGACTAAGCATGAAAGCGAGATTAAGTTTGGAAAAGGTCTGAAATTATGATTTAAGTTTATTGGAAGTAGAAAAGCGCTTTCAATATGAAACACTAAATGAATAATACTGTGGGTAATTTGCGCTCCATTTTAAGCAAAAGCTAGCTTTTCACGCATCTCGATGCTTATAACGTCATATCTACCAGACTATGTGTCGTAAAATGATATATTGCAGGTATATTCAGTGGTATATGTGGATACAGTATCCAAGCTGTGTTGCGAATAGAGTTAGGAGCAAACCGGTAATAAATTAACACGTCATTTTTGGTGCTGAAGTTTTATTGCATGAACAGCGGAAAGGGATCAAACGATAAGAGTTTCTAATTTTGTGTGTGTATGTGTGGGGATTCAGCGGGAAAATGTTTGATAAAGGTTTGAAATTATGTGTAAAGTATGTTGGAACACACCAAGTTCTCTCATTCTCAAATACTTGATGAATAACGTCCGGGTATTTGTGCGCCGCCAGTTATGCTGCCTCACCACACAGCTTGTAACCGTAATACTTTATTGTATCGAAAATTTGACAAAAGATTATACCTCCTAATGAGTAGATTTGACAGCATTTTAAATTCGGCCAATAACTGCGCGAATTATTGAAAACCATTTGTTTTCCTCCGGAAGTCATTACGTAGGCTATCTGCAACCGCTACCAGGTTCCGAAATAGTCTCTTAGCAACAAAGATACTAAATTCAGCATCTGCTTGTTTGCTGTTGTGGTAATACTACTACTACTACTACTACTACTACTACTACTACTACTACTACTACTACTACTACTACTACTGCTAATAATAATAATAATAATAATAATAATAGTTTGTTTACATGACTCGTAATGAATTAGCCCGAATATCTGAGAAGTACATGTTATGTAGTGCAGTTAATTTCAGAATTATTACTGCAACAAACACACACGTTTGACGACAAATGTACCTAACACAAAATCAAACTGTACACTAAGCTTCTGAACAAAGGTCTGAAGAAACCGCTATATTAGCGTGTAACTGTGGGGGATGCTGTTACTAAAAGTCATTTCCGCCTACGATCGAGAAGACCATCATGGGGGGATGTCTTATTTCAGTCTTCGCTTACTCAGCTTCCTGGAAGCTGCGGTGTGCCGATTGTAATGGAGCCCTGAAGGAATAAATGCGTAGTAAAATGACTGAACTTTAATCTACCAAAAGCCAATCGTTCGGAGGTGGGACACATCACGGTGACAACAGCAGGAGCACTTTAAAAAACATGGAGAATCAGAAATTTAATATTAAATTGTATTAAAAAAATGTTCAAATGTGTGTGAAATCTTATGGGACTTAACTGCTAAGGTCATCAGTCCCTAAGCTTACACACTACTTAACCTTATTATCCTAAGGACAAACACACACACACCTATGCCCGAGGGAGGACTCGAAAATCCGCCGGGACCAGCCGCACGAGACATTGTACGTCCTAAGCCGCCAATGTTAAATTATCGAATTTTTTGACCCATTATCTCGGAAACTTTTGAAGACACCAACTCACAATCATCCATAATTATTGGGCGCACCTTTCTATATACACTGAACTAGAATTATTACTAAAATAGTATTCTGGGGCATGTTTTTTTTTTTCAAACACTCAATTTTTGACAGAATTTTGTAAATAAATGAACATAAAAACAAAACAACTCAGGATACTTTAATTATTCTAGTTCCATATGTGTTGAATGTCACACTAGGCATGCTGTGAAAATTTCATGTCTCTGCCATCAGTACTTTTTTAGAAAACGGGTTATTTATTGCAAAAAATGTAGTTCTGAAATATTGAGGTATAAAACTTTTTTATTACAAATTCTCATACAGACATACATTTCTGCGTCTTTTATGCACTATAATTGCCAAGACCCATGATCTGTGTCTTCTTCAGTGTCACAACAGCCCAGTGCTTGCCGCCTCCTTTTCTTTCTTGCTTCTTTGGTCATTTGCTGAGCAGCTAACTCTGCTTCACGTACACGAAGCTCTTCCAGTTCCCGCAGTCCTTTAGCTGTGTTCTGTCCAAATCTTACCCCTAACTTCTCCAGAACCTGAAGTCTTTCATAGTTCCCACCATTAAAAGTTATTACAACATCAGGTACTGCAAACTTCAGAGTCATAAGCCAACAAATACATTTTTAGGCAGACGGCACCACACAACATGCGGAGTTTAACTTCAACACCACAAAGGCAGCAAGAGACAGTTTCAGAAAGAACTTGGGCAAGGATTTGCATATCAATAATGACGTTGTCCATAATATCATTACTTTTACTATTGTCACCCGTTTCTAAAGTTACCTCCCCTTTCGATGCACTAGGGGGCGTGGCCACTTCAGAAACATTATCATGGTTTCCTTCACTGCAAGCACACATGTTTTCAAGTACTTCAGATACAGGTCTCACATATCTGTTACCCGCAAATTTACGTTTCTTGAAATTACTTTTACGTTTAGTCATTTTGTTTACGTATAAAAAGCAATAGAAGTTAGATTACTACAAAAATAGCCGATAATCACACTACTTTCAACGTAAACTAGTATCAGAAACAAAGGACTGATCTGTTTATTCGTAATGCCAACTTCTGAGACGTAGCAGTAGGCACAAAACAAAGCAATTCACAGCCTTCTAGACTGTAGTTCCCAAGATATGACTGCACAACTGTGGCAGTACATGCATAGCTTCAAAATTTGACAGTCACACGTCAATATTCAAAATATTCAAAAAATGGCTCTGAGCACTATGGGACTTAACATCTGAGGTCATCAGTCCCCTAGAACTTAGAACTACTTAAACCTAACTAACCTAAGGACATCACACACATCCATGCCCGAGGCAGGATTCGAACCTGCAACCGTAGCGGTCGCGCGGTTCCAGGCTGTAGCGCCTTTAACCGCTTGGCCACCCCGGCCGGCTTCAAAATATTATTTGAAGGTCTCACAATTGTCTAATTTTAATGTATTATATACCAAAATGTTCAGGTAAGTCCAAAGTACATTACGGAGTAGAAAACTGAAAGTGTCAAATTTTAACGGATTTCACGTACAATGTCCCGTTAAGAATCCTAATAGGCCAGAGACGCTCCATTACCCGCAGTCTTTAGATTTCTTTTAAAGTCACATGCAGAGTCATCATTGGAGATAGGAAAAGCCTGGTTACGGCAAGCCATAATAATACGAAGAACAATGGAACAAGTGTTACACAGAAACAGTAATCGGTCGCCTTAATACGACGTTTAGATTATAAGGTTCAACTTATGAAACAAAATGTGTATATCGCGACGCGCTGACGGTGCGTCATGGACACGTCACTCAATCAATGACTTCCCACGGTAATTAAACAACTGGAAGACAAACTGTGTACACACAATTTCTAAGGGAATATGGACCAATTGCCTCTAACAAATTAATTTAAAAAAATTATCTGAGTTATAATTATTATTCTTATTATTATAAACAAAATTACAGGGAACAAGGAAATGCATCATTACATGGAGACAATCGCGAGACAAAAGGTAATGAGGATACTTTACGTTCCTCAAATGTTTCGAAAAATATGAAATACGAAATTGTAGAAGCGATGCTAATCATTTACAACGATACAGACTACAATTTCATCTCTGATACAGCGAGATTCATTAATTTGTTACACGACCTTATCTGCAGACCCACAAACCGTGTCGGACTGGTTGTCGGCACCTAGTTCGCTGTCTTTGGATGGCCGCTTTTCCCTAGCTGAGATGTTATCCGCAGGCGGAAGTCCAGATGTCGACTCGAAGTTACCTCATCTCCTTACGGTATTGTCAGTTACGAGATTATTTGGAATGTTTTTAAAAACACCCAAAAAATATTAGATGCATCTACCTTTCGTTTAGGATATGGTTAGGGTACTATCCAAAAGAGAATTGTTAGTAAAAGAAAAAGCCATATTACAAGCAATTTTTCCAAGAAGTAGTTTTTTTTACTTCGACCTGTGGTTAAGTCAGAAGCACTATCACGCAAGAACGGAAAAAATATGAACATTCTCAAGGTTCATTAAGTTATGTGACATATTTTCTCACTACAGCATAAAAGTAATCCGAGACAAAAAAACTGAATATCTTAAGCCGTGTGCAATTCTTTCGCCTTTTTAACGAAAAATGATGTTCTGTTGGAACTCGCAGAAACTTTCAGTGAGAAAGGTGTTACCACAATCAATTTCATAATTTTCATAACATATGAGACATCATCATTATTGCATCGTGTCAGCTGTGAAGGTGATTTATTTATGAGAGTCTCCGAGCCCGTCACTGTACGAGGACTTGCATGTTGCAGCCTGGATTCTTGTTCCTATGGCTCGTCTTAATAGGACAGAGTATTTCCTATTGCCTGAAAAAATTCTGTTTGTAGCTGTTACAGAGTCTTCATCATTGCACCAATCACACTTCAACACCGCTATATATTATACAAAAGTGCCTGTAGCAACTATCAAGCTACTATTTCCCTTGCAAGCGTGCCAAATACATTTATTCGTACAGTTTTGCGAAACGCAAGCTTCGTCCAGATAAACGGCAGGCCAGTTGTGTTATTTATCAGGATGGGAGTCGGGAATCAATCATGATGCCCCTTCGCGTCTCCCTCGAACTGCACCTGTAGTTGCCAACGTGAAGAAAGAGGTGAGTGAACAAGAAAAAATCCACGGGGGCAACTGAGGACTGCTTTCTTTTAATATGGCACTTGCCAATACGCAAAATACGACAAGATTCAATATGCAGTGCAGCATTTTTTTCTAGGCAAATTTCGGACGAAAAAAATGTGGAATTTGTTGTGAGACATAGTGGCATATTCTCAAAAAAAATGGTTCAAATGGCTCTGAGCACTATGGGACTCAACATCTTAGGTCATAAGTCCCCTAGAACTTAGAACTACTTAAACCTAACTAACCTAAGGACATCACACACACCCATGCCCGAGGCAGGATTCGAACCTGCGACCGTAGCAGTCCCGCGGTTCCGGACTGCAGCGCCAGAACCGCTAGACCACCGCGGCCGGCGGGCATATTCTCATTTCGACCCCTGGTTTCGATAGGTGGCGGTGCTATACGTATCGTTTGAAAAAACGTCCCAAGCATAGCTGTCATTGAGTTTGTTGGCGGAAAACCAGAGCATCTCAGGTATTCACAGACGCTCGCAGAATGTCTACGGAGACGGTAGCGCAAACCTGTCCGATCTCCCGCGTGCCGGCCGAATGAAGAAACGACTTCAGCATGTTCGTAGACACAAAAGTGCAAACCAACTTCTCTTTCTCCGTGACAACGCAAGGCCTCACAGAAGTCTGCGACCAAGAGAAGCTCACGAAGCTTCATTGGATTGTTCTTCCCCATTCACCCTACAGCCTAAATTTCGCACCTTCCGACTTCAATCAGTTCAGCCCAATGAAGAAGCACTCCGTGGTAAGCAGTACGTAGATGATGGAGATTTTACTGACGCAGCTAGACATTGGCTCCGAAGTCGACCAGTAGAGTGGTACCATGCGGGCATACAGGCCCTCCCTAGGTGGCGTTAAGCCTGCACACTGAACGGAGATCAAGTTGAAAAATAGGGTTTTGAAGCCAAAGATTGGACAGTAATATGGCGTACTGGAATCCTGAATAAAACCAATCACTTTTCAGAAAAAAGTGTGTTGCATTACTTATTGAACGCCCCTCATATATAGACGTTTCAAATGTTGACTGTCTGTTCGTCAAAATAGTAATTACCATTGTTTATAACCCATTGCCTGCGATGTGGACGTCCGAGGATACCCTCAGCAACGCAAGTTGTCTTGATAGTTCGAGTGGAGCGGTCTATTGCCCGACTGATCTCTGTAACAGTTGTGAAGCGAATGCCATGAAGAGCTTCCCTCCAGTTACGAATCAAGCTGAAGTCATAAGAGATCAAGCCTGGGGTGTGTGGTGGATGGTATAGCATTCCGCAGCCCTATTCATCGAACAAACCAGAGCACAGCCGTGCAAACTGATGGGCAGGTCCTGCATGAAGTGTCCCCAGCCTGCAACCAGCTTACAGAAAGAAGCGGCGACACTTTCTGCAGGACCTGCCCTTAATTTTGCAGGATAGTGCTCGAGTGCCTATGGCGCAAATTGTGACTGAGTCATTCGATCCGCAGCTCGTGGTCGTGCGGTAGCGTTCTCGCTTCCCGCGCCCGGGTTCCCGAGTTCGATTCCCGGCGGGGTCAGGGATTTTCTCTGGCTCGTGATGACTGGGTGTTGTGTGCTGTTCTTAGGTTAGTTAGGTTTAAGTAGTTCTAAGTTCTAGGGGACTGATGACCATAGATGTTAAGTCCCATAGTGCTCAGAGCCATTTTTTTGAGTTGTTCGAATGATGTGCCTGGGAAGTGCTGCATCACCCACAACACTCACCGGACTTAAGCCCTTGTGATTTCAACTTGATTCCTACACCACTGGCCATTAAAATTGCTACACCACGAAGATGACGTGCAACAAACGTGAAATTTAACCGACAGGAAGAAGATGCTGAGATATGAAAATGATTAGCTTTTCAGAGCATTCACACAAGGATGGCACCGGTGGCGACACCTACGTGCTGACATGAAACAAGTTTCCAACCGATTTCTCATACACAAACAGCAGTTGACCGGCGTTGCCTGGTGAAACGTGGTTGTGATGCCTCGTGTAAGGAGGAGAAATGCGTACCATCACGTTTCCGACTTTGATAAAGGTCGGATTGTAGCCTATCGCGATTGCGGTTTATCGTATAGCGACATTGCTGCTCGCGTTGGTCGATATCCAATGACTGTTAGCAGAATATGCAATCGTTGGGTTCAGGAGGGTAGTACGGAACGCCGTGCTGGATCCCAACGGCCTCGTATCACTAGCAGTCGAGATGACAGGCATGTTATCAGCATGGCTGTAACGGATCGTGCAGCTACGTCTCGATCTGTGAGTCAACAGATGGCGACGTTTGCAAGACAACAACCATCTGCACAAACAGTTCGACGACATTTGCAGCAGCATGAACTATCAGCTCGGAGACCATAGCTGCGGTTACCCTTGACGCTGCATCACAGACAGTAGCGCCTGCGATGGTGTATTCAGCGACGAACCTGGGTGCACGAATGGCAAAACGTCATTTTTTTCGGATGTATACAGGTTCTGTTCACAGCATCATGATGGTCACATCCGTGTTTGGCGACATCGCGGTGAACGCACATTGGAAGCGTGTATTCGTCATCGCCATACTGGCGTATCACCCAGCGTGATGGTATGTGGTGCCATTGGTTACACGTGTCGGTCACCTCTTGTTCGCATTGACGGCACTTTGAACAGTGGACGTTACATTTCAGATGTGTTACGACCCGTGGCTCTACCCTTCGTTCGATCCCTGCAAAACCCTACATTTCAGCAGGATAATGCACAACCGCATGTTGCAGGTCCTGTACGC